>NC_140581.1:1096998683-1097598683 GCF_964204655.1 Triturus cristatus
CCTATGGAAACGTGGTCCTAACTATAACTACCTACTGGCGGTCGCCAGTAGGTAGTTATAGTTAGGACCACGTTTCCATAGGAAAACCTCAACATTCTATTTTGAATAACTTTGGCGCCGGTCGACGAATCCTCGCGAATTTCTCAAAATAGGTGGGGCGCTACGCTCCGCTCCTACCCTGAAAGTCTCGGGGGGATCCGTCAAGCGGGGGCTGAGATAAAAGGGGGGTCCCAAAACGCGTTTTTCCCATGCATTTTTCCATAGGACCTTTAGAACGAGCTACAGCCCGAACGGCTGAACAGAATTACTCAAAATTTGGCAGAGAGGTAGTCCCTAGGTCAAGGAAGTGCCTTTTGTAGGTTTGGTGTAAATCTGTTCAGTAGATTCTGAGAAAATAGCCTTTAAATCAATATATATATCTGAGCCCGCTTACGGTACGCTTACCGTACGCTTACGGTAAGCGTACGGTGGCGTGCGCGAGCGCGATTCTGATTGGCTCTTAGATCTTAGTAAACATTCGAATCGGCCGAAACCAGGAAGCGGCGGCCGCCATTTTCTGTTTCACTCTGAAAAAAAAAAGAGTGAAAAGAAGAAAAGGGGGCAATGAGGAGAGTTACAGACCCCCTAACATTTGTAAGGGGGTCAAAGAAGGACAGAAAAGTACAAAAAAAACATTAATTGATTTTAAAAAAAATCACGGGGTACGCTTACGGTAAGCGTACGGTAAAAAAAAAAAATAAATAAATAAATGAAAATCAGATTTAAGAGTTTAGAAATTAGGGAGCTCTAAAAAGAGCTGTTGTGTTTATGGAGTCATTTTTTTAGTGGTACCTACAAGTAAGTACCGATGCAGAGTCTAAGGTTCAAGAGGAAGACTCTGTTCCCTTCATCATTGAAGTGCACACCATCTCCTCTATAAATGTCTTGCATGTTGTAACGCAAGTTGTTGTGGTAAATGGCACCCATACCATAGTCACGGAGGAAAGCAGAAACAGATTTGTTGACGTGCTTTCTTGCTTTGTCAATCTGCGGACAGAAATGATTGGACCAGTTCCATTTTTGCCTTTGGCATATGTTGGAAAACACAAAGGCAGTTTTAGGGAAAAGTGAAAACAGTTGTGCAAAGGTGTCCTTCATAAGCATTTCCAGACCTACCCCAGTCAAAGTGCCTAGGTCATTTCCACCACAGTGCACTATTATGAGGTCAGGGTGTTGGTTTTGCATGAAGGATTTCACCAATGGCATCAATTGGTGCCACTTTAACCCTCTCTGACCAATCCATTTAATGTCTACATTTGGCAAAGCAAGGTCTCTCACCATATCTGTTTTCTCTGCAAACTTTTCACTCCAGAAGACATAGCTGTGCCCTACAATCCACACTGTGAACATCTTCAAAGGAGAACTGGATGCACTCAGGAGGTGTCTTTCAGTAGAATGGCAATATGAAAAGAAAGACAGTTTGGAAATGGAGGCATACATATTTTTTTCAAAACAAAAAGAACTGATTGGCTGTTTCATACCATTCTAGAATAAAAACTAGGCTGTATGTGAAAATTAATAGAAGCATGTTTTGTATTGGTACAAAAAAATGTGTAACCAAAGAACAGTACTATGGATTTGCTGTTAGGTTTGAAAAGTCAAGCACTCTTGCTCTGTGGAATTGAAACATTGTGTGTCGAACTTCTGACCTAACTGCACACAGCAGTGTTCCATGAGCTGTTGCTATGGTAGCAGGCAGAAGTCAAGTTGGGGGAAGGGTACTAGGCAGAAGTCAAGTTGGGGGAAGGGTACTTTTGGAAAAGGGTTCGTTTTCAACCAATAGAAATGTGTCATTACATTTGAAAAAAAGGGGGAAGCACTGAGATTTGAAACTTACATGTATATGTGTGGAAAAATAGAGGGAAAGTTTGCCATTATCTGGTTCTGCTGAGAGGAGAGAGGTGAACACAACAGAGATCCTGGCTCTGATAATCTGCTGTTTGAGTGCCACATTTCTTTCACAACTAACTAAATTAAAAGGTGAGTTTACAGTTTGAGAGGGGATGTATGTGGTAACTTAAGAAATGAATAATAGAAATGGGAATTGTTTTTGTTGTAGTTACATAATGTGTCAGTCTGTAAAAGTGATTTCAAATTGAAAAAAGAGATATACACTTGCCCCCGAAAAAAAAAGAGCAGTAAGTGTGCTTTCAAATTGGCAAAGAAATTTCGTTTTGGCACTAATGTGAAAACATGACTCTGTGTGCATAGAAGAATTATAGGCAGAAATGTATTGCGTCTTGCTCTGGTGATTTCACAGTTGCAGTAGATGGAAAAGAGGAGCGAATTTTTGGGGGAAGAAGCAGAGGTTTAGCACACACCCATGTGCTTGCCATGTATAGTCATGCACAGTAATTAGAAGCGAGTGGGGTTTTCAGGTTTAAGTCTGTAATGCAAATACATTCAGCATCACTAAGGCTGGTTGCCCCTGCTGGAGTGTAGGCAGTCACAGAGAATACACACGGTGGTGGTCTGAAAAAAAAACAGCTTGGACATGTGCATTTAAATAAATTTAAAAAAAAGGTTTCAGAATGTGTCAGTCTGTAAAAGTGATTTCAAAGTGTAAAAAGAGATTTTCACTTGGCCCGAAAAAAAAAGAGCAGTAAGTGTGCTTTCAAATTGGCAAAGAAATTTCGTTTTGGCACTAATGTGAAAACATGACTCTGTGTGCATAGAAGAATTATAGGCAGAAATGTATTGCGTCTTGCTCTGGTGATTTCACAGTTGCAGTAGATGGAAAAGAGGAGCGAATTTTTGGGGGAAGAAGCAGAGGTTTAGCACACACCCATGTGCTTGCCATGTATAGTCATGCACAGTAATTAGAAGCGAGTGGGGTTTTCAGGTTTAAGTCTGTAATGCAAATACATTCAGCATCACTAAGGCTGGTTGCCCCTGCTGGAGTGTAGGCAGTCACAGAGAATACACACGGTGGTGGTCTGAAAAAAAAACAGCTTGGACATGTGCATTTAAATAAATTTAAAAAAAAGGTTTCAGAATGTGTCAGTCTGTAAAAGTGATTTCAAAGTGTAAAAAGAGATTTTCACTTGGCCCGAAAAAAAAAGAGCAGTAAGTGTGCTTTCAAATTGGCAAAGAAATTTCGTTTTGGCACTAATGTGAAAACATGACTCTGTGTGCATAGAAGAATTATAGGCAGAAATGTATTGCGTCTTGCTCTGGTGATTTCACAGTTGCAGTAGATGGAAAAGAGGAGCGAATTTTTGGGGGAAGAAGCAGAGGTTTAGCACACACCCATGTGCTTGCCATGTATAGTCATGCACAGTAATTAGAAGCGAGTGGGGTTTTCAGGTTTAAGTCTGTAATGCAAATACATTCAGCATCACTAAGGCTGGTTGCCCCTGCTGGAGTGTAGGCAGTCACAGAGAATACACACGGTGGTGGTCTGAAAAAAAAACAGCTTGGACATGTGCATTTAAATAAATTTAAAAAAAAAGGTTTCAGAATGTGTCAGTCTGTAAAAGTGATTTCAAAGTGTAAAAAGAGATTTTCACTTGGCCCGAAAAAAAAAGAGCAGTAAGTGTGCTTTCAAATTGGCAAAGAAATTTCGTTTTGGCACTAATGTGAAAACATGACTCTGTGTGCATAGAAGAATTATAGGCAGAAATGTATTGCGTCTTGCTCTGGTGATTTCACAGTTGCAGTAGATGGAAAAGAGGAGCGAATTTTTGGGGGAAGAAGCAGAGGTTTAGCACACACCCATGTGCTTGCCATGTATAGTCATGCACAGTAATTAGAAGCGAGTGGGGTTTTCAGGTTTAAGTCTGTAATGCAAATACATTCAGCATCACTAAGGCTGGTTGCCCCTGCTGGAGTGTAGGCAGTCACAGAGAATACACACGGTGGTGGTCTGAAAAAAAAACAGCTTGGACATGTGCATTTAAATAAATTTAAAAAAAAAGGTTTCAGAATGTGTCAGTCTGTAAAAGTGATTTCAAAGTGTAAAAAGAGATTTTCACTTGGCCCGAAAAAAAAAGAGCAGTAAGTGTGCTTTCAAATTGGCAAAGAAATTTCGTTTTGGCACTAATGTGAAAACATGACTCTGTGTGCATAGAGGAATTATAGGCAGAAATGTATTGCGTCTTGCTCTGGTGATTTCACAGTTGCAGTAGATGGAAAAGAGGTGCGAATTTTTGGGGGAAGAAAGCAGAGGTTTAGCACACACCCATGTGCTTGCCATGTATAGTCATGCACAGTAATTAGAAGCGAGTGGGGTTTTCAGGTTTAAGTCTGTAATGCAAATACATTCAGCATCACTAAGGCTGTTTGCCCCTGCTGGAGTGTAGGCAGTCACAGAGAATACACACGGTGGTGGTCTGAAAAAAAAACTGCTTGGACATGTGCATTTAAATAAATTTAAAAAAAAGGTTTCAGAATGTGTCAGTCTGTAAAAGTGATTTCAAATTGAAAAAAGAGATATACACTTGCCCCCGAAAAAAAAGAGCAGTAAGTGTGCTTTCAAATTGGCAAAGAAATTTCGTTTTGGCACTAATGTGAAAACATGACTCTGTGTGCATAGAAGAATTATAGGCAGAAATGTATTGCGTCTTGCTCTGGTGATTTCACAGTTGCAGTAGATGGAAAAGAGGAGCGAATTTTTGGGGGAAGAAGCAGAGGTTTAGCACACACCCATGTGCTTGCCATGTATAGTCATGCACAGTAATTAGAAGCGAGTGGGGTTTTCAGGTTTAAGTCTGTAATGCAAATACATTCAGCATCACTAAGGCTGGTTGCCCCTGCTGGAGTGTAGGCAGTCACAGAGAATACACACGGTGGTGGTCTGAAAAAAAAACAGCTTGGACATGTGCATTTAAATAAATTTAAAAAAAAAGGTTTCAGAATGTGTCAGTCTGTAAAAGTGATTTCAAAGTGTAAAAAGAGATTTTCACTTGGCCCGAAAAAAAAAGAGCAGTAAGTGTGCTTTCAAATTGGCAAAGAAATTTCGTTTTGGCACTAATGTGAAAACATGACTCTGTGTGCATAGAAGAATTATAGGCAGAAATGTATTGCGTCTTGCTCTGGTGATTTCACAGTTGCAGTAGATGGAAAAGAGGAGCGAATTTTTGGGGGAAGAAGCAGAGGTTTAGCACACACCCATGTGCTTGCCATGTATAGTCATGCACAGTAATTAGAAGCGAGTGGGGTTTTCAGGTTTAAGTCTGTAATGCAAATACATTCAGCATCACTAAGGCTGGTTGCCCCTGCTGGAGTGTAGGCAGTCACAGAGAATACACACGGTGGTGGTCTGAAAAAAAAACAGCTTGGACATGTGCATTTAAATAAATTAAAAAAAAAAGGTTTCAGAATGTGTCAGTCTGTAAAAGTGATTTCAAAGTGTAAAAAGAGATTTTCACTTGGCCCGAAAAAAAAAAGAGCAGTAAGTGTGCTTTCAAATTGGCAAAGAAATTTCGTTTTGGCACTAATGTGAAAACATGACTCTGTGTGCATAGAAGAATTATAGGCAGAAATGTATTGCGTCTTGCTCTGGTGATTTCACAGTTGCAGTAGATGGAAAAGAGGAGCGAATTTTTGGGGGAAGAAGCAGAGGTTTAGCACACACCCATGTGCTTGCCATGTATAGTCATGCACAGTAATTAGAAGCGAGTGGGGTTTTCAGGTTTAAGTCTGTAATGCAAATACATTCAGCATCACTAAGGCTGTTTGCCCCTGCTGGAGTGTAGGCAGTCACAGAGAATACACACGGTGGTGGTCTGAAAAAAAAACTGCTTGGACATGTGCATTTAAATAAATTTAAAAAAAAGGTTTCAGAATGTGTCAGTCTGTAAAAGTGATTTCAAATTGAAAAAAGAGATATACACTTGCCCCCGAAAAAAAAAGAGCAGTAAGTGTGCTTTCAAATTGGCAAAGAAATTTCGTTTTGGCACTAATGTGAAAACATGACTCTGTGTGCATAGAAGAATTATAGGCAGAAATGTATTGCGTCTTGCTCTGGTGATTTCACAGTTGCAGTAGATGGAAAAGAGGAGCGAATTTTTGGGGGAAGAAGCAGAGGTTTAGCACACACCCATGTGCTTGCCATGTATAGTCATGCACAGTAATTAGAAGCGAGTGGGGTTTTCAGGTTTAAGTCTGTAATGCAAATACATTCAGCATCACTAAGGCTGGTTGCCCCTGCTGGAGTGTAGGCAGTCACAGAGAATACACACGGTGGTGGTCTGAAAAAAAAACAGCTTGGACATGTGCATTTAAATAAATTTAAAAAAAAAGGTTTCAGAATGTGTCAGTCTGTAAAAGTAATTTCAAAGTGTAAAAAGAGATTTTCACTTGGCCCGAAAAAAAAAGAGCAGTAAGTGTGCTTTCAAATTGGCAAAGAAATTTCGTTTTGGCACTAATGTGAAAACATGACTCTGTGTGCATAGAAGAATTATAGGCAGAAATGTATTGCGTCTTGCTCTGGTGATTTCACAGTTGCAGTAGATGGAAAAGAGGAGCGAATTTTTGGGGGAAGAAGCAGAGGTTTAGCACACACCCATGTGCTTGCCATGTATAGTCATGCACAGTAATTAGAAGCGAGTGGGGTTTTCAGGTTTAAGTCTGTAATGCAAATACATTCAGCATCACTAAGGCTGGTTGCCCCTGCTGGAGTGTAGGCAGTCACAGAGAATACACACGGTGGTGGTCTGAAAAAAAAACAGCTTGGTTTCATAATGTGACAGTTTGTTATACAGATTTTCACTTGCCCAAAAAAAATGAGGAGTTTGTGTGCATTCAAATTGGCAAAGAAATTTCGTTTTGTGACTATTGTGAAAAGAAATGTAGTAATATATTTAAATACAATAAAGGATTTTTTTTTTAGTTTTTTTGCAGGTATTGCTGAAGAACAGTGAACAAAATTTAAGATGCCTACAAAATCTCGAGTTCAAAAAACGCTAAAAAAAAAACTATATTTGAAGACAACTGGAGGACCAAAGTTAGTAGAAGATGCTGATGTAGGGAAAAAGAAAAAATCTTCTGGTAAGCAAAAAAAACAATTTATAAACAAATTATTCAAAACAAAGAAAAATGTACAAAATGTCTGTTGTCGGAAAAATGTAAAAAAACCTACAGAACAGCAAAAAATTGAGGATTTAGTTAATGCAAATATACCTTCTGCAATTGAAAAGTTTAACATAAACAGAAAAACAGCATTTAAAGAGATACGTAGAAAAATGTTTCAGAGAAGAGTTATGTCCAATTTGATAAAGGATATAAAGAAATATAAGCAAAAGGCTAAATATTACAAGAGAAAAAAAGAAATTGAAGCCATTGCAGCAAAAGCATTAGAATTAAAAAGGAAACTATTCATATTAATTTTGAATAGGATGCGTACATTAGATAAAATGGTTAATGTACTGAAATCACAAAGCAAAAGCAAAAGAGTAGTGAACAGAACAAATTTTTGTAAAGTGTTTTTAGGAAAGTGGATGCATAGCTCAAGTAGTGAACCTTTTTTTAATGAAGAGAGCTATTTTCAAAGTAATAGTTTGCTGCATGCAGTTGACACCAGAGGTCGTTCATACGAAGTAAAAAATGGTTGCATAATGGAGAAGGAGATAATGGTTCCAAGAGATGAGGTACAAGTGATGGCAGATGAGGCAATGGGGAGACGTCCTAAAGCCCCAGTGTACACTTGGAATTGTAGTAGTATTTGCACTGTGCGTCAGGAATCTATTGACAGATTTCGAGAGTTTCTAAGAGAATATAGTAAAAAAAGTGTAAAACAAAAGATTAAGGTGCTTCAAAGTCTGGATCCATGCAGAGTGAGAGAGAATACTGGTTTGCAGGGTCATTCTCTTGCTTGTCTATCTAGAAAAGTGTGCAATAGTGTTTTCCATCATTTTAGGATGCTGGCTGTTCATCATACTGAAATGAGAAAGTTTGTGAGACGGTTGTATTTTGCCAAAAGTCCAGCAATAAAGTTAAATGAATTGAATAGGGCTCTGTTCCGAGGAACGGTATCAGATGTAGAGAAGGTTGTTGATGAAATTCAGTTTTGTTACTTTGGTCCTGAACAAAACAGTGCAGAGAAGGACACAGTAAATGAGGCAGAAGTGGAAGAGAATGTAGAACCTTGTGTAAGTAAGACATTTAATGATCACATAACAAAATTTGCAATAGTCTCTAATGAAAGACCAAATGTTACTTGTATTTGTTGCCGCAGAACTCATTATAGAAAACAAACTAGGAATGTTGATCTCTACAGAAAGAGTGAAAATGAAGATAATTATAAGTGGATGGATTTTGCAACATATATATTTCTTGAAAATTGTTTTGAATTGGGTGAAGATCAGCGTATTTGTAAATACTGCTACAACAAGTTAGAGGAAAATAGAATGCCGACCAGAGCTGTACATAATAATTTAGAATTGGATGCTATTCCTGCTGAACTTTCTGAATTAAATACATATGAGTCTATACTCATTCAATGTGTTCATCCGTTCCAGACCATAGTACGTATGGAGCCCAAAACTGGTAAATTACCTCCTTCAGATTTACTGAGAGGTTTAAAAGGTAGAGTGGTGTATTTGCCCTTGGATTTGAAAAAAAATATGGAAACTATTGATGCGGATACTTTGGAAACTGAACCATTAATTATTCTGGTTAATGGTGTACCTACAAAGAATAAGAAAATTTGGCAGGAGCTGGTAGATGTGCGGAAAGTACAAAGAGCAAATTTGTATTTGAAAAAAAATAACAAATGGTATGAATCAATTTATATAGTAGAAGAAGAAGAAGAAGAAGATTTACAAGGAGATACAGAAACACCAAGTGGACAAATTGAAAAAGTGGACAAGTCAAAGGAAGAAGAAATTTATGAACATTTTAGCATACATCCTCTCCATTCGAAAGAAGTTATGGGAGACAATATTGATCTCTTTCAGATGAAGAAAGCAAAAGGAAATCCCGTGAGTGTATGGGAGGAGAGCTTGGAAGCTCGATGTTTTCCCCAGCTGTTTCCTAAAGGAAAAGGAGGACGATACGATGAACGTCCGGAACAGATTCCAGCTTCTGAGTATCGGACTACAAGACTATATGCTGAAGATCCCAGATTTCGACAAAGTATCCCTTATTTGTTCCATCTTTTATTTGAAAGCGACTTGTCTGCACTGTCTTATGCAGTAAATCACATTTTAAAAAGTGGAGTACATTTACAAAATGTGTCTGCTAAGGATTTTATGGAGAAAGTGCAGCACCGAGATGATCATTTGGAAACACAACTGATCAATCTGATGGCTTGTCAGCGTGGGACAAATGAATATTGGTACCGACGCCATGGTGAACTAAAATGCATGTTACGCAATTTAGGAACACCAACATGGTTCCTTACCCTAAGCTGCGCCGAGTACGCTTGGGATGATTTACTGGATTTTCTACGAGAGGCCAATTCAAACATTGAAAACATCGAATACAAGACAGCAGGAGAACTGTGCTCATTGGATCCGGTTAATGTTTGCAGATATTTCAATCATAGATTTGAGGCTATGATGTCCTTCATCTGCAATAAAAAAAATCCACCCCTTGGAGAAGTAGTGGATTTCTTTTGGAGAAAAGAGTACCAGGCAAGAGGTGCTCCTCATATTCATATGCTGCTGTGGATCAAGGATGCCCCAAAGTTTGGAACAGATACTGATGAAGCAGTGTTATCTTACATTGAAGAATATGCAACATGTGCTATACCTAAAAGCACAGAAGAGTACAAGTTAAAGGAGCAAGTTCTACGTTTCCAAAGTCATCGGTGTGGAAAATACTGTCGACGGAAATACAAGAGCAAAGAAAAATACTACACTAAATGTCGATTTGGATTTCCTAGACCTGTTCTTACAAATGGAAGAGTCAACAGTTTTATGTCAGCTGTGAGACATACTATCACAAGAAAATCACCTAAGAATACCTACAACCTTAAAAGAAAAGAAGAATCAAAAAATATAAATGACTACAACCCAGTCATTTTATCCAGGTGGAACGCTAACATGGATATACAGTATGTTGCTGACAATTCCATTGCTGTTGCTCGATATGTAACGTCTTACATTACGAAATCAGAAAAAACAGAATTGAAGGAAATGTGGGAAGAGATTTCTCACGAGAAGACTGTCAGTAAGAAGCTGTACAGTTTCAGTTTGAAGATGTTATCGCATCGAGAAATTGGATCCTACGAATGTTCAGATAGATTATCTTCTGCAAGTCTCTACTCGAAGTCAAGAAGAATAATTTGGGCAAGTTTAGGCCTTGCAGCAATGAGAAATCGGGTACTGAAATCTGTTGGAGAAATTGAATATTTGGCACAGTTCGAACCTGAAAGTACAGATATATTGAAAACAAACATGTTGGACACATATTATCCCAAGAGAAGTCATCATCTGGAGAACATGTGTCTCTATGAAGTGCTGCAGAACTACATTTATTCACGGAAAGCTGCAGAAGACATCAATAATGGAAAATATAAAGTCGTTGGTGAAGAAGGATGTTTGGTGAAGCAAACCAAAGGAAGTTTGATAAATCACCGGAAGCTGAGTTGCGACACTACCGACAAGAAAGAATTTTACTACTTGGCTCTTTTACAGTTGTTTAAACCATGGCGTTCAGAGGATGAACTACTGGGAGAATTCCAGAGCTATGAAGATTCTTTTAATGCTTGCAAAGACAGCATACAATGCAGTACATTCTCAACTTATCTGCAAATGTTAAATGAAGAAATTGAACAGGAAACTACAATTGCAGCAGAAATAGCTAGAGACAGTTCTCAGGACAGCCAAAGTTCAGGAACATACAGTCAAGATCCCCTAGGACAACCAATCGTTGAAAATGAAGCATCAATAGCCATGAATGAAGTGGAAACGGCTATGAATCAAGCTCAAGAAGAATTTATAGACTTAGAAAATTTGGAAAGACAACTGAATCAAGAGCAGCAACAAATTTATGAAGAGATCAAAAACAAAATTGATCACGGATTTCTACATGAAAAAAAAGAGTGCTCATGCACATCATTTCATCCAATCAGGATGTATGTAAGCGGACAAGCTGGCACTGGAAAAAGTTTCCTAATTAAAGTCATCAGAAGCTACCTAAAGCAAAAAACAGATTCTACTTTGTCTTGTGTGGTTACTGCTCCAACTGGGTTAGCAGCATATAACATAAAAGGAATCACCTTACATCGTTTGCTAATGTTACCAGTGGAGCATGAGAACAAAATACAATTCAACAAGCTAACTGGAGAAGCATGCTTGGAAGTTTCAAGAGTATTGAAGAAGATGCAAGTTCTCATTATTGATGAGGTGAGCATGGTATCAAACTTAATGCTTGCCTTTGTGCATTTAAGAATGCAGCAAATTTTGAAGACAGACTATGACGTGTTATTTGGTGGAAAACACGTCATAGTTTTTGGGGATCTTTTGCAACTTACTCCGGTTAAAGGACAACCAGTGTTTAATACTGTGACACATGAAGACACGAAGAAGTCATTGGGAAGCATTGGAAATACAAATATTTGGTCCTTCTTTGAGTACAAGGAACTTACAACTAATATGAGGCAAGCAAACGATGAAGAATATGGAAGTATTCTGAAAGATATCAGGATTGGACTACTCACAGAAGTTGGGAAAAAAGCATTACAGAGTCGGCTGTTACATAACTTATTTCCAAAGGAAGAAATAGTTGCAGAGAAAATATACAAGAATATTGCAGAAAACAAAAGTGTCATCTGCTTAATGCCAACTCTACGTGAATGCTCAATATTTAATGAGGAGCTTTTGAAATTGGAAAAGGAAGAGATCAGGAAATTGGAAGCAGTGGACAAAATTGAGGATGGAAGAATTACTGTCACAGTAACAGGCAAACTGAAAAATAAATTGGACTCACTAGAGAAGAACATCTCCAAAACAGCAGGATTAGAAAAAAATCTATATGTTTGCATGAACTGTAGAGTGTTTTTAAGGAGAAATTTGGATGTTGAAAAAGGCTTAGTAAATGGAGCGATGGGAAGAGTTGTGGGTTTTATTAATTATCAGAAAAAAGATGGAATTGAATGGTTAAAAATAAAATTTGATCAGATAGAGGAAGTTAAAGACATTTGTCGTTGTTCAGTTCGTTTCATGCTTGTGAAAGACTTATATGTACGTAGGAAGCAGTTTCCGTTTTCACTAGCATATGCTGTAACTATTCACAAGTCTCAAGGATTGACTGTAGATTGTGCATTTGTGAACATTGGATCTAGTGTGTTCAAAGAAGGTATGGCATATGTTGCTTTGTCACGAGTCAAAACATTATCAGGTTTATTCATGATAGACTTCGATGACTCAAAAGTTAGTGCTGATACAAACTGTGTAAAGGAGTATAATAGATTAAGAAGAAGCTATGCTCCTCATTTAGGTCAGTATCCTGTGTTGGAGAAACGTGTAGTTTCTCGTAAAAGGAGAAATGAGAATATCTGTAATGAAGATGTAGAGAGGAGGAAAAAAAAGAGGAGTGATGTAATTGCAAGCAGAAAGAATAAGGAAAATGAAGAACAGGTTGTAGGATGTCATTTTGAAAATAGCTCTGGTGTCAACTGCTACGCAAATGTAGTGCTGAATGTTGCTTTTTATCTGGAAAGTTTGCAAGAGCAGATAATAATAAATCAGGGAAAAAGATTCTGTTCAGAGCTCAGTCTCCTTTTTCAAAAGCTGAGTAAAGATAAAACTCAAATAGAAAGTGCTACTGATATTAGAAAACTTTTAGATGTATGTTCAGGACGAACACAGTTTTCTCAAAATGAACAGCAAGATGCTCACGAATTTTTGATGTATTTTCTTCAGGTAGTGGAAGAAGAAGGAGTTCCCATTGACATTTTTTTTGGTCTCTCTTATAAATGGGAACATAGTTGTGATAATTGTTATAATATAAGTGGTTCTATTGTTGATAATGAAAGGTTTATTTATTTGACATTGCCAGAGAGTAAAACAGTCACTTTTGCAAACTTAGTTAAAGATGCTAATCATAGCATGAAATGTGGTGAGTGTAATTCTGACATGTTATCAACATTAATTTTAAGGGAATACGGACAGTATGTAATTTTAATGATGCAACGATGTAGAGCTGATGGATCAAAATTGGATACTTTAATAAAGAAGTTTACAGGACAGCAATTATCAATTTCAGGAAAAACTTTTGTAACTGTTGCAATAATTTTCCATGATGGACCTACTGTTACTTCTGGACATTACACAGTTTATCTAAAATGTGAAAAAGGATGGACACTGTGTAATGATTCCCAATTGATTTTCAAACAACGTTTGCCTTTTGATTTAGCAAATTCCTATCTAATCTTCCTGAAACCTAAATTTTAGAGAGACTTGGGAAGATCTGGACAAAATAATTTTACCATTTTACAGGATTACCATTGCAATTTTGTAGAAAAAAGATTTTTAAAATTATCATTTGGCCTAAAGGAAAGATAACCAATTGTAATGTGGACTTTTTAAATTTTTAATGCAATTTTGAAAAACCAATAATTTAGAGATTATCGGTAACTTCTGCACATTTTAAATTTTGGAATGTTATTGGACTGCCATTGGAAATTTTTTCAAAAATGATTTAAAAAATTACTATTTGGCCATGTGGAAAAGTAAGCAATTCTATTGTGGACTAAATAAATTATTCAAAAAATTTTCGTGAACCAAAATGTTACAGAGAATCGGTGAGATCTGGACAGATTAAACTTTAGAATTTTAATGGTTTTCCCTTGGAAATTTATTCCAGGGAAAGAATAAAAAATACTATTTGGCCTAAAGGAAATAAAATCAGATGTATTTTGGAGTTATTTGAGATATATTATTGTGAATGTACTTCTGAAACAAAAATATCAGACGGTATTTTAAAGAAAAAAGTATTGTTTTTAGATGACAT
Organism: Triturus cristatus; assembly: GCF_964204655.1. Taxonomy (NCBI): domain Eukaryota; kingdom Metazoa; phylum Chordata; class Amphibia; order Caudata; family Salamandridae; genus Triturus; species Triturus cristatus. The sequence goes on from NC_140581.1 coordinate 1,097,012,622, forward strand.
TTTTTTAGAATAATATGCATTTCTGTAATGATAAGTTTAAATGAGAAGAGATTCTGGGCTTTTTTAATACAATCTTTGAGATTGTTAATTTTTTTTGCCCGCTGTAAAATGATGAATGCAATTGCTTTCACAATTTATAGTGAAATGCAATATATTCTGAAAACAGCAAAAATAAGGCAAAAATTATTTTTTGGTAAAAAATGTAAATATGTGTACTGTATTATAAATTGTTATAAAAATATTAATACTTTTTTCTTTTTTTCCAGATCGATATAGAAAATTTTCGTAAACTACAACCATTTTAAAAACTATTTTTTAAAAAAACAAATGAATAAATTTTTCTTTGAGTGAGTATGGTAAGTCAATAGTAATAATTGTAGTCTCTCAAAGACCTTGTAATGTGATAAATTATTTTTAGTGTTTTTTAAAAAAAAAAAAAAAAATTACGCGTACCGTACGCGTACGGTAAAAAAAAAAATAAAAAAAGTTTTTAAAAACATGTAAAAAAAAGATGAAAGATAAGGTTGGCTCTTAAAAGAACCGTTGTGTTCATGCAGGGACAGAGGAAAGAAAGATTGGGAATATTAGACAGTACGACAAGTGTGCTGATCTATTTTACTGTTCACCAGGGAAACACTAGTCTCCCTATAAGTAATTAGATCGTGACAAGTGGCGCACCGTACTTCAACCCTCGCAAACCGAGGATTAATTTCCAGAGGGCCAGCAAAAGGAGATTCTCCCCCCACAGATGAAGGGCTCACCTGACCTGCAGAAGAAGGAGTCAGCCCTGCAGATGATGGTCCAGGCTGAGCTGCTGTGGATGTACTGGCTCGTCTTTCTGAAGAGTTACCTCCAAAAAGATGACCATGTGTCCTTCTGTGTACTTCTTTGAGGTGCCTCATCATGGTGTGATTCCCAAAGGAATACTTCCTGTCAGGATTACCTCTAGAAAGTACACGCTTACACAGAATGCAAGTAACTAAGGGTGCATTCACCTTTTGCTGGCCTTCTGGAAAAGTAAAATAATCCCAAACATAAGAAGGCTTTACTTTCCTCGCTCTCTGCCTCAAGACAGTGCTGCTGGTGCTAGCCTCACTCTCAGAAGGGCTCTGCTGTTCTGCCATCGTATCCCAAAGACAAACCAGCTCCTTCTCCTAAGGGATCACAAGCAGAAATGAGGGGAATGGGTGTGGTGTAGGAGAGTTCTAGAACTGAAAGTAGTTTCAACCAATCAAAAGTTGTGTTTCATGATCACATGACCTACCGTACGCTTACGGTGCGCTTACGGTACGCTTACGGCAAAAAGTACGCGTGCGCGTAAAAAAGACACGCGCTTGCGCGCATGCGCATAACAGTCACTCCCCGGCACTTCCGCGTAACGTGCGCGTGTTGCGTAAGCGCGCACGCGTCCCACGCGCAGTACGCGCGGCTACGCAAAGTACGTAACTATACGCAAGCAGCGTAGATAGATTACGGGCGTTGCGTAAACCGTACGCTTACCGTGAGCTTACGGTACGCGTACTATAAAAAAAAAAAAAAAAAAAAAAAAACTGGAAATAAATTTTACATGTTTATTTTAAAAAATATATATAAAAAAAATATTTAAGGATTTTAAAAATTTAAGCATAGTCTTTATAAAAGATAAGAAAATTAAATTAAAAATATGTTTGAAAAAAATGAAGAATAAAAAAAAAAAATAGCATTTAAAAAACCTTGCAAATTCACTGAAAAAACCATGGGTTTCACACACGTTATAGTTAGGAATTAGCATTTAAAAAACCTTGCAAATTCACTGAAAAAACCATGGGTTTCACACACGTTATAGTTAGGAATTAGCATTTAAAAAACCTTAGAAATTCACTGAAAAAACCATAGGTTTCACACACGTTATAGTTAGGAATTAGCATTTAAAAAACCTTAGAAATTCAGTGAAAAAACCATAGGTTTCACACACGTTATAGTTAGGAATTAGCATTTAAAAAACCTTAGAAATTCAGTGAAAAAACCATAGGTTTCACACATGTTATAGTTAGCTGGACATTTTACTCGTAAAAAACCAATGAAATTTCCCCGTTATAGTTAGTTCAGCTAACTATAACTCGCGCGCCCGCAATGCACTGCTGATGACGTCACATATTACATCACTCATGACATGGTCAGTGACATCACTCATGACATCACTGATGACATCTCAAATGACATCACTGATGACATCACTGATGACATCATCCAGTGATTGTGTGTTTTTGTGAAAATTATATATTTTTTTTATTTATGTATAACTCAAGGTTGATGGAAGAATAAATGGGTATATAAGTGTCTAAATGGATGATTTGTTTTTGAAAAATTGATTGTGTAACTGACTGATTAAGTGTATCTTAGTGAATACATGGCTTTGTGAGTAATGTTTAAATGTGTATATATCTGTATCAGTCTCTCACTTTGTGTATAAGTGGCTGCATGGGTTGGTGAGTAGCTACATGGGTGCCTATTTAGGTTATTAGTTGTTTTTTTGAGTATCAGTCTGAGTGTCTGCATGGTTCGGTGGGGGGTATTACGTAGTGCATCGGTGCATGAATGAGTGACTCACTGTTTGTATGTGTTGAACACAGCATGTGTGCAGGACTGTATGGGTGGATGAGTGTGTGTATGGGTGTGTTAGTGAGTGAATGACTGTCTCAATAGTGTCTTTATGAGTAACTACATATGTTTTAAACTAGTATATGTGACTATTGGTGTATATATGTGAGTATATGTGAGAGTGAGAGATTGAAAGAGTTCCTGTATGAATAAGTATGTGTTTCTATAAGTGATTGTTTAAAAGACTAAGTATGTGTAAGTTTCCGTAGAAGTAAGTATGGTGGTGTGTGTATAACTATATATGCAAGTAAATGTATGTTTGATTCTTTATTAGCATGAGTGACTATGTGTGTGAGTAACTCTATGGATGTGTGGCATTGTGTAACAGGATGTATAGGTGTATGAGTACATATGATGAGTGAGTATATGTATGAGTGACTGTATTGGTCTATTGGTGAATGAGTGGATGTGTATGTGGATCTTAGAATTCCTGAAGAGGTTGTTGTAACTGGTATTGGTATGTCCATTGTTTTGAAAATTTTAGTCTCTATTTTTGAATGTGTGTATCAAAGGTTATATTAGGGTGAGAGGAGGTCTGCCACTCTATCACAAGGATGATGTCATCAGTGATGTCATCAGTGATGTCATTTGAGATGTCATCAGTGATGTCATGAGTGATGTCACTGACCATGTCATGAGTGATGTAATATGTGACGTCATCAGCAGTGCATTGCGGGCGCGCGAGTTATAGTTAGCTGAACTAACTATAACGGGGAAATTTCATTGGTTTTTTACGAGTAAAATGTCCAGCTAACTATAACATGTGTGAAACCTATGGTTTTTTCACTGAATTTCTAAGGTTTTTTAAATGCTAATTCCTAACTATAACGTGTGTGAAACCTATGGTTTTTTCACTGAATTTCTAAGGTTTTTTAAATGCTAATTCCTAACTATAACGTGTGTGAAACCTATGGTTTTTTCAGTGAATTTCTAAGGTTTTTTAAATGCTAATTCCTAACTATAACGTGTGTGAAACCCACGGTTTTTTCAGTGAATATATATATATATATATTTTTTTTTTCCTACTGCGTTTGTAGCTGTTTGATCGTTAACTGTCAACTTCAGCCTGCTTATACCTTTGATTGAAATACTTGCCACCTTGGTCGTTGTTCGAGTGCAGCTCAAAGTTTGGGGACATGGCAAATGAGCGTACATATATATGTATATATTATCTACTGGCAGTCGCCAGTAGATAGTTATAGTTAGGACCGTGTTTCCATAGGAAATCTGAAAATTCTATTTTGAATAACTTTGGCGCCGGTTGACGAATCCTCGCGAAATTTTCAAAACTAATGGGGCGCTCCGCTCAGCTCCTACCCTGAAACTCTCGGGGTGATTCGTCAAGCGGGGGCTGAGAAAAAAGGGGGTCCCAAAACGCGTTTTCCCCATGCATTTTCCCATAGGACCTTTAGTCGAAGGTACAGCCCGAACGGCTGAACAGAATTACTTGAAATTTGGCAAAGAGGTAGTCCTCAGGTCAGGCATGTGCCTTTTGCATATATGGTGTCAATCTGTTCAGTAGTTGCTGAGAAAATTGCAGTTAAAAGCACATAAATATCTATAAGCGTGCACCGTGCGCGCACCATAACGTGCGCGAGCGTAATTCTGATTGGTGGTTACATGTCAGTCAACATTCGAATCGGTCGAAATCAGGAAGTGCCGGCCGCCATTTTGTGTGTTTTGTGTGTGACAGTGAAAAAAAAAGGTGGAGAACGTGAAAAGGAGGCAGGGTAGAGAGTTCCTGACCCCCTAGCCTTTGTCAGGGGGTCCCTGAAGGACCCCGAAGGGTAAAAAAAACATTTTTTTTTTTTTTCAAAAATTCGCGGGGTGCGCATCTATAACTATATACATAGGTAGCTTATTGTAAAATAAATATATAAAAAAATATAATAAAACATACATAACTTAGCATTTAAAAAACCTTACAAATTCACTTAAAAAACCATAGGTTTCACACACGTTATAGTTAGGAATTAGCATTTAAAAAACCTTGCAAATTCACTTAAAAAACCATAGGTTTCACACATGTTATAGTTAGCTGGACATTTCACTCGTAAAAAACCATTGAAATTCCCCCGTTATAGTTAGTTCAGATAACTATAACTCGCGCGACCGCCACTCTATCACAAGGATGATGTCATCAGTGATGTCATGAGTGATGCCACTGACCATGTCATGAGTGATGTAATATGTGACGTCATCAGCAGTGGATTGCGGGCGCGCGAGTTATTGTTATCTGAACTAACTATAACGGGGAAATTTCAATGGTTTTTTACGAGTGAAATGTCCAGCTAACTATAACATGTGTGAAACCTATGGTTTTTTAAGTGAATTTGCAAGGTTTTTTAAATGCTAATTCCTAACTATAACGTGTGTGAAACCTATGGTTTTTTAAGTGAATATATATATATATATAGATATCCAACCAAATTCCTCTGATACGGGGGGCCTCCAACCCTGGCAGGGCAGCATCGGCAACACAGGTTCAGAGCATCCTGCTGTGGCAACACCAAAGGAAAAAATAAACCGACGCCCAACTCCGGAAACATGTGTGCTTTTATTAGTTGAAAGGGGCGGCAGTCTTTGATCTTCTCCAGATGCGTTTCAGCTGCTAAATCAGCCTTAATCATTGGAAAGGCATACTTTCTGCGCAAGCAAATTCGTGTTGCTCGCTATTCCTTCATTGCCCATAATGCACTTCAAAAGTATGTTGCAATTTCGGTAAGTTCGTGCTGTAGTGCCAGTGTATTTTTACTGCATTTCAGTCCTCTATTAAAATTAATGCACTTAAGAAGAGCTATTGGTACTGCGCCCCAATAGTGCAATTTTAAAAGCATACAGTCCCAGTGTTCGCCCAAGGAGCAGGAATACTCCTCTAGCGTCCCTTACTCGCTTCCATGTCGGGCTTGATAACAGGATAATCCTTTCATTCTCCTTGACGGAAATGAGCGAGTCATGCCCCCACCTCGATATCCAACCAAATTCCTCTGATACGGGGGTCCTCCAACCCTGGCAGGGCGGCATCGGCAACACAGGTTCAGAGCATCCTGCTGTGGCAACACCAAAGGAAAAAATAAGCCGACGCCCAACTCCGGAAACATGTGTGCTTTCATTAGTTGAAAGGGGTGTCAGTCTTTGATCTTCTCCAGACACGTTTCAGCTGCTAAATCAGCCCTAATCATTGGAAGGGCATACTTTCTGCGCAAGCAAATTCGTGTTGCTCGCTATTCCTTCATTGCCCATAATGCACTTCAAAAGTATATTGCAATTTCGGTAAGTTCGTGCTGTAGTGCCAGTGTATTTTTACTGCATCACAGTCCTCTATTAAAATAAATGCACTTAAGAAGAGCTATTGGTACTGCGCCCCAATAGTGCAATTTTAAAAGCATACAGTCCCAGTGTTCGCCGAAGGAGCTGGAATACTCCTCTAGCGTCCCTTACTCGCTTCCATGTCGGGCTTGATAACAGGATAATCCTTTCCTTCTCCTTGACGGAAACAAGCGAGTCATGCCCCCACCTTGATATACAACCAAATTTCTCTGATACGGGGGGGCCTCCAACCCTGGCAGGGCGGCATTGGCAACACAGGTTCAGAGCATCCTGCTGTGGCAACACCAAAGGAAAAAATAAGCCGACGCCCAACTCCGGAAACGTGTGCTTTTATTAGTTGAAAGGGGCGGCAACTTTGATCTTCTCCATATAGATATATATATATAATGTGTTCTTGTATCTGCAGGTGTGGGCTCTACTCGCAACAATCTGCCCTTCAACCTCCACAATTACACCTTGCTTAGCTGACCCTATCACACGTTCATGTCATATAGTTGACACCTCAGGGAAAAAACATCCATAATAACTACGCTGAGTATCAGGGTTGTAGCCCACACTGGTGGCAACTGTCACCAGTGCTCGGAGGTGCCCTATGATGCAGCATACCACCTTGTCCTCTGTACCATACTTTCCCTCTGCAGTACCAGCAGACACCACGAGGAGCTGAACATCGACACAATACTCCATGCATTCTATGTGAAAGCTTAAAGCGTTCTTGGGCTCAAGCAGATGGAGTCTCTCCTCCTCTTTTGAGAGATGTGGTGAAGAGAAATCACTAGTAGGGTTATGGATTGCCCTTTGTAAAAAGGTTTTACCACTTAAAGCAGAAAAGAAGGCAGAGTCTCAGCACCATCTTGCCAGGAAAGAGAGTAGTGTAAGGAGGTTCCACCAACTATGCCTGCATTTTCGCTAACAGCGCAAGCAAGTGATAGCAATAGGAAAAACTTTGTAGATGGTAAGAAGCCACATGGAACAGCTGTGCAGGGGCTCAAATAACATGGACATGAGAAACTTGAAGACTAAGTTAAGGTTCTATTAAGGCATGATGACGGGTGTAAGAAATTAGGAGTATTAGTTGAGTAGGGTACCTAGCCAGTCGTTGTTATTGTGAAGTCACTAAATTAATCTGAGCTCTACCCCTTGGTAGCTATGGCACAGAGCAGACGGGCTTAACTTAGTGGCAATTTGTACACATTTTATGCAATACCAAAACAGTAATAAAGTCAAAACACAACTGAAAGAAAAACAGAGTACATTTTCATAAATAAAACCACACCAAAACAATAAAAATACAATAAGGGGAAACAAAGATGGGATTTAAAATTGTATTTAAGTAGGAATAGTGTGAAGAAGCACAAAGTGCAAGTGATTGTCTATGCTCGCAGTGGAGCAGGACCTAGGCACAATTTGATGCTGACTGCAATGAAGCACTGGTCGGATACATCAACCAGTTGCATCCTGGCCAAAGATTTTTCCTTCTGGCTCTATCCTTTAAGTCCTGATACACTACAGAAGTACATTGCTAAAGCCCCCCTAGTGCTTAAGCAGAGGCACTTAAAGACTCATAAGGTGTCAAGGTACAGGCCAAACAGAAGGGTCAAGTTCAGGTCCAGTAGCCACTGGCCACAGGTTGCAGGAAAAGGCCTCTTGTAGCTTGTGGTGTCCCTATAGCTTTAACAGGAGGTCACTGTTTTGACTCCGAGTCCACTTCTTAGTCCTGGGTACAAGAGAGAGCAGGTGCAGTGCTTCAGAGTGCTTCTCAGGTCACAGACAGCAGGATAAATCCGCATTTGAACTTCCTCAGGTCCAGTAGTGTTCTGAAGTGGGTCACTGGAGATGCCACATTTATGCCTGGCAGTAGCTAGTGTGTGGGAATGACTCATGGGCCCACCCTAACCAATGGAGTAAAAGGTTCTCAGGCAACCCTACCCAATTTTGGCATTTTCCAGAAGGCAAGTGGTCAGCCATACTAAACTTAGGCTCTCTGGGTTGGAGATGGATATGGGAATGGTACTATGGTAATCCCAGTTTCCCCCAATATCTAACACTAAAATCCACTTTGGGGCAGTCACTGTACCCACAATAACCTCTGAGACATAAGTCTGGTAGAACAAAAGTAGGGATTTCCAGTAACAAGACCTTAGATACATTAGAATTGTTTTGGTACCCCGTTTCCTTCCTTTCAGGTGTGCCACAAATGGTTCTATGTAAACCCTGCAGACTTGTCAGGCAGGATTTAACAATCAAGCTGGATTTCACACTGTAGTGTCAAAAAGGATGTTCATAGCCCCCAATCACATTCAGAGGAGTCATCTCTGTCCATTCAGGTCAGCGTATTGTTTGCACCTCAGAGGCCTTTCACACTTTTTTCACACCTATTCAAATGCAAATTACTGGCTGTCAGAAGTGAGAGAGCAATTGCAAATTTAGCCTCCAGGAACTTCAGGCATGGAAACTGTAACTTTATATAAGTTACTTTTCCCTTAGGTTTATGAAAAATCCGACATCAAGATTGAATATGATTTTTAATATCTACTAAAAATAGTTGTATACTTTTCTAGCTAGTCCCATTCCTGAGATACAGAATTTGGATTTCTAATCTGTACTCAGGTTTTCTACATAAGGCAGCTAGGCATACCAGTATGAAAAATAGCTTTTGGGTGCTAGTCACGGTATGGACATGTTAACATTACATTTCTACCCGTCCTACTTTTAAATACCTTGCACCCACCCTTGTGGACTACAAGGCCTACATAGGGGTAAGTTATAAATATTTGAAAGGGACATTTTGACCAGTCAAAAGGGGTATTTTTGACAGGTCAAATTGCAGTGTTTGAACTGTCGTAGTCGGGCTACAATAGTAGATGTCAAGCCATGTTTGCTGTGCCACTGTAGTGGATGGCACAATAAGTGCTACAATCCATTTGTGGCAATTGACTTCGATGCCTTGGTACATCTTGGGCAATATACTAGGGAATTATAGGTAAGTTAATTATACCAGTAAGGAATATGCAAAGTCAACCATTTTTAAAGGGGGAGCACAGGCACTTTACCACTGGTTAGCAGGGTTAAAGTGCACAGAGTTCTACAGTCAGAAAAAATACAGGGTGCAGCAAAAGGTGATGAATATGGGGTGATCATGCAGAAAAAGACTCTTTCCTACAAAGGGTTTTATGGGCAACATAAGTGCCAAGCCTTCCAGAAAATGCATCATAACAGATGATTTGAAGAGGGAAGGCTAGTCTGAAAACCTAAAATGGCTGAAAAGGCTGACATGTAATCTTTAGCTGAGTCCACTACAAAGCTTTGCTGGGCTAATGACGAAACAAACAACACATCTGATAGATTGCCCTGCAAGGATCAATGCAATGGTCTCTACACAAGGCTACAGACGTCTCCAGTGCAACAAATAAATGCATTTGGTTCAAGAATGTCTTGCTACGAAGATCACATCCACCACTTTGGATGGCAAATTAAAACTACCTAGTTGTCTCCATGTACTCTCCTTGCATGCAGGTTAGCTTATGGAGATTCAGGTATAGGGCCCTGCTGTGTTACTGAGACAGGTATTCCACCCAATGGGCAGTCATATCATAGGGCAAATACTCAAGCTCAAGAGATCTGGGTACCATACTTATCTGGCAGAATCCGGGCCAAGTCTGTCTTGACTTTCTTCAGAATTCAAGGCAGGAGAGATAATGGTGGGAATATGAACAGGACACCTGTAGTCCATCGCAAGCAGAATGTGTCTTAAAGTTACCTTCTCGCTGACCACTCCAGCAGCATGAAGTAGTCTCAAACTACACATTTGACTGTGCCAAAAAGATCCAGCCTGGTTGAAAACAGGTTGAGCTACTGTGGGATGAAAATACTACGCATGAACCGCCTGCTGATACCTGCTCAGTTTTCATCTGCTTTGGCACTCTGAAGCCCTGCCAAGTGGTCGGCCACCAGAAAAAAACCCCGGCAGATCAAGTCACCTCCAGAGGTGCAGACCATCCTGGCACAGGATCCACAACTCTATCCCACTTTGCTTGTTGCATTCGTGTTATCATTCAGAACCTGCACCAACTTCCTTTTGATGGTGGGTAGGAAGGTTTTCAGGGCCAGCCGAATAGCTTGAAGATCACACAGGTTGATGAATTGTTTTGCATTATTTATGTAGCACTTACTATCCCAAAGTGAGGCAATGAAGCACTTGACTACATGGACAGCAAGCTATGGCGCACAAGGTATGTGGTGGAAAGGGTGATGTCTGTTTTTTTTTTAAGTGTTTCCATGTCATGGATTATGGCTACCTAAGTGCGGTTATCTTGTTATGGAACGCAGTGCTTAGCAATGTGGTGGATGAAGAGGTGTGAGATAGATGCACAGTTGACGGTTTTCCATATGCTGGCAACTTTGATTAGTTCTGCAGGTCCTGAGCAGGCATTGTTGGAGAGAGTAGTGGGGAAATATTTTCAATGGACTTTCATACTATAATCCCATATCTGAATGTCAATGTGCAATGTAAAGTAGTGGTCACAGTATGGAACTAGTTGGGACCTGCAGTGGTGGACTAGAGTCCTCTGATTGGCCAGCACTGTGTGGCAGATCTCTTCAGGTATTCTATGTTGATGAAGGCTGGTTTGTAAACTGTTACTGTACTGGGTGATGGCCAAGACTCAGCAAATATGTCTTATGTGAGGCTAAGAGGATTAAGCAGTATAAGGGAGCTATTATGCAACCTATAAGACTTATAATTGGCTGCCGACAGCTGAGTGTTTTGGTATTGGAATTAGTGTGGTCCAGAAGGGTTATATATGAACACAGTATAAATAATATCCAGGCCAGCAATAGGCCATCCCTTCTTACCTCACCTGGATATGGGAATTAGTGTGCTTCCAAGCTGTTGCATATCTGTGGGCTGTAAATTGTACATTGTACTTGAAAGTGAAATTATCTTTCTGGGTTCTATCCCAAGGCTGTGGGATGATGTAGGTATCTTTGAAATATCTGTGACATCAATAGTCTTCTGAGGTGTATGTGCTATGAATGCTGCAAATCTTGGCTGGTAGCAAATTCCACAGATTGGTAGTTTGTGATGTAAAACCAGTGGCTCCTATGCTTTCTTTTTTATAGAATAGTAGGATGATGATTCATGGTGCAAGCCCCAGAAAACAATGTCCTCTTTTGTTTCTTTTGCTTGAATTTAACCTGTAAGTATATTGGCCCTTTTCCTTGCAACTGGAGTTGTGCATTCTCCTGGGTGAAGGCATGGAACGTGTCTTGTGGCAGTATCTTGGATGAGTCGTATTTTGTATATGAGGAACCTGGGTATCCCAAAGTATAGGTTGCAGGCATTATCAAGCTTGAAAATTATGTGTGTGAGGATAGCTGATAGCTTTTGTTGGTATCCAAGGTATGGGATGATGAGGCTCAGTGTTTTCATTGGGTGGAAGGCACTCTTTGTGACATTGTAGACAAGTTGTATCAAGAGCATGTTTGAATCCATGGTTCCCCCAGGTTTATAATTTCTCTCGATGTTCTTGGAAGGGCAAGAGTTCTTTAGGTCATATTTGCTATTGTCCGTAGTTCATGATCTCTGTCTCTGTATTGTTAAACTTTAGGTGGTTACTCATTTTCTGTGTACTTATGGTGTGAAGGTAGTCCAGTTTTGACCTGTAAAGGTCTTCCAAGCCATTGACTTTTAAAATGATTTTGTGTCATCTGCATTGTAGATCAGGTGAGATTGAACGATTTAAGCCGGTCCCATAAGAGGGATAGCTCAATGTTAAAAATAGAGGAAGAATGATGGGCCCACGACGGACGCCATAACGTTAAGTTTGAGGTGCTAATGTGAAAGGTGGTAAGGATGCCACACTTTGTATGTCTCTGAGGTAAGAAGCAAACCATTTTAGAACATTTTTACATATTCCAAAATGATGGAGTCTTTGTAGTAAAAGTTTGTGGTAGTGGACAGTGCCAAATTCTGCTGATAGGCCCAAAAGCAGTACGACGGCCACTGCATTCTAGTCCATTCTCAGGTTTAGGTTATCCCAAATGGATATCATGGCTGACTGTGTCTCTGCCTGATCTGAAGCCAGATTTGTTCTGTAAATTTTGAATATCGAGTTGAGAAAACATTGTTCTTTCAAATATTTTTCCTTGGTATGGGCCATTTGATATTGGTCTCTAGTTTGCTGAGTCCGATAAGTTTGAGGTTTTTCTTTTTAAGGAATGGTCATATATAGGAGGTATTCACCTCAGGTGGGAATGAACCTAGTTCCAGGGACTTGCTGAGTATGCTTCTAACCACTTCCCCTGCAAAGGTTGTGTGAAGGATAGCGTTAAAGATTTTTGGAGGTGCCAAATATGAAGGTGATTCTGATGACTTGCTTGTGATGACAAACTTGAGAAAATCTCTTCTGAGAGAGAATAGAAAGTATTAGTGGAAGATGATAGTTTTAATCTCGTTCTATGGTGGCTGGGTCATGTGTTGGGGTGGCGTTACCAGTGTTCTCCTTAAGGATATTTTCTTTTTTCATTTTTAAGTTCAATTTCATGGGAACTTTGTCACAGAGAGTATGCAGATGTGGTGTTTCTGTGTTTTGGCACTCCGGATTGTGGAAGTCTGCTAGAATCTTGCGGACTTTCTTAGAAAGGAAGTCTGCTTCAGTTATGCGTGTGAAGTAGCGTTGTCTTTAGTGGCTCTGATCGCTGTTCAATTACTTTTGTTATAGTGGTATAGTGTGACTTTGTCTTTTTCATTGCTTGATTTTCTTCTCTTTTGTTGTAGAGTTGTGTTTTCATTCTTTTGTTTTCAGTAAGGACATTTTGAATGTCTCCTTCTGTAATAAAGCACTCAGAGGGTAAAGGTCTAGAATGGGTCTGTGACTTCTATCCTTAGGTATGAGAAAGAAGTGAGAATAATGCTCCTCATCTGTCTCCGCCTAAGGAACCCTCTTCATGGTACCCTTAGCCAGGAAAGGGGTGACCTCCTGCATCAAAATTGTGGAATGGTCGGGCAAGACTTGTCTTGGTATAGGGGAATCTGTGGGGGCATTGTATGATACTAAATTAGAAAAACAATATTGGAATACACACATTTTTTCCCCAAAAATCAAGCAAATGTTGTGAACCTACACTTAAACAGTAAGCACACAAATATCAATGATAAAAATATTGCAGAAAAAAAATATATATTACAACAGTATCATAAATAAAAATACAAAATGACAAAAATCTCCTAAACTAATGAACCATAACAATCATGAAAACCAAAATATCGAACACACGAAAATCATCATAGTTCTAAATAGAACGCACATCATTACATTAAATTTCAACACACATACACAAATAAAAGAAATGTAAAATATATTAAATAAATAACAAAACACTAATTTTCATTTCCATAAATAGCACACAAAAAAATTGAACTATTATTCAACCAACCAATCTAAATAAGCGTACAAAAAAGTAACAAATAAAAATGCTTTTCTAATTAATAAGTAGTATAAAAAGGCAAACAAAACGCTTCCTAAAAAAGAATGACAGCAGGATAGTGTCTGTCTGCTGGATTGCAAAGCTACAAAAGAAGACTGCAACATTTCAACAAACCAGTAAAGACTACAAACAATGTAAGTGTAACGAATAATGGAAGCTAGAAAATCCAGTAATTAACTCAAGGTACTTGAAGATAGCAAATAAGTAAAACTACTACATGTTCATTACTCAAAATTACAGGTGCATCCTCAACAAGAAGGAAAAAAGGCCTAACGGAACATAAATAAAGATACAGAGGCCAAATCACTAAAATTTAAAAAAAAGCCCACCTCGAAAGTAAGTATAACAACAAAAGCAGAAAATTAACATTAAAATAAAAATACCTAAATTAAAAAATAAAATAAACAAATCCTCAACTAAATTTTCATTTAAAAATAAAGCGATTCAGTTTACACATGATTCCTCTCCACAGATTGCAACAAAAGAAAATTGGGCCAAAACATCAAACAGAAGTGCAAAGAAATATCTACAACTAAAATAAAGTAAAGACAACATCCAGAATGCAAGCGCAAATGTACACCTGCAATGTACTGATATTAAAAATAATATAACTTTACCTGTTATTTCTTTTTTAAATAAAATAATGTATATTTTCTATACTCTAAAACCTACAGATAAAATGTTGGAAATGGCAAAATACATTAGATCCCAAAAAGGGAAGCTGCTATTAAATTATAAAGTATTTACTTATAGGAAGGAAAACACCACCAGTGAGAAAATAATATGGACATCCACAAAACCAAATAAAATTAAAATGCATCCTATGGCCGAGCTACCACTAATAAAGAAATAGTTGAAAGTGTTGGGGAACATAACCCTTCCCCTAATATTACTGAAATAGAAGTCAGAAGTATTTTACAGAAACCTAGGGCGGCCAGGCCAGAGACAAGAGCCATAAGGAATGATATTTAGAAATATTATATCAAATGTTCCTAAACGAGCAACAGGTTAACTACCTTGCATACTAACCCTAAAAAAGAGTAATTGCAGTAACACGTAAAACCATAGAAATGCCAGTAGGACCGTAAAAATAGGCAGATATAAACACACCAATATTTCCAAATCACACATAACACCTTTTTACTATAAAACAACCAAAATAACTATTTTAAAAAATCATGTATTCTACCAGTAACAATTTATTAACCTTAACTCAATGTAAACCATGGATGATAGATGTCACTTTTAAGTAGTGCCCTACACTATTCAGTCAAGTTTATAAAATACATGATCCGTATACAAATACAAATATCCCATTCGTTTTTGCACTTACAAGGAAATTCTAAAACATAAAACACACTAACAGCAATAATCCACAAAGTGTCAACATAGATTTTGAACAGGTAAATATTTAACCACAGTTAAAGTCGACCCACACACTCCAATTTAGGAGTATTATTACCACTTTAACCAGAGCATTTGGCGGCACCTCCAAAAGTCTAATCTAAGCATAGAACATGCAAATAACTTAGAATTTGCATATGAAATAAAGCTAATAACTGTAACTTTCTACCTGTAACAGAAATCGCGAAACATTATGACATGCAGCATATTACCGACAATAGCAAACGAAACTGGCTCTACTAATGGCTTATTCTGAGGAGACTTGGGTTGGTCAACTGCACTAAGACCACAGACACCAACCCAAGTATCACATCCCATGGTGTAACATATATGACAGCACTATGTCCAAAGAAGAACACACACAAATAATGCAGTGGAAGGGTGGCAAATTTCTTTCAGTGAAATATTAGACGAAGCCTCAGTACACTCAAACCAATTTCTAGAAATACTTATAATAGAAATGAGCTACCAGGAGCTCAAATGGAACAATTCCCCACCCAACTCAGACCAAAAGTCTCCCAATAAATTGAAGAAATGCATGAACTCTTAGCATTCAAAGTAAGACTATTTAAAAACCACCCAGGCCTACAATTTCTAGGCTCAATAGCAAGAACCCTACTTTAAAAACATGCTACATTACAATACCATTTAATCTGCCTAAAATACAAACACTTATACTTCATGATAATTTATTTCTAAATCGTATTAAAGCAAATTTAAAATATCAGTCTGCATAAAAAAAACTTGAAAAGAGAAAACCTCAGATTAATAATTAAAATTGACTTTAAAACAAATTATAACCACCTTTATTGAAGTTTTGCGGCATCACACAGTGCAAAATATGGTTGATATACACAAGTGACATTGCATCAAGCCTGGGTTTTTGTATTGTACACTAATACAATTTCAAATCGAGAGACCGTAATAGCCACACCATTTCCCCCATATCCGTTAATGCTTCTGAAGGCAGCCACAAGCCTCAAAGACTGGCTTATCCTGATGAGTCCACCAGTCCACCCCTGCTCGCCAAATCCTATCAGTCGGTGGCGTCTGTTGTTTCCATGCACAGGCCACATCCCATTTGGCAACCAAACAGGCCATCCCCAGGGAATCACGTTCAGCTCCAGGGCCCCCTACTTCCTCCAGGAGCCCATGCAAAGCAATACAAGGGTTTAACTCCAGGGGGCGGCCTAGAACAGCAGAGGATATGTGTCCCACCTCCTCCCGGAAGGACCACAGCACCAGATATTCCCAGGCAACATGGTAGAAGTCCGCCATTGGACGAGTACATCGCACGCAATCTGCTTGCATACCCTACGGCACGCGTTGTAAGCACCTCGGTGTGAGGTACATCACATGCAAGGAATTGTAGTGTATCATATGCAGTCACATCGAGATTGACATTTCCCTAGGCGCCATGCAAGCCTCCCACGAATCGTCCTCATCCAGGTCTCCCACCCCAGCAATCTGCTTGCATACCCTACGGCATGCGTTGTAAGCACCTCGGTGTGAGGTACATCACATGCAAGGAATTGTAGTGTATTATATGCAGTCACATCGAGATTGACATTTCCCTAGGCGCCATGCAAGCCTCCCACGAATCGTCCTCATCCAGGTCTCCCACCCCAGGACTCCCATTACTGTTGAGCCTTCTCCAGGCCATCCGGAGCATCAACCACCAGCGATTGATAAATCACAGATGTTGCCCCCTTACCTAACTGCCCTTGGAAAATCTTAGCCTCCAGTGGAATGCATTCAGGCAAAGAGGCTTCCGGGAGGTTGTGGGCCAAGAGGGCGTGGCGTGGTTGGAGATACCAGAAAAACTGCAAGTTAGACAAATAGTACTTTATTTTTAACTCCTGAAAGGACACAATGCACCCCCCCTTATAAACGTCTCCATGGTATGAGATCCTGAGGCGATCCCAAGGTATAAAACCTTCCAAGGCTGCCAGCTGACCAAGCCAT
Source organism: Triturus cristatus (assembly GCF_964204655.1). Lineage (NCBI taxonomy): Eukaryota > Metazoa > Chordata > Amphibia > Caudata > Salamandridae > Triturus > Triturus cristatus. Next base: position 1,097,029,449 of record NC_140581.1, read on the forward strand.
GTTCCCCCTCCATAGACATCCCAGTTAGGCAGCGGTTCCAACCAGTGAGGTGAAGGGCCGCCCTTCAACAGGTGAAAGACACCCGCGTACAAGAAGACAGAGTATTCGATAGACGCGTTCCATATAGGAGATCAAGCATGCCGTCTATCCCCAACGAATGTATCTCCAACCAATACGCCGGATCATTCCACCCCCCTGTGAACCAGTCGTTAACCGGGACAAAGTGTGCTGTAAGGTAATATAAGTAAATATCCAATAAACCAAGGCCTCCATCAAAAGGAGACTTACACAGGGATTGGACCAGCACTCTACCCCAGCCCACACAAATCTGGTGATATTCGTGGTGGGGGAATTAAATCACTTGTGGGGTAAGAAATATGGATAGTTACTCAGCACATAAAAGTAGCGCGGCAGACACACCATTTTGAAGAGGGTCATACGCCCCATGGGGTTCAGTGAGAGTGTGGCCCAGCGGCTAAGATCGTGATCAAGCCATAGGTACAGACCCCGGAAATTAAGGGCCCAGGTCAAATCTGGGAGGGGAGACACATGGACCCCTAGATATTTAAAGGAATTATGCCGAGTAGGAATGTTAGGGCACCCAAGAGCCTCGCTCCTAACCTCCACTCAGCAGAACTTGCCTTCATTGACCCAAAGCCCAGACACCTCACCATATAGCCGGCAAATTTTAACGCAGCGGACCCCAAGCACTTTGGATCTCTCAAGAACAAAGGCATATCGTTCACATATAGTGCCACACGGTCCTTGAGACCATCCTCCCACTGCCAGCCCTACACCTGAGCATCACAACGTATAAGCAGCTCCAGGGGTTCCATCACCAAGGCAAATAGCAGCAGTGACAATGGGCACCCCTGGCGCATGCCACACTCAATGGAAAATGCTGGAGAGAAGACCCCATTCACCCAAACCTGAGCGGTCAGGGAATGGTAAAGAAGCCTAACCATACAGCGGAACTCCTCCCCAGACTAATCCGGTGAAGAACCCCGTCCATATAAGCCCACAATACTGTGTCAAATGCCTTGGTGAAATCTATTAGCAGGAGAGCCAGCGTGCCATCAATCTCCTCCACTCGGTTCAGCGCCACTTGAACTCTCCTAATAGCCCGACATGAATCCACGATGATCTGGGTGGACCTGGTGGGGTAGGTCTCTGCCCAGCCGCTCGGCCAGTACTTTTGCATAGATTTTGATGTCAGTGTTAATCAGCGAGGTCGGACGATAAGAGAAACACTGGTCCCTAGGGAGACTCACCTTAGGCAGGACCACGATTGTAGTGTAGTCAAGTTCTGGTGGGAAGTACCACTGCTGCAAAGCCGCTACATAGAAGTTCAGGAAATGGGGGACAAAGGGTTTAACGAAAGCGCTTGTAATATTCAATTAGATACCCATCAAGGCCGGCCTTCTTCCCAGCTTTTAAACCCGGCACACTTAAGTTAAGGTTTGGGCCAGGTCTCGGGCCAAAACACTAGGTACAGCAGGTAGTGATATACTAACAAGAAGGTGGTAGGTGACTTCTGCGGATGGTGGAGGGCATCGCGAGTGTAACCGCGATGGGTCACCAGCCAATACCATAGTTTACCTGATTTATCGCCTACGGCATACACGTTCTGTGTCAAACCCCACCCACACTGTCTGGCCTCCTCCAAAGAAACCTGCTGCAATTCCGTATGGGCTATGGCCAGGAGACAACGGGACTGCTCGCTGTACTGGCGGTGAAGAGCAGCTTCCTCTTGTAGGATCTGGGCTTCTTAGTCAGTCATGCACGCATCTCGACGCGCCTCAGTTTTACAAACATAGCCTTCAATACGGCCTCCTAGGGAAGGCTTACTAGCCGTCCAAAGCGTCGCCACTGATGCCACCGAGCCCACATTGAGCTACAAGTAATTCCTCTTCAACAAAGGCCTCACATTCCGAACTCTGCAAGCACCAAGCACTAAACCTCCAAGCCAGGCGTAAAGCAGCAGGTTGAGCTCCCCATGACAGTAACAATGGGGCGTGATCAGAAATACAGCATGGAAGGATGCGTACCGACTGAACAGAGAGAAGGTCCACCACCGCAAGCCACACCAAGTCTATGCAAGATTCCGCAGCATGCACAGCGGATTGATGAGTGTAAGCCCGCAAAGGGAGGATGCCAGGAGCGCTAGGCATCGCAGAGACTAAACAAGTCCACCCAGAAGGACAGGCAGACCCATCAGGAGCTCCTGGCAGGATACGGGGCAGAAGAGGTATATAGGACCGGGTTCAGGAGTGCATTCAAATTTCCTCCAACTATTGTGACACCCTGAGGGACAGTCAAAATGAGGGATATTTGGGATTGCAAGGAAGGCTGCAACAACGGTGGCGGGCCATAACAGGATATAAAATTATAAAGCCTTGCTTCCAGATGACCTTCAATATACACATAGCAACCCTGGGAGTTGGTGTGATGTGCCGTAACTGCTTGGGGGAGAGTCATGTGCAGCAATACGGTGACTCCCCTGGAACCATGTGACCTATCATAGTCAAAGCAGCCTAGAAGGGGACAGTTTGACCCGGTAGGTGGGTCTTCTGCAATAGAACGACTGCTGACCTGTGTTGCTTAATGTATTGTAACACTGCAGAATGCTTAATGTGGTCCTGGAGGCCGTTCACATTCCATGAGAGCACTGTTATCTTAGGGGAAGTCATAACCCAGATGAAAGAAAAGGTACAACACACTCCCAACCCAAGGGGGATGTGATACCATGAGAACCTGCTGTGCCTTGCCACTTCAAGCTAACCGCAATTGTCTGTCTGATTACCTCTACTAACCTAGAGGACAAAAACAGTGTTAAAACAAAACATTCAATAAAAGAAACCAGGCTTAGTAGCTCAACTAAAGAACCTACCCCCAATGCACCCCCACTCACACTTCACCGAAGAAGCATCTGTCCCCCCAACTAAATATCCCTGACCCTCTAACTAAGGGATAGGAAACCTCTGTGGTCCATAGGCGCCCATACAACAGAATCCAGGACCTGACAACAAATTACCATACATGCAAATTAAATGTGTTCCTTTGGAGCCCAACAGAAGCAATAACCAAGGCAAGAAAAGAGCCGCACGAGTCGAGCCCCCATTGGAGACAAAGGAATGCAAGCCCGACCCTCCCCTATGGCAACCCCTCTCAACCCACCACCCCCATACTAGTAATAGCGACACAGAGAAGGAGCATCTAGGTCATGATGCGTCCGACAGCTGAGAGGAGGAACCCAAGTTCACCTCTGCAGATCGTTAGGCCATTGGTGTATCTGACAGGTTCTTAGTCTCCCCTTGTGTAGCTGAGTCCAGGACCGGACCCCCCTCAAGGTGAGCCTGGGCCCTCCCCACCGGCCTCATGTTTGACCCCGAAGCCTCTGGGAGCACCCCCCTCCACCTACGGCAGGAGAGCGACCTTGTATGCACCTTGGTGCCTGCAGTCTGGCACAGCTCGGGGGCGGGAGCTGCAGCAGCCGGTGCTCAGTTGTCCATTCCCAGGCCTGATCCGGTGTATCAAAGAAGAGAGTGCAGGACTGGAAGAAGACCTTAAAGCGAGTGGGAAACAGAAGCATATGACGCAGGTCTAAGGCACAGAGCTTCTTTTTCTTCTCAGCCAAGGAGCACCTCCGCTGCTGCACTGCCTTGGTATAGTCTGGAAACAAGAGAGTCTTCGAGTTGTCGAACCAAAGGTCAGGATGGGCCCATGCCTGCTGTAGTACCACATCCTGGTCTTTAAAGTTGAGCAGCCTCAGAATCACAGCATGTGGGGAGGCCCCAGGCAGAGGCCTCCGTACCAAGGAGAGGTGCGCCCTCTCGATGACAAAAAAGGGAGACCGTTTGTTTTTGGGCAGCCATGTCTTAAACCAGCCTTCCGGCACTCCAGCCAGACCCCTTTGCTCCAAGGATTCAGGTAGGTAAACAGCCTAAGGTTGTTACACCGTGACCTGTTCTCTGCATCCTCTGCCCACTCCGTCAGGGCGGACACCAAGGAGGACAACCTGGACATCTGGCTCTTGAGAGAAGAGATTTCGTCCTCGGCAGAGGAGACTCAGTTTTCAACCTCTGTGATCCTGTCCTCCACGTTAAGCAGGTCCTGTCGCAACAAAGATAAGTCTACACGGACCACACAGCATCCCTTGAGTACTGTATGGCCTTGATGACCATGGCCAGATCTGCAGCCCCCTGGTGCACCGCGCCAGACAAATGACCATTCGTACTCTCTCCCCGGTCGTGAGGAGCAGTCGTGGGATGGTGTATTGATCCATCTTCATTTGAGCCAGCGGGTTTGGCGGAATCTTCCCTCGCCCCATCCTCCAGAGCCAGAATCCAAAAGGTCAGGTAAGCACCTCCAGAACAGCATCCAGATTGGCTACAGAAGCGGGTCGGTGGACACCAACCACCTAGGCCACCAGACAAGATGATCCCCCACTCAGCAGGGCCAGGGCAAGAGCTATCCAGAGCAGCTGCAGGTCGGTGAGCTATATAAGAAGGCCCCTGCTCAGGCCAACAGTCCTGGCCCCCACCTACAGCACACCTCAGTGCCCCTCCCCACCGTCCTGGGGCAGCAGTCCAGAGGCAGTTCACTCCCTACCCCGAGCCACATACTCAGGGAGGAGTCCCAGCCCAGTCTGCTGGAAAAGGCCCACACAGATACACAGTGACAGAGGGAGCAAGCCAATGGGGCCCCTTGCTGTCACCCGATTTGAGAAAGCCCCCCCCCAAGTCCTAGGAGAGGGAGGCCCTTCGGCTGCAGAGGGCCCCGCCTGGCAGGATCCGGCCCGGTCTCTATCACTCCCCCCCCAGCGGGCAGGTGCTTCACAATCCACTGCCACCCAATGCAATCGCAGCGGCAAAAGCCGGCCGAGCCCAGCGGCCGTAGCACAGGACACAACAGCAGTCCCAAAGGCCATATGCAGCAGGCGGCAACGCCACATTCGCTCCACGTCCTCATCACTGCCAATACGCGGTCCCCCAAAGTACCAGTCCCCCCCCCCCCCGCAGGGCCCCGCCACCACACATGCGGTCAAAGCCAAGACAGAGGGGGAAAGGGGAAGGAGAAAGGAAGCCCAGCAGCCAGCACAGGCCCCTACCTCCATTCTGAAGCAGCCTCCGCTGCACCATCACGGTCCTCCAAATTAGGAACAGCAGGCCGTTGGAGCAATTAGCCCCATACGTCCCAGGAGCTACTTCACAGCCACAGATGCAGGGGAGGGCCAACTTCCGAGCTGATTAGTAACTACCCAGGTCAGCTCCAAGCCATGCCGACGGTGCAGTCCGCCGCTGACCACTGCTCGCCTCCACCGGCCCACCAATGTCCACAGTGAGAAAAACAAGCATTTGCAATGCAATCGGTCTCGCCTTTGGGACCGTATATGTATTTAGCTATGCAGCACATTAGCCTAGATGCTGAAACATCTACTGTTCTTTAACATAAAGGGAAAGTAAGTACCAAACTGCGTAACATGCCAGATATGGGAACACATGGAGAGAAATACTGCCTATCAGCGGGAAATTGTATTGTTCAAAGCTCTGTTTTTAATATACAATCAGCCCCTTTCGGTGGTCATATCACTGAAAATACAAGATTTGAAAAAAATATTCATGTCTACAGGTGCTCATTGAATACAAGTTTCTATGGCCTGGAATCTAGGTAATGCTAAAGTGATTCTGATATTTTACTGACCTCTGCTGGTCGTTTTCTATCAAGAAAGTTAAATAGAGGCAGTTGCTAGAAGTATTTAAAAAAGAAAGTCCCTAAAAGTAGAAAGCAATTCTGGTATTTTGCTGGCCACAACTGGTCGTTTTCTATCAAGACAGTTAAATGGAGGCAGTTGAACAGAAAAAAAAAATCCCTAAGCAAAGACCAGTCCTAGGACTTATTTATTTATTTATTTTGAAGGTTTTATGTAGCGCTAGCTCCACCCGGGGGCATCAGAGCGCTTTACATCAGCTATGGAAATACACAAGAAAAACAATCATAGCATTTGAACGAAACAAGCTATACATGTGGTCGAACAAAATAAAGGGAACAATTTAGGGTACATAGTGAGCAGAAGTACATATAGGATAAATAGAAAACAAATTGAAAGAACCAGAATGTTCTTATAAATAGTAATTTTACAGTATGCCAAGGTGGACTCAGTGGACATAGTAGGGAGTGGGGGGGTATAATGAGGGGGATGGAGGTGAGGAGGGTGTCTGGAGGGGGGTGGGTGAGTGTGGGGGGTAGGCGGAGTTACCTAAGGAAGGACGAGGGAAAGTAGTCAGAAAGGAGATCAGGGATTTAATTTCCCCAAAATTTAGTGAGAAAATGAATTTTAAGGTCTCTTTTGAAGCTGGAATAGGAGGGGTTGCATCGAAGGTCTTTGGGAGGGGCGTTCCAAATGGTTGGGGCCTTGCCAGAAAAGGAGCGGGACTTCGAGGCGATTTTTTTGAGTAGGGGGGTATGAGAAGAAGAGTGTTGGCGCTTCTCAGTGTTCGATCTCAGTGCTGATCTCCAGATCCCACAAAGTATATACAACAGATCTCCCAGACAGCGCAAGTGCTTTGTAGGCTCGACCTAAAAAGGCCAAAAGCCCCTGTCATGCAGAATCAAAACTCCATGGACCTCAGGGACATTTCGGGGCTTATCTATGAGAGCCCTGCGTCACTTTGCACCAAGTAAAGTGGTACATGCATAGCGCAGGGCTCTTATAAAGATTTATGAAGCCATGCAAAGCCACCCTGCGTGGCTTTGAGTGGTCTCATAAATCATGAGTAAGGTGACGCAGCGCAAATTGCTGTGTTTTCCTACTCTGCGCCTGGGAGACATTCCATGGGTGTTGCAGTGGGATTTCCCCTGCAACCAACACCCATGCAATTTGATGCTGCCCCAGATTTACAGTGATGTAAACCTGGGAAAAACCTAATCCATATGCCTTTCGAGGTGAGGGGTTGTTACTTACAAGCACATGCACTTTCATTACTGAGATCCCCAAAAGGCAGGTGGGGAATCACTGCTCATAGTGGGTGGCCCTCGTGGAGGGCCGCCAGCCAAACTTAAAATTGACCCGTAAATCGCCAGTCAGAATATACAGAGCTACAAGTTGGTATCTTGCAATCATTAGTTTTATACGTAGCGTCATTTCATGTCATATCAGTGGCTCTTTACGAATTAAGGTACATTTGTCACCTTGGGAGTGAACACAATGCTGTGCTCGCAGTTGGAACCTGGATAAACGGTTATCTTTCCTGGACACCCTGAGCACAGTGATTGATGCCTGCAGGACGCGAGCAGGAGAAAAAGGGACAACTTCTGATGGAAAAAAACTAGAGCTCTTGTTAGCGCTGCTACGCTCCTACAACTCTTGGTAACAAAGGATTTACTAAATATTAAAATCAGCACTTCACTTTACAAATGAAACTCATTACTACAGGAAACGGAAAATGTGAAAAAACAAAGTTGGGTAGTGACTTTGTTGCACCCGAACCCGCTGGAATTACACTTTTGACAGAAATCATTTCACAAAGTACAGCAAAGGTACACAGGCACCTTAAAAGAACTATGCCAATATAGAAAACAGAATTATAAATAAAGAGGAGAATTTTTTTACCAAGTCCGACCTTGGCTTCCAGTCCTGCCCTGACGAGGAGGTACGGAAGACAAAAAGCAATGGCAGGACACCAGTGTCAAGGGCCCAGAACTTAAATTGTGGACTTCAGCGGATATGGAAGAAGTCAGTGGTGAAATAGTTTTAAAGGTTCGTAAGTTAGTGGTATTAGAGTGACGTGAATGAGGGTCCAGGACAAGCAGCAGATGAGATGGGAGACAAGGATGTTTTATTATTTACACAAAAACATCAATGTTAGACCCGGCCCTCGTAACATAGCTAGACCTGACCCCTGCACCTCACACCAGCCCCCAAGCCCACGGCCTAGCCGATCCTTCCCACCAGGACACACACGCACCCAACCCGAACTTCCCCGTCCGTGGCCTTCCTCCATTCGGCCACACCGGGCCCGCGTGCCCACTTCATGCACCAAGATGGCCGCCCGGCCCCAGCGCGACCCTGGCCTAGAGGCGCCACTCCGGCTGGAGAACATCGCGATGAGAAAGGGAGGAGCAGTTTCCATCACACCTCTGCGCTTCCCTGGGAAGGTGGGTTTCGATCGACCCGCCGGCCTCCCCGAGGGCTGGCTCCACGCCTGCTGGGTGTCTGGGACTCCTCCCGACCCGGCCCTGAAGGGATCAAAGGACATTGGCAGGAAACCCCCAACAAGCGACCCCCAGGAGACAAGACCCCTGCCTACACAGTCTCCGGACATCAAAGAGGAGTCGCCCTATAACAAGGGGTGCTCTGGGACTGTCCGGCAGATTCGCCTTGGAAACACCTGAGCCCTGCTGAGTGACTCGCGGCTCCCTGAAGATCGTAAGACCTCCGAACTTGTGCTTGAGCCCTGCTGAGTGACTCGCGGCTCCCTGAAGATCGTAAGACCTCCGAACTTGTGCTTGAGCCCTGCTGAGTGACTCGCGGCTCCCTGAAGATCGTAAGACCTCCGAACTTGTACCTGAGCCCTGCTGAGTGACTCGCTGCTCCCACAGACTCTCTTGGTCCCGCCGGACCCTACGACGACAAGCGTATCCCCCAGCTCGAGGATTGTGAGCTGTGCGCCGGGTACGCTCCTGCATTTGATCCATATCCACAAAGACTGTCCCGCTACCTCCTACCCCCCTCCAAGACTCTGTGAGCCCGCGCTCTACGTGTATATATTTGCCTTGCTGATCATAAAGATCTTACCACTCCGATCTGATAAAGATTTGCTCTTAAGAACTCCCGGTGTGGTGTCTCTTTGTCGTGTGGTGCTGAGTGTACGATCCTAGATACGAGATTCCTCCCCTGAGGAGTCTCCCGCCAGTGGCCGGCTACGATACCTCGAGGGTCGGTCTCAGGACAGTCAGGGCCCCCTCCGGGCCCCTCTGAGGTCGCCTTCTAACATTGGTGGCAAGCGACGGGATTCGGGCCCATAATCTAGAGATCGTACCGTGAACGGCTGACGCACTACCGACAAAGATGGCAGAAGGAAACGCCGTGGTTCTCACAGAAAACGACACCAGTACCATGTTCCAGGTGGAACAGCTGGAAGAGTACACACACAAAGAACTGAAGCAATTCTGTAAGGAACTCAAAATCGCCACCACTGGTCTCAACACCAAGGAAGATATGCAAAAGGCACTGAAAGCTTGGGTGGATTCTGGAGCCTCCCGCCCAGAAGGAGCGGGGGAGCCCCACGACGAAGCTGGACCCTCCCAAGGAGAACGCAGCAGCAACCAGGTGCGAGGCTTCATACCAGACGGGGGCCTATCCCCGGAGGAACTCACAGACAGAGAAAGAAGTCGCCATCACGAGCTCGAATTAGCCAAACTCAAAATTGAGGGCGAGTTGAAGTTAGCCGAGAAAAAGCTAGGAGTGGAACAGATGCGAGTGCAAGGAGAACTAGAAGAGAAGAAACTCCAACGAGAACACGAGGGAAGGAGACTTCAACTGGAACATGAACGCAGCTTGAAGGAAATAGAGCTGAAAGCAAGAAGCGAAGAAGCGCGGCCCCCGGGGAACCGAGAGGCGGCCGCCCCGGCGGAGCAGAAGGTCCACCTCCCCAAGGATGTGGTCAAAGAATATTACAAAAACGATGACATTCAACAGTGGTTCCGGGCCTACGAGGTCGCCATGACCTCCCATCAGGTCCCGCAGAAGGATTGGGGGGCCGGGTTGTGGGGACGATTCCTGAGCGAAGGGAGAGACACCCTGCTCGACCTACCAACCTCCATGCAGACCTCCTATGACCACATGAAAGCGGCCCTCCTCACAAGGTACGGCCTCACCCCGGAGATGTACCGCCAGCGGTTCCGGGACTGCAGGAAGATCCCGGGTACCACCTGGGTGGAATATGTGAATTTCTTCAGCCGCGCCTTCGATGGGTGGATCAAGGGCAGCAAGGTGACTACCCTGGAAGAACTAACAGACCTTATGTTGTGGGAACACCTGGCTGCGAACTGCTTTGTGGAACTGCGCCAGCACCTGCTCGACAGCAAGCTCACGGATCCGAGAAAGCTGGCCGTCGAGGCAGATCGCTGGACCAACACCCGGGTCTCCCGGGGCCCTGTAGGAGAGTACCCCCGAGCCAGTCAGGGACCACCCCGCCAGAGAGGGGGGGAAACCAGGGAGGGCAGAGAGAGTCCCAGGCTAGTCCCCCGAAGTCCCAACCTCCACCTTTCCCGGCACCCCCACCAGCTGTATCCGCCCCCCCCCCCGAGACGGGGGCACCGGGTAACCATCACTTATTTCCGTTGCCAGAAGCCCGGGCATTACGCCAATGACCCTGAATGCCCCATGGCCCCACACACCACCCAGGCAGCACCCCCCGCTAGACAGATAGCCAATGTAGCGCTGGGGGAGGAGGTTGAGGAGACCGAGGAGTGGGAACCCGCAGCCATGGCCCTAGTATCCTTAGGAGATAGAGAGATGGTCCCTGGAAGCCTCCTGCCCTCTAACACGAAGAAATATGGGCAGCTCGTAACGATCAATGGCCACCAAGTAGAAGCCCTCCGTGACACCGGGGCCAGCATCACCGGTGTCCTCAGTCAATTAGTCCACGAAGACCAGGTCCTCCCCAACGTATTTTGCCCTGTCATTTCCGCCGACAACACAGAAAGCCTATGTAAGGTAGCCCTGGTGCCTTTTGAGTGGGGAGGGGTGGTCGGTAAACTGAAGGTCGCAGTGAGAACCTCCCAGCCAGTCGACTGTCTCCTGGGGAACGACCTGGAAAGTTCCCCCTGGAGACAAGGTGAGCGCAAGACCCACCTAGGGATGATGGGCCTCCCTGAGTGGGTGTGCGCCACCACTCGATCCATGGCGGCTCGACTGACCCCCCTGAGGGATGTCGACGACGCCCCGACCCCTGAAGATAGGATGGTCCCTGCCGAGGGTCCCCACATTCCCCCACCAGAAGGGTCGATCGCCAGTGACGAACCCCCGCCTTCCGACTCCGCCCAAGTCACCGAATTAGGCGATCTGCCCGAATTGGCCCAGTGGCGCCACGAGGGGGGCCCCTCCCGAGAGGAGTTCTGCCGAGAGCAGGCTACCTGTCCTTCCCTGGTCGGGCCCCGGCAACAGGCAGAGGCCCAGGCCGCAGGCGACCAGACGGGGCCGCACCGGGTGTATTGGGAGAATGACCTTTTGTACAGCGAACAGAAGTCGGTGGAGCTAGGGTCCGGCCGGGTGCTGGTGGTACCCCTACGCTTCCGGAACCTCCTCCTGGGCTTGGCCCACGACGTTCCCCTCGCAGGCCACTTGGGCCAGGACAAAACCTACAGTCGCCTCGTGACTCACTTCTACTGGCCCAGAATGAAAGCAGATGTAGAAGCCCACTGCAAGTCCTGTCCCACGTGCCAGGCCAGTGGGAAGAGCGGAGGGAAGTGCAAGGCTCCCCTCCAACCCTTCCCTGTCGTCAGTACCCCTTTTGAGCGGGTCGGGATCGACATTGTAGGACCTTTGGACTCCCCAACTTCCCAAGGGCACCGGTTCATCCTCGTCCTGGTGGACCATGCCACCCGTTACCCTGAAGCCATCCCCCTGCGCACAGTCACAGCCCCCGTGGTGGGCCGGGCGTTGATGGGAATCTTCTCCCGCATGGGTTTTCCCCGCGAGGTCGTGAGCGATCGCAGTACCAACTTTATCTCCCGATACATGAAGTCCTTATGGCAACAATGCGGGGTGTCCTATAAGTTCACCACCCCGTACCACCCCTAAGGAAACGGCCTGGTAGAGCGGTTTAACCGGACTCTGAAGGGGATGATCGCGGGCTTGGAAGAGCCCCTCCGGCGTAAGTGGGACATCCTGCTCCCCTGCCTCCTATTCGCCTACCGAGAAGTTCCCCAGAAATCCTTGGGGTTCAGCCCCTTTGAGTTACTCTACGGACACCCCATCAGGGGGCCCCTCAGCCTGGTCAAGGAAGGGTGGGAGGCAGCGCCCCAAGGCCCCCCCCGTGATGTGTTCCGTTACGTCCTGACCCTCCGAAATCAGACTAGGAGGTTCCGAGAGATGGCCGAGGCCAACCTGGAGGCGAGCCAGGAGGAGATGAAGCGCTGGTACGACCAGAACGCCACTCTGGTCGAGTTTCAGCCGGGCCAGCGGGTATGGGTCATGGCCCCCGTGAAACCCTGCGCCCTCCAGGATAAATGGACCAGGCCCTTCAAAGTGGTTGAGCGGAAGAGCCAGGTCACGTACTTGGTGGACGTCCAGTCACCCTGGGACCCCCTCCGGGTCCTCCACGTGAACCGCCTCAAGCCCCACTTTGTGCGGACGGAGCTGAGCCTCCTACTGGCCACTGATGACGGGTCCGAGGAGGAGTCAGATCCTCTCCCTGATCTCCTGTGCACCAAAGAGAAGGACGGCTCCGTAGAGGGAGTGAACCTCTCCCCGTCCCTCACTCCCCAGCAACGTAAGGATTGCCGCCAGCTCCTAGGGCAGTTTTCGGACCTCTTCTCCCTGGTCCCCAAGGTCACCGACTGGTGTGTCCATGATGTGGATACCGGGGACAGCCCACCAGTGAGACACCGAGCCTACCGAGTCCCTGATCGGGTCCGGTCCTGTATTCAAGCCGAGGTCTCGAAAATGTTGACCCTAGGCGTGATCGAACCCTCAGACAGCCCCTGGGCCAGCCCCGTGGTCCTGGTCCCAAAAGCAGCTGCCCCCGGTGTGGCCCCAGAACTCCGCTTCTGCGTGGACTACCGGGGACTCAATGAAGTCACCCGAGCCGATGCCCACCCCATTCCCCGAGCCGACGAGCTCATTGACCGGCTCGGGGCTGCTCGGTTCCTCAACACCTTCGATCTCACCTGCGGCTACTGGCAAATAGCGCTCACAGAGGGAGCCAAGGAGCGGTCCTCCTTCTCCACCCCGGATGGGCACTATCGCTTTCGCGTGATGCCCTTCGGGATGAAAAATGCCCCAGCCACCTTCCAGCGACTGGTAAATAGAGTCCTGGCCGGGCTGGAAAAATTCAGTGCTGCATATCTCGACGATATCGCAATTTTTAGCTCTGAGTGGAGTGAGCACCTCCAGCACCGCCGGAGGGTGCGGACCGCCCTGCACCAGGCAGGCCTCACCGTGAAAGCCAGCAAGTGCCAGATTGGGCAAGGTTCGGTAACCTACCTGGGGCACCAGGTCGGAAGCGGGCAGGTCGCCCCTCTACAGCCCAAAATAGACGCCATCCTAGCCTGGGAACCCCCCACTACCCAAACGGAGGTCCGAGCCTTTCTGGGCCTCACGGGCTACTACCGGAGATTCATCCGGAATTACGGCAGCCTGGTCGGTCCCCTCACGGGACTCACGTCAAAGAAGCAGCCCAAGAAAGTGCAGTGGTCCCCTGCCTGCCAAGAGGCGTTCGATGCCCTGAAAGCGGCCATGTGCACCGCCCCGTCCTCCAGGCCCCCGACTACTCCAAAGAGTTTGTGGTACAAACTGATGCCTCCGAGCATGGCATCGGGGCAGTCCTCTCCCAGGTGAATGACCAAGGCCTAGACCAGCCCATAGCCTTCCTCAGCCGAAGGCTATTGCCCAGGGAACAGAGATGGAGCACCATCGAGCGTGAGGCGTTCGCCGTAGTCTGGGCCCTCAAGAAACTACGCCCTTACCTGTTTGGCACCCATTTCAAGGTCCAAACCGACCATCGCCCCTTGCGATGGCTCATGCAGATGCGAGGAGAAAACCCCAAGCTACTGCGGTGGTCAATCTCCCTCCAGGGGATGGATTTCACCGTGGAACATCGCCCTGGTACGGACCATGCCAACGCCGATGGCCTCTCCCGGTTCTTCCGCCTCAGCGAAGAGAACCCCCAAGAGGATGGGTAGTTCTCTCCGGCTTTTAGCTGGGGGGGACGCGTGTTAGACCCGGCCCTCGTAACATAGCTAGACCTGACCCCTGCACCTCACACCAGCCCCCAAGCCCACGGCCTAGCCGATCCTTCCCACCAGGACACACACGCACCCAACCCGGACTTCCCCGTCAGTGGCCTTCCTCCATTCGGCCACACCGGGCCCGCGTGCCCACTTCATGCACCAAGATGGCCGCCCGGCCCCAGCGCGACCCTGGCCTAGAGGCGCCACTCCAGCTGGAGAACATCGCGATGAGAAAGGGAGGAGCAGTTTCCATCACACCTCTGCGCTTCCCTGGGAAGGTGGGTTTCGATCGACCCGCCGGCCTCCCCGAGGGCTGGCTCCACGCCTGCTGGGTGTCTGGGACTCCTCCCGACCCGGCCCTGAATGGATCAAAGGACATTGGCAGGAAACCCCCAACAAGCGACCCCCAGGTGACAAGACCCCTGCCTACACAGTCTCCGGACATCAAACAGGAGTCGCCCTATAACAAGGGGTGCTCTGGGACTGTCTGGCAGATTCGCCTTGGAAACACCTGAGCCCTGCTGAGTGACTCGTGGCTCCCTGAAGATCGTAAGACCTCCGAACTTGTGCTTGAGCCCTGCTGAGTGACTCGCGGCTCCCTGAAGATCGTAAGACCTCCGAACTTGTGCTTGAGCCCTGCTGAGTGACTCGCGGCTCCCTGAAGATCGTAAGACCTCCGAACTTGTGCTTGAGCCCTGCTGAGTGACTCGCGGCTCCCTGAAGATCGTAAGACCTCCGAACTTGTACCTGAGCCCTGCTGAGTGACTCGCGGCTCCCACAGACTCTCTTGGTCCCGCCGGACCCCACGACGACAAGCGTATCCCCCAGCTCGAGGATTGTGAGCTGTGCGCCGGGTACGCTCCTGCATTTGATCCATATCCACAAAGACTGTCCCGCTACCTCCTACCCCCTCCAAGACTCTGTGAGCCCACGCTCTACGTGTATATATTTGCCTTGCTGATCATAAAGATCTTACCACTCCGATCTGATAAAGATTTGCTCTTAAGAACTCCCGGTGTGGTGTCTCTTTGTCGTGTGGTGCCGAGTGTACGATCCTAGATACGAGATTCCTACCCTGAGGAGTCTCCCGCCAGTGGCCGGCTACGATACCTCGAGGGTGGGTCTCAGGACAGTCAGGGCCCCCTCCGGGCCCCTCTGAGGTCGCCTTCTAACAATCAATCACAGGGTTTGCATGATGTTCTAAACCTCGGCCTTTTTAATCTTCTTCCACAAATAACTCTTTTGGTTGAATGACCCAGTTATTGGTTACATTTGTTGAGATGTAGGTAATGGTATTGCAGAAGGAACTAAAAGTAGCGACGTGGAAGCTCAGCCAAACAAGCGGCCGTGAAAGTGAAAGTGATCGCGATCAAACATCAAAGCGGCCGTGAAAGTAATGCGGTCAAGTGCGGCGCCCGCGCACATGCACTGTACTCTAGGCTGGCCTGGTAGCACTTTTTGGAGCCCTCTCAATAAGTCTCACCAGACCAGCGCATGCGTTGGGTTAGGCGAGACCTAAAAAAGGGGGGGAAGGCCACCAGACAGGGCCTCTCTCACCAGACAGACACTCCTCGTTGGGGGGTCAAACACCGTAGACCCTGTAAAAACGGGACGGGTGAGTTCACCCTGCTCAGTGCAGCGGCCCTGCGCAAGTCCCCGTTGAAACCCCGCACTGCGGCATGCCTCCACTCCGCTTCAGCAGTCCAGTGGCCCATCACTGGGTTAATAAGGGCTCAGCCAGCACCGGGAGTCCTGCAGGAAGCCACAGTGCCCCTTAGGGAGAGGAAGTACATCGTTGTCATGCGGCATGACAAAGGATCTTCCTCCGACAGCAGGAGCACCACTAGAGCTCGACCACTATCTTGCAAACCCAAGCCACGCCCCCCAGTAATATAGAAATTGACTGAATAACAAAAAAATATAGAAAATCTATGCAAAACAACCAGTATTATTTCAGCTAAATAAAAACCTTTCTACCACCTATGCTTCCACCATAAAAAACATATATGTAGACACTAAATAAAATATAATATGCAAAACAATTACATTTTGCACCCAATAACAGAATTAAATAAAATAATAAAACACTTATGATTTAGTAGCTGGTGCCTAAGTCAGTCGATCCAAAAACATACAATCCCAAAAAGTATTGATTAAAAAAAAAAGCCCAAGAAATGCAAAAATACCCTAGAGACAATACGACATTCAGAATGAGTCTGATAATCCAAGGAAATGACCCAAAACCTAAAAAAGTTGTAAAACTTTAAAAGCTCCAAGAAAACCTAAAAATTAAGGAAACGTAAAAAATGTATTTGACTGGAAAATACCCAAGGCATTTTTGTGAGTAAAAAAATTAAAGGTATTCAGGTTAAAAAATAGTCTCTAGCTTCTGAAAAATAGAAGCTATAAGAGAAAACCCATGTTAACCCTTTCAAAAAAACTTATAACCCTAGTACCAACACACAATAAAAAAAGCATTAAAATCATTCTTAAGCACATTGAACACATATAAAATAAACATTACATTTCTCAATGAGGCCTACCACAGTACCCAAACAACAAGTAACATACCTTAGGCAACGCCTTATCTGATACA
Organism: Triturus cristatus; assembly: GCF_964204655.1. Taxonomy (NCBI): domain Eukaryota; kingdom Metazoa; phylum Chordata; class Amphibia; order Caudata; family Salamandridae; genus Triturus; species Triturus cristatus. The sequence continues at coordinate 1,097,046,001 of NC_140581.1, forward strand.
GATCCTATCTAGCCACAGATTCCTTACCTTAGAATATTCCCTAGGTGTCAGACTGGATCCTGAATCTTTTTGTGAGCAGTACCACTGCGTGCTGGTAGGTGGCATAGTTGAACTCAGAGTGGCTTTGTTGGCGTCATCTGAGTCAGAAGTAACATGTGCAGTACCTATATAGTCACCACCCCAGCGTGCTGGCATCAGTTTCTTTTCATGACTTTCCATGCCAGAAGATCCGAGCCACTGTGAACACTGACCACTGGTGTGCAAAACTAAAGCCCTTAAAAGGGTAAGTCCCTTACACTATAATCCGCTTGCAGAGCAGAGAGTATGGGAGGACCAGAATTTGAGGCTAGATAGTCTCTACCAGATACGATGTTACCGAAGGTTAGTAACTTGTTCATCTGATAGAGACTTATAGCCGCTGATTCCCTACCTTAGAACAGATGCCCGAGCAATACCACCCAGGAGGCGGGGCTCTGATGTGGATTGGATTAAAAAGTCCTGGTGGACTGAATAGGCAAAGTGACCATTATGCCGGACCTGACTGTTCAGGCAGTAGTGTTTCATAAGCCTGTGCAAGGAAGCCTATATTGCTGCCTGACAGATATCCAGAACAGGAACTCCTCCGGCTAATGCAGTGGTCACAGACTTGGCTCTGGTAGAGTGAATGCGTAAACCCTCAGGGGGTTACTTTTTGACCACTGCATAGCAGATTTTGATACAGAGCACTATCCCTCACAACATAGTCCACCTGTGCACCTTCCTTCCTTTCTTTGCCCTGACATGTCCCACGAAGAGTTGATCATCCACCTAGAAACCACAAGTACAATCAAGATAGAACAACGCTCTTTTTGGGTCCAGTCAGTGGAGTCTTTCCTCCTTTTTAGAGGGATGAGGTGCAGAGTAAAAGGTAGGCAAAGCGATGGACAGGCCTACATGGAAAGAAGTTACTACCTTCAGTAGCAAGGATGCTCAAGTTCAAAGGAGCAGCTTGTCTGGGTAGAAGGTAAGATATGGAGGATTTACAGACAGTGCCTGTAACTCATTGACCCTCTGGGCAGATGTTATAACCACTAGAAAGGCTGTTTTGATGGTAAGAAGCTTGAGTGGACAGCTGTGGAGCAGCTCAAAGACAGCACACATCAGAAAAGTGAGAATAAGGTTGAGATCCCACTGGAGGATAATAAAAGGCGCTGTTGGAAACATATGCTGGAGATCTTTCAGAAACCTATGTACAATACGGGATCTGAAAGTGGTGACTGATCTGGCAACCGCAGAAATGCAGTAATGGCAGAAAGCTAACCGTTCAACATGCCCAAAGTACAGCCCTGCTGGGCTAAGGTAAGAATAAATGAAAGAACCTGGGAAAGGGGTGCAAATAGAGGGTCAACATATTTATCTGTACGCCATGCCACTAACATACTCCAATGGCAGGTGTATACCATCTTGGTGGTCAACTGTCACAACACATTCTCCACGCATGAAGGCAAAGTGTTTTCAGGTTTGGGTGCAGAACCCTGCCCTGCTGTTGAGACAAAAGATCCTTCCGAAGAGGCAGCCTAATCAGAGGATCGATGCCACAGCTCAGGATACTAGACTCAATGTGCTCAATCCAGAGGCACAAGAATGACTGGCTCCGTTGTTCCTGATCTTCTTTAGAACTCTGGACAGGAGTGGTAATGGCGGAAGACGTACAGAAGGCCAAAGCTCCACTCGAGACTTTGAGAGCTGCCTTGGAAACTGCTGACATTGCGCGTTCTCAGCAGAGGTGAACAGATCTAACCAAGGATCTCTCCACTCTTGGAAGAGACCATGTGCCACTTCCAGATGGAGACGCCATTTGTGACCCACTAGGCATCCACAGCTGAGGTTGTCCGCTGAAGTGAACCACTAGGTTTATGCCCTGGTGTTCCAGTCATGTGACTGCCTCTGGTGAGCCTGACTACAACAGCCAATTGTCGAGGTAGGGGAAGATTGGAACCTCTTCCCTCCAGAGGTGCGCTGCAACCACCGCCATCATCATAGGTGCAGGTAACAATCTAAAAGTGCTCTTGCCCCATCGTGAACTGCAGGTAACATCTGTGTGCAGGCAGGATGGGGATGTGTAAATAAGAGTCAAACAAGTCCAATACTACCATCCAGTCTCTGTAGTCTAGGGCAGACAGGACTTGCACAAGCATATTGAATTTCTCTTTATTCAGGAAGAGGTTGAGAAGGAGCAGAATAGGCCATCCTTGGGCACCAGAAATTAGTGGAATAGCAATCACAACCTACTTCTGATGCTGGCACCCTCGGCTAGGAGAGCCAACACTTCCTGACAGAGCAAAGAGAGGTGGTCCTCTGTCAGCTTGTAGTAAGTGGATGGCACAGGTGTTCACAAAGGGGAGGTAGTAGTCTGTCGTATCCACCCCACATCTTATGGGGAACTTGGCTGCATTCTTCCCATCAGTTGTTTGAGAGAGTATGGTTTGAGTCTTCTCAGAGACCATGGGCAGCACTTGCGCAACCGAGTCCCAGGTTGTATGGGAGTATCAGCCCAAGAGGAATGCGGTGTTCACCAACTGCAGTCCCAGGCAGGCAGAAGAGAGTATCCTCTTCCCGAAGGTATCCAGCCTTTTGGACTTTGGAGTGGTACGAAGTGCACCGGGGTTGATTTTGGAGGTGGAGGTCTGGACCACTAAGCTCTCTGGGGTGGGGTGCTAGGTGAGGAAACTGAGGTTCCCTGGGGTGGGAGAATGGCAGCAGGCAAATGTCCAATCCTCAGGAACCCCTGAGCAGGATTTTGGCCAGGCTCCAAGTAGGATGTTGTTAAGGGCTTCATTAAATGGAAGTAGTGGTTTGGTGGGGACAACTCCTGGCTGAAGCACCTCCATCAAGACATTTGCCTTGACTGTCACTGCCACTGACAGGGGCATAGCTTCGGGGTTGTTTGGGGTGTTACACCTCCCTATTAATTGTATTTTGTGATAAATAGTTGGGTACAGGTGCTTTCAGCCAGGTATGGTGTGGTGTCTGTCGGACTTCACTTGGAATTTTTACACATACAGACAAAAATGCACACACCCTCTCCCTCTCTCTGCTTATAAATACTTCAAAAATGTTGGTTATTTCACATAATAATGTGCTTTTGCTTACATAGTACCCCTACCAGTCCACAAGCCCCTCTTGTGCAACCTGCTTGTCATATGATGTATTTTAACATTATATGCCAGTGCGAATTTTGAGAAATCTGAAGTTCCCCCCTTCCCCACCCCTAGTCTTACTAACCAAGCTATGCCCCTGGCCACTGAGTGTAATGTAAGGTTCAGGACCTCAGCTGCCCTATGAACCACCATTTCAAATGAGGCACCCTCCTCCATAGCCACAGTAGTGGGAGAGATCAGGCCAGTATCTGAGGAGGTGTTCACTCCACTGGCATCCACCAGATCCACATACCAGGTGTCCTTGGGGTCTTCTAATGGTTGATATGCATACAATTCTGCATAGCCCCTCCTAACCCTTCCCTAAACTAGGCCTGTCATAGGAATAAGGCACTGGCTCTGAAATGGGTCGTCTGCCCCTAGTCGGTGCCGGCATCAGACGACATCCGTCCAGCTCTGTATTGGAGTCGGGAATGATGATGTGGTGGAGCCACTGCTGTGTATCAGTGGCACCGGGGCGTCAGCACTGAAGCCAGCGCCGGGGAAGGTCGAGGTTGCTTGACCAATGCCGCTCTGTATCTGTCACTGAATCCCTGGGGCCCGACAGTCGCAGAGGGCAAGGCTCCTGGCAGAAGACCCTCCTGGACCAGTGGGGCCCGAGGGCGCTTTAGAGGGGTCAGGTTGCCCAAAGATGATGTGCATGGCCTTGTGAAACTATTTAAGTTGAGTGGGTGTTGCTCCAGCTCCCGGACACTCATGGAGGCACAGAGACGACCCAGCGCAGGTTCCACCACAGAGCTAGGTCTCGAGTGACTACGACCTCATGTCTCATCCAAAGACTTGCACAGCGAAGTTGAAGACCTCTTCAACTTCTTTTGTTTGTGGGACTTACCCAACTTCCCTGATGACTTTGAGTGGGATGACAAGCGTCTGGTACAATTTTGCGAATGATCTCAGGGCTTTCCTCATGACCAGGATCTGGGCTGTCATGGAGTCGGCTGATGGCGGGCGTTGAGGAGCTTGAGGGACTGCGCCTTAGGATGCATGGCGTGGAAATCCTCGTATGTCTTGGCAAAGAGAAACCAAGTGCAGGTTCATCACCAAATCGGATGGTGACAGGCATCGCATGGTTTAAAACCTGCCTTTCTGGTGGACATCTTTCACACCAGGACATAAAGTCTCGAAAAATCTTCGGAAAAAAGTTGAAAAAGGTACTGTCAAAAAGTGACTGCCCTCTCGCTGGACCTGTGCTGACTGGCGTTAAAAGAAAAGAACTGACATCAGCGTGCTGGGGTGGCGCCTATATAGGTACTGCGCTTCACTTCCGCCGCAGACGAAGCTAAGAGGAGCCTAATGACACTACCTACCAGCGCACATGGGTACCGCTCACCAAAAGTTTCCAGATCAACTCTGACGCCTGGGGTAATGTAAGGAATCTGCAGCTAGACGTCTCTATTTGATACAAACATATACTATTCTAAATAAAAATACGCTAACGCAACATCCAAACCCAAATACTAGCCTGACTAAATCTAAACACCTCCCCCACCACAAAACCCTAATAAAATAAGTTTAAAATATGCTTAATGCTTAACTGAATCGGTGACTAGCAATGGGAAACCATGACTGCAAACTCCAGAAGCAGCCCAAAATGACAAAAAAAGAAAAAAACAAAATTCAAGAAATTAAAAGAAAAAGGAGAATATTCAAAAGAAAAATCTTCCATACCATAGAAATCAATATTAAAACATGTATTTCATTTATGAATGTTTATAAAATACTAAATATTAAGTAACAAATGTAAATTGTTCTATGTTTAAAAAAGTGAACAAAGTGTTTTATGTGAAACATAGTCAAAAATACTGACAAATATAAACTGTACTTCCTACTTTCTAAATATAACAATAGTTAAAACATCTAACTAACGTTAAGAATTAAGTTTGTTAAACATTACTCTACTAAGAGGCCCATTACGTTGTTGGGTGGTCAGCCTGTCGGTGGCAGTCCGTCTGACATCAGAAGCAGCGTTCCGACCTCCGCATTACACTGTGGTCAGTCAGTCCGCTGCAGACTGGGAGAAAGACCAATGCCTCTGACAGGACCAGAGATCCTGTTGAGGCCTTGGTCGGACAGATAATCCACAAATGGTGGGCACCGCCATTAGGATTAGGATGTCCGTTCCCAACAGCCTTTCTGATATGAAAAGGCTGTTGGAAAGTGAATTTGGGGGCCTCTAGCAGGGCCACTATCCCCCCGCGGCCTCCGCTATGAGATCCAGGGGCATGGATGTTTTAAAAGTGTATTTTTTCTAGTCCGGCTTGTGCCGCAGCCCACGGCACAAGCCACAATAAATAATATACACTTTCCGATCTCCGTGAAGGCGGTCACATCATAATCATATAAGCGGGACCGCCATCGTAAGCAGGCCCAAAGTGTTTAAAAACACTGCATAACAGTGTACGGTATACTAAATGTATATACACTTGAACTATATCATATGTAATTCATATATTCTGAATTAAAAGTATTCATATCTTGGAAATAAAAATATATTCTAAAGAACTTGTAGTAAGTATTGAACAATGCACAGTAAAAAGGCTATATATATTAAAAGAGGTTTAAAAATGTACATAGCACTGCAAATAATCACATTGTGGAAAATGATGAACTTAGATGGATTCGGATTTACTATTTCCACTCTATACTTAACCAGACTGAGGAAAGTGTTGGACCATGATAGCTTCAGATTTTCTAATCCCACTCCAAACATAACTATGGGGTCTATTAGGATGGCGGTCGGAAAATCACTCCGACTGCCATGGTAGCGGGAGAACACCGCCCGCTAGGACTGCGGCATAACCGCCGGTCCAATTAGTATGCTCCGCAGTCTAGATCCGACCACGGCGGTACGATCGCGGCATTTAACATTGCGGCGGTTGCTGCTGCCAGCAGCACCGCCGCGTTGTCCAAAAAAGCATGTCCAGCATATCCCTGCACTGCGTGGCAGGCACTGCACAGTGCCTGCCACCTGGTACAGGGACATGTAGGGGGGTACCCCCCCCAGTGCACCCACACCCCCCCAAACACATTGGGGACCCACAATGGGCCCCCAGAGACATTCTCCGCATGCCTTTCCATGGTGGTTCCACCACCGTGGAAAGGCTGGCTACCGCCGGCATCATAATCATGCTGGCAGAGCCTGGCCCTGCACCGGCCCCATTTTAGCGGTCCAGCTCCGCCCACCAGGCAAGCCTGCGGACTGCTACAGGTGGAAAAGTTGCGGGTGGAAAATCTCACCGCCGCGATCGTCACCGCCATGCTAATGGGACCGGTGGTTTTCCGGGTTGCAATCAAGGTCGGATGACCACCGCCGGCCCGACAGCTGCAACCGCCGGCCCGGTGGCGGCCATCCGACCGCCATCCTAGTAGACCCCTATGTTTGGTAAAGTTTAGGAATTTGGGGGTGGCAGGTGGATTTACTATTCCCACTCTAAACTTTAGGTTTACTATTTACTCTCCAAACATAACCACAGTAGGGGAAGTGTTGGACGTTGAGGTTGTGATTTACTATTCCCATTCCAACCTTAACCACATTGTGAACAGTGTTGAACTTTGGGGAGTTCAAAATTACCATTCCAAACTTGACCATATTGGGAAAACTGCTCGACGTTGGCCAGGGACAGAGAGGTACGATTTATTATTTCCACTCCAAACCTAAAAATATTAAGGCTAATTGTATATTTTCAAATATACTAATGAACCAGTACCATACATTTATAATAAACATTACACTGAAAAGGATACATTACAGAAATACATTTTAATTATCTCAAAAACACACAAATATAAAAAATGTAATTGAAATAAATACCACAATACGAAATAAGTAATGATTTAGTATAAATATAAAAATGTTATTGAATAATTTACAAAAAAATGAATTAAACAATTTAAACAACATTACATTGTCTTAAAATATCAACTTAAATAGCAAATGTAATTCTTTTAGGTAATATAAATAGTTTAAATTATAAATAAACAAAACAATTCAAATTATAAACCACAAATTAGATGAGTAAAAATGTTTAAAAAACACAATATCAAAACACATTATTTTAACATACGAATACAAATTTTAAATAGACATGATTAGGAATATATATTTCACAAATAATGTATTATAAACTACAATTTCATAAATAACAAACTTTAAACCTTTTTTCTTAAATGTAATTACTCCCCACCCTATTACCCTATAAAACCCACTCCCACTCCTAATATGATTAGACCAAAAAACAAACAAACTAAAAACTAAAAAAAAATCTAATATACTAAAACAAAAAAATCCAAAATATACTGAAAAAAGAATATGAATTACAAATATATCACACACAACAACATTTAAAAGTATTTGAAAAAACCTGCAATGTTCTGAGGCTTGACATTTTTTGATATCATGATATTTGAGACACAATAATGTCTGACTATATTTATCCAATTATATTTTGTCAGTACACCATGGGAAGGGTGAAACAATCATAAGTTGTAGTTTCTCTGAACAGTCTAACACCCATTGATCCACTGTGATAGATTTCCACCTATGGAGGAAAAATCAGATCCTTCCTCCTACTGGCTGGCTGTAGCTTTGGAAGGCCAAATCAGAGAAGGTTGTTGGCTGCTGCAGCAGGGAAGGAGGTACAAGATTTCTGCCCTTGCTGATGTCAATAGCTTAGGCGGCCATGTGCCTTTGGACCCGCAAAAGGTCTAGACTTGTTGCTGAACTGGTGGTTGTGAGTAGCCCCTGAACTTCCTGGATTGCTGTTTAAATTGGTGGGTTGATTAGAGCAAACCTCGGGAGCTGGCTATTGCACAACTGTCTTTAAGTCATTTCAATGCAGAGTCACCCTTTTCCTTAAAAAGCCTAGACTCATCAAAGGGCATGTCCATATGGAACACCTGGACATCCCCTGAAAAGCACTTTGCATGCATCCAAGCATGATGCATCAGCATTACGCTGGTACCCATGGCTAAACCCACACAGTCCGTGGTATCACAGCCCGCACATAATACGTACTTCACCACACCCTGCCCATCTTGAATGGCTTAAGCAAATGCTGCCCTGAGGTGCTCTAGAATGGCCAGCAAGATTTCACTGACCATGTTCCATGGTGAATGAGTGTATCTATTTTTAACCACAACAAGGAGCGCCTGGGTCTACAACAAACAGAACATAAGAAACCTAGTAATAGTGGAGTGTCCCTTTTAAATGACGGTTTCCCTCACAAACCAAGAGGTGGCATGCTTCATCATAGGGTAACCTCCTTTCACCATGAAGCTTAGTCATGGTGCAGGCTACATCCCCCTTTCTGAGAAGAAGGAGCTCAGCGATGTTTTGAAATGAGGTATAATAAATTCCTTAGAAGAGCTATGTGTGATGAGGGCAGCAGAGCAAATCAAGATAAGAATTTGATAGCTAAAACTAGCTGCAGGGTACGCAAATATCTTTATTGGTGCATCTCTGGGCCAAGATTAAAAACCAGGACAGAGAAGGTGGGGATTCAATCCTGTGTCTAGGTCAAAAAAGTGATAGGTCAATGGTAGGTCGACATGTTTCTGTCTATTACCTGCAACAGAGGTGTGGCAGCCTTCTTCAGGATCTATTATCAAAGCTTCTGCGTGATAACATGATTGTGTGCAAACAAATGAAATAACTAAGGTTATACAAAACCAGTGCTCTTTGTGGAAGTCCAAGTAATCAGGGATCTACTGGCGGTTTACTTATAAAAAAAAAGCATGTGTTAGCTTCTTCATTAAATCCACCAATTCAATAAATGAAACAATACTAGATCAAACATTTGTGTGTCCATTCCAAATCCTACTATATGGACTGGATATCTAGTGAGGCCTCACATAACTAGCGATTGCCCCTGTATACACATAACAAGAACACTACATTTCAGATGAGACATCATCATAACTATATTTAAAGCCATCAAAAACAACTTTGTTCTTGAAGAAAGAAAAAAACAATTAGGTTTACCCGCTAACGTCGAGCATCATGCCTCAACTTTACTTTGACGTGCTGCTCAAGGTATCATCCATCCTAAGTAGTGGAGAGAGAACAGAGAAAAAACAAAGATTGGCAACAGGAAACAAAAAGAAGAGAAGAGAGACTTATGGTATTTTGTAATTCTTTAGAACATCTGTGACCCATAAATACACCCAACTCCTCCTCTCACTCACCGATGAACCTACCACCACCAGAACCAACTTCCACAAATGCATGACAAGCGTTGCTGACTGGATGAAGAAAAACTGCCTGCAGCTAAACACAGACAAGATGGAAGTACTGATCTTTGGCAATAGCAACAAAACTTGGAACGACTCCTGGTGGCCATACGACCTAGGACATGCACCCACGCCCTCCAACCACGCCAGAATCCTCAGAATCATCATTGACAATAAGCTCACCATGAAATCACAGATCAACGCTGCCTCCTCCGCCTGCTTCCTCACTCTGCGCATGCTATGTCAGATCTTCAAGTGGCTACCCCTACACACGAGACACACCGTGACACAAGCCCTCATCACCAGCCAACTGGATTATGGCAATGCCCACTGCGCATTAATCACCACACACCTTCTACAGAGACTTCAGACCACGCAGAACGCCTACGCCAGACTCATCCTCGACCTTTTTTGATGAACACAGATCACACCACACCTCAAGAAACTTCACTAGCTCCACATACAGGAGAGATGCCAATTCAAGCTGCTGACCCACGCACACACAGCTCTACACAACCAAGGATCCACCTACATTAACCACCTCCTCAACTTCCACCCACCATCGAAAAGACTACACTCTGACTCCCTTTCACTTGCCCATACTCCCCGCATCAACGGAAGCAGAAGTCGAGGATGCTCCTTATCCCACATCGCAGCAAAGACCTGAAACAGCTTCCCCGCGCACCTCCGGACCATCACCTCACTTCCGGAATTCCGAATGGCTCTCACGACCTGGCTGTTCGAATAAGCTTCTGAGGCCTGCAAGCACCTGGATACCCTACTGGGTGATCAGCTGTGATTTCTAAATTTTGATTGATTGATTGATACACTCACATGGTTGCACCCAGTGAGTTTGGTACATACACAGCCACTGTCTGAATTAAAGGGTCAGTGATCCCTAGGTGACCAAGGTGACCTGTGTTGACGGAAATGTCAGTATTGAAGTGCATAGGTGTACATAGACAGTTACGCCTCTCTTTTAACCCAAGTAATAAGTAGCTCCTAACTCAAAAAGGTAACATGTGTTGCTAGGGTGGCAACATGGGTTATGGCCCCCCTTCTTTTCAAATAGAAAAAAAGGAGGGTTATGTAGGGGCAAATGCCAAGCAGTTCAGGATGACTAGTGAGCATGAGTGACCTCCAGTATATTTAGATATGGTGTACAATTGCCCTTATACAAAACTCTAGCTGTATAGAATCTTGTCTAGGGGGTACCCAAATTCGTGATGTCATGACCCCATGGGGAACAATAGCACTAGGGCTTTTAGACAGAATTCCAACCATAGTAGGTGTAACAAGGGGAAAGCAGAAATTGTGGCAGCTACCCAACCGACTCACATTCTGTAGGCTCAGAGTCCTCCAGCTCTAAGATGAGGTGGGAGTAAGTTGTCCATCCCCTCATCATTCTGGGTATTAATGGAAATGTGCTGCAGCCCATGGATTACAGTCAAATCAGAGTCAAGCAGGGCGTCCAACCACTTGTAGTACTGGTGTCATGGAAGAGGCTCAGAATCGGGTTCAACTATGGTTGACTATGCTTTGGCTATTTCATAGCATGATAATGTTCTGGTGTTGGATGATTTTGGATCTGGCATGGGCGCCAGCACGGAAGGGACCTGACTGGACCAGGTTGTTCCTGCGGCTCTATCGGGCCTGAAGGAGCTTCAGAAGAAGCTGGCAGAGTATTAAAAATTTACAACATGGCCTCTTTAAAGGCCTCTATCTGCTGTGGCGTCAATGGCAGCCTGGGTAATTTGAGCACGCTGGGACAAGTTGCGGAATGGGATCAGATTCAGTTGAGGCAGGAGAAAAGAGGCACTTGATGTGCCGACAAGAGTCGTCTAGCCTCACATCACATGATGAGGGGGCCTCCTTGCACTTGTGATACACCTTAGACTTTGACTTATTCAGTGACTTAAGTCTGGCAATCAGGCGTGTGACCTGGGTTTCAAACAAGAGCTCTTGCGTTCTCTGACGTACAACTTTCATTCCCACTCTAATATTCATTGGGTGCATCAAAGCCCACTGACAAATGACTTCCAGTGAAGACCGGATGCCACAAATGCAAGTAGGGTGAGCACCTGACGTGAAGGCAAATTCTGGACAGGACTGTAAAAAATTCAGGACAAAGGGTCAAAATTCAGAACAAAAACATAGGAGAAAAGTTAAGTTTTATGGACACATCCAAGGAGAAGCCATACCCCCCCTACTTTATCAGTGCATTTACTTACTGTTTTCTGCGTAGCACTATTTATTCACTATGGTCTTTATGTGATTCCCTCTAGGTGTGCTACATTCAGATGGGAAAATATGTCCTTATTCAATCTTAAATTAATGTCATGAAGCACGGTGTCAAGGGCATCCCCCCAATCCAGATTTACCCAAACTTTCTTGGAGAGAAAGCAACAGCAAAATGTTGTTTATGTTTCTAAACATTTTAAAACCTATGGCTAACAGTGTGGGAAACATTAAGGTAAGGGATGGTATACTAACTTAGACAAGTTGAACAAACACATCTGGCTTACCTCAACCTCCAGTCAATGTTAAACCTAAAGCAAATTAATGAGCAGAGCAGTTGGTGTGGGCGGCAGTCTCACATCTAATGTCAGGATGCGAGGTAACCACAACTTGTCTGTAGTATCACACCACTAGATTGTGCATTCGGGACTCAACATTTAGCTCAGAACTGAGAGCCCAGAATAGCAGCCAAATAGAATTAAAGAGCAGGATGAAATCTAGATCAGATGGGAGATCCACAACAACTGATTCAAAGGTTTGTTCCTAAGAACCAGACAAATGAGGAAGAGAAGAACAAGGTTGGACAATTCCTAATACCAGACAAGATGGGCCTGGCATGAGTATCAGAAAGTATTGTGTACCTGGGGATTTGGCTCAGCAGGGAGGAGAGAAACAGCAGAGGCACTGTCAAGTGGGTGAACAAGCAGCACCCATCCACCCTGACAAACTCTGCTGATACAATGGTCTGCTGGTCATGCTTATGAAGGGTGAGCAGGGGTCTGGCCCTTTGGATGGTTGCTCTGGGCAATTGCCCACACTGTCCATGTCTTAAAACGGTTCTGCAGTCCAATCAGGGCCAAACCAGCAGTCTGGCTCATCCCCAAGTGCCAAAGCACATGCAGAAACATCAAGAGAAACATCAAAATATTTGGGATGCAAATTACACAAGGAAAATTTAATAATATGATGAAGATTTTATGATATAAGATGTGTTTCTTTAACCATATGGTATTGTTTTCCCCTTTATATACAATTAGACCCGCCATTGAACTGGAAATCAGTTACCTTTTGATACTAAGGGATTAATATCTACCATTACCCTATTGATTTGCAGGATGGAAATCTGGCCAGAGCGACACAATCCCTCCGATCCCTTTTTGGTCTTCTCTTCCACTTTCAGCAATGGACCTTGTAGCACTAGTGTAGATGGTGGTGCTGCCCCGGTTATTGTATTATTTTGCCAACCTTCACCTCCTCATCCTGCGTTCCTTCTTCAGACAACTCGACACGTTCCACATCGGATTTGGGGGCTGGGTGCTGCTGGGCAGCTCTTTCCACTCTATAGCCACCTATTACAGTGGGTGGGTTAGCCCATCTGGACTCAGAATGCCATTATTTAACTGCAAAGCTCCAATGGGTGTTTCTCTGGCTGGCTTGCCCCTGCATAAGATGGGGTTTACCCGTAAGGACTTTGAGGAGGACTTACTGCACTACTCATTGTTTCTACCCAAAGCCACCCAGGGTGATTCCACCTGGCTTTTTCATACCCTACTAGAACCCGTAAACTCACTAACATGAAGAAACTCTACGCTCCTGTAACATCTTTGCTAGCCATTCCCCACTTGCACAGGAGGGTTTTGCTCAGAGCATGTCCATCTGGGGCATGATGAAGGCCTCTCAAAATTGGGATATTTGTTGACGGCATGCTACTAGATTTCCAAAACCCTTATGGGAGACCAGAGTCTTCACCTGGGTCAATTCCTTTATTAAGACCACCTTAGATAGTCACTTGATGCCCTATTTCATATCCACCACCTAGCAGCAACCCCACATGAAGTGTACCAGATGCTCTACACCATAGGGCTGGCAGTAGACTGATAACTTGGGTGTACAGAGCTTTCCAGCAACATGGGACCACTACAGGGCTTCTCTCTGTGCTAACTGGGAGACTAACATGGCCAAACCTCTGCATGATGTGGACTGGGCTGAAATATTGAAATATCCCCACAAAGTATCACACAACTGCAGTTTCAAGTATATTCAGCTTAATAATTTAATTTGTATTCAATTTAATATTCTGAACTGAGCCTACCTTACACCGGCCACATTAACAAAATATACCCGGGAGCTGTAGCTGCATGTCCTCTCTGTATGCAATTAGATGCTGATCTGTTTCATATGCTTTGGTCTCACCCCAGGCTTCTTTCACACTGGCAAAGAGTTCTCGAGGTGTTGTCGACCGCGATGGGCTGTGTCCCCAGTAGTGGTCCTATTGGGCATATTCCCCCACCTTAACTGCTAGAAACCTTCCTTCTTTTAGGAAAACCCAATATTACACTGCTCTGGAAGGATTCACTTCCTCTGGTTATTGAAAGTTGGACCAAGGTCTCGCTCTCTTGGTTTTGATCTGCAACCACCCTGTTACACACTGATAAAATATTTATTTGCACAGGCATGGGATATTTTGGTGGAGAGCTTTAAAAAGGAGGATACTCTCACCCCATAATCCAACCCCCCAACACATGCACTCTTGGTTTCTCTATATTAGTTGTTCTTGCCATATTTAGGCAACACCTCACGGGAATGGTTTAAGGGTGCTGAACTTCGACACACTGTAATGATTTCCCCTATGGAACATTTTCTTCTATGCACTATAGGCTTCATTGCTCTGCTTCCCTGTGCTGATAGGCAAATCAGCGGCAACTGGGCCAGGTGAAGGGTGTGTGTGTGTGTGGGGGGGGGGGGGGTACGAGGCACAGTAATTATGGGCCAATTTGTTACATAGAGAAATGTTACAAATGTATTCTAATTCTTCATGCATAGCCCAGCACTGTTCTTCTGTACCTGTAGATGGAATCTATTGCCACATACCTGGTTACTATCATGCTATCTAACCTCTTTTGGCAAGCAACAATAAAATCTTGTAAAAAGAAATATGGTAGCATTTCAGTTTAGTGCATTAGATCACAACATTGCATTGACATTTATTTGAAGTGAAAGTTTCTAAACATGAACTTTAAAACATTTATTAACCCTGCTCTTAACAACACCAGGAGTGAACAAAGTGAACCAATTGTCTGGTGTCCCCTACATCATGTCAAATATTATTGTTATGGATGGTGGAACATTCCAGGCTCATTAAACAAACAAGGAAGTTTTTTGTACACAGTCCATTTTAAACTGAATTCTTTGAAAGTGCTCTCAAATGTATTAAGTAAATTATATAAATGAAGTAAATTGATTTGACTAAAATCACACAATTCAGCCACGCAGGAAAGCTGGGATTTGAACACAGGGTTCATGGTCATACATAGTGCACTTAAGCCACTGATTAGATGAATTTATTTTTCTCATTTCCCTTTAGGACCAGGAGAGAGTGTTTTTGCACAACTCTGTAAGATGAATAGAAAATGGTGTTAATTAAATACAGAGCAAATACAATAAGATGACGGACGGAGCACTGAAACGTTTTAGACACTCATTCCCTGTCCCTATTAGATCTGGGTTGAACCCATCATCGTTCTTTAGCTCACTTCGCCACCCCAGTTCCGACCCAGCCATATGCAAATCAGTCTTGACCCTGTTGCTCATGGGAACATTCCAGCCCACGTACAGATCACAGGCTAATCTGACACAATATATTTTAAAAAAAGGTCCCTAGTGAAGGCACCACATGCTAATATCACTGGCTTTTTAGACATTTTATAGCTATTCTAGAATTGAGTGAGCCACTGAAAGCTTGAGCCAGGCTAGAACATGAAGCCTAGCTCTGGCTCAGCTCGAAGTCCTGTTGGAACCTCGATCCTAAAACGAGCTGAGCTCTCATGTGGCTTCTGCCTGCCTCCTTCCCTCTACCCAGGATGTAGCTTTAGGGACAGAACTGCTGACTTTGAAAGTAGGGAAACCAGGTTTGAGTTTCTGCAATAGCTCAACATCCTGTGATTCAGGGTAAAGCACTTAATCTCTCCATGCCTATAAACAATGAATGTGACCTTGGGCAATGTAAGTGGTGCTCATGTAATAATCACAGTGTTCAATGTGATGTGTATTGCGATGTACCTCCACATGAAAATCCTAATAAAGTTTGTTTAAAAAAAAAAAAAAAAGTGGTGCTCATGTAAAGTGATGCAAAACCTTTGGGTCTAGTTCACTCTATATAAAAACTTCAGAAAAATGCACAAAGAAGTAAAAACAAAGCCCTTAACATAAGGAAAGACAAATACCATTTCCTGGCTGATTTGTACAAAGGTAAACTAGAAAACCTCACTAAATTGCGGCTTCCCTGCTTAAAATGTGTGATCTTAGACAAATGTTTTACTTCACCAAAATTCTTTTTCCTTCATTAATGCATATGAAAGCACTTTCAAATATGTGAGTTCTGAATACCAGTTGTATAAAAAGCTGTTGTATTTGATTTAATAGACTTTAATGTGATGTGCTTCACGTTAAAGAAATACACTTCTCTTGAATTATTTCATATTTTACATGATGTTTGTTATATGATTTACACAGCAAATGTTTCAGGGCTTAGCTCGTGCACGGGCTCTAAGATCCGAGCCAGACCCTTGGCTCTGCACTCCTTTTTAATTTGTTGGCGCCCCACCTCGAAGCTATTCAATGCAGCTGTTGAAGTGCATTAAAACAAAATATGGATACTGCCATGGGTATGGGTTCAGTAAGTGCAGAGGCAAAATTAAAGGCATGGCTAAAAAGAACAAAATATTCTGCAACTAATTTATTGATCTCTCACTCTCAGGTGACTGCATATAAAATAACACATTAAAAAATTAATAAACGTTAAACTAATCAGTGGGAACTGCACAATTTTATGTTAAGAAACCTCTATTGGTTAATGCAATGACTACAGATGTATATGAAATGAAATGAAATGAAATGAAATGAAATGAAAAAGGGAATTTAATTAAGCGCACTGCGGCCAAGCGGCTTCCTGGCGCTGAGGACTCATCCAAGACTAAAGTGGAGCAAAACTTAGGGAGGGAAACAAGAGGCGACGAAAGATCAAAGACGAGCTGGAGGTCATCAGCGTAGTTATACACAGAGACCCCCAGCTCGAGAAGAGAGGAGACAAGGGGGCGGATATAGAGATTAAAAAGAAGAGGGGAAAGAGAAGAGCCCTGCGGAACCCCACAGGTAACCAACCGAGGGGGAGCGGAAAAACCGGAGAGGTGAACCGCTTGCGTCCTGTCTTGGAGGAAGGACGCGATCCAAGAAAGGGCAGTGCCCTGAATGCCCGCTGCGCTGACACGATCGAGAAGAATGGCATGATCGACCGTGTCAAACGCAGCGGACAGATCGAGGAGGACCAGAGCTTGGGGGAGATTGATGTCGGCTTTCCCCTTGAGTTCATCCATGACCGCAAGCACCACTCCCTCAGTGGAGTGGCCTGGGCGGAAGCCCGCCTGATGGGAGGCCAGAAGATGATTCTCCTCGAGATAGGTGGACAAGCAAGATGGACATGGCTTTCAAGGATCTTCCCGACATAGGGGAGCAAAGAAATAGGCCTAAAATTGGATAAAAGAGAGGGATCAAGACTAGGTTTTTTGAGAATTGGGAGAACAATAGCAGATTTGAATGAAGAAAGGACAGAGCCCAAAGTAAGGGAAGCATTGAGAAGGGCAAGAGGGGGGACAGGGCAGCTAGTATAGAGTGCTCTGAGGATCCGTGCGGGAGCACAGTCCGCAGGAGAGCCAGACTTAATCTTAGCAAGCAGGTCCAAAAAGAGCTGAGAAGAAATAGGTTGGAAATGGTTCAGAGAAGAGGAGGGTAGAGGAGGAGAAGCAGAGAGTTCAGGTTGGGATACAGAAGGGATATTAGCCTTAATGTTGAAGATCTTGTCAATGAAATAATGATTGAGTGAGGAACATAATAATTGGGATGGAACAAGGGATGTGCAGGTGCGATCAGAAGTGGCAAGGTTATGGACTAATGAAAAAATTTCGCGAGATTTATTGGCGGAGAAGGCCACTCTCTCAGTAAAATATTTGGTCTTAGCCGCTAGAATGGCTCTTTTGTAATCGTTCAGGAGGGTTTTATATTTAAGACGGAGAGTGGGGCAGTAGTTCCGTCTCCACTGACGTTCCGAGCGTCTGAGATCTAGTTTAAGGGCTTTTAAGTCACTAGTAAACCATTTATGGGCGTCATAGGGTCGGACGAATTTAACCTTCTTAAGCGGGGCAGCCTGATCGCAAGAAGAAGCGAGCCAGATGTTGATGGCATCAGCCTGATTTTCCAACGACAGGTCAGTCAAGTCAGGGGCAGATGAGGCCAGAGAGGATGAGAGAGCATTAAGATCAGTCTGGTTCCAACTACGAGCCAAGATGGTTTTAGGAAGAGGAGCTTTCTCGGCAGGGCCCAGATGGATAGAGAAGGAGATCATGGAGTGATCCGACCAGACGCAAGGCAAAATAGAGGTAGATGATATATTACAGCGTGAAGACTAAATTTGATCCAGGATATGACCCTGGATATGAGTGGGGGCCGAAACATGAGAAGAGAAATTAAGACACTGAAGTGTGGCAGTGAAGTCTTTAGATGATGAGTCCTCCCTGGGGTCACCTGGCCAGAAGTTAAAATCACCAAGTAGTAGCAACGATGAGTTGTTAACCACCAGGGTGGCCAGGAGATCCTGCAGGATGGACACAAAAAGCGGCATAGCTTGGGGGGGGTGGTACAGAAGGACGACAGTGAGGGGTGAGGGAAGATTGAGGGAACGGGCCACCAAGTAGTCCACATTGGGTATGGGGGGGGTGAGCAAGAAGTTGGAATTTAAGAGAAGAGCGAATTATCATAGCCACACCCCCGCCAGCCTTGCCGTCCGGGCGGTCTGCTCGGAGGGCATAATAGGTGTCAGGTAGGATGGCCAAAAGATCAGGAAGAGAATCAGAGGAGAACTAGGTTTCTGTAAGAAATAAAAAATCAGGAGAATCAGTGTGGAGGAGAGTGGAGAGTGCCGTTTGATTTTTGGCCGCAGAGCGGGTGTTGAGCAAAATAGCAGAGGCTGGAGGGGGACCAGGAGAGGGGCAAGTGGCATGGGGGGTACAAAGCAGGGGAAGGGTAGAGCTAGATGCAGCAGGAAGGGAACAGGGGGAAAGGTGAGCATTGATACCCAAGATGTCTAAATGGTGCAGTAAGGAGGGGGAGAGAGGAGGAATGGTGAAATGTGCAGACAGTTGGGCCGAAGTATAAACCAGAGGAAGAGCAGAGTCTGTGGCCCCTGGTCCCGGCCCGTCGCGGACGGGCGCAGACGGGCTTAACTTAGGCGCAACTTCGGCGCGCCTTCGTCGCGCCCGCCCCGCCCGTCCGCTGCGCCGCCAGGGCTGACTAGCCAAAATATAAGGACACATGAGGGGGAGTGGCAAGGAGGGGAGGGGCCAAAAAGCTGCAGCGCTGACCCAGAGCCGCCCAAGATGGAGGACTCGCCCGTCCCTACTCCGAGCAGCAGCCCGGCAGAAGGAGGCGATCAGCGGCCGGCGCTCAGGGGGGCGTGCAGGAGAAAGAGGCAGCTAAAAGAGCATAGCGCGAATAGTCCAGAGCGCAGCTGGAAAGCACAAAGATTCGTGGACCAGAGGTCAGTGTCCAAAGTAAAATAAAGCGTTGCTCCCGGCGAAGCCTCGGGAGATCTGTGGGAGGAATGAGGGTAGGCGCGATGTCCACTGGGCGCCTGAAGTACTTGTCGGGGGGGGAGGGGCCAAAAAGCTGCAGCGCTGACCCAGAGCCGCCCAAGATGGAGGACTCGCCCGTCCCTACTCCGAGCAGCAGCCCGGCAGGAGGAGGCGATCAGCGGCCGGCGCTCAGGGGGGCGTGCAGGAGAAAGAGGCAGCTAAAAGAGCATAGCGCGAATAGTCCAGAGCGCAGCTGGAAAGCACAAAGATTCGTGGACCAGAGGTCAGTGTCCAAAGTAAAATAAAGCGTTGCTCCCGGCGAAGCCTCGGGAGATCTGTGAGAGATATGTCTGCAACCAGAGGCCCACAGAATTGAATCCTGTTTGGTGCAGCAGGGAAAAGTGGCTTGTGTATTTTTAGTGCTAGGAGGTGCCAATAAGCACTATGAATGTTTATGTTATTATTTTAAACGTATGCGTATATTACTTTATTTGATTAAAAATATAATCATAAAAGTTGAGAATGAAAAAGGATAATTAAAATGACCGAAAAAATACAAAATGTTAAAACTAGGCAGGAACAAACTGTTTTTTAAGAGAGTTAATAATATAAAAAAGCAGAAAAAGAGTAGGCAATACTTGTGAAATTAAAAAATAAAGAGGCCAGAGAGTTACAAGTGGAAGCCGGGAATATAATCAGTTCATTGGAACAAAAGTCAAATGTTAATGTCTATAAGAGATCGTCAATTTCGCATATCCTGATGTTACAGGCATGGAGAACACAGAAAGGCCTTAGTAGGACTTTATAAATCTACAGTTTTGGTTTAGCCCCTACAGTTTGGCCTACAATTTGCTGATTGAATTTACGGTATGCAAAATAAATAAAGTTAGTAAAACTTATATTTAGTGCTGTGTTCTCCGGGTTCAGAGCCGCGATGATTGCCTGTCTGCAAGACCGAACTCCTAATCTGTTCCACTCCGGCCTCAGTTTTAATCTGCGCTTGGTCAGCAGTGCAGGGCAGAGGCATCCAACATGCTCAATAGATTCCACCGAGTCTCCGCAACCCCTGCACTGTTGATTGTCTGACGTACGACGCCAGGTGGGTATGTGTTTCAGCAAGTGCCATTCCCCCAGTCGTAGTGCCATAAATCGCAATTTTAAATACAAAGGATATGTGCAGGGCAGGTATGATGATAGTATAGCCAGCTGGTAGGAATTAATTACTGCCCATGCATGCTTACGTTTAGCAAGGACAGCTTTGTCTGTGGAACAGGACAGCATGCAAGTACACTTCTTAATACTGATTTTAAAAGCCGTGTGACTGGGGTTTAGGGTCCAAAGGTCCCCTGCTGAGAGTTGCTGTACACAATCACGGAAAAGCTTGCTGTAGGTCCCGCTGGGATTATTAGAACTGATGTCCGACCACAACATTGACTCGAGGGACCCACCTTCAGCCCGCCTTAGCTTGTGGCACAGATTTAAATAGGCACCAGAGCTTGAGATTTCATAATTTAGGAGGCCCAGTTCTAATAGAATCTGTGCGGCAGAGGCAGACTTTGGCATACGAAAAACACTTTTATAAATCTTGGTCACATGCTGATTTAGTGTTGTACTAATTTTACCCCTAAAGATTTTGATGCCGTATGACAACGTGGGGCCGACTTTGGCTTTCATAACTTCCATCATTGGGGTTAGGCTCGGACCCATCAATTTTTTCGAAAGTTTTGAAAAGTTCAGTCGGAGGGCTGTGGCTTTCATTGAAATGTCCCTACAATAGTTGGCGAAAGTGCCCCTGGAGTCAAAATTGACCCCCAAGTATTTATAAGATTTTCCTATGGTAAGGGTGGAGTCATTATGCGTCCAGCCGCCACCTCCATAATGTTTTCGACCAAATATAACTACTTGTGTTTTCTTTAGGTTGACCTCTAGGCTGTTTGTAACAGTGTAGCTATATAGTTTATTTAACAATCGTTGCAGCCCTACTTGGGTTTGACTGAAGAGAACAAGATCGTCGGCATACAAAAGATTACTCAGCTGCACACCACCAATCTTTGGGGGGTGGCTATTTATCTCATTCAGTTCAGCTGATAGATCCGCAATAAACAAGTTAAAGAGCAATGGGGCAAGCACACACCCCTGTTTCACTCCTCTCGTTGTTAAAATTTTTCGAGACAGGTGTGTGCCGGTGCCAAGCTTGACTTGTATCCAGGTGTTGGTGTGCAGATGGACAATAGCCTCCAACAATTTGATCAGGATTCCCCATTTTGCCCAGAGTGCTGCCCTAGGGACCCGATCGAAGGCGGCTTTAAAATCAACAAAGCAACAAAAAAACACCTTCGATGAGATCAGCGATTTGTCAATCAGTATAGATAATGCCAATAAATTGGAGGTTGTGCCCGACTTTGCTGTGAATCTGGTTTGATTTTTTGGAATCAAGTCTTTCTGATCAGCCCAAGAGCTTAGTTCTTCGAGTAGGACACTCGCAAAATACTCATTGTCCAATAAGGCTATCAACCTGTAGTTGTTTGGAGACGAATGAGCACCAGACTTATATATCGGATGGATTACTGCACCTCGCCATGAGTCCGGTATTGCTGAACAACTCAATATGGAACTGAAAAGGATGGCTAATTGTTGCACCCAGAAGGGAATATTTGCCTTAAATAGGGCCTACGGCAGGCAATTTGGACCCGGCGCTCCATCCGGTCTTGCTTTTGATAACATTTTAGTCAACCTTACTTCAGTGATAGAAATCGTCTCACATTGGGGCTGCATCGGCTCGTGGGGGCTGCCCTTACACCCCGAGAACCCATTTTTAATCACTACTGGAGTGTTCACTGTTAAGGGATGTACAACTCCATTGGCCTTGAAATGATCAGTCAAGAATAAGGCCCATTCTGCCGCCGCGATGTTTGCACTCCCCTGTCTGCTTGTTCCGTTGATTTGTCTGTTCAGTAATGCCCAAAATTTTCTTGAGTTGCGATTTTTGCATTCCCAGAGAAGTTTAAACCAAAATTGATCAAGATGGAGTTGTTTGTCTTTTTGATATGCCTGTCTGTAATTTTTTTGAGCAATTTTATAATCGTTCAGGCGGTCATTAGATTCTGGGTACTTCCTGGTTGCCTGCAGGGCCGCATTTCTAATCTTTAATTTTACTGTTTGGCTCGAGGTGGGGAGCTGGGAGCAACAGATGAGCGTGTGAATGAGCTGGAAACAAATTCAGCAAGTGGTTACAGAAATTTGACCAATCACCAATATGAGACGCTGTGGGAGGTGGACAACCAAATGTGAAGGAGAGGCATTCCTTCAGGACGTTGGTGCTAAATTCATCGTTCCATCTTAGGCGTTTTAGATTTTCAGAATGGATTCCCTTGTGGGTTGTTGAAGCTAGGTTATGAATGGCTGGATTGGTGTTGATAATAACAACTTGTGGACGGTGGTCACTCTCTTGTCGGGCCTCAATGCTGTAATTTTCCAAATGGGACAACAGGGCTAGGTTACAGATGGTATAGTCTAAAAAAGAGCACTTTCGGCCGTTTGTCCATGACCAGTTTGGCGGAATGTCCTGTGTAAACCTAACATTCATTACAATGAAACCTGCGCTAGACAGTTGCAGCACGCAAAGCTCCCCCAAAGCACAATATGGTTGATTTGGGGGTTTAAACTGAGACTTCAGTGCCGACAGTGACCATTATACACGTGCATTATACACAGTATAATATAGGCTGCCACCAAATGTACACATAAATTTAGGTTAAAGATAAAAAGCGCTTCTAAAGCATACATTATAGTACTATGCAGACTATACCTAATGCAATCATTTTTTATAACTGTCCATTAAAAGCATGCACTCCATAGCTCAGCTTGGAACACCCTTAAAGTACCCCGCAAAAAGAAAATATCTTGTCATCAGGCAACTTCAAGTGATTCCATCAATGAATGTCTACCAAGCAGGCTTTACATTTGTCAATTAACCAATTGCACACATTTGCATTTCTTTAGGGAAGCAGACACCCTGACAAGAAGATTTCTTTTTAGCTGTCTGCCCCTCCCTCCGGAATGCAGGACAGGAGATTCCTTCCTTTGCACTTCAGCTAGAGAATTTCAATTGTGGAAATGAACTGAGAGGCTAAAATTACAGATCAATGCCGTCCGTTAAGACACCAGTCATGGAAAACAGACTTTAGGGACGGTTGGTCACCCTAAATGCAAGTTACGGGGTCCCTGATTGACCACTGCTTCTTGCAGTCGCAAAACGGCTTAAATCCTTTGGTTTTGAGAGGAGACATTTTCTTCCCTAGCTAGCACACTTTCTTAGGGTTTTGAAGAAGTCGGGAAACTGCCAAAGTTAGGAGCGGAGCTCCGCATCTGCAAAGAGGGGCGCAGAAGGATCTGATGTCAGCGTGCAGGGCTGGCACCTTTTTCACTCCATCACTTTGCAAAGATGGATGGCAGTATCTAGTGGCTCTTGGGAGTATTACTTGAGGATTTTCCGTATCCAGTCATGTGTCTTTGAATATTCTAAAGGCAAGGAACCTGCAGTTAGAAGTATCCATCACAAAGAGAGAAGATAGGAGTGCTGCAACCAGAAACATGTGTGATTGAAAGAACTGTTCAGAATTAAATCTAGATTTACACAGTGGCTACACCAAACTGTACACTGCCTATGAAACACGGACACAATATCGATTTTTTAGATATATTTTTTTAAATCTTTTTATTAACTTTGCTCAAGGTCTCATACAATACACAGCAGTGGTCAAATGACTTGCAGAAAAGCAGCATTACATTGTACATTTGAGGACAAACTTGGCAGTAGAATGAGCTGGTCACAGCAATCCCCCCTAACCAACCCCACCCCGCATGGCCCGATACTTGTGCCAGGGACCCCACACCTTCTTCCATTTCCTCACACATCCTCTGGACTTATAGATCGTTTCCTCCGCCCTCTACGATATTGAATTTTTTGACCGTCGGAATAAATTTACCTGTTACAAAAATGAAATAGCTTGCTCCACCAGCAACATTAGCAGACAATGGGCATAAGCATACTCAGATCAGGAACACATGTGCAACACTTTATTCTTAAACCATTTAATTTCAAGTCAAACCCAACCCTGCTCCCCCTGGTTCAGATATTGTAACATGCTGGTATACATGGTATATTATTCAATGAATTAAGCAATTTCCTAACCAAAAAAAATAATTAATCAAGCCAGACCAACAAGTAAGAGTCCCAGTGTGGGTTGAAATGCATAGACAGATAGAGAGGAGGAATTCTAGTGTTACTAAGGAATAACAGGATAGGGAGGGAAAGGTTCCAAAAAATCAATGTTAACATTCTTTCCCCTAACAGGACATACAAATAACTGTGTAGAGGCCACAAGCTAGATAATTGTCTGATAAATCCACCCTGTTTAGTCCATTAAATCCAACTAGGCAATTTGGAACTTTTGAAATAAGACCGCAGAGAATACATCCTGCAACGGAAAAACGCACAAAATAATATCCATGTTAGGTTGCCAAAATTTTATTAAAGTGTTTTTCAACCTCATTTCTCTAGATAATTTGATATTATATATAGAGCTATTTTACTATGAAACTAATAAAAAAGAAAACAGTGTTGTTGACGCATAGTAAATGCATGCACAAGATCACGAACGTTGTAAAGATTTTGAAAAGATGTTACATGGGTAGCAGAAATCACAACGTACACTATTATACCAAATAGTTTATACCAGCGTTTCCCAAACTGTGGTCCGCGGACCCCCAGGGGTCCGTGACACATTCCCAGGGGGTCCGCGAACTGGAGTGCCTTCGAGTCAGCTATTTTTAAATATTACGAAGCATTTAAGCATACAAGCACTCTGAATGACAGCGCAGGGGCGGCGGGACCAAAAAAAATCGGGCCAATCACCATTTCAGCTTAGGCCGGGGAAGCTGAAGGGTGATTGGCTTATTTTTTCATAGACGCGCACGCTCCCACGGCAGTGCGTCTTCCCTCTCGTCTGCAACCAGCCCAGGAGCATTTTGCCGCCCAATGCCCTGTCTCCGCTTCGCCTCGCTAAATACCTGCATTCTGGCACCTCGGACCACTACTAGAGCACGTGAGTGTTTATTTCTTTATCATTAATTTTAAAAATGTTACATTTACACCTGTTGGGCAAGGCCAGGGGAATTAGGTCGTCGTGTGTAGGCCGGGTGTACCAGTCGCGCAACACCCATTGTACTCCCGTTGTGTGTGTCGGCCCTCAGCCCGGAATGAGACTTCACCCGAGCACTTCAGAGGTATTTAAAAGCCCATTTGCACGTTATTGTGGCCTTACTGTTTCACCCCTTCTAAGAGCCCCGCAGCTGCGCAGGGCTCTTAGAAGGGGTGAAACAGTAAGGCATCAATAACGTGCAAATGGGCTTTTAAATACCTCTGAAGTGCTCGGGTGAAGTCTCATTCCGGGCTGAGGGCCGACACACACAACGGGAGTACAATGGGTGTTGCGCGACATTTATGTGAGGCCTGGTAATTGCCGGCGGAAAGAAACGCTGCAGCAGGTGCTTCTAATCTAAAAAGCATAAAAAACTTTCAAACACGGACCCAGGAAGCCAGCGGCCGGTGGGCTTTAGGGCGGTGCGACCGGTGCCACCGCACCGGCCGCTGGCTTCCTGGGTCCGTGTTTGAAAGTTTATTATGCTTTTTAGATTAGAAGCACCTGCTGCAGCGTTTCTTTCCGCCGGCAATTACCAGGCCTCACATAAATGTCAAGATAACTCCTGTGATTAATTATCTTCCTGGAGAGAGATCAGCATTTTGTGTAGTTGAGGTTTTGACTTCTGTGAAGTTAGTGCAGAGGGTTAATATGCCTGCTGCAAAGAACGTGTGCCAAGTAATCACAGAGTGCGTATGTACAGATCAGCAGGTTACTGCTTTCAAAAGAAACCTCCTTTTATTACTTGCAATTTATAACTTTAAGAAGCATGGAGCGCCAGGGCCTGCTTTAGGGCGGTGCCACCGGTGCCACCTTTCTGGGGGCGCCGTGCTTGAACGTTTATTACGCTTTTGAAGCACCTGCTGCAGCGTTTCTTTCCCCCGGCAATTACCAGGCTCACATAAATGTCACAATAACTCCTGTGATTAATTATCGTCCGAGACAGATCAGCATTTTGCATAGTTGAGGTTTTGACTTATGTGAAGTTAGTGCAGAGGGTTAATATGCCTTCTGCAAAGAACGTGTACCAAGTGATTACAGAGTGCGTATGTACAGATCAGCAGGTTACTGCTTTCAAAAGAAACCTCCTTTTGTTACTTGCAATTTATAACTTAAATTCCTAATATAGAATAGTGAGCTATTGACTTTCATCCCAGAACTGCATACACACTGCAAAGAATACATTATTAGAAAATTGATTAATGTTGCAAAAAGGATTAATTTGGCAGAAATCGATTCTTATTATTAAAGAGAACTCCCAACTATGCAGTTTCTTTTTCGACTCTGAGTTTGGGCTCCTCCACACCAAGTACTCTTAAACTATACTGCCTACCAGTATGGATGACATGTGACTCCTACACTTTTAGTCTTTTGGCTTATGTAACATTTCCTATACACTGATTTACACACGTATGATTGATTGTCTCTGTGTAATGTGTGTGTGATGCAAAGTGCTCGAACACCCTGCACTGGTATGAGTGGCGCTATATAACTAATTCAATGCATCTGAGAGAGTGTGGTTATGGAGACTTCGTCACTGTTAAAGGGTGCTGGTGAGAGACTCCCTGGTGGAGGTGGTCATTGGGGGGGCGCCAACAAACATTGTCGCACAGGGCGCCACCAGCACTAAAGCCAGCCTGTTTTAATTTTTTGACATTTAAATTGTAAACATTGCTTGGGGGTCCCCGGACTCCAGTAGTGATTCAGTGGGGGTCCTCAGGAGTCAAGAGTTTGGGAACCACTGGTTTATACAGTTTGTAATGGTTTGGAAGGCCATTTAGTCATACATTGTGACAACCAGAAGCAAGAGTGTCAAAGTTGTAATGAACGAAAAAGTTACTCGGCCTCTGTAACACTCGTTCTGATGGATACTCTACCTACCTACAGATTCCTCACCTTCTGAATACCCCAGGTGCTAGGCTGGATCTACAAACTTTCATAATAGCTCTCCTCTTCTGGTAGGTAGCGCTGGCTCAATCTCTGCACTGTAAGTGATGCAGGTGTCATGTCACTGGAGCCTTATACTGCCACCCTAGCACACTGACTTCAGTTCCTTGCCCACTTTTTCAGAACCCTTAGAGGCCGACACCAGGAGAACAACAGACAGAGTGGTAGAGCAGTGCCACAACCTTGGATCTTCATAAATATCAGTGATCATCTTTCAGAACAGGTACTTGGGCAGGATTGGTGAGGAATTTAAAGGAAGTGTATCTAATGGGAATATAGTTACCCACAGTGAGTAATTTTTTTCTGATGGATGCTTCTACTTGCAAATTCCTCAACTTCTGAATAGATACCATAGAAGTACCTCATCCCAGATAGTGGGTTTGAAGAAATGGCCAGGCAGGAAATACTGTAATAAGGAACAAACAAAATGGTCATATCTTCACACTTCTGAAACAAGCAGTAGTGCTTTGCAAAAGCGAGAAGGGAAGCCCAAGTTGCCCTTTTTTGCATCTCAGCCCTGGAAAGTGCTAAAGTGGAAGACTTTCTCTGGTGGAACGAATGTGGATTCCCACAAGTAGATGCCTCTTGCAAAGGGCATAACACATTTTCATGCACAAGATGATCCAGCAGTATAAGGTACTCACTTTTTGTTACCAACATACACACCAAAGAGCGGTTTGTCAGACCTTATCTCCCTTGTTTGGTCAATATAATAATTGACCACTCTATGAGGATCCAGCTGTTAAATTCCCTACTCCTCTGTGGTAGGATGAGGCGGATAAAAAAAAAAAATGTGGGAATGGTGTTGGATTTTCCCTTACAGAAAGCCGGCTAGAAAGATGTTATGGTCTTAAGCAAGAAAGCCGCTTTTGTTCTCAAGACCAGTTTATCAGGATAGATTCATGAGAAGGGCGGGTAAACAAATACAGCTTGCAACTTTTTGACGCATCTCACTAAAGTGATTGTCACAAAAATGTCTTAAAAGTTAACCTCAATTGAGCAGGTGTTGAAACAGAGCTCCCATTAGCAAAGTCAAAAGATAGTTCAGTTCCAATAGGGTGTTACAAAATGTATAGGAAGAGACATACAAGAGTCCCTTAAAAAATCTGACGGCCATCTGAGATTTAAACAACAAAGGTTGGTTGGGAGGGCAGGTATATGCTGAAAGAGCTACCTTTGACTATGCCCATCACACAATCCTGTTGAGCTAGTGAAAGAGCAAAATGCAAAACTGCCTTCGGCGGGTATAAGTCGTACTCTGCACACCATGCAAAAAGCAATTCCACCTTCCTGAATAGACAGATTGTAGAGGGGAAATACGTTGAGAAATATGTCTACCATCTCTGGTGAAACCAAAGGGGATGATGGACGGAGGGTTGAACATTAAAAGCACTCATCCCCAGTCAACTGATCTGGGTTTAATCCATCATCATTCATCAGACACGGCCATATGCAAATCAGTCTGACCCTGTGCCTCATGGGAACAGTTCAGCCCAAACTGCCAAGCCATGTCTTCCCTGGACCGGAAACAAGCATCCTGGGACCGGTTTCTGGCTAATCAGCCGTCATCAGCCAGGCTAGCTTGAACCCAGAGGCAAAGTGAGCAAGGGACCCACGTCTGGGCATACCCTGCCAACTTAGGGTGAACAATGCAAAACCAAACGGGATGATGGACAGAGTGTTGAACATTGCAAGCACTCACCCCCAGTCAAATGATCTGGGTTTAATCCATCATCATTCTTTAGCTCACTCCACCACCCCAGTTCAGACATGGCCATATGCAAATCAGTCTGACCCTGTGCCTCATGGGAACAGTCCAGCCCGAACTGCCAAGCCATGTCTTCCCTGGACCAGAAAAAAGCATCCTGGGACCGGGTTCTGGCTAATCAGCCATCATCAGTCAGGCTAGCTTGAACCCAGTGGCAAAGTGCGAAGGGACCCACGTTGGGCATACCCTGCCAACTTAGGGCGAACAAAGCAAAACCAAAGGGGATGATGGACGGAGTGTTGAACATTCGAAACACTCACCCCCAGTCAACTGATCTGGGTTTAATCCGTCATCATTATTTAGCTCACTCCGCCACCCCAGTTCAGATATGGCCATATGCAAATCAGTCTGACCCTGTGCTTCATGGGAACTGCCAAGCCATGTCTTCCCTTGTCCGAAACAAGCATCCTGGGACCGGTTTCTGGCTAATCAGTCGTCATCAGCCAGGCTAGCTTGAATCCAGTGGCAAAGTGAGCAAGGGACCTACGTCTGGGCATACCCTGCCAAATTATGGCAAACAAAGCACAACCAAAGGGATGATGGACGGAGTGTTGAACATTGCAAGCACTCACCCCCAGTCAACTGATCTGGGTTTAATCCATCATCATTCTTCAGCTCACTCCGCCACCCAAGTTCAGACATGGCCATATGCAAATCAGTCTGACCCTGTGCCTCATGGGTACAGTCCAGCCCAAACTGCCAAGCCATGTCTTCTCTGGACCGGAAACAAGCATCCTGGGACGGGTTTGTGGCTAATCAGCCGTCATCAGCCAAGCTAGCTTGAACCCAGTGGCAAAGTGAGCAAGGGACCCACGTCTGGGCATACCCTGCCAACTTAGGGCGAACAAAGCAAAACCAAAGGGGATGATGGACGGAGTGTTGAACATTGCAAGCACTCACCTCCAGTCAACTTATCTGGGTTTAATCCATCATCATACTTTAGCTCATTCCGCCACCCCAGTTCAGACATTGCCATATGCAAATCAGTCTGACCCTATGCCTCATGGGAACAGTCCAGCCCGAACTGCCAAGCCATGTCTTCCCTAGACAGGAAACAAGCATACTGGGACCGGTTTCTGGCTAATCACCTGTCATCGGCTAGGCAGCTTGAAGCCAGTGGCAAAGTGAGCAAGGGACCCACGTCTGGGCATTGCCTGCCAACTTAGGGCAGACAAAGCAAAACCGAAGGGTATGATGGATGGAGTGTTGAACATTGCAAGCACTCACCCCCAGTCAACTGATCTGGGTTTAATCCATCATCATTCTTTAGCTCACTCCGCCACCCCAGTTCAGACATGGCCATATGCAAATCAGTCTGACCCTGTGCCTCATGGGAACAGTCCAGCCCGAACTGCCAAGCCATGTCTTTCCTGGACTGGAAACAAGCATCCTGGGACCGGTTTCTGGCAAATCAGTCGTCATCGGCCAGGCTAGCTTGAACCCAGTGGCAAAGTGAGCAAGGGACCCACGTCTGGGCATTCCCTACCAACTTAGTGCGAACAACGCAAAACCAAAGGGGATGATGGATGGAGTGTTGAACATTGCAAGCACTCACCCCCAGTCAACTGATCTGGGTTTAATCCATCATCATTTTTTAGCTCACTCCGCCATCCCAGTTCAGACATGGCCATATGCAAATCAGTCTGACCCTGTGCCTCATGGGAACAGTTCAGCCCGAACTGCCAAGCCATGTCTTCCCTGTACCGGAAACAAGCATCCTGGGACCAGTTTCTGGCTAATCACCTGTCATTAGCCAGGCTAACATGAACCCAGTGGCAAAGTGAGCAAGGGACCCACGTGTGGGCATACCCTGCCAATTTAGGGCGAACAAAGCAAAACCAAAGGGGACGATGGACGGAGTGTTGAACGTTGCAAGCACTCACGCCAAGTCAACTGATCTGGGTTTAATCCATCATCATTCTTTAGCATACTCCGCCACCCCAGTTCAGACATTTCCATATGCAAATCAGTCTGACCCTGTGCCTCATGGGAACAGTCCAGCCTGAACTGCCAAGCCATGTCTTCCCTGGACCGAAACAAGCATCCAGGGACCGGTTTCTCGCTAATCAGACGTCATCGGCCAGGCTAGCTTGAACTCAGTGGCAAAGTGAGCAATGGACCCACGTCTGGGCATACCCTGCCAACTTAGGGCGAAGAAAGCAAAACCAAAGGGGATGATGGACGGAGTGTTGAACATTGCAAGCACTCACCACCAGTCAACTGATCTGGGTTTAATCCATCATCATTCTTTAGCTCACTCCGCCACCCCAGTTCAGACATGCCCATATGCAAATCAGTCTGACCCTGTGCCTCATGGGAACAGTCCAGCCCGAACTGCCAAGCCATGTCTTACCTGGACTGGAAACAAGCATCCTGGGACCGGTTTCTGGCAAATCAGTCGTCATCGGCCAGGCTAGCTTGAACCCAGTGGCAAAGTGAGCAAGGGACCCACGTCTGGGCATTCCCTACCAACTTAGTGCGAACAACGCAAAACCAAAGGGGATGATGGACGGAGTGTTGAACATTGCAAGCACTCGCCCCCAGTCAACTGATCTGGGTTTAATCCATCATCATTGTTTAGCTCACTCCGCCACCCGAGTTCAGACATGGCCATATTGAAATCAGTCTGACTCTGTGCCTCATGGGAAGAGTCCAGCCCGAACTGCCAAGCTATGTCTTCCCTGGACCAGAAACAAGCATCCTGGGACAGGTTTCTGGCTTATCAGCCGTCATCAGCCAGGCTAGGTTGAATCCAGTGGCAAAGTGAGCAAAGGACCCACGTCTGGGCATTCCCTGCCAACTTAGGGCGAACAAAGCAAAACCAAAGGGGATGATGGACGGAGTGTTGAACATTGCAAGCACTCACCCCCAGTCCACTGATCTGGGTTTAATCCATCATCATTGCTTTAGCTCAGTCTGCCACCCCAGTTCAGACATGGCCATATGCAAATCAGTCTGACCCTATGCCTCATGGGAACAGTCCAGCCCGAACTGCCAAGCCATGTCTTACCTGGACCGGAAACAAGTATACTGGGACCGGTTTCTGGATAATCAGCCGTCATCAGCCATGCAAGCTTGAATCCAGTGGCAAAGTGAGCAAGGGACCCACGTCTGGGCATACACTCCCAACTTAGGGCAAACATAGCAAAACCAAAGGGGATGATGGACGGAGTGTTCAACATTGCAAGCACTCGCCCCAGTCAACTGATCTGGGTTTAATCCATCATCATTCTTTAGCTCACTCCGCCACCCCAGTTCAGACATTGCCATATGCAAATCAGACTGACCCTGTGCCTCATGGGAACAGTCCAGCCCGAACTGCCAAGCCATGTCTTCCCTGGACCGGAAACAAGCATCCTGGGACCGGTTTCTGCATAATCAGCCGTCATCAGCCAGGCTGGCCTGAATCCAGTTGCAAAGTGAGCAAGGGACCCACGTCTGGGCATTCCCTGCCAACTTAGGGCAAACAAAGCAAAACCAAAGGGGATGATGGCCGGAGTGTTGAACATTGCAAGCTCTCGCCCCGAGTCAATTGATCTGGGTTTAATCCATCATTATTTTTTAGCTCAGTCCGTCACCCCCGGTTCAGACATTGCCATTCGCAAATCAGTCTGACCCTTTGCCTCATGGGAACAGTCCAGCCCGAACTGTGAAGCAATGTCTTCCCTGGACCGAAACAAGCATCCTGGGACCAGTTTCTCACTAATCAGACATCATCGGCCAGGCTAGCTTAAACCCAGTGGCAAAGTGAGCAAGGGACCCACGTCTGGGCATACCCTGCCAACTTAGGGCGAACAAAGCAAAACCAAAGGGGATGATGGACGGAGTGTTGAACATTGCAAGCACTCACCACCAGTCAACTGATCTGGGTTTAATCCATCATCATTCTTTAGCGCAATCCGCCACCCCAGTTCAGACATGCCCATATGCACATCAGTCTGACCGTGTGCCTCATGGGAACAGTCCAGCCCGAACTGTCAAGCCATGTCTTTCCTGGACCGGAAACAAGCATCCTGGGACCGGTTTCTAGCTAATCAGCCGTCATCGGCCATGCTAGCTTGAACCCAGTGGCAAAGTGAGCAAGGGACCCACGTCTGGGCATTCCCTGACAACTTAGGGCGAACAAAGCAAAACCAAAGGGGATGATGGACGGAGTGTTGAACATTGCAAGCACTCACCCCCAGTCAACTGATCTGGGTTTAATCCATCATCATTCTTTAAATCAGTCCGCCACCCCAGTTCAGACATGGCCATATGCAAATCAGTCTGACCCTGTGCCTCATGGGAACAGTCCAGCCCGAACTGCCAAGCCATGTCTTCCCTGGACCGGAAACAAGCATCCTGGGACCGGTTTCTGGCTAATCAGACATCATCAGCAAGGCTAGCTTGAATCCAGTGGCAAAATGATCAAGGGACCCAAGTCTGGGCATGCCCTGCCATCTTAGGGCGAACAAAGCAAAACCAAAGGGGATGATGGACGGAGTGTTGAAAATTACAAGCACTCGCCCCAAGTCAACTGATCTGGGTTTAATCTATCATCATTCTTTAGCTCACTCCGCCACCCCAGTTCAGACATGGCCATATTGAAATCAGTCTGACCCTGTGCCTCATGGGAACAGTCCAGCCCGAACTGCCAAGCCATGTCTTCCCTGGACCGGAAACAAGCATCCTGTGACAGGTTTCTGGCTAATCAGCCATCATTGGCAAGGCTAGCTTGAACCCATTGGCAAAGTGAGAAAGGGACCCACATCTGGGCATTCCCTGCCAACTTAGGAGTGTTGGACATTGTAAGCACTCACCCCCAGTCAACTGATTTGGGTTTAATCCATCATCATTCTTTAGTTCAGTCCGCCACCCCAGTTCAGACATGGCCATATGCAAATCAGTCTGACCCTGTGCCTCATGGGAACAGTCCAGCCCGAACTGCCAAGCCATGTCTTCCCTGGACCGGAAACAAGCATCCTGGCACCGGTTTCTGGCTAATCAGCCGTCATCTGCCAGGCTAGCTTGAACCCAGTGGCAAAGTGAGCAAGAGACCGACGTCTGGGCATTCCCTGCCAAATTAGGGCGAACAAAGCATAACCAAAGGGGATGATGGACGGAGTGTTGAACATTGCAAGCGCTCACCCCCTGTCAACTGATCTGGGTTTAATCCATCATTATTGTTGGACTTGGCCCTTCTGGCAGGTTCACCCCCGAGACTTTTTGCTCTTTTTTTTTGGTAACTTGGTGTAGTGATTTTGGGTTTCTGCACCGCTGTGTCCCAGGGTAAAGTGCGTGTGTGTGTATCTGTCCTGGTAGTTCCTGATGCGTGGGGTGTGCAGGCCCGAGTTTGGTATGTGCGGACTCGTGTGAGTGAATGCTGCGCGATGATGTGTGCGGCGTGCATGTACCTAGTGTGGAAGTGCCACTTCTAGAAGTGGGCACTTCAGTGTGCAGTATGAAATGTGTGGCTTGTCTGGCGATTGGCTGGTGGAGGTCATGTGACGGACTAGGGAAATCCCCAGGGACAGGAGGAGTCACCCAGTGGTGAATGGGAGTTTAGCATACTGATGGCTGGGGTGGAGTATACCTGGGTCCTGAATAGGACAGGGCTTTCCCCACACACTGCTGGCTCCGGCCCCTGTGGTGCGTCTGATGACCCTGGCCTGCCAGTGAATAGGGAGAGGGGCTGAGCAAAACAAAGTGCTCAGGAACCAGATGTAACTGGTTCGCCCCTTCCCTGCACCTTCAGACAAAGACTTTTACTGTATAAAAAGGGGCTGTGTCCCCTTACAATTTGTTCTCTTGCAGGATCCACTTGAGGGGGGGCCTGCTGCTGCTGGGCGCCAGGAGAGACCGCCACTGGGGACTGCCTCCCTGCTGGAGGGCCCTGTGAGCTGGCTCTGGGTCCAGTCTTTGCCCCCCTGGCTTTTGAAAACTTTATTGCTGGACCCTTTTGCTTGTAGCGCCTGGGAGCGCTGTGATTTACTGCATAGCGCTAGGAGCGCTTCATTTTGATGCCCGGGCTCTGCTAGCGCGCTCCGGTGTCGCCCCGTCACAACCGAGGGAATCCCCGGCGTAGGGATTCCCCCCCTTGGGTGTCGGATCGAGCGGGAGCCCACCCCGCATTGTGTGTTCGTTGGCGGGTGCCCACCCCGCTTATCTGATCCTTTCGTTGGCGGGTGCCTACCCCGCTTATGGGTAGTGGTTACCGAGGGAGCCCACCCCTCTAATCACCGAGACGATCACCGCCGCGGCCCGGAGTCCCGGCCGCGTCATCCCCCTGCCGCGCTGTGATTGGTTCAGCGGGAGGGGGTGTGACCCACGTGTTCCCGGCCCCGAGAGACGTCACGCTGAGGAAGGGAGCAGGCGGGAGCCCACCCCGCGCTCCGGCGACCAGGAAGTACGGCCCGAGGAGCGGAGTCCCCCGAGGACAGCCCGGTGAGTGGGGAAGGGCTTGGGGACTCCGCACGAGTAACGTGGGTGCCGGTCCCAGACCGGTTAATCTTGTGAG
Source organism: Triturus cristatus (assembly GCF_964204655.1). NCBI lineage: Eukaryota > Metazoa > Chordata > Amphibia > Caudata > Salamandridae > Triturus > Triturus cristatus. The sequence continues at coordinate 1,097,081,700 of NC_140581.1, forward strand.
CAGCCCCCGCCTCCGGCGCGGGCCCATGTTACTGAGAGCCTCGCGCCGAGGCTCCAACAACGGGGGCTGGATGTAGTAGAGCCTGTGAGGCTCCCATAAGGCGCATGGATTTCAGAGCCGGTTGAGGCTCCAACGAGGGGCACTATATTTCCTCAGAGTCCAGTGTGACTCCACCGTTACGGGGGCAATTATTTGGCAATCGCGAGTCCCCCGAGAGGGACTCCAACGAGGGCGCATTTGTTTGGTTGAGCCCACGAGGCACCCCTATTGTTGTGGTCCAGAGGGGGCTCCACAGGCACAGCAGTGCCCACGCTCATTTGTCTCCAGCTGCCCAGCACTTAGTGGGCAGCTGCATCGTTTAGGTTGTGGCCCTCGGAGTTTTGGACTGTGCCTCCTGCGCAGCCTTGCCCCTGACTTTGTTGAACACAGGGCGTCCTAGCCTGGACAAGGCCAGTTGGCCTAGGGACTGCCACAGGTGGTGGCATATGAGTTCTTGCGAAATTGTTCCTTCCCTTGCACCTCTGAATGTGTTTTTATGCGTCATGTGCCATTGCTTTACACCTCTGAATGTGTTTTTATGCATCATGTGTTTTCCTTCCCTACACCTCTGAATGTGATGCATCATGTGTAACGTTCTATTACCCCTACAGGTATTGTGATACTTAGGTGGTTGTTTGCTTTCTCCTAGTACAGGTGGTGCTAGTGAGGTTCTAGTTCCCTGCGTGACAGTCTCCTAAGGTGGTTAGGGTTGCGTAGGTGGTACTTACCTGATACCAGTAAGTACTGGTTGTGTGCTATACATATTATTTTTGTGCTACAGTAATTTTATATATTTTATGTGCTAAGTTCTAACAGTGCTAATTTCGGACAGTGGTCCATGTGGCCCTGTCCCCTGTACATATAATCCCTTGTAAATTCTGCCCGTGCCTGTTGGCACATTGTAAAGTGTGTGTTTTTATCTAATGTGTTGTGTATAATACAAAGGCTATTTTTATAGAATACCTTGTGTGGAGTTTCCTTTGTGGTGGGCCTTGGGTGTTGTTGCTGGGTGCGCGCGCAAACGCTTTACACATCGCCTCAGGGATAAGCCTGACTGCTCGTGCCAAGCTACCAAGGGGGTGAGCAGGGGTTATCTTTGGCGTGTAACTTCCTTGCCCTGACTAGAGTGGTGGTTTCTGCCTGGCTTTGGCGCAAGCCCTAGCCAACCAGAAATCGCCAGTTCTAACATTCATTCTTTAGCTCACTCCGCCACCCCAGTTCAGACATGGCCATATGCAAATCAGTCTGACCCTGTGCCTCATGGGAACAGTCCAGCCCGAACTGCCAAGCCATGTCTTCCCTGGACCGGAAACAAGCATCCTGGGACCGGTTTCTGGCTAATCAGCGGTCATCGGCCAGGCTAGCTTGAACCCAGTGGCAAAGTGAGCAAGGGACCCACGTCTGGGCATTCCCTGCCAACTTAGTGCGAACAACGCAAAACCAAAGGGGATGATGGACGGAGTGTTGAACATTGCAAGCACTCGCCCCCAGTCAACTGATCTGGGTTTAATCCATCATCATTCTTTAGCTCACTCCGCCACCCCAGTTCAGACATGGCCATATGCAAATCAGTCTGACCCTGTGCCTCATGGGAACTGTCCAGCCCGAACTGCCTTGCTATGTCTTCCCTGGACCGGAAACAAGCATCCTGTGACTGGTTTCTGGCTAATCAGCCATCATCGGCCAGTCTAGCTTGAGCAAAGTTGCAAAGTGAGCAAGGGACCCACGTCTGAGCATACCCTGCCAACTTAGAGCGCCCAAAGCAAAACCAAAGGGGATGATGGACGGAGTGATGAACATTGTAAGCACTCGCCCCCAATCAACTGATATGGGCTTAATCTATCATCATTCTTTAGCTCACTCCGCCATCCCAGTTCAGAGATGGCCATATGCAAATCAGTCTGACCCTGTGCCTCATGGGAACAGTCCAGCCCGAACTGCCAAGCCATGTCTTCCCTGGACCGGAAACAAGCATCCTGGGACCGGTTTCTGGCTAATCAGACATCATCAGCAAGGCTAGCTTGAATCCAGTGGCAAAATGATCAAGGGACCCAAGTCTGGGCATGCCCTGCCATCTTAGGGCGAACAAAGCAAAACCAAAGGGGATGATGGACGGAGTGTTGAAAATTACAAGCACTCGCCCCAAGTCAACTGATCTGGGTTTAATCCATCATCATTCTTTAGCTCACTCCGCCACCCCAGTTCAGACATGGCCATATTGAAATCAGTCTGACCCTGTGCCTCATGGGAACAGTCCAGCCCGAACTGCCAAGCCATGTCTTCCCTGGCCCGGAAACAAGCATCCTGTGACATGTTTCTGGCTAATCAGCCATCATTGGCAAGGCTAGCTTGAACCCATTGGCAAAGTGAGCAAGGGACCCACATCTGGGCATTCCCTGCCAACTTAGGGCGAACAAAGCAGAACCAAAGGGGATGATGGATGGAGTGTTGGACATTGCAAGCTCTCACCCCCAGTCAACTGATCTGGGTTTAATCCATCATCATTCTTTAGTTCAGTCCGCCACCCCAGTTCAGACATGGCCATATGCAAATCAGTCTGACCCTGTGCCTCATGGGAACAGACCAGCCCGAACTGCCAATCCATGTCTTCCCTGGACCGGAAACAAGCATCCTGGCACCGGTTTCTGGCTAATCAGCCGTCATCTGCCAGGCTAGCTTGAACCCAGTGGCAAAGTGAGCAAGAGACCGACGTCTGAGCATTCCCTGCCAAATTAGGGCGAACAAAGCATAACCAAAGGGGATGATGGACGGAGTGTTGAACATTGCAAGCGCTCACCCCCTGTCAACTGATCTGGGTTTAATCCATCATCATTCTTTAGCTCACTCCGCCACCCCAGTTCAGACATGGCCATATGCAAATCAGTCTGACCCTGTGCCTCAAGGGAACAGTCCAGCCCGAACTGCCAAGCCATGTCTTCCCTGGACCGGAAACAAGCATCCTGGGACCGGTTTCCGGCTAATCAGGGGTCATCGGCCAGGCTAGCTTGAACCCAGTGGCAAAGTGAGCAAGGGACCCACGTCTGGGCATACCCTGCCAACTTAGGCCGAACAAAGCAAAACCAAATGGTATGATGGGCGGAGTGTTGAACATTGCAAGCACTCGCCCCCAGTCAACCGATCTGGGTTTTATCCTTCATCATTCTTTAGCTCACTTCGCCACCCCAGTTCAGACATGGCCATTTGCAAATCAGTCTGACCATGTGCCTCATGGGAACAGTCCAGCCCGAACTGCCAAGCCATGTCTTCCCTGGACCGGAAACAAGCATCCTGGGACCGGTTTCTGGCTAATCAGCCGTCATCGGCCAGGCTAGCTTGAACCCAGTGGCAAAGTGAGCAAGGGACCCACGTCTGGGCATTCCCTGCCAACTTAGTGCGAACAACGCAAAACCAAAGGGGATGATGGACGGAGTGTTGAACATTGCAAGCACTCGCCCCCAGTCAACTGATCTGGGTTTAATCCATCATCATTCTTTAGCTCACTCCGCCACCCCAGTTCAGACATGGCCATATGCAAATCAGTCTGACCCTGTGCCTCATGGGAACTGTCCAGCCCGAACTGCCTTGCCATGTCTTCCCTGGACCGGAAACAAGCATCCTGTGACTGGTTTCTGGCTAATCAGCCATCATCGGCCAGTCTAGCTTGAGCAAAGTTGCAAAGTGAGCAAGGGACCCACGTCTGAGCATACCCTGCCAACTTAGAGCGCACAAAGCAAAACCAAAGGGGATGATTGATGGAGTGTTGAATATTGCAAGCACTCGCCCCCAGTCAGCTGATCTGGCTTTAATCCATTCACATTCTTTAGCTCACGCCGCCACCCCAGTTCAGAATTGGTCATATGGAAATCAGTCTGACCCTGTGCCTCATGGGAACTGTCCAGCCCGAACTGCCAAGCCATGTCTTTCCTGGACCGGAAACAAGCATCCTGGGACCGGTTTCTGGCTAATCAGCCGTCATCGGCCAGGCTAGCTTCAACCCAGTGGCAAAGTGAGCAAGGGACCCACGTCTGGGCATACCCTGCCAACTTAGAGCGAGCAAAGCAAAACCAAAGGGGATGATGGATGGAGTGTTGAACATTGCAAGCTCTCTCCCCCAGTCAGCTGATCTGGGTTTAATCCATCATCATTTTTTTGCTCACTTCGCCACCCCACTTCAGACATGGCCATATGCAAGTTAGTCTGACCCTGTGCCTCATGGGAACTGTCCGGCCCGAACTGCCAAGCCATGTCTTCCCTGGACCAGAAACAAGCATCCTGGGACCGGTTTCTGGCTAATCAGCCGCCATCGGCCAGGCTAGCTTGTACCCAGTGGCAACGTGAGAAAGGGACCCATTTGTGGACATACCCTGCCAACTTAGAGTGAACAAAGCAAAACCAAAGGGGATGATGGATGGAGTGTTGAACATTGCAAGCACTCGCCCCCAGTCAGCTGATCTGGGTTTAATCCATCATCATTCTTTAGGTCACGCCGCCACCCCAGTTCAGACATGGCCATATGCAAGTCAGTCTGACCCTGTGCCTCATGGGAACTGTCTGACCCGAACTGCCAAGCAATGTCTTCCCTGGACCGGAAACAAGCATCCTGGGACCGGTTTCAGGCTAAACAGCCGTCATCGGCAAAGCTAGCTTGAATCCAGTAGCAAAGTGAGCAAGGGACCCACGTCTGGGCATACCCTGCCAGCTTAGGGCGAACAAATCCAAACCGAAGGGGATGATGGACGGAGTGTTGAATATTGCAAGCACTCGCCCCCAGTCAGCTAATCTGGGTTTAATCCATCATCATTCTTTAGCTCACTCCGCCACCCCAGTTCAGACATGGCCATATGCAAATCAGTCTGACCCTGTGCCTCATGGGAACTGTCCAGCCTGAACTGCCAGGCCATTCCTTCCCTGGACTGGAAATAAGCATACTGGGACCGGTTTATGGCTAATCAGCCGTCATCGGCCAGGCTAGCTTGGACAAAGTTGCAAAGTGAGCAAGGGACCCATGTCTGGGTATACCCTGCCAACTTAGAGAGAAAAAAGCAAAACCAAAGGGGATGATGGATGTAGTGTTGAACATTGCAAGCACTCGCCCCCAGTCAGCTGATCTGTGTTTAATCCATCATCATTCTTTAGCTCACGCCACCACCCCAGTTCAGACATCATCATATGCAAATCAGTCTGACCCTGTGTCTCATGGGAGCTGTCCAGCCCGAACTGCCAAGCCATGTCTTCCCTGGACTGGAAACAAGCATCCTGGGACCGGTTTCTGGCTAATCAGCCGTCATCAGCCAGGCTAGCTTCAACCCAGTGGCAAAGTGAGCAAGGGACCCACGTCTGGACATACACTGCCAACTTAGAGCGAACAAAGCAAAACCAAAGGGGATGATGGATGGAGTGTTGAACGTTGCAAGCACTCGCCCCCAGTCAGCTGATCTGGATTTAATCCATCATCATTCTTTAGCTCACGCCGCCACCCCAGTTCAGACATGGTCATATGCAAATCAGTCTGACCCTGTGCCTCATGGGAACTGTCCAGCCCGAACTGCCAAGCCATGTCTTCCCTGGACCGTAAACAAGCATCCTGGGACCGGTTTCTGGCTAATCAGCCGTCAACGGCCAGGCTAGCTTGAACCCAGTGGCAAAGTGAACAAGGGACCCACGTCTGGGCATACCCTGCCAACGTAGGGCGAACAAAGCAAAACCAAAGGGGATGATGGACGGAGTGTTGAACATTGCAAGCCCTCACCCCCAGTCAGCTGATCTGGGTTTAATCCATCATCATTCTTTAGCTCACTCCGCCACCCCAGTTCAGACATGGCCATATGCAAATCAGTCTGACCCTGTGCCTCATGGGAACAGTCCAGCCCGAACTGCCAAGCCATGTCTTCCCTGGACCGGAAACAAGCATCCTGGGACCGGTTTCTGGCTAATCAGCCGTCATCAGCCAGGCTAGCTTGAACCCTGTGGCAAAGTGAGCAAGGGACCCACGTCTGGGCATTCCCTGCCAACTTAGTGCGAACAACGCAAAACCAAAGGGGATGATGGACGGAGTGTTGAACATTGCAAGCACTCGCCCCCAGTCAACTGATCTGGGTTTAATCCATCATCATTCTTTAGCTCACTCCGCCACCCCAGTTCAGACATGGCCATATGCAAATCAGTCTGACCCTGCGCCTCATGGGAACTGTCCAGCCCGAACTGCCTTGCCATGTCTTCACTGGACCAGAAACAAGCATCCTGTGACCGGTTTTTGGTTAATCAGCCATCATCGGCCAGGCTAGCTTGAGCAAAGTTGCAAAGTGAGCAAGGGACCCACGTCTGAGCATACCCTGCCAACTTAGAGCGCACAAAGCAAAACCAAAGGGGATGATTGATGGAGTGTTGAATATTGCAAGCACTCGCCCCCAGTCAGCTGATCAGGCTTTATTCCATTCACATTCTTTAGCTCACGCTGCCACCCCAGTTCAGACATGGTCATATGCAAGTCAAACTGACCCTGTGCCTCATTGGAACTGTCCGGCCCGAACTGCCAAGCCATGTCTTCCCTGGACCAGAAACAAGCATCCTGGGACCGGTTTCTGGCTAATCAGCCGTCATCGGCCAGGCTAGCTTGAACCCAGTGGCAAAGTGATCAAGGGACCCACATCTGGGCATACCCTGCCAACTTAGAGCGAACAACGCAAAACCAAAGGGGATGATGGACGGCGTGTTGAACATTGCAAGCACTCACCCCCAGTCAGCTGATCTGTGTTTAATCCATCATCATTCTTTAGCTCACTGCGCCAATCCTGTTCAGACATGGCCATATGCAAATCAGTCTGACCCTGTGCCTCATGGGAACTGTCCAGCCCAAACTGCCAGGCCATGTCTACCCTGGACCGGAAACAAGCATCCTGGGACCGGCTTCTGGCTAATCAGCCATCATCGGCCAGGCTAGCTTGAACCCAGTGGCAAAGTGAGCAAGGGACCCACGTCTGGGCATACCCTGCCAACTTAGGGCGACAAAGCAAAACCAAAGGGGATGATGGACAGAGTGTTGAAAATTGCAAGCCCTCACCCCAGTCAGCTGATCTGGGTTTAATCCATCATCATTCCTTAGCTCACTCCGCCACCCCAGTTCATACATGGCCATATGCAAATCAATCTGACCCTGTGCCTCATGGGAACTGTCCAGCCCAAACTGCCAAGCCATGTCTTCCCTGGACTGGAAACAAGCATCCTAGGACCGGTTCCTGGCTCAACAGCCGTCATCGGCATGGCTAGCTTGAACCCAGTGGCAAAGTGAGCAAGCGACCCACGTCTGGGCACACCCTGCCAACTTAGGGCGAACAAAGCAAAACCAAAGGGGATGGTGGACGGAGTGTTGAACATTGCAAGCACTCACACCCTGTCAGCTAATCTGGGTTAAATCCATCATCATTCTTTAGCTCACTCTGCCACCCCAGTTCAGACATGGCCATATGCAAATCTGTCTGACCCTGTGCCTCATGGGAACTGTCCAGCCCGAACTGCCAGGCAATGTCTTCCCTGGACCGGAAACAAGCATCCTGGGACTGGTTTCCGGCTAATCAGCCATCATCGGCCAGGCTAGCTTGAATCCAGTGGCAAAATGATCAAGGGACCCAAGTCTGGGCATGCCCTACCATCTTAGGGCGAACAAAGCAAAACCAAAGGGGATGATGGACGGAGTGTTGAAAATTACAAGCACTCGCCCCAAGTCAACTGATCTGGGTTTAATCTATCATCATTCTTTAGCTCACTCCGCCACCCCAGTTCAGACATGGCCATATTGAAATCAGTCTGACCCTGTGCCTCATGGGAACAGTCCAGCCCGAACTGCCAAGCCATGTCTTCCCTGGACCGGAAACAAGCATCCTGTGACAGGTTTCTGGCTAATCAGCCATCATTGGCAAGGCTAGCTTGAACCCATTGGCAAAGTGAGAAAGGGACCCACATCTGGGCATTCCCTGCCAACTTAGGGCGAACAAAGCAAAACCAAAGGGGATGATGGACGGAGTGTTGGACATTGTAAGCACTCACCCCCAGTCAACTGATTTGGGTTTAATCCATCATCATTCTTTAGTTCAGTCCGCCACCCCAGTTCAGACATGGCCATATGCAAATCAGTCTGACCCTGTGCCTCATGGGAACAGTCCAGCCCGAACTGCCAAGCCATGTCTTCCCTGGACCGGAAACAAGCATCCTGGCACCGGTTTCTGGCTAATCAGCCGTCATCTGCCAGGCTGGCTTGAACCCAGTGGCAAAGTGAGCAAGAGACCGACGTCTGGGCATTCCCTGCCAAATTAGGGCGAACAAAGCATAACCAAAGGGGATGATGGACGGAGTGTTGAACATTGCAAGCGCTCACCCCCTGTCAACTGATCTGGGTTTAATCCATCATTATTGTTGGACTTGGCCCTTCTGGCAGGTTCACCCCCGAGACTTTTTGCTCTTTTTTTTGGTAACTTGGTGTAGTGATTTTGGGTTTCTGCGCACTTTACCGCTGTGTCCCAGGGTAAAGTGCGTGTGTGTGTTGAGGTTGGCCTGCCCTCCCATAGGAATGCATGGGGGAATGTATCTGTCCTGGTAGTTCCTGATGCGTGGGGTGTGCAGGCCCGAGTTTGGTATGTGCGGACTCGTGTGAGTGAATGCTGCGCGATGATGTGTGCGGCGTGCATGTACCTAGTGTGGAAGTGCCACTTCTAGAAGTGGGCACTTCAGTGTGCAGTATGAAATGTGTGGCTTGTCTGGCGATTGGCTGGTGGAGGTCATGTGACGGACTAGGGAAATCCCCAGGGACAGGAGGAGTCACCCAGTGGTGAATGGGAGTTTAGCATACTGATGGCTGGGGAGGAGTATACCTGGGTCCTGAATAGGACAGGGCTTTCCCCACACACTGCTGGCTCCGGCCCCTGTGGTGCGTCTGATGACCCTGGCCTGCCAGTGAATAGGGAGAGGGGCTGAGCAAAACAAAGTGCTCAGGAACCAGATGTAACTGGTTCGCCCCTTCCCTGCACCTTCAGACAAAGACTTTTACTGTATAAAAAGGGGCTGTGTCCCCTTACAATTTGTTCTCTTGCAGGATCCACTTGAGGGGGGGCCTGCTGCTGCTGGGCGCCAGGAGAGACCGCCACTGGGGACTGCCTCCCTGCTGGAGGGCCCTGTGAGCTGGCTCTGGGTCCAGTCTTTGCCCCCCTGGCTTTTGAAAACTTTATTGCTGGACCCTTTTGCTTGTAGCGCCTGGGAGCGCTGTGATTTACTGCATAGCGCTAGGAGCGCTTCATTTTGATGCCCGGGCGCTGCCAGCGCGCTCCGGTGTCGCCCCGTCACAACCGAGGGAATCCCCGGCGTAGGGATTCCCCCCCTTGGGTGTCGGATCGAGCGGGAGCCCACCCCGCATTGTGTGTTCGTTGGCGGGTGCCCACCCCGCTTATCTGATCCTTTCGTTGGCGGGTGCCTACCCCGCTTATGGGTAGTGGTTACCGAGGGAGCCCACCCCTCTAATCACCGAGACGATCACCGCCGCGGCCCGGAGTCCCGGCCGCGTCATCCCCCTGCCGCGCTGTGATTGGTTCAGCGGGAGGGGGTGTGACCCACGTGTTCCCGGCCCCGAGAGACGTCGCGCTGAGGAAGGGAGCAGGCGGGAGCCCACCCCGCGCTCCGGCGACCAGGAAGTACGGCCCGGGGAGCGGAGTCCCCCGAGGACAGCCCGGTGAGTGGGGAAGGGCTTGGGGACTCCGCACGAGTAACGTGGGTGCCGGTCCCAGACCGGTTAATCTTGTGAGCAGCCCCCGCCTCCGGCGCGGGCCCATGTTACTGAGAGCCTCGCGCCGAGGCTCCAACAACAGGGGCTGGATGTAGTAGAGCCTGTGAGGCTCCCATAAGGCGCATGGATTTCAGAGCCGGTTGAGGCTCCAACGAGGGGCACTATATTTCCTCAGAGTCCAGTGTGACTCCACCGTTACGGGGGCAATTATTTGGCAATCGCGAGTCCCCCGAGAGGGACTCCAACGAGGGCGCATTTGTTTGGTTGAGCCCACGAGGCACCCCTATTGTTGTGGTCCAGAGGGGGCTCCACAGGCACAGCAGTGCCCACGCTCATTTGTCTCCAGCTGCCCAGCACTTAGTGGGCAGCTGCATCGTTTAGGTTGTGGCCCTCGGAGTTTTGGACTGTGCCTCCTGCGCAGCCTTGCCCCTGACTTTGTTGAACACAGGGCGTCCTAGCCTGGACAAGGCCAGTTGGCCTAGGGACTGCCACAGGTGATGGCATATGAGTTCTTGCGAAATTGTTCCTTCCCTTGCACCTCTGAATGTGTTTTTATGCGTCATGTGCCATTGCTTTACACCTCTGAATGTGTTTTTATGCATCATGTGTTTTCCTTCCCTACACCTCTGAATGTGATGCATCATGTGTAACGTTCTATTACCCCTACAGGTATTGTGATACTTAGGTGGTTGTTTGCTTTCTCCTAGTACAGGTGGTGCTAGTGAGGTTCTAGTTCCCTGCGTGACAGTCTCCTAAGGTGGTTAGGGTTGCGTAGGTGGTACTTACCTAATACCAGTAAGTACTGGTTGTGTGCTATACATATTATTTTTGTGCTACAGTAATTTTATATATTTTATGTGCTAAGTTCTAACAGTGCTAATTTCGGACAGTGGTCCATGTGGCCCTGTCCCCTGTACATATAATCCCTTGTAAATTCTGCCCGTGCCTGTTGGCACATTGTAAAGTGTGTGTTTTTATCTAATGTGTTGTGTATAATACAAAGGCTATTTTTATAGAATACCTTGTGTGGAGTTTCCTTTGTGGTGGGCCTTGGGTGTTGTTGCTGAGTGCGCGCGCAAACGCTTTACACATCGCCTCAGGGATAAGCCTGACTGCTCGTGCCAAGCTACCAAGGGGGTGAGCAGGGGTTATCTTTGGCGTGTAACTTCCTTGCCCTGACTAGAGTGGTGGTTTCTGCCTGGCTTTGGCGCAAGCCCTAGCCAACCAGAAATCGCCAGTTCTAACATTCATTCTTTAGCTCACTCCGCCACCCCAGTTCAGACATGGCCATATGCAAATCAGTCTGACCCTGTGCCTCATGGGAACAGTCCAGCCCGAACTGCCAAGCCATGTCTTCCCTGGACCGGAAACAAGCATCCTGAGACCGGTTTCTGGCTAATCAGCGGTCATCGGCCAGGCTAGCTTGAACCCAGTGGCAAAGTGAGCAAGGGACCCACGTCTGGGCATTCCCTGCCAACTTAGTGCGAACAACGCAAAACCAAAGGGGATGATGGATGTAGTGTTGAACATTGCAAGCACTCGCCCCCAGTCAACTGATCTGGGTTTAATCCATCATCATTCTTTAGCTCACTCCGCCACCCCAGTTCAGACATGGCCATATGCAAATCAGTCTGACCCTGTGCCTCATGGGAACTGTCCAGCCCGAACTGCCTTGCTATGTCTTCCCTGGACCGGAAACAAGCATCCTGTGACTGGTTTCTGGCTAATCAGCCATCATCGGCCAGTCTAGCTTGAGCAAAGTTGCAAAGTGAGCAAGGGACCCACGTCTGAGCATACCCTGCCAACTTAGAGCGCACAAAGCAAAACCAAAGGGGATGATGGACGGAGTGATGAACATTGTAAGCACTCGCCCCCAATCAACTGATATGGGCTTAATCTATCATCATTCTTTAGCTCACTCCGCCATCCCAGTTCAGAGATGGCCATATGCAAATCAGTCTGACCCTGTGCCTCATGGGAACAGTCCAGCCCGAACTGCCAAGCCATGTCTTCCCTGGACCGGAAACAAGCATCCTGGGACCGGTTTCTGGCTAATCAGACATCATCAGCAAGGCTAGCTTGAATCCAGTGGCAAAATGATCAAGGGACCCAAGTCTGGGCATGCCCTGCCATCTTAGGGCGAACAAAGCAAAACCAAAGGGGATGATGGACGGAGTGTTGAAAATTACAAGCACTCGCCCCAAGTCAACTGATCTGGGTTTAATCCATCATCATTCTTTAGCTCACTCCGCCACCCCAGTTCAGACATGGCCATATTGAAATCAGTCTGACCCTGTGCCTCATGGGAACAGTCCAGCCCGAACTGCCAAGCCATGTCTTCCCTGGCCCGGAAACAAGCATCCTGTGACATGTTTCTGGCTAATCAGCCATCATTGGCAAGGCTAGCTTGAACCCATTGGCAAAGTGAGCAAGGGACCCACATCTGGGCATTCCCTGCCAACTTAGGGCGAACAAAGCAGAACCAAAGGGGATGATGGATGGAGTGTTGGACATTGCAAGCTCTCACCCCCAGTCAACTGATCTGGGTTTAATCCATCATCATTCTTTAGTTCAGTCCGCCACCCCAGTTCAGACATGGCCATATGCAAATCAGTCTGACCCTGTGCCTCATGGGAACAGTCCAGCCCGAACTGCCAAGCAATGTCTTCCCTGGACCGGAAACAAGCATCCTGTGACAGGTTTCTGGCTAATCAGCCATCATTGGCAAGGCTAGCTTGAACCCATTGGCAAAGTGAGAAAGGGACCCACATCTGGGCATTCCCTGCCAACTTAGGGCGAACAAAGCAAAACCAAAGGGGATGATGGACGGAGTGTTGGACATTGTAAGCACTCACCCCCAGTCAACTGATTTGGGTTTAATCCATCATCATTCTTTAGTTCAGTCCGCCACCCCAGTTCAGACATGGCCATATGCAAATCAGTCTGAACCTGTGCCTCATGGGAACAGTCCAGCCCGAACTGCCAAGCCATGTCTTCCCTGGACCGGAAACAAGCATCCTGGCACCGGTTTCTGGCTAATCAGCCGTCATCTGCCAGGCTGGCTTGAACCCAGTGGCAAAGTGAGCAAGAGACCGACGTCTGGGCATTCCCTGCCAAATTAGGGCGAACAAAGCATAACCAAAGGGGATGATGGACGGAGTGTTGAACATTGCAAGCGCTCACCCCCTGTCAACTGATCTGGGTTTAATCCATCATTATTGTTGGACTTGGCCCTTCTGGCAGGTTCACCCCCGAGACTTTTTGCTCTTTTTTTTTGGTAACTTGGTGTAGTGATTTTGGGTTTCTGCACACTTTACCGCTGTGTCCCAGGGTAAAGTGCGTGTGTGTGTTGAGGTTGGCCTGCCCTCCCATAGGAATGCATGGGGGAATGTATCTGTCCTGGTAGTTCCTGATGCGTGGGGTGTGCAGGCCCGAGTTTGGTATGTGCGGACTCGTGTGAGTGAATGCTGCGCGATGATGTGTGCGGCGTGCATGTACCTAGTGTGGAAGTGCCACTTCTAGAAGTGGGCACTTCAGTGTGCAGTATGAAATGTGTGGCTTGTCTGGCGATTGGCTGGTGGAGGTCATGTGACGGACTAGGGAAATCCCCAGGGACAGGAGGAGTCACCCAGTGGTGAATGGGAGTTTAGCATACTGATGGCTGGGGAGGAGTATACCTGGGTCCTGAATAGGACACCCCACACACTGCTGGCTCCGGCCCCTGTGGTGCGTCTGATGACCCTGGCCTGCCAGTGAATAGGGAGAGGGGCTGAGCAAAACAAAGTGCTCAGGAACCAGATGTAACTGGTTCGCCCCTTCCCTGCACCTTCAGACAAAGACTTTTACTGTATAAAAAGGGGCTGTGTCCCCTTACAATTTGTTCTCTTGCAGGATCCACTTGAGGGGGGGCCTGCTGCTGCTGGGCGCCAGGAGAGACCGCCACTGGGGACTGCCTCCCTGCTGGAGGGCCCTGTGAGCTGGCTCTGGGTCCAGTCTTTGCCCCCCTGGCTTTTGAAAACTTTATTGCTGGACCCTTTTGCTTGTAGCGCCTGGGAGCGCTGTGATTTACTGCATAGCGCTAGGAGCGCTTCATTTTGATGCCCGGGCGCTGCCAGCGCGCTCCGGTGTCGCCCCGTCACAACCGAGGGAATCCCCGGCGTAGGGATTCCCCCCCTTGGGTGTCGGATCGAGCGGGAGCCCACCCCGCATTGTGTGTTCGTTGGCGGGTGCCCACCCCGCTTATCTGATCCTTTCGTTGGCGGGTGCCTACCCCGCTTATGGGTAGTGGTTACCGAGGGAGCCCACCCCTCTAATCACCGAGACGATCACCGCCGCGGCCCGGAGTCCCGGCCGCGTCATCCCCCTGCCGCGCTGTGATTGGTTCAGAGGGAGGGGGTGTGACCCACGTGTTCCCGGCCCCGAGAGACGTCGCGCTGAGGAAGGGAGCAGGCGGGAGCCCACCCCGCGCTCCGGCGACCAGGAAGTACGGCCCGGGGAGCGGAGTCCCCCGAGGACAGCCCGGTGAGTGGGGAAGGGCTTGGGGACTCCGCACGAGTAACGTGGGTGCCGGTCCCAGACCGGTTAATCTTGTGAGCAGCCCCCGCCTCCGGTGCGGGCCCATGTTACTGAGAGCCTCGCGCCGAGGCTCCAACAACGGGGGCTGGATGTAGTAGAGCCTGTGAGGCTCCCATAAGGCGCATGGATTTCAAAGCCGGTTGAGGCTCCAACGAGGGGCACTATATTTCCTCAGAGTCCAGTGTGACTCCACCGTTACGGGGGCAATTATTTGGCAATCGCGAGTCCCCCGAGAGGGACTCCAACGAGGGCGCATTTGTTTGGTTGAGCCCACGAGGCACCCCTATTGTTGTGGTCCAGAGGGGGCTCCACAGGCACAGCAGTGCCCACGCTCATTTGTCTCCAGCTGCCCAGCACTTAGTGGGCAGCTGCATCGTTTAGGTTGTGGCCCTCGGAGTTTTGGACTGTGCCTCCTGCGCAGCCTTGCCCCTGACTTTGTTGAACACAGGGCGTCCTAGCCTGGACAAGGCCAGTTGGCCTAGGGACTGCCACAGGTGATGGCATATGAGTTCTTGCGAAATTGTTCCTTCCCTTGCACCTCTGAATGTGTTTTTATGCGTCATGTGCCATTGCTTTACACCTCTGAATGTGTTTTTATGCATCATGTGTTTTCCTTCCCTACACCTCTGAATGTGATGCATCATGTGTAACGTTCTATTACCCCTACAGGTATTGTGATACTTAGGTGGTTGTTTGCTTTCTCCTAGTACAGGTGGTGCTAGTGAGGTTCTAGTTCCCTGCGTGACAGTCTCCTAAGGTGGTTAGGGTTGCGTAGGTGGTACTTACCTGATACCAGTAAGTACTGGTTGTGTGCTATACATATTATTTTTGTGCTACAGTAATTTTATATATTTTATGTGCTAAGTTCTAACAGTGCTAATTTCGGACAGTGGTCCATGTGGCCCTGTCCCCTGTACATATAATCCCTTGTAAATTCTGCCCGTGCCTGTTGGCACATTGTAAAGTGTGTGTTTTTATCTAATGTGTTGTGTATAATACAAAGGCTATTTTTATAGAATACCTTGTGTGGAGTTTCCTTTGTGGTGGGCCTTGGGTGTTGTTGCTGGGTGCGCGCGCAAACGCTTTACACATCGCCTCAGGGATAAGCCTGACTGCTCGTGCCAAGCTACCAAGGGGGTGAGCAGGGGTTATCTTTGGCGTGTAACTTCCTTGCCCTGACTAGAGTGGTGGTTTCTGCCTGGCTTTGGCGCAAGCCCTAGCCAACCAGAAATCGCCAGTTCTAACATTCATTCTTTAGCTCACTCCGCCACCCCAGTTCAGACATGGCCATATGCAAATCAGTCTGACCCTGTGCCTCATGGGAACAGTCCAGCCCGAACTGCCAAGCCATGTCTTCCCTGGACCGGAAACAAGCATCCTGGGACCGGTTTCTGGCTAATCAGCGGTCATCGGCCAGGCTAGCTTGAACCCAGTGGCAAAGTGAGCAAGGGACCCACGTCTGGGCATTCCCTGCCAACTTAGTGCGAACAACGCAAAACCAAAGGGGATGATGGACGGAGTGTTGAACATTGCAAGCACTCGCCCCCAGTCAACTGATCTGGGTTTAATCCATCATCATTCTTTAGCTCACTCCGCCACCCCAGTTCAGACATGGCCATATGCAAATCAGTCTGACCCTGTGCCTCATGGGAACTGTCCAGCCCGAACTGCCTTGCTATGTCTTCCCTGGACCGGAAACAAGCATCCTGTGACTGGTTTCTGGCTAATCAGCCATCATCGGCCAGTCTAGCTTGAGCAAAGTTGCAAAGTGAGCAAGGGACCCACGTCTGAGCATACCCTGCCAACTTAGAGCGCACAAAGCAAAACCAAAGGGGATGATGGACGGAGTGATGAACATTGTAAGCACTCGCCCCCAATCAACTGATATGGGCTTAATCTATCATCATTCTTTAGCTCACTCCGCCATCCCAGTTCAGAGATGGCCATATGCAAATCAGTCTGACCCTGTGCCTCATGGGAACAGTCCAGCCCGAACTGCCAAGCCATGTCTTCCCTGGACCGGAAACAAGCATCCTGGGACCGGTTTCTGGCTAATCAGACATCATCAGCAAGGCTAGCTTGAATCCAGTGGCAAAATGATCAAGGGACCCAAGTCTGGGCATGCCCTGCCATCTTAGGGCGAACAAAGCAAAACCAAAGGGGATGATGGACGGAGTGTTGAAAATTACAAGCACTCGCCCCAAGTCAACTGATCTGGGTTTAATCCATCATCATTCTTTAGCTCACTCCGCCACCCCAGTTCAGACATGGCCATATTGAAATCAGTCTGACCCTGTGCCTCATGGGAACAGTCCAGCCCGAACTGCCAAGCCATGTCTTCCCTGGCCCGGAAACAAGCATCCTGTGACATGTTTCTGGCTAATCAGCCATCATTGGCAAGGCTAGCTTGAACCCATTGGCAAAGTGAGCAAGGGACCCACATCTGGGCATTCCCTGCCAACTTAGGGCGAACAAAGCAGAACCAAAGGGGATGATGGATGGAGTGTTGGACATTGCAAGCTCTCACCCCCAGTCAACTGATCTGGGTTTAATCCATCATCATTCTTTAGTTCAGTCCGCCACCCCAGTTCAGACATGGCCATATGCAAATCAGTCTGACCCTGTGCCTCATGGGAACAGTCCAGCCCGAACTGCCAATCCATGTCTTCCCTGGACCGGAAACAAGCATCCTGGCACCGGTTTCTGGCTAATCAGCCGTCATCTGCCAGGCTAGCTTGAACCCAGTGGCAAAGTGAGCAAGAGACCGACGTCTGAGCATTCCCTGCCAAATTAGGGCGAACAAAGCATAACCAAAGGGGATGATGGACGGAGTGTTGAACATTGCAAGCGCTCACCCCCTGTCAACTGATCTGGGTTTAATCCATCATCATTCTTTAGCTCACTCCGCCACCCCAGTTCAGACATGGCCATATGCAAATCAGTCTGACCCTGTGCCTCAAGGGAACAGTCCAGCCCGAACTTCCAAGCCATGTCTTCCCTGGACCGGAAACAAGCATCCTGGGACCGGTTTCCGGCTAATCAGGGGTCATCGGCCAGGCTAGCTTGAACCCAGTGGCAAAGTGAGCAAGGGACCCACGTCTGGGCATACCCTGCCAACTTAGGCCGAACAAAGCAAAACCAAATGGTATGATGGGCGGAGTGTTGAACATTGCAAGCACTCGCCCCCAGTCAACCGATCTGGGTTTTATCCTTCATCATTCTTTAGCTCACTTCGCCACCCCAGTTCAGACATGGCCGTTTGCAAATCAGTCTGACCCTGTGCCTCATGGGAACAGTCCAGCCCGAACTGCCAAGCCATGTCTTCCCTGGACCGGAAACAAGCATCCTGGGACCGGTTTCTGGCTAATCAGCCGTCATCGGCCAGGCTAGCTTGAACCCAGTGGCAAAGTGAGCAAGGGACCCACGTCTGGGCATTCCCTGCCAACTTAGTGCGAACAACGCAAAACCAAAGGGGATGATGGACGGAGTGTTGAACATTGCAAGCACTCGCCCCCAGTCAACTGATCTGGGTTTAATCCATCATCATTCTTTAGCTCACTCCGCCACCCCAGTTCAGACATGGCCATATGCAAATCAGTCTGACCCTGTGCCTCATGGGAACTGTCCAGCCCGAACTGCCTTGCCATGTCTTCCCTGGACCGGAAACAAGCATCCTGTGACTGGTTTCTGGCTAATCAGCCATCATCGGCCAGTCTAGCTTGAGCAAAGTTGCAAAGTGAGCAAGGGACCCACGTCTGAGCATACCCTGCCAACTTAGAGCGCACAAAGCAAAACCAAAGGGGATGATTGATGGAGTGTTGAATATTGCAAGCACTCGCCCCCAGTCAGCTGATCTGGCTTTAATCCATTCACATTCTTTAGCTCACGCCGCCAACCCAGTTCAGACTTGGTCATATGGAAATCAGTCTGACCCTGTGCCTCATGGGAACTGTCCAGCCCGAACTGCCAAGCCATGTCTTTCCTGGACCGGAAACAAGCATCCTGGGACCGGTTTCTGGCTAATCAGCCGTCATCGGCCAGGCTAGCTTCAACCCAGTGGCAAAGTGAGCAAGGGACCCACGTCTGGGCATACCCTGCCAACTTAGAGCGAGCAAAGCAAAACCAAAGGGGATGATGGATGGAGTGTTGAACATTGCAAGCTCTCTCCCCCAGTCAGCTGATCTGGGTTTAATCCATCATCATTTTTTTGCTCACTTCGCCACCCCACTTCAGACATGGCCATATGCAAGTTAGTCTGACCCTGTGCCTCATGGGAACTGTCCGGCCCGAACTGCCAAGCCATGTCTTCCCTGGACCAGAAACAAGCATCCTGGGACCGGTTTCTGGCTAATCAGCCGTCATCGGCCAGGCTAGCTTGTACCCAGTGGCAACGTGAGAAAGGGACCCATTTGTGGACATACCCTGCCAACTTAGAGTGAACAAAGCAAAACCAAAGGGGATGATGGATGGAGTGTTGAACATTGCAAGCACTCGCCCCCAGTCAGCTGATCTGGGTTTAATCCATCATCATTCTTTAGGTCACGCCGCCACCCCAGTTCAGACATGGCCATATGCAAGTCAGTCTGACCCTGTGCCTCATGGGAACTGTCTGACCCGAACTGCCAAGCAATGTCTTCCCTGGACCGGAAACAAGCATCCTGGGACCGGTTTCAGGCTAAACAGCCGTCATCGGCAAAGCTAGCTTGAATCCAGTAGCAAAGTGAGCAAGGGACCCACGTCTGGGCATACCCTGCCAGCTTAGGGCGAACAAATCCAAACCGAAGGGGATGATGGACGGAGTGTTGAATATTGCAAGCACTCGCCCCCAGTCAGCTAATCTGGGTTTAATCCATCATCATTCTTTAGCTCACTCCGCCACCCCAGTTCAGACATGGCCATATGCAAATCAGTCTGACCCTGTGCCTCATGGGAACTGTCCAGCCTGAACTGCCAGGCCATTCCTTCCCTGTACTGGAAACAAGCATACTGGGACCGGTTTCTGGCTAATCAGCCGTCATCGGCCAGGCTAGCTTGGACAAAGTTGCAAAGTGAGCAAGGGACCCATGTCTGGGTATACCCTGCCAACTTAGAGAGAAAAAAGCAAAACCAAAGGGGATGATGGATGTAGTGTTGAACATTGCAAGCACTCGCCCCCAGTCAGCTGATCTGTGTTTAATCCATCATCATTCTTTAGCTCACGCCACCACCCCAGTTCAGACATCATCATATGCAAATCAGTCTGACCCTGTGTCTCATGGGAGCTGTCCAGCCCGAACTGCCAAGCCATGTCTTCCCTGGACTGGAAACAAGCATCCTGGGACCGGTTTCTGGCTAATCAGCCGTCATCAGCCAGGCTAGCTTCAACCCAGTGGCAAAGTGAGCAAGGGACCCACGTCTGGACATACCCTGCCAACTTAGAGCGAACAAAGCAAAACCAAAGGGGATGATGGATGGAGTGTTGAACGTTGCAAGCACTCGCCCCCAGTCAGCTGATCTGGATTTAATCCATCATCATTCTTTAGCTCACGCCGCCACCCCAGTTCAGACATGGTCATATGCAAATCAGTCTGACCCTGTGCCTCATGGGAACTGTCCAGCCCGAACTGCCAAGCCATGTCTTCCCTGGACCGGACACAAGCATCGTGGGACCGGTTTCTGGCTATTCAGCCGTCAACGGCCAGGCTAGCTTGAACCCAGTGGCAAAGTGAGCAAGGGACCCATGTCTGGGCATACCCTGCTAACTTCGAGCGAACAAAGCAAAACCAAAGGGGAATGATGGATGGAGTGTTGAACATTGCAAGCACTCGCCCCCAGTCAGGTGATCTGGGTTTACTCCATGATCATTCTTTAGCTCACGCCCCCACCCCAGTTCAGACAGGGTCATATGCAAATCAGTATGACCCAGTGGCGTAGCTAGAGCTTGTGGCGCCCGGGGCTATCCCTCAGATTGCCGCCCCCCCCCCCCCCCCAGGGGGTGGGGGGGGGAATGGGGGGAGGGCATGCACTTCAAAGAGGTCCGAGAGACACGTAGTATCGCCGCTAATAGTTACCTTGATCATGCAAGTTACATGCACATACATGACACGGTCCAAGGCTACACAGTTGAATACACCGGTGACTGGCAGTACAAAAGAGAACACACAGACTGCATGATCTATCTGGGGACTCAGAAAAACCGCATGTGACATCCATCAGAGAGCTGCGTGAACAATTACCTGGTAATCCCCTCAACACAATGCAAACATGCACATACATGACACTGTTCATGTAACCTTCATCTACAGCTGACATTAAATGACCATACATCATGGTCCCCCCCCCATTAAAGCAGTGGGGACCTGCACAAACGTGATGTGCTCTGTGGACCCAAAACCAACTTAACAGTGTTGAAGCCTGTGATTCTTTATCTTTCAAAAACAGCAAATTAATTATTCACAGGGAATGACTCACTGTGTGCCCTTAAAACTAAACGCAGCACAAAGGGGTCAGTCAGCTCCACCTTGCCAACACAGACCGGATACAAAGCCCACTCTGGTGGCCCCAAAGGCAATAACCAGGGGTCGCTCCCTGTCATTACTTCCAAGCAGCAGCAACCAACTCCTTGGGAATGAAAAGACATGTGCTCTTGATACCCAAAACCAGCTTGTAATAGTGCATCTCTCCTTCACAGCAGCCTCAGCACACACATGGTGCACAGCCTGCCTGGGGGCCCAAAGCTAAAATACAGGGAGGGGCGACACATTATGATCACAATCCTTAAACACAGTCAAATCGCCCCATGCCACCAAATTGCCATGGTAGGATTTCCTCTCTTTGCCCCTAAAAAACAAAGTACACCATTGGTTGCAGACAAATCGCCCCATGCCACCAAATTGCCATGGTAGGATTTCCTCTCTTTGCAGGACCCCGTGGGTGGGGAAAGGCACCAAACAATATCCAGGGGACTGCATCATCATTACCTTTGAGGACCCATGGGTGGCAGACTATGTCACCTCTTGGGAACAACTGAACCTAAATGGAAGCATTAGAATTAAACCCCTCTCATTTTTCTATCCTCTCATTCAAACCTCAAACAATAACTTCTCTGAGGACCCCGCTTTTCCTTGGGTGGAACCACCTCAGCGCCAACCAACTTTCTATGACAACAGACAATATGGCGCCTCCCGCTTCCGGGAGCAGGAAAACCCTTGGCAAATAGTCAATCCACGTCATCAGGGACTAAACTGGGGAGAATGGGGATACCAACAGCAGAGGATGACTCGCAGAGAACCGCCCAGATGGGATCCCTGGTACAACATTCCAACAACAAATAGATATAGTCCTCTAGAAATGGTGGATTGACCATCAAGGGACCTAGAATATATTACCCCAAACCTGCCACACTTCCCTTCCTTAAGCAACAACATTGTCACGACCCCACCAATTTCAGTCCCGAAAGTGAATCCCCACACAATACCTTTTTTATTTTGGAATGTGGCGGGCCTACGAACAAAGATCGAAGACCCCGTTGCCGTTAATTTCTTAGAACAAGGCAAAATATTTTGCCTTCAAGAGACCTGGGCAACCTCAGAGCTCCATTTATTGGGGTACAAAACTTACTCCTCATTTGCTACTCAAAGCGCAATAGGTAGACCCAAAGGAGGCCTGACAATCTACATCGCCAACACCCTATCACAGTTAAAAGTGACCAATCTTTCCACCGATTCTAACTGTCAGATATTCTCCCTCTCCTTTGCAAATGAGGACACTATTACCCTTGTCAACTCATATAACAACCTAACGGAAAACGATTTCCTGACTTTTGTCCAAGATATGCAGGAGAGACTAAGATCCTTTCAACACAAGGAGGACAACTCTAAAATGATCCATCTTATTTGGGGAGGTGATTTCAATATTCATCCCTGCCAAATGGCAGATACCCAATGTTGCGGATTTGCAGACGACAACGACGTTCCACTAGCCCATTTCGTCCACAATAAATCTGGCAACGCTCTGAATAACACACTGTCAGAGTTTGACTTATTTATCGCTAATTCCCTGAAGGCGGAGAAAAATCAGTTCAATCCAACTTACGTGGCTAGAGGCCACCAGACAACAGTGGACTACATCCTGCTGTCCCATGGTCTCGCTACAAAAGTCACAGATCACCAAGTAATTGGCAACACACTAAGTGATCACTATGCTCTAAAGATTGAATTCCATCCATCTGAATACAGATCTAAGGTCACTGATATAGCAACTGCCCTCGCTCAAGACAGCCTGCAACTGCGCAAACATGGTTATTCCATAAAATGGGAAAAGATCGACCCACAAAATCTCACAAAAAAATTAATTAACCAGGCGTACCCATATATTCTTAATTATTTGGACCTAGCCCTAAATCATACGGAAGTCCTACTGAACTTCGCAGAAATTCTGACAGTAGCCAAGAGACTACTCACGGGGAATACAACCAACAAACATACAGAAAGGAAAGGTTGGTCTAACCACAACTGTACGAGAGCCCTAACTGATCTAAAATCTGCCCTCCACAAAAAACCAAGAGACGTGGGCCTTATTCAATCTCTAAGAAGAAAATACAAACTGGAACGCAAACTAAAACTACAACAAATGAAAGAGAAACTCTGGAATGACCTAGACAAGAGCTCCCAATCAAAAAACAGCAAGGATTTCTGGAGAACGATTAGATCCCCATTCCTCTCGGACAACAACTCTCCCAAGATAGAGGTCGCTATAGATGAGGGAACTTGGATTGCTCACTTCGAAAACATATTCAAAGACCAAGGAACCACAGACCATCCATCTCACTTCCATAATGAAGTACAATATCCAATCCCAATTTCTTTTGACATCTCCGAAATCTTGGCGGCTTTGGAAAAAAGTAAAACAGGGAAAGCCCCGGGGCCTGATGGCGTCCCTGTGGACCTTTTTAAATTTAACCAGGAGCTCTGGGCACCTATCTTGACGAGAGTATGCACAGCAGCAGCCAGTGAGGGCATTTTGGACTCCTGGACCAGATCAATCATGGTCCCCATCTTTAAGAAAGGGGACCGACAGGACCCAAAATGCTATCGTCCCATATCCCTCCTGGACTCCCTTGGCAAACTGGTGTGGAGGGTCATTCTGGAGAGACTACATCAGTGGAGTGAGGAAAAGCGTATCATCTCGGACCTACAATTCGGCTTTAGAGAAGGCCTCGGGACAGTAGAGCAGGCACTTAACCTTAGCCTTATAATGGCCAAATACACGCATGCAAAGAAATCGACGGTATACATGGTCTATGTGGACCTGTCTGCCGCTTTTGACTGCGTCGCACATTCCAAATTATGGACAGTCCTAAGAGCAATGAACGTGGACCCCTCACTGCTGGATCTTCTTAGAGAGCTCTACTCCAGGGCCTCGGCTAGAGTTCGGTTCGGAAAGAACGGTGAGCTGACGGCATCATTTGGCGTGGAGCGTGGAGTTAGGCAGGGCTGTGTTCTGGCCCCCTTCCTTTTCTCGCTCTACACAAATGACCTGGAGGAGGAGATGCTGAGGGGGGCTCAGGACCTCCCAAAAATGAAACAGAGACCGATTCCAGCGCTCCTCTACGCGGATGACGCTGTCATCCTGGCCCGAACGCCGCGCGAACTCCAGCTCTCACTAGATAGATATACCACCTTCATGAACGCCTTGGATCTAAAGGTTAATGTTAAAAAAACGTTCGTCATGATCACGGGGGGGGGCGAAGAAAGGAAAAAAAAAAAGTATCTTTCTCGATAGCCAACCATTGGAGGTCACCACACAATACCCATACCTCGGGATCATGATTGATGATAAGCTAACCTGGAAACCAGCAGTGGAAGCGAGATGCCACCTTTTTAAGCGCTCAATAGCAGCCCTGCAGTCCTTCGAGGAAATTGGGAAGGAGGCGGCCAGCAGAACTGCTAAAAATTTACAACGCCAAGTGCCAAGCGATTGCTCTCTATGGAGCAGGGGTCTGGGGCCATATAGATGTTGGAGCCTTACAGAAAATTGAAAATCAATTTATAAGATTCCTTCTTGCTACCCCAAAAGGCTCACGAACCTACGCCTCCCATATGGAACTGGGAATTCCGTATTTGCAGGATCTCCTTAAAATCCAGCCATTGCTTTTGTGGAGGCGTATATGGACTTCGGATGCTAATACGCTATCACAGTCGATAGTGGCTGACACAATGTCACTCGATCACGCCTCTAGTTTAAAATGGCTCCGCTACATCAGAAACTTTTTTACAGATATGGGCCTTGAAAAATATTATCTCCACCCAGAATCGATTGTTGCCCTCCCAAAAAAGGAGCTCAAGGAACTTACACTACGGCATCTGGAAACACTAAGACTGTCAACTGAGGCTGCAAAACCCTCAGTGGTTCACGCGAACACAGTCCAGCTAACTTTTGGCATTCAACCATACCTTACTCTGCATACCAAAACATATGAGAGGATGCTGCTCACCAGGCTCAGACTGAACCTCTTTTTTAGACTGGTTGCTTTTCCTCTAAATAAGGCCTGGGACTCAAAGCTGCCTCCGTGTCCCTGTGATGCGATATCAACTCAATCAAATATCCACGTCATTATCTTTTGTAAATTTTACCAACCACACAGAAAATTTTGGATACTTCTGCTATGCAGGCGATGGGGCCTAAGACAATGTCGACCGGCCTTCCTTAGACTGCAAACCTTAGAGTCCGAAGAAGTCTGTTACCTGGTCCTAAACTTTTTAAAATGTATTATGAACCATAGAAAAAACCTTTAACAAACCGCATTAGGAAAAAACATTGATTCTCAGAAGCAAAAAATTCCTCTTCTTTTTAAACAAATGACAGCTGTTTTTTCTTTTTTACTGTATGATTGTTCTCTTTTATGGTTTTCTTCGTGACAAACCGAATAAAGAATTATTATTATTATTATTATTATTATTATTATGATCACAATCCTTAAACACAGTTGTGGGGGCCATGGGAACTTGTTCAACTCTATCCAAGACCCGGGACAAACTGTTCCAGCACTGCGGCACTCCTTGAATATTCAGAAGAAACCAGAAAAATAGGACCAAGTAAAACTCACTCTTTTCCAAATCTCTTTCTAAATATTATCACTTTCCATGTAATGTTCCTTTGATGGGAAGAGGAGGTTTCTGAGGCGGGAGTATCAGGCAAGTGATACTACTCAGGCTCCATCTGTTCGAGCCTTCATGGAGGATCCCTCGTCATTACTACCTCCACCTGACCCCGGACTCTGCAACGCACTCCCTTACAGGCTCCCTCTGTGCGAGCCTTCAGGGAGAATCCCTCTTCATTACTACCTCCACCTGACCCCGGACTCAGCAACGCTCTCCCTTACAGGCTCCCTCTGTGCAAGCCTTCAGGGAGAATCCCTCTTCATTACTACCTCCACTTGACCCCGGACTCGGCAACGCTCTCCCTTACAGGCTTGATTATCCACTACTCCTCTCTCCAGTGCACCTTATCTCACAGCTGACCTTGGGCCCCAGCCCCATATCAGGCACCATCGGGCTCCACTTTGCTTTTTCCCGGTAAAAACATTAGTAAAATCACCTTCAAACTTTGAATATAGCAGTAAATATAATTACATGCACTTTAAAGTATGTTCCACAGTAGCCCTTATGACCCGACTGCTAATTAAATAAACAAAAACAGAAAGGCCATGACAGGGCTTTAGCGCTGATGCGAAAGTCTTTTTTGGTGCCACACTAATAACCTCTTTCTCCGTAAATACCTTTACTACCACCTTCCAACAGTGCCCCTCATCCCTCCATGGCCCCCCTAGTGACCTCCTCCTCAGACTTCCTCACTACCACCCTCCACCAGTGCTCCTCATCTCACCCTAGCTCCCCCTCCACACCATGACCTCTTCCTCGGATTCCCTCACTGTCACCCAGGGCACAAGTCCTAAAAAAAAAAAAGTGGGGGGACGCTGACTTCACAACAGCAAGTGAGGTCACGAAAGGTGGCTTGCACCATCAGACTCATTGCCTCCCCTCGCTCACCCCTTACATGCCATTGCATCAGAGAAGCCAGCGCGTGAGCAGCGTTCTGAATGAGCTCCAATCTCGCCCCAGAGAGGCCAAAGAATAAATGTGTGGCTCCATTTGCTCCAGTAATCGAGCTCCCGTTAAAATAAGTGAGGGGACGCCGTCCACCCGCCTGGTACCCCGACTCGAGCCCTGCAGTCACCCTCCACTAGTGCCCCTCATCGCTCCACAGCCCCTCCAACTACCTCCTCCTCAGATTCCCTCACTGCCACCCTCCACCAGTGCCCCTCATCGCTCCGTGGCCCCTCTCTCATATTCATTTGTTGTTTAGCGCTACTCATATCAGTGTAATGTGTCAGCACTTTACACCACGAACACATTATACAGGGACAATGAATCATACAAGTATGTAAATCAGTCTACAGGGAATGTCACATAAGCCAATGAGGATTAAAAGGTGTAGGAATCACATGTCATCCATACTGGTGGGCAGTATATTTTGAGAGGGTTTGGTCTGGGGAAATACAACCTTAGGATTTAAAAGAGTATTCCATGGGGGTCAGCTTTACTGATAAAAACGTATCTCTGCCCAAACAAACATACTCATTTTAGCAACATTAGAATGATGAAAGACTGAGGAAGCTCTAACTATATCACAAAACAAAAAAACTATACCATTCATGTTTGTATTGTATGCAGCTCTTTGGTGACACCTGCTTGCCTGCCAACCTGCGCTGGGCCCCTGGCTGCAGAGAGACATAAAGGCGTCGTGCCAGCGCTATGCAAATCATGAAAATAAAATGAAAACATATACAAAAGCTTTTTTTAAATTCATTAATATGCGTGAAACTTTGCATACATTGAATATATTGATGTGACGCACATCCCTTTATAACTGAACAACACCTCTTTGCCAAGCAGTCCTTTCATTATGCTCTGAAGGTAGGGCCATGCTGACGTGTTACAAAGCCAGCAAAACAAAAAACAGCACGCCACAACAACGACGCGGTTTGTCTCAACCGGATGCCTGTGCCGGTCTCATCGCCTCCAGCATGGCTTGGCGCGGCATAAACGATATGGATTACATTTGCATTGCATGCAATTTAAACGGCTGGCGTCCAGTCATAATTAAACAGACTCACCTGCGGGCCTCTCTTCCCCAGTCCTGTCTCTGGCCTCTGAGATGCCTGCCAGTGCCTTCTCGACCTCGCCTCGGAGTCACGCGCACTTTTTAATGCGCAAGCCCAATGCGCAGGTCATGATGAGAGTCACCAGGCAGCAGAGACCCCACCCTAAGGTAAAACTAACTGTAAAACCCCGGCGCGCAGACGCGGAGGCGGAGACATCTGCGCGCTGCGCGCCTCTACGAACGTCATCATGGTCAGGTCAGGTGGTTTTTTAAATAAATTGTAATGTGTGTCACTCAGGCCCTGCTGCCTAAATGAAATTGAAATCGGCGGGTCAGCACTGCTCCGAGCGGCCGCCCTAAATATAGTGCCGCCTGGGGCGGTCCGCCCCCACCGCCCCCCCCCAGCTACGCGCCTGGTATGACCCTGTGCCTCTTGGGAAATGTCCAGCCTGAACTGCCAAACCATGTCTTCCCTGGACCGTAAACAAGCATCCTGGGACCGGTTTCTGGCTAATCAGCCGTCAACGGCCAGGCTAGCTTGAGCCCAGTGGCAAAGTGAACAAGGGACCCACGTCTGGGCATACCCTGCCAACGTAGGGCGAACAAAGCAAAACCAAAGGGGATGATGGACGGAGTGTTGAACATTGCAAGCCCTCACCCCCAGTCAGCTGATCTGGGTTTAATCCATCATCATTCTTTAGCTCACTCCGCCACCCCAGTTCAGACATGGCAATATGCAAATCAGTCTGACCCTGTGCCTCATGGGAACAGTCCAGCCCGAACTGCCAAGCCATGTCTTCCCTGGACCGGAAACAAGCATCCTGGGACCGGTTTCTGGCTAATCAGCCGTCATCAGCCAGGCTAGCTTGAACCCTGTGGCAAAGTGAGCAAGGGACCCACGTCTGGGCATTCCCTGCCAACTTAGTGCGAACAACGCAAAACCAAAGGGGATGATGGACGGAGTGTTGAACATTGCAAGCACTCGCCCCCAGTCAACTGATCTGGGTTTAATCCATCATCATTCTTTAGCTCACTCCGCCACCCCAGTTCAGACATGGCCATATGCAAATCAGTCTGACCCTGCGCCTCATGGGAACTGTCCAGCCCGAACTGCCTTGCCATGTCTTCACTGGACCGGAAACAAGCATCCTGTGACCGGTTTTTGGTTAATCAGCCATCATCGGCCAGGCTAGCTTGAGCAAAGTTGCAAAGTGAGCAAGGGACCCACGTCTGAGCATACCCTGCCAACTTAGAGCGCACAAAGCAAAACCAAAGGGGATGATTGATGGAGTGTTGAATATTGCAAGCACTCGCCCCCAGTCAGCTGATCAGGCTTTATTCTATTCACATTCTTTAGCTCACGCTGCCACCCCAGTTCAGACATGGTCATATGCAAGTCAGTCTGACCCTGTGCCTCATTGGAACTGTCCGGCCCGAACTGCCAAGCCATGTCTTCCCTGGACTAGAAACAAGCATCCTGGGACCGGTTTCTGGCTAATCAGCCGTCATCGGCCAGGCTAGCTTGAACCCAGTGGCAAAGTGATCAAGGGACCCACATCTGGGCATACCCTGCCAACTTAGAGCGAACAACGCAAAACCAAAGGGGATGATGGACGGCGTGTTGAACATTGCAAGCACTCACCCCCAGTCAGCTGATCTGTGTTTAATCCATCATCATTCTTTAGCTCACTGCGCCAATCCTGTTCAGACATG
The DNA here is from genome assembly GCF_964204655.1 of Triturus cristatus. Classification (NCBI taxonomy): domain Eukaryota; kingdom Metazoa; phylum Chordata; class Amphibia; order Caudata; family Salamandridae; genus Triturus; species Triturus cristatus. Next base: position 1,097,110,939 of record NC_140581.1, read on the forward strand.
GCCATATGCAAATCAGTCTGACCCTGTGCCTCATGGGAACTGTCCAGCCCAAACTGCCAGGCCATGTCTACCCTGGACCGGAAACAAGCATCCTGGGACCGGCTTCTGGCTAATCAGCCATCATCGGCCAGGCTAGCTTGAACCCAGTGGCAAAGTGAGCAAGGGACCCACGTCTGGACATACCCTGCCAACTTAGAGCGACAAAGCAAAACCAAAGGGGATGATGGACAGAGTGTTGAAAATTGCAAGCCCTCACCCCAGTCAGCTGATCTGGGTTTAATCCATCATCATTCCTTAGCTCACTCCGCCACCCCAGTTCATACATGGCCATATGCAAATCAATCTGACCTTGTGCCTCATGGGAACTGTCCAGCCCAAACTGCCAAGCCATGTCTTCCCTGGACTGGAAACAAGCATCCTAGGACCGGTTCCTGGCTCAACAGCCGTCATCGGCATGGCTAGCTTGAACCCAGTGGCAAAGTGAGCAAGCGACCCACGTCTGGGCACACCCTGCCAACTTAGGGCGAACAAAGCAAAACCAAAGGGGATGGTGGACGGAGTGTTGAACATTGCAAGCACTCACACCCTGTCAGCTAATCTGGGTTAAATCCATCATCATTCTTTAGCTCACTCTGCCACCCCAGTTCAGACATGGCCATATGCAAATCTGTCTGACCCTGTGCCTCATGGGAACTGTCCAGCCCGAACTGCCAGGCAATGTCTTCCCTGGACCGGAAACAAGCATCCTGGGACTGGTTTCCGGCTAATCAGCCATCATCGGCCAGGCTAGCTTGGACAAAGTTGCAAAGTGAGCAAGGGACCCACGTCTGGGCATACCCTGCCAACTGAGAGCGAACAAAGCAAAACCAAAGGGGATGATGGATGTAGTGTTGAACATTGCAAGCACTCGCCCCCAGTCAGCTGATCTGTGTTTAATCCTTCATCATTCTTTAGCTCACGCCGCCACCCCAGTTCAGACATCGTCATATGCAAATCAATCTGACCCAGTGTCTCATGGGAACTGTCCAGCCCGAACTGCCAAGCCATGTCTTCCCTGGACGGGAAACAAGCATCCTGGGACCGGTTTCTGGCTAATCAGCCGTCATCGGCCAGGCTAGCTTGAACCCAGTGGCAAAGTGATCAAGGGACCCACTTCTGGGCATACCCTGCCAACTTAGAGCGAACAAAGCAAAACCAAAGGGGATGATTGATGGAGTGTTGAACATTGCAAGCACTCACCCCCAGTCAGCTGATCTGTGTTTAATCCATCATCATTCTTTAGCTCACTGCGCCAATCCTGTTCAGACATGGCCATATGCAAATCAGTCTGACCCTGTGCCTCATGGGAACTGTCCAGCCCAAACTGCCAGGCCATGTCTTCCCTGGACCGGAAACAAGCATCCTGGGACCGGCTTCTGGCTAATCAGCCGTCATCGGCCAGGCTAGCTTGAACCGAGTGGCAACGTGAGAAAGGGACCCATGTGTGGACATACCCTGCCAACTTAGAGTGAACAAAGCAAAACCAAAGGGGATGATGGATGGAGTGTTGAACATTGCAAGCACTCGCCCCCAGTCAGCTGATCTGGGTTTAATCCATCATCATTCTTTAGGTCACACCGCCATCCCAGTTCAGACATGGCCATATGCAAGTCAGTCTGACCCTGTGCCTCATGGGAATTGTCTGGCCCAAACTGCCAAGCCATGTGTTCCCTGGACCGGAAACAAGCATCCTGGGACCGGTTTCTGGCTAATCAGCCATCATCGGCCAGGCTAGCTTGAACCCAGTGTCAAAGTGAGCAAGGGACCCACGTCTGGGCATACCCTGCCAACTTAGGGCGACAAAGCAAAACCAAAGGGGATGATGGACAGAGTGTTGAAAATTGCAAGCCCTCACCCCAGTCAGCTGATCTGGGTTTAATCCATCATCATTCCTTAGCTCACTCCGCCACCCCAGTTCATACATGGCCATATGCAAATCAATCTGACCCTGTGTCTCATGGGAACGGTCCAGCCCAAACTGCCAGGCAATGTCTTCCCTGGACCGGAAACAAGCATCCTGGGACTGGTTTCCGGCTAATCAGCCATCATCGGCTAGGCTAGCTTGGACAAAGTTGCAAAGTGAGCAAGGGACCCACGTCTGGGCATACCCTGCCAACTGAGAGCGAACAAAGCAAAAACAAAGGGGATGATGGATGTAGTGTTGAACATTGCAAGCACTCGCCCCCAGTCAGCTGATCTGTGTTTAATCCTTCATCATTCTTTAGCTCACGCCGCCACCCCAGTTCAGACATCGTCATATGCAAATCTATCTGACCCAGTGTCTCATGGGAACTGTCCAGCCCGAACTGCCAAGCCATGTCTTCCCTGGACGGGAAACAAGCATCCTGGGACCGGTTTCTGGCTAATCAGCCGTCATCGGCCAGGCTAGCTTCAACCCAGTGGCAAAGTGCGCAAGGGACCCACGTCTGGGCATACCCTGCCAACTTAGAGCGAACAAAGCAAAACCAAAGGGGATGATGGATGGAGTGTTGAACATTGCAAGCACACGCCCCCAGTCAGCTGATCTGTGTTTAATCCATCATCATTCTTTAGCTCACTCCGCCTCCCCAGTTCAGACATGGCCATATGCAAGTCAGTCTGACCCTGTGCCTCATTGGAACTGTCCGGCCCGAACTGCCAAGCCATGTTTTCCTTGGACCAGAAACAAGCATCCTGGGACCGGTTTCTGGCTAATCAGCCGTCATCGGCCAGGCTAGCTTGAACCCAGTGGCAAAGTGATCAAGGGACCCACATCTGGGCATACCCTGCCAACTTAGAGCGAATAAAGCAAAACCAAAGGTGATGATGGACGGCGTGTTGAACATTGCAAGCACTCACCCCCAGTCAGCTGATCTGTGTTTAATCCATCATCATTCTTTAGCTCACTGCGCCAATCCTGTTCAGACATGGCCATATGCAAATCAGTCTGACCCTGTGCCTCATGGGAACTGTCCAGCCCAAACTGCCAGGCCATGTCTTCCCTGGACCGGAAACAAGCATCCTGGGACCGGCTTCTGGCTAATCAGCCGTCATCGGCCAGGCTAGCTTGAACCGAGTGGCAACGTGAGAAAGGGACCCATGTGTGGACATACCCTGCCAACTTAGAGTGAACAAAGCAAAACCAAAGGGGATGATGGATGGAGTGTTGAAAATTGCAAGCCCTCACCCCAGTTAGCTGATCTGGGTTTAATCCATCATCATTCCTTAGCTCACTCCGCCACCCCAGTTCATACATGGCCATATGCAAATCAATCTGACCCTGTGCCTCATGGGAACTGTCCAGCCCAAACTGCCAAGCCATGTCTTCCCTGGACTGGAAACAAGCATCCTAGGACCGGTTCCTGGCTCAACAGCCGTCATCGGCATGGCTAGCTTGAACCCAGTGGCAAAGTGAGCAAGCGACCCACGTCTGGGCACACCCTGCCAACTTAGGGCGAACAAAGCAAAACCAAAGGGGATGGTGGACGGAGTGTTGAACATTGCAAGCACTCACACCCTGTCAGCTAATATGGGTTAAATCCATCATCATTCTTTAGCTCACTCCGCCACCCCAGTTCAGACATGGCCATATGCAAATCTGTCTGACCCTGTGCCTCATGGGAACTGTTCAGCCCGAACTGCCAGGCAATGTCTTCCCTGGACCGGAAACAAGCATCCTGGGACTGGTTTCCGGCTAATCAGCCATCATCGGCCAGGCTAGCTTGGACAAAGTTGCAAAGTGAGCAAGGGACCCACGTCTGGGCATACCCTGCCAACTGAGAGCAAACAAAGCAAAAACAAAGGGGATGATGGATGTAGTGTTGAACATTGCAAGCACTCGCCCCCAGTCAGCTGATCTGTGTTTAATCCTTCATCATTCTTTAGCTCACGCCGCCACCCCAGTTCAGACATCGTCATATGCAAATCAATCTGACCCAGTGTCTCATTGGAACTGTCCAGCCCGAACTGCCAAGCCATGTCCTCCCTGGACGGGAAACAAGCATCCTGGGACCGGCTTCTGGCTAATCAGCCGTCATCGGCCAGGCTAGCTTGAACTGAGTGGCAACGTGAGAAAGGGACCCATGTGTGGACATACCCTGCCAACTTAGAGTGAACAAAGCAAAACCAAAGGGGATGATGGATGGAGTGTTGAACATTGCAAGCACTCGCCCCCAGTCAGCTGACCTGGGTTTAATCCATCATCATTCTTTAGGTCACACCGCCATCCCAGTTCAGACATGGCCATATGCAAGTCAGTCTGACCCTGTGCCTCATGGGAACTGTCTGGCCCAAACTGCCAAGCCATGTGTTCCCTGGACCGGAAACAAGCATCCTGGGACCGGTTTCTGGCTAATCAGCCGTCATCGGCCAGGCTAGCTTGAACCCAGTGGCAAAGTGATCAAGGGACCCACATCTGGGCATACCCTGCCAACTTAGAGCGAACAAAGCAAAACCAAAGGGGATGATGGACGGCGTGTTGAACATTGCAAGCACTCACCCCCAGTCAGCTGATCTGTGTTTAATCCATCATCATTCTTTAGCTCACTGCGCCAATCCTGTTCAGACATGGCCGTATGCAAATCAGTCTGACCCTGTGCCTCATGGGAACTGTCCAGCCCAAACTGCCAGGCCATGTCTTCCCTGGACCGGAAACAAGCATCCTGGGACCGGCTTCTGGCTAATCAGCCGTCATCGGCCAGGCTAGCTTGAACCGAGTGGCAACGTGAGAAAGGGACCCATGTGTGGACATACCCTGCCAACTTAGAGTGAACAAAGCAAAACCAAAGGGGATGATGCATGGAGTGTTGAACATTGCAAGCACTCGCCCCCAGTCAGCTAATCTGGGTTAAATCCATCATCATTCTTTAGCTCACTCCGCCACCCCAGTTCAGACATGGCCATATGCAAATCTGTCTGACCCTGTGCCTCATGGGAACTGTCCAGCCCGAACTGCCAGGCAATGTCTTCCCTGGACCGGAAACAAGCATCCTGGGACTGGTTTCCGGCTAATCAGCCATCATCGGCCAGGCTAGCTTGGACAAAGTTGCAAAGTGAGCAAGGGACCCACGTCTGGGCATACCCTGCCAACTGAGAGCGAACAAAGCAAAACCAAAGGGGATGATGGATGTAGTGTTGAACATTGCAAGCACTCGCCCCCAGTCAGCTGATCTGTGTTTAATCCTTCATCATTCTTTAGCTCACGCTGCCACCCCAGTTCAGACATCGTCATATGCAAATCAATCTGACCCAGTGTCTCATGGGAACTGTCCAGCCCGAACTGCCAAGCCATGTCTTCCCTGGTCGTGAAACAAGCATCCTGGGACCGGTTTCTGGCTAATCAGCCGTCATCGGCCAGGCTAGCTTCAACCCAGTGGCAAAGTGAGCAAGGGACCCACGTCTGGGCATACCCTGCCAACTTAGAGCGAACAAAGCAAAACCAAAGGGGATGATGGATGGAGTGTTGAACATTGCAAGCACACGCCCCCAGTCAGCTGATCTGTGTTTAATCCATCATCATTCTTTAGCTCACGCCCCCACCCCAGTTCAGACATGGCCATATGCAAATCAGTATGACCCTGTGCCTCATGGGAACTGTCCAGCTCGAACTGCCAAGCCATGTCTTCCCTGGACCGGAAACAAGCATCCTGGGACCGGTCTCTGGCTAATCAGCCGTCATCGGCCAGGCTAGCTTGAACCCAGTGGCAAAGTGAACAAGGGACCCAAGTCTGGGCATACCCTGCCAACTTAGGGTGAACAAAGTAAAACCAAAGGGGATGATGGACGGAATGTTGAACATTGGAAGCACTGGCCCCCAGTCAGGTGATCTGGGTATAATCCATCATCATTCTTTAGGTCACACCGCCATCCCAGTTCAGACATGGCCATATGCAAGTCAGTCTGACCCTGTGCCTCATGGGAACTGTCTTGCCCAAACTGCCAAGCCATGTGTTCCCTAGACCGGAAACAAGCATCCTGGGACCGGTTTCTGGCTAATCAGCCATCATCGGCCAGGCTAGCTTGAACCCAGTGGCAAAGTGAGCAAGGGACCCACGTCTGGGCATACCCTGCCAACTTAGGGCGACAAAGCAAAACCAAAGGGGATGATGGACAGAGTGTTGAAAATTGCAAGCCCTCACCCCAGTCAGCTGATCTGGGTTTAATCCATCATCATTCCTTAGCTCACTCCGCCACCCCAGTTCATACATGGCCATATGCAAACCAATCTGACCCTGTGCCTCATGGGAACTGTCCAGCCCAAACTGCCAAGCCATGTCTTCCCTGGACTGGAAACAAGCATCCTAGGACAGGTTCCTGGCTCAACAGCCGTCATCGGCATGGCTAGCTTGAACCCAGTGGCAAAGTGAGCAAGTGACCCACGTCTGGGCACACCCTGCCAACTTAGGGCGAACAAAGCAAAACCAAAGGGGATGGTGGACGGAGTGTTGAACATTGCAAGCACTCACACCCTGTCAGCTAATCTGGGTTAAATCCATCATCATTCTTTAGCTCACTCTGCCACCCCAGTTCAGACATGGCCATATGCAAATCTGTCTGACCCTGTGCCTCATGGGAACTGTCCAGCCCGAACTGCCAGGCAATGTCTTCCCTGGACCGGAAACAAGCATCCTGGGACTGGTTTCCGGCTAATCAGCCATCATCGGCCAAGCTAGCTTGGACAAAGTTGCAAAATGAGCAAGGGACCCACGTCTGGGCATACCCTGCCAACTGAGAGCGAACAAAGCAAAACCAAAGGGGATGATGGATGTAGTGTTGAACATTGCAAGCACTCGCCCCCAGTCAGCTGATCTGTGTTTAATCCTTCATCATTCTTTAGCTCACGCCGCCACCCCAGTTCAGACATCGTCATATGCAAATCAATCTGACCCAGTGTCTCATGGGAACTGTCCAGCCCGAACTGCCAAGCCATGTCTTCTCTGGACGGGAAACAAGCATCCTGGGACCGGTTTCTGGCTAATCAGCCGTCATCGGCCAGGCTAGCTTCAACCCAGTGGCAAAGTGAGCAAGGGACCCACGTCTGGGCATACCCTGCCAACTTAGAGCGAACAAAGCAAAACCAAAGGGGATGATGGATGGAGTGTTGAACATTGCAAGCACATGCCCCCAGTCAGCTGCTCTGTGTTTAATCCATCATCATTCTTTAGCTCACGCCCCCACCCCAGTTCAGACATGGCCATATGCAAATCAGTATGACCCTGTGCCTCATGGGAACTGTCCAGCTCGAACTGCAAAGCCATGTCTTCCCTGGACCGGGAACAAGCATCCTGGGACCGGTCTCTGGCTAATCAGCCATCATCGGCCAGGCTAGCTTGAACCCAGTGGCAAAGTGAACAAGGGACCCAAGTCTGGGCATACCCTGCTAACTTAGGGTGAACAAAGTAAAACCAAAGAGGATGATGGACGGAATGTTGAACATTGGAAGCACTCGTCCCCAGTCAGGTGATCTGGGTATAATCCATCATCATTCTTTAGCTCACTCCGCCACCCCAGTTCAGACATGGCCATATGCAAATCAGTCTGATCCTGTGCCTCATGGGAACTGTCCAGTCCAAACTGCCAGGCCATGTCTTTCCTGGACCGGAAACAAGAATCCTGGGACCGATTTTTGGCTAATCAGTCGTCATCGGCCAGGCTAGCTTGAACAAAGTTGCAAAGTGAGCAAGGGACCCACGTCTGGGCATACCCTGCCAACTTAGAGCGAACAAAGCAAAACCAAATGGGATGATGGATGGAGTGTTGAACATTGTAAGCACTTGCCCCCAGTCAGCTGATCTGGGTTTAATCCATCATCATTTTTTAGCTCACTCCGCCACCCCAGTTCAGACATGGCCATATGCAAATCTGTCTGACTCTGTGCCTCATGGGAACTGTCCGGCCCAAACTGCAAAGCCATGTCTTCCCTGAACCGGAAACAAGCATCCTGGGACCGGTTTCAGGCTAAACAGCCGTCATCGGCAAGGCTAGCTTGAATCCAGTGGCAAAGTGAGCAAGGGACCCACGTCTGGGCATACCCTGCCAACTTAGGGCGAACAAATCCAAACCAAAGGGGATGATGGACGGAGTGTTGAATATTGCAAGCACTCACCCCCTGTCAGCTGATCTGGGTTTAATCCATCATCATTCTTTAGCTCACTCCGCCACCCCAGTTCAGACATGGCCATATGCAAATCAGTCTGACCCTGTGCCTCATGGGAACAGTCCAGCCCGAACTGCCAATCCATGTCTTCCCTGGACCGGAAACAAGCATCCTGGCACCGGTTTCTGGCTAATCAGCCGTCATCTGCCAGGCTAGCTTGAACCCAGTGGCAAAGTGAGCAAGAGACCGACGTATGAGCATTCTCTGCCAAATTAGGGCGAACAAAGCATAACCAAAGGGGATGATGGACGGAGTGTTGAACATTGCAAGCGCTCACCCCCTGTCAACTGATCTGGGTTTAATCCATCATCATTCTTTAGCTCACTCCGCCACCCCAGTTCAGACATGGCCATATGCAAATCAGTCTGACCCTGTGCCTCAAGGGAACAGTCCAGCCCGAACTGCCAAGCCATGTCTTCACTGGACCGGAAACAAGCATCCTGGGACCGGTTTCCGGCTAATCAGTGGTCATCGGCCAGGCTAGCTTGAACCCAGTGGCAAAGTGAGCAAGGGACCCACGTCTGGGCATACCCTGCCAACTTAGGCCGAACAAAGCAAAACCAAATGGTATGATGGGCGGAGTGTTGAACATTGCAAGCACTCGCCCCCAGTCAACCGATCTGGGTTTTATCCTTCATCATTCTTTAGCTCACTTCGCCACCCCAGTTCAGACATGGCCATTTGCAAATCAGTCTGACCCTGTGCCTCATGGGAACAGTCCAGCCCGAACTGCCAAGCCATGTCTTCCCTGGACCGGAAACAAGCATCCTGGAACCGGTTTCTGGCTAATCAGCCGTCATCGGCCAGGCTAGCTTGAACCCAGTGGCAAAGTGAGCAAGGGACCCACGTCTGGGCATTCCCTGCCAACTTAGTGCGAACAACGCAAAACCAAAGGGGATGATGGACGGAGTGTTGAACATTGCAAGCACTCGCCCCCAGTCAACTGATCTGGGTTTAATCCATCATCATTCTTTAGCTCACTCCGCCACCCCAGTTCAGACATGGCCATATGCAAATCAGTCTGACCCTGTGCCTCATGGGAACTGTCCAGCCCGAACTGCCAAGCCATGTCTTTCCTGGACCGGAAACAAGCATCCTGGGACCGGTTTCTGGCTAATCAGCCGTCATCGGCCAGGCTAGCTTCAACCCAGTGGCAAAGTGTGCAAGGGACCCACGTCTGGGCATACCCTGCCAACTTAGAGCGAGCAAAGCAAAACCAAAGGGGATGATGGATGGAGTGTTGAACATTGCAAGCTCTCTCCCCCAGTCAGCTGATCTGGGTTTAATCCATCATCATTTTTTTGCTCACTTCGCCACCCCACTTCAGACATGGCCATATGCAAGTTAGTCTGACCCTGTGCCTCATGGGAACTGTCCGGCCCGAACTGCCAAGCCATGTCTTCCCTGGACCAGAAACAAGCATCCTGGGACCGGTTTCTGGCTAATCAGCCGTCATCGGCCAGGCTAGCTTGTACCCAGTGGCAACGTGAGAAAGGGACCCATTTGTGGACATACCCTGCCAACTTAGAGTGAACAAAGCAAAACCAAAGGGGATGATGGATGGAGTGTTGAACATTGCAAGCACTCGCCCCCAGTCAGCTGATCTGGGTTTAATCCATCATCATTCTTTAGGTCACGCCGCCACCCCAGTTCAGACATGGCCATATGCAAGTCAGTCTGACCCTGTGCCTCATGGGAACTGTCTGACCCGAACTGCCAAGCAATGTCTTCCCTGGACCGGAAACAAGCATCCTGGGACCGGTTTCAGGCTAAACAGCCGTCATCGGCAAAGCTAGCTTGAATCCAGTAGCAAAGTGAGCAAGGGACCCACGTCTGGGCATACCCTGCCAGCTTAGGGCGAACAAATCCAAACCGAAGGGGATGATGGACGGAGTGTTGAATATTGCAAGCACTCGCCCCCAGTCAGCTAATCTGGGTTTAATCCATCATCATTCTTTAGCTCACTCCGCCACCCCAGTTCAGACATGGCCATATGCAAATCAGTCTGACCCTGTGCCTCATGGGAACTGTCCAGCCTGAACTGCCAGGCCATTCCTTCCCTGGACTGGAAACAAGCATACTGGGACCGGTTTCTGGCTAATCAGCCGTCATCGGCCAGGCTAGCTTGGACAAAGTTGCAAAGTGAGCAAGGGACCCATGTCTGGGTATACCCTGCCAACTTAGAGAGAAAAAAGCAAAACCAAAGGGGATGATGGATGTAGTGTTGAACATTGCAAGCACTCGCCCCCAGTCAGCTGATCTGTGTTTAATCCATCATCATTCTTTAGCTCACGCCACCACCCCAGTTCAGACATCATCATATGCAAATCAGTCTGACCCTGTGTCTCATGGGAGCTGTCCAGCCCGAACTGCCAAGCCATGTCTTCCCTGGACTGGAAACAAGCATCCTGGGACCGGTTTCTGGCTAATCAGCCGTCATCAGCCAGGCTAGCTTCAACCCAGTGGCAAAGTGAGCAAGGGACCCACGTCTGGACATACCCTGCCAACTTAGAGCGAACAAAGCAAAACCAAAGGGGATGATGGATGGAGTGTTGAACGTTGCAAGCACTCGCCCCCAGTCAGCTGATCTGGATTTAATCCATCATCATTCTTTAGCTCACGCCACCACCCCAGTTCAGACATGGTCATATGCAAATCAGTCTGACCCTGTGCCTCATGGGAACTGTCCAGCCCGAACTGCCAAGCCATGTCTTCCCTGGACCGGACACAAGCATCGTGGGACCGGTTTTTGGTTAATCAGCCATCATCGGCCAGGCTAGCTTGAACCCTGTGGCAAAGTGAGCAAGGGACCCATGTCTGGGCATACCCTGCTAACTTCGAGCCAACAAAGCAAAACCAAAGGGGAATGATGGATGGAGTGTTGAACATTGCAAGCACTCGCCCCCAGTCAGGTGATCTGGGTTTACTCCATGATCATTCTTTAGCTCACGCCCCCACCCCAGTTCAGACAGGGTCATATGCAAATCAGTATGACCCTGTGCCTCTTGGGAAATGTCCAGCCTGAACTGCCAAACCTTGTCTTCCCTGGACCGGAAACAAGCATCCTGGGACCGGTTTCTGGCTAATCAGCCGTCATCAGCCAGGCTAGCTTGAACCCTGTGGCAAAGTGAGCAAGGGACCCACGTCTGGGCATTCCCTGCCAACTTAGTGCGAACAACGCATAACCAAAGGGGATAATGGACGGAGTGTTGAACATTGCAAGCACTCGCCCCCAGTCAACTGATCTGGGTTTAATCCATCATCATTCTTTAGCTCACTCCGCCACCCCAGTTCAGACATGGCCATATGCAAATCAGTCTGACCCTGCGCCTCATGGGAACTGTCCAGCCCGAACTGCCTTGCCATGTCTTCACTGGACCGGAAACAAGCATCCTGTGACCGGTTTTTGGTTAATCAGCCATCATCGGCCAGGCTAGCTTGAGCAAAGTTGCAAAGTGAGCAAGGGACCCACGTCTGAGCATACCCTGCCAACTTAGAGCGCACAAAGCAAAACCAAAGGGGATGATTGATGGAGTGTTGAATATTGCAAGCACTCGCCCCCAGTCAGCTGATCAGGCTTTATTCCATTCACATTCTTTAGCTCACGCTGCCACCCCAGTTCAGACATGGTCATATGCAAGTCAGTCTGACCCTGTGCCTCATTGGAACTGCCCGGCCCGAACTGCCAAGCCATGTCTTCCCTGGACCAGAAACAAGCATCCTGGGACCGGTTTCTGGCTAATCAGCCGTCATCGGCCAGGCTAGCTTGAACCCAGTGGCAAAGTGATCAAGGGACCCACATCTGGGCATACCCTGCCAACTTAGAGCGAACAACGCAAAACCAAAGGGGATGATGGACGGCATGTTGAACATTGCAAGCACTCACCCCCAGTCAGCTGATCTGTGTTTAATCCATCATCATTCTTTAGCTCACTGCGCCAATCCTGTTCAGACATGGCCATATGCAAATCAGTCTGACCCTGTGCCTCATGGGAACTGTCCAGCCCAAACTGCCAGGCCATGTCTACCCTGGACCGGAAACAAGCATCCTGGGACCGGCTTCTGGCTAATCAGCCATCATCGGCCAGGCTAGCTTGAACCCAGTGGCAAAGTGAGCAAGGGACCCACGTCTGGGCATACCCTGCCAACTTAGGGCGACAAAGCAAAACCAAAGGGGATGATGGACAGAGTGTTGAAAATTGCAAGCCCTCACCCCAGTCAGCTGATCTGGGTTTAATCCATCATCATTCCTTAGCTCACTCCGCCACCCCAGTTCATACATGGCCATATGCAAATCAATCTGACCCTGTGCCTCATGGGAACTGTCCAGCCCAAACTGCCAAGCCATGTCTTCCCTGGACTGGAAACAAGCATCCTAGGACCGGTTCCTGGCTCAACAGCCGTCATCGGCATGGCTAGCTTGAACCCAGTGGCAAAGTGAGCAAGCGACCCACGTCTGGGCACACCCTGCCAACTTAGGGCGAACAAAGCAAAACCAAAGGGGATGGTGGACGGAGTGTTGAACATTGCAAGCACTCACACCCTGTCAGCTAATCTGGGTTAAATCCATCATCATTCTTTAGCTCACTCTGCCACCCCAGTTCAGACATGGCCATATGCAAATCTGTCTGACCCTGTGCCTCATGGGAACTGTCCAGCCCGAACTGCCAGGCAATGTCTTCCCTGGACCGGAAACAAGCATCCTGGGACTGGTTTCCGGCTAATCAGCCATCATCGGCCAGGCTAGCTTGGACAAAGTTGCAAAGTGAGCAAGGGACCCACGTCTGGGCATACCCTGCCAACTGAGAGCGAACAAAGCAAAACCAAAGGGGATGATGGATGTAGTGTTGAACATTGCAAGCACTCGCCCCCAGTCAGCTGATCTGTGTTTAATCCTTCATCATTCTTTAGCTCACGCCGCCACCCCAGTTCAGACATCGTCATATGCAAATCAATCTGACCCAGTGTCTCATGGGAACTGTCCAGCCCGAACTGCCAAGCCATGTCTTCCCTGGACGGGAAACAAGCATCCTGGGACCGGTTTCTGGCTAATCAGCCGTCATCGGCCAGGCTTGCTTGAACCCAGTGGCAAAGTGATCAAGGGACCCACATCTGGGCATACCCTGCCAACTTAGAGCGAACAAAGCAAAACCAAAGGGGATGATGGACAGCGTGTTGAACATTGCAAGCACTCACCCCCAGTCAGCTGATCTGTTTTTAATCCATCATCATTCTTTAGCTCACTGCGCCAATCCTGTTCAGACATGGCCATATGCAAATCAGTCTGACCCTGTGCCTCATGGGAACTGTCCAGCCCAAACTGCCAGGCCATGTCTTCCCTGGACCGGAAACAAGCATCCTGGGACCGGCTTCTGGCTAATCAGCCGTCATCGGCCAGGCTAGCTTGAACCGAGTGGCAACGTGAGAAAGGGACCCATGTGTGGACATACCCTGCCAACTTAGAGTGAACAAAGCAAAACCAAAGGGGATGATGGATGGAGTGTTGAACATTGCAAGCACTCGCCCCCAGTCAGCTGATCTGGGTTTAATCCATCATCATTCTTTAGGTCACACCGCCATCCCAGTTCAGACATGGCCATATGCAAGTCAGTCTGACCCTGTGCCTCATGGGAATTGTCTGGCCCAAACTGCCAAGCCATGTGTTCCCTGGACCGGAAACAAGCATCCTGGGACCGGTTTCTGGCTAATCAGCCATCATCGGCCAGGCTAGCTTGAACCCAGTGGCAAAGTGAGCAAGGGACCCACGTCTGGGCATACCCTGCCAACTTAGGGCGACAAAGCAAAACCAAAGGGGATGATGGACAGAGTGTTGAAAATTGCAAGCCCTCACCCCAGTCAGCTGATCTGGGTTTAATCCATCATCATTCCTTAGCTCACTCCGCCACCCCAGTTCATACATGGCCATATGCAAATCAATCTGACCCTGTGTCTCATGGGAACTGTCCAGCCCAAACTGCCAAGCCATGTCTTCCCTGGACTGGAAACAAGCATCCTAGGACCAGTTCCTGGCTCAACAGCCGTCATCGGCATGGCTAGCTTGAACCCAGTGGCAAAGTGAGCAAGCGACCCACGTCTGGGCACACCCTGGCAACTTAGGGCGAACAAAGCAAAACCAAAGGGGATGGTGGACGGAGTGTTGAACATTGCAAGCACTCACACCCTGTCAGCTAATCTGGGTTAAATCCATCATCATTCTTTAGCTCACTCCGCCACCCCAGTTCAGACATGGCCATATGCAAATCTGTCTGACCCTGTGCCTCATGGGAACTGTCCAGCCCGAACTGCCAGGCAATGTCTTCCCTGGACCGGAAACAAGCATCCTGGGACTGGTTTCCGGCTAATCAGCCATCATCGGCCAGGCTAGCTTGGACAAAGTTGCAAAGTGAGCAAGGGACCCACGTCTGGGCATACCCTGCCAACTGAGAGCGAACAAAGCAAAACCAAAGGAAATGATGGATGTAGTGTTGAACATTGCAAGCACTCGCCCCCAGTCAGCTGATCTGTGTTTAATCCTTCATCATTCTTTAGCTCACGCCGCCACCCCAGTTCTGACATCGTCATATGCAAATCAATCTGACCCAGTGTCTCATGGGAACTGTCCAGCCCGAACTGCCAAGCCATGTCTTCCCTGGACGGGAAACAAGCATCCTGGGACCGGTTTCTGGCTAATCAGCCGTCATCGGCCAGGCTAGCTTCAACCCAGTGGCAAAGTGCGCAAGGGACCCACGTCTGGGCATACCCTGCCAACTTAGAGCGAACAAAGCAAAACCAACGGGGATGATGGATGGAGTGTTGAACATTGCAAGCACACGCCCCCAGTCAGCTGATCTGTGTTTAATCCATCATCATTCTTTAGCTCACTCCGCCACCCCAGTTCAGACATGGCCATATGCAAGTCAGTCTGACCCTGTGCCTCATTGGAACTGTCCGGCCCGAACTGCCAAGCCATGTTTTCCTTGGACCAGAAACAAGCATCCTGGGACCGGTTTCTGGCTAATCAGCCGTCATCGGCCAGGCTAGCTTGAACCCAGTGGCAAAGTGATCAAGGGACCCACATCTGGGCATACCCTGCCAACTTAGAGCGAATAAAGCAAAACCAAAGGTGATGATGGACGGCGTGTTGAACATTGCAAGCACTCACCCCCAGTCAGCTGATCTGTGTTTAATCCATCATCATTCTTTAGCTCACTGCGCCAATCCTGTTCAGACATGGCCATATGCAAATCAGTCTGACCCTGTGCCTCATGGGAACTGTCCAGCCCAAACTGCCAGGCCATGTCTTCCCTGGACCGGAAACAAGCATCCTGGGACCGGCTTCTGGCTAATCAGCCGTCATCGGCCAGGCTAGCTTGAACCGAGTGGCAACGTGAGAAAGGGACCCATGTGTGGACATACCCTGCCAACTTAGAGTGAACAAAGCAAAACCAAAGGGGATGATGGATGGAGTGTTGAAAATTGCAAGCCCTCACCCCAGTTAGCTGATCTGGGTTTAATCCATCATCATTCCTTAGCTCACTCCGCCACCCCAGTTCATACATGGCCATATGCAAATCAATCTGACCCTGTGCCTCATGGGAACTGTCCAGCCCAAACTGCCAAGCCATGTCTTCCCTGGACTGGAAACAAGCATCCTAGGACCGGTTCCTGGCTCAACAGCCGTCATCGGCATGGCTAGCTTGAACCCAGTGGCAAAGTGAGCAAGCGACCCACGTCTGGGCACACCCTGCCAACTTAGGGCGAACAAAGCAAAACCAAAGGGGATGGTGGAAGGAGTGTTGAACATTGCAAGCACTCACACCCTGTCAGCTAATATGGGTTAAATCCATCATCATTCTTTAGCTCAGTCCGCCACCCCAGTTCAGACATGGCCATATGCAAATCTGTCTGACCCTGTGCCTCATGGGAACTGTTCAGCCCGAACTGCCAGGCAATGTCTTCCATGGACCGGAAACAAGCATCCTGGGACTGGTTTCCGGCTAATCAGCCATCATCGGCCAGGCTAGCTTGGACAAAGTTGCAAAGTGAGCAAGGGACCCACGTCTGGGCATACCCTGCCAACTGAGAGCGAACAAAGCAAAAACAAAGGGGATGATGGATGTAGTGTTGAACATTGCAAGCACTCGCCCCCAGTCAGCTGATCTGTGTTTAATCCTTCATCATTCTTTAGCTCACGCCGCCACCCCGGTTCAGACATCGTCATATGCAAATCAATCTGACCCAGTGTCTCATTGGAACTGTCCAGCCCGAACTGCCAAGCCATGTCCTCCCTGGACGGGAAACAAGCATCCTGGGACCGGCTTCTGACTAATCAGCCGTCATCGGCCAGGCTAGCTTGAACCGAGTGGCAACGTGAGAAAGGGACCCATGTGTGGACATACCCTGCCAACTTAGAGTGAACAAAGCAAAACCAAAGGGGATGATGGATGGAGTGTTGAACATTGCAAGCACTCGCCCCCAGTCAGCTGACCTGGGTTTAATCCATCATCATTCTTTAGGTCACACCGCCATCCCAGTTCAGACATGGCCATATGCAAGTCAGTCTGACCCTGTGCCTCATGGGAACTGTCTGGCCCAAACTGCCAAGCCATGTGTTCCCTGGACCGGAAACAAGCATCCTGGGACCGGTTTCTGGCTAATCAGCCGTCATCGGCCAGGCTAGCTTGAACCCAGTGGTAAAGTGATCAAGGGACCCACATCTGGGCATACCCTGCCAACTTAGAGCGAACAAAGCAAAACCAAAGGGGATGATGGACGGCGTGTTGAACATTGCAAGCACTCACCCCCAGTCAGCTGATCTGTGTTTAATCCATCATCATTCTTTAGCTCACTGCGCCAATCCTGTTCAGACATGGCCGTATGCAAATCAGTCTGACCCTGTGCCTCATGGGAACTGTCCAGCCCAAACTGCCAGGCCATGTCTTCCCTGGACCGGAAACAAGCATCCTGGGACCGGCTTCTGGCTAATCAGCCGTCATCGGCCAGGCTAGCTTGAACCGAGTGGCAACGTGAGAAAGGGACCCATGTGTGGACATACCCTGCCAACTTAGAGTGAACACAGCAAAACCAAAGGGGATGATGCATGGAGTGTTGAACATTGCAAGCACTCGCCCCCAGTCAGCTAATCTGGGTTAAATCCATCATCATTCTTTAGCTCACTCCGCCACCCCAGTTCAGACATGGCCATATGCAAATCTGTCTGACCCTGTGCCTCATGGGAACTGTCCAGCCCGAACTGCCAGGCAATGTCTTCCCTGGACCGGAAACAAGCATCCTGGGACTGGTTTCCGGCTAATCAGCCATCATCGGCCAGGCTAGCTTGGACAAAGTTGCAAAGTGAGCAAGGGACCCACGTCTGGGCATACCCTGCCAACTGAGAGCGAACAAAGCAAAACCAAAGGGGATGATGGATGTAGTGTTGAACATTGCAAGCACTCGCCCCCAGTCAGCTGATCTGCGTTTAATCCTTCATCATTCTTTAGCTCACGCCGCCACCCCAGTTCAGACATCGTCATATGCAAATCAATCTGACCCAGTGTCTCATGGGAACTGTCCAGCCCGAACTTCCAAGCCATGTCTTCCCTGGTCGTGAAACAAGCATCCTGTGACCGGTTTCTGGCTAATCAGCCGTCATCGGCCAGGCTAGCTTCAACCCAGTGGCAAAGTGAGCAAGGGACCCACGTCTGGGCATACCCTGCCAACTTAGAGCGAACAAAGCAAAACCAAAGGGGATGATGGATGGAGTGTTGAACATTGCAAGCACACGCCCCCAGTCAGCTGATCTGTGTTTAATCCATCATCATTCTTTAGCTCACGCCCCCACCCCAGTTCAGACATGGCCATATGCAAATAAGTATGACCCTGTGCCTCATGGGAACTGTCCAGCTCGAACTGCCGAGCCATGTCTTCCCTGGACCGGAAACAAGCATCCTGGGACCGGTCTCTGGCTAATCAGCCGTCATCGGCCAGGCTAGCTTGAACCCAGTGGCAAAGTGAACAAGGGACCCAAGTCTGGGCATACCCTGCCAACTTAGTGTGAACAAAGTAAAACCAAAGGGGATGATGGACGGAATGTTGAACATTGGAAGCACTGGCCCCCAGTCAGGTGATCTGGGTATAATCCATCATCATTCTTTAGGTCACACCGCCATCCCAGTTCAGACATGGCCATATGCAAGTCAGTCTGACCCTGTGCCTCATGGGAACTGTCTTGCCCAAACTGCCAAGCCATGTGTTCCCTGGACCGGAAACAAGCATCCTGGGACCGGTTTCTGGCTAATCAGCCATCATCGGCCAGGCTAGCTTGAACCCAGTGGCAAAGTGAGCAAGGGACCCACGTCTGGGCATACCCTGCCAACTTAGGGCGACAAAGCAAAACCAAAGGGGATGATGGACAGAGTGTTGAAAATTGAAAGCCCTCACCCCAGTCAGCTGATCTGGGTTTAATCCATCATCATTCTTTAGCTCACTCCGCCACCCCAGTTCATACATGGCCATATGCAAATCAATCTGACCCTGTGCCTCATGGGAACTGTCCAGCCCAAACTGCCAAGCCATGTCTTCCCTGGACTGGAAACAAGCATCCTAGGACCGGTTCCTGGCTCAACAGCCGTCATCGGCATGGCTAGCTTGAACCCAGTGGCAAAGTGAGCAAGTGACCCAGGTCTGGGCACACCCTGCCAACTTAGGGCGAACAAAGCAAAACCAAAGGGGATGGTGGACGGAGTGTTGAACATTGCAAGCACTCACACCCTGTCAGCTAATCTGGGTTAAATCCATCATCATTCTTTAGCTCACTCCGCCACCCCAGTTCAGACATGGCCATATGCAAATCTGTCTGACCCTGTGCCTCATGGGAACTGTCCAGCCCGAACTGCCAGGCAATGTCTTCCCTGGACCGGAAACAAGCATCCTGGGACTGGTTTCCGGCTAATCAGCCATCATCGGCCAGGCTAGCTTGGACAAAGTTGCAAAGTGAGCAAGGGACCCACGTCTGGGCATACCCTGCCAACTGAGAGCGAACAAAGCAAAACCAAAGGAGATGATGGATGTAGTGTTGAACATTGCAAGCACTCGCCCCCAGTCAGCTGATCTGTGTTTAATCCTTCATCATTCTTTAGCTCACGCCGCCACCCCAGTTCAGACATCGTCATATGCAAATCAATCTGACCCAGTGTCTCATGGGAACTGTCCAGCCCGAACTGCCAAGCCATGTCTTCCCTGGACGGGAAACAAGCATCCTGGGACCGGTTTCTGGCTAATCAGCCGTCATCGGCCAGGCTAGCTTCAACCCAGTGGCAAAGTGAGCAAGGGACCCACGTCTGGGCATACCCTGCCAACTTAGAGCGAACAAAGCAAAACCAAAGGGGATGATGGATGGAGTGTTGAACATTGCAAGCACATGCCCCCAGTCAGCTGATCTGTGTTTAATCCATCATCATTCTTCAGCTCACGCCCCCACCCCAGTTCAGACATGGCCATATGCAAATCAGTATGACCCTGTGCCTCATGGGAACTGTCCAGCTCGAACTGCAAAGCCATGTCTTCCCTGGACCGGAAACAAGCATCCTGGGACCGGTCTCTGGCTAATCAGCCATCATCGGCCAGGCTAGCTTGAACCCAGTGGCAAAGTGAACAAGGGACCCAAGTCTGGGCATACCCTGCCAACTTAGGGTGAACAAAGTAAAACCAAAGGGGATTATGGACGGAATGTTGAACATTGGAAGCACTCGCCCCCAGTCAGGTGATCTGGGTATAATCCATCATCATTCTTTAGCTCACTCCTCCACCCCAGTTCAGACATGGCCATATGCAAATCAGTCTTATCCTGTGCCTCATGGGAACTGTCCAGTCCAAACTGCCAGGCCATGTCTTTCCTGGACCGGAAACAAGAATCCTGGGACCGATTTCTGGCTAATCAGTCGTCATCGGCCAGGCTAGCTTGAACAAAGTTGCAAAGTGAGCAAGGGACCCACGTCTGGGCATACCCTGCCAACTTAGAGCGAACAAAGCAAAACCAAATGGGATGATGGATGGAGTGTTGAACATTGTAAGCACTTGCCCCCAGTCAGCTGATCTGGGTTTAATCCATCATCATTTTTTAGCTCACTCCGCCACCCCAGTTCAGACATGGCCATATGCAAATCTGTCTGACTCTGTGCCTCATGGGAACTGTCCGGCCCAAACTGCAAAGCCATGTCTTCCCTGAACCGGAAACAAGCATCCTGGGACCGGTTTCAGGCTAAACAGCCGTCATCGGCAAGGCTAGCTTGAATCCAGTGGCAAAGTGAGCAAGGGACCCACGTCTGGGCATACCCTGCCAACTTAGGGCGAACAAATCCAAACCAAAGGGGATGATGGACGGAGTGTTGAATATTGCAAGCACTCACCCCCTGTCAGCTGATCTGGGTTTAATCCATCATCATTCTTTAGCTCACTCCGCCACCCCAGTTCAGACATGGCCATATGCAAATCAGTCTGACCCTGTGCCTCATGGGAACTGTCCAGCCCAAACTGCCAGGCCATGTTTTCCTTGGACCGGAAACAAGCATCCTGGGACCGGCTTCTGGCTAATCAGCCGTCATCGGCCAGGCTAGCTTGGACAAAGTTGCAAAGTGAGCAAGGGACCCATGTCTGGGTATACCCTGCCAACTTAGAGCAAACAAAGCAAAACCAAAGGGGACGGTGGATATAGTGTTGAACATTGCAAGTACTCGCCCCCAGTCAGCTGATCTGTGTTTAATCCATCATCATTCTTTAGCTCACGCCACCACCCCAGTTCAGACATCATCATATGCAAATCAGTCTGACCCTGTGTCTCATGGGAGCTGTCCAGCCCGAACTGCCAAGCCATGTCTTCCCTGGACAGGAAACAAGCATGCTGGGACCGGTTTCTGGCTAATCAGCCGTCATCAGCCAGGCTAGCTTCAACCCAGTGGCAAAGTGAGCAAGGGACCCACGTCTGGGCATACCCTGCCAACTTAGAGCGAACAAAGCAAAACCAAAGGGGATGATGGATGGAGTGTTGAACGTTGCAAGCACTCGCCCCCAGTCAGCTGATCTGGGTTTAATCCATCATCATTCTTTAGCTCACGCCGCCACCCCAGTTCAGACATGGTCATATGCAAATCAGTCTGACCCTGTGCCTCATGGGAACTGTCCAGCCCGAACTGCCAAGCCATGTCTTCCCTGGACCGGTTTCTGGCTATTCAGCCGTCAACGGCCAGGCATGCTTGAACCCAGTGGCAAAGTGAGCAAGGGACCCATGTCTGGGCATACCCTGCTAACTTAGAGCGAACAAAGCAAAACCAAAGGGGAATGATAGATGGGGTGTTGAACATTGCAAGCACTTGCCCCCAGTCAGCTGATCTGGGTTCACTCCATCATCATTCTTTAGCTTACGCCCCCACCCCAGTTCAGACATGGTCACATGCAAATCAGTATGACCCTGTGCCTCATGGGAAATGTCCAGCCCAAACTGCCAAACCATGTCTTCCCTGGACCGGAAACAAGCATCCTGGGACCGGTTTCTGGCTAATCAGCCGTCAACGGCCAGGCTAGCTTGAACCCAGTGGCAAAGTGAACAAGGGACCCACGTCTGGGCATACCCTGCCAACTTAGGGCGAACAAAGCAAAACCAAAGGGGATGATGGACGGAGTGTTGAACATTGCAAGCCCTCACCCCCAGTCAGCTGATCTGGGTTTAATCCATCATCATTCTTTAGCTCACTCCGCCACCCCAGTTCATACATGGTCATATGCAAATTAATCTGAACCTGTGCCTCATGGGAACTGTCCTGCCCGAACTGCCAAGCCATGTCTTCCCTGGAGCGGAAACAAGCATCCTGGGACCGTTTTTTGGCTAAACAGCCATCATCGGCAAGGCTAGCTTGAACCCAGTGGCAAAGTGAGCAAGGGACCCACGTCTGGGCATAACCTGCCAACTTAGGGCGAACAAAGCAAAACCAAAGGGGATGATGGACGGAGTGTTGAACATTGCAAGCACTCATCCCCTGTCAGCTGATCTGGGTTTAATCCATCATCATTCTTTAGCTCACTCCGCCACCCCAGTTCAGACATGGCCATATGCAAATCAGTCTGACCCTGTGCCTCATGGGAACAGTCCAGCCCGAACTGCTAAGCCATGTCTTTCCTGGACTG
The DNA here is from genome assembly GCF_964204655.1 of Triturus cristatus. Taxonomy (NCBI): domain Eukaryota; kingdom Metazoa; phylum Chordata; class Amphibia; order Caudata; family Salamandridae; genus Triturus; species Triturus cristatus. Next base: position 1,097,133,290 of record NC_140581.1, read on the forward strand.
CAAACAAGCATGCTGGGACACGTTTCTGGCTAATCAGCTGTCATCGGCCAGGCTACCTTGAATCCAGTGGCAAAGTGAGCAAGGGAACCACGTCTGGGCATACCCTGCCAACTTAAGGCGAACAAAGCAAAACCAAAGGGGATGATGGACGGAGTGTTGAACATTGCAAGCACTTACCCCCAGTCAACTGATCCGTCCATCATCCCCTTTGGTTTTGCTTTGTTCGCCCTAAGTTGGCAGGGAATGCCCAGACGTGGGTCACTTGCTCACGTTGCCAATGGGTTCAAGCTAGCCTAGCCGATGAAGGCTGATTAGCGAGAAAAAAGTCCCAGGATGCTTGTTTCCGGTCTAGGGAAGACATGGCTTGGCAGCTCGGGCTGGACTGTTCCCACGAGGCACAGGGTCAGACTGATTTGCATATGGCCATGTCTGAACTGGGGTGGCGGAGTGAGCTAAAGAATGATGATGGATTAAGCCCAGATCAGTTGACTGGGGGTGAGTGCTTGCAATGTTCAACCCTCCGTCCATCATCCCCTTTGGTTTTGCTTTGTTCACCATAAGTTGGCAGGGTTTGCTCAGACGTGGGTCCCTTGCTCACTTTGCCACTGGATTCAAGCTAGCCTGGCTTATGACAGTTGATTAGCCAGAGAACGGTCCCAGGATGCTTGTTTCCGGTCCAGGGAAGACATGGCTTGGCAGTTCGGGCTGGACTGTTCCCATGAGGCACAGGGACAGACTGATTTCCATATGGCCATGTCTGAACTGGGGTGGCGGAGTGAGCTAAAGTATGATGATGGATTAAATCCAGATCAGTTGACTGGGGGTGAGTGCTTGCAATGTTCAACACTCCGTCCATCATCCCCTTTGCTTTTGCTTTGTTCGCCCTAAGTTGGCAGAGTATGCCCAGACGTGGGTCCCTTGCTCACTTTGCCACTGGATTCAAGGTAGCCTAGCTGATGACAGCTTATTAGCCAGAAACCGGTCCCAGGATGCTCGTGTCTGGTCCAGGGAAGACATGGCTTGGCAGTTCGGGCTGGACTGTTCCCATGAGGCATAGGGTCAGACTGATTTGCATATGGCCATGTCTGAACTGGTGTGGAGGAGTGAGCTAAAGAATGATGATGGATTAAACCCAGATCAGTTGACTGGGGGTGAGTGCTTGCAATGTTCAACACTCCGTCCATCATCCCCTTTGGTTTTGCTTTGTTCGCTCTAAGTTGGCAGAGTATGCCCAGACGTGGGTCCCTTGCTCACTTTGCCACTGGATTCAAGCTAGCCTGGCTGATGACAGCTTATTAGCCAGAAACCGGTCCCAGGATGCTTGTTTCTGGTCCAGGGAAGGCATGGCTTGGCAGTTCGGGCTGGACTGTTCCCATGAGGCATAGGGTCAGACTGATTTGCATATGGCCATGTCTGAACTGGGGTGGCGGAGTGAGTTAAAGAATAATGATGGATTAAACTCAGATCAGTTGTCTGGGGGTGAGTGCTTGCAATGTTCAACACTCCGTCCATCATCCCCTTTGGTTTTACCATCTCTGGTGGCAGATGGAAGGAGCCCAGTTGTCCTTGCTCCATCCCCAGGCATGAAATCGGAACCTGTGCACGTTGGAGTGCAGAAGCTGAATTCCACGCCCCAACTCAAAGAAGGTCTGCTCAGAGGCAACTGAGTGGCGTGGCACAGAGAGGGCCTTGGGTTTAGTACTACACCCTCCTTGGCCAGTCCTGGCAAAACAGAATGGCTTAGGCCCGGTCATGGCAAAGCTTCCTCAAAAGCAGAGGAATCACTGGCATAGGAGGGAATGCATATTGAGGTGGAAAACTCCACCTCAACTGAAACGTGTCCCCCAAGAACTGCCCTGTGGGCAGAGCAGTTCTTATGAGTGGCAAAGAAGTCTACTTGAGGATTGCACCATATGGCAAAGACATTCTGGGTCATCTGCATGTGAAGATGCCACTCGTAGTCAGCAAGATTGTGGTGTTCCCAAGAGCTTGCCAAATGTTTGGAAACCAGCCAGAACCCATGTCCCTGTCTCCTATTCGAGAGACTCAGAGATTCTGGGCAGAAAAAATGAGACGCTGCACACGGCTTATTGATGTGGCACATTGTGTCATGTTGCCCATCAAAATCTGGACTGACTGACTCCAAAGGCCAGGCAAATTGCCCAACATTCTGCCAAAGACCAAAAGCCCTTGACCTCCAGCTGTGACCCCTCCCAATGGTGGAATCTTGAGTCCCTACTGTAACCACTGCTGTAGGGTGGGGAAGAAATGCATCCTTTGTGTCAGGTGCTCCTCTACCAAACACCAGCTCAAGTCTGTTGCATTATCTTGAGAGATCATTATGGTATTCATCAAATCTCCCCATTTTTGTACCAATGCAAATGAATGCACCATTGGAAAGCCCTCATGTGCCAGCCTGCATGTGTGACTGGTAGAAGGCAGAAAGTTAGCAGACCCAACATGTGAAGAACTGTCAGGTCTGGAATTTGAGCTCCCTTCCGAAAAATCGGAATTCTATCCGGAATATCCTGGGTACTGTGAAAAGGAGAATAAACTCTCAAAGATGTTGTGTCCTGTACTGCCCCCATCAACTGTTGTAAGGTTCAACAAGGCCCGTGCACAAGTCTCCATTTAAGTTACATGTTTAAACTTGACATCTTTTTCTAAACTGTGACTTTTACATGCCTTGAACTTACACAATAACTTACTTGGAAATCATTCTGCTTGCAGCATATTTCTTAGTAAACAGGCCCCAATTCACATTACACAGAGACATCTGTGGTGGTAGGAATTGATCCTCCTCAGAAACCCCTATTTTTGTCTGTAGGTTGTTCAAGATTGAACCTTTAAAAAAATCTCGACTATAGTTTTCCCTTCTTTGAATTCCATTAATTAAATATGGCGCAAGAACCAGTGGTTATTCCACTTAATTGCAGACACACTGCAACACAAATGTTACAACAACAAGTGCTCCCTCTTACAGAGAGAGATGTTGCCTTCGTGGTGGAGGCCCATGAAGTATACAAAACAGAAACATTCAATTCATAGGTCACGTTACCTGCAGCCGATGCCAATACACCAACATACCATACATACACAACAGCTGTAATATCAGGCCAATGCAGAGCCTATGAATATTTAGAAATACCATTAACATTTCAGGAACATACAAATTGATTCCAAGGCGCCCTACCACGTCCACTAATGAGGGAGCAAAGTGGCCTATCCAACATTAGGAACACCAAATGCTGTAGAGCTCCGTGTTCTTTACACAGGTCTAGTTAGACTATACAGACGTTTACCATAGTTTATTCTGCGAACAATAACAGCAACCCAAGTGAGGGCTGTTCAAGCTGCGTAGTCACATTTAGACATACCTGCCATTAGTCCAGTAACCATCAACACAATTATGGGTAAAGTTTCCACCAGATGGTGGAAACTTTACCCATAATTGTGTTGATGGTTACTGGACTAATTCCGTTCAGGACTGTCCCAAAACAAACCATCTTGAAGCAGTATTTCCCTATACAGGACCCCAAGACAAACACATGTGCCTACCACTAGCGATGGTTCCCTCAGTGGATGACTGTGACTTGGGGCACAGTTTTAGCTGCAATATATAGTATAACACATGGTACACCATCTATAGCTGTTTTGCCTGACGTGCTGAAACAAATTCAGAATGAATACGGGCTGCCTCCGCCCTGAATTTGGTGATGAAACTAATTGGCAATTATGGCACAGTCAATTATTTTAAGCAACATAAAAGGTAAAGCAGCAGCATTGGCAGTGCCCCAAAGCCTAACACAGTTTCTTTTAGCAGGTCAAGAGTGCAAAATACCAAAACTTACTGCTTAAACCTATACATAATTTGGGAACCAGACCAAATAAACCACAGCTTAAGGGTAATTCTGAAACAGGCGTCTGAGCCTTCTTAAAAAATGTTAGAATAAACAAAACATAAATAAAAAATAAAAACACGGGGTAGATCTCCGCAATCGTAGTCCTCTGAAAAGTGTTAAAATTTGTGTAAAACAATTAAACAGCCTGATGGTATCAGTGTACTGATACACGTCCTTCTCGATCGTTTGAGGACTAACCTGACCAACGCTCAGCGAGGGGAGGTACATCAGAGTAGACATGTGAAACAAAGAAAGGACTCAACACTCATCTGACATCATCATAAAAAAAGAAAAGAAACGTCCACAACAAAAACCCTGATTTAAAAAGAAGAAATTGGCAGATATTTCCATTAAATATGCCACACATATTGAGGACACTGCTTCGGAACAAGGAGGGGGCACTGACAGATTTCACAATAGTTCACTAGAATCTTCGAGAGTTTCTGGTTGCAAGAGCAACTAACAGCTTTGTTCAATTTGAAACACTAGACCAGCCGGTGAGCCCTCCTGACAGATTGTATAATTGGTATATATACCTCATACCATAAAAGCAATTTTTTGGGAACATTTAGCACTTACACATGACATTCTCTTGGCTGAAAAGGGATTGGCCACCTGAGTTTGATTGGAAATTCCCACAAGGGTAAGATATAATAATACCATCTTTCTCCGTCCTCGTTCCTGAAGCAGTCTAACAAGCGTATGCCACAGATTGGGCCCTTTCATAAGCCCCAGCATTTTACAACAACCAAGTAGTCTGGGATCAAGACTCACCTTATCACATTATACTTATAAGGTCCAGCCCGCAAGTGCAACCACAATACCCAATTAAGCATGAAGCTAAACGCCCAGTTAGAGAAATTCCAACCCAACTAGAATATCAAGGCATAATTGAGCCTTGTATCTCTCCCATGAACAATCCTTGGTTTCCACTAGTGAAACCAGATCATTCGTACTGCCTAGTGTTAGAATACAGACATTTGATTAGTCATAGACGCACATTTGCTGTACAAAGTTACAAAGTGCAGCACTAATGAACAACGTAGAGCACAGAAAATACAAATCACCTTTGGACATTTCCAATGGCTTTTTCTTCCAAAACATAGCTCCTGAAAGCAGGGTTTTAATCGCATTCACTGCTTTAGGAAGTCAAAAATTATTTTGTCGACTTTCTCAGAGGTATAAGAACAACCCTGATCTGTTCCCTGCCAGGGTAACATCAATGTTGTATGAAATTGACTCAGAAGCATTGTCCTATGTCAATGACATATGCCTTCTGGATGATGATTTACATACACATCTAGACAAAGTAGATCACATAGTTTTGGGCTTTGCTGAGCATTGCTACAAAATTAACTTCCAAAAAACAAAAAATGCCTTTCTCTATGTCCTATTTTGGGGATATGAGCTGTCAAATAAAGACAAACATCTTGCACCACATTTCCTAGAGAAACCACCAAATGCAATAAAAAGCTACAATGACTTTTAGGCTTTCTCAGCCTTTGTAGAACATACATACCATATTATGCACAATGGGTGAAACCGTTTTATGGATACATCCAGACTTTTCAAGCACAGATTGGACACCAGAACATACACAGATTCTGAGAACACTACACACAGACATGCTTGGATCCAGACACTTACACACGTGTCAACACAATGAATTTGGTTATCCGCATTATTGCGGGAACCACTGGCTATACATGTTACTTCAATGAAGGTTATACAGTACCAATTGCATATAAATCGCATTTATATTCAAATGCTGAAATGTGTTTTGCACTTACAGAAAACATACTGATTGACGTTCAGACAGCTGTTATAAAGAAAAGAATGTTGGCTCAAAGGAAACACATAATTGTGCTTACTCCCATTCCAGCCTTAGAGGCTTTCAAAAAGGCCAGCATTCCTAATGTGAAAGCCTTACATCTTAGGTGATACAGTGGGTCACCTCCTGAACAGCTACTGGTGTAGAATATATTTTTGACCGCAATTTCAAACACATAAATTCCTCCAATATGAACAAGAATGCCCTGTGCCCAGTAAAGTTTTTCCTCTTGACCACTATGATTTTATTGTACATTCAGATGGTTCAGCCCAGCCCACTGTTGGAACAAAATAGCAATACTCAGCAGCCTGTACAGCAGCGTGCAGAGTCATGAGGAATGGAGAATTTCACCCTCAAAAAATCCTATGCACAATCTCTAGGGGATTGTATTGCCCAGCTGGCTGATCTCACAGCTGTAATGCTGGTGCTAGAAAATACTGAACCTGAATTTCCCACACTTCTGGCAAAAGTATGGGACAAGGTTTGTTGAAAAGGGCATTCCAAGACTGCATTACGAGGCTCTTGTGCAACGAGTTTGGACTGGAATTAGTGTTCTTGCACTGCAACTGAAATACTCATGCACAAAGAAAATGACTTGCAGTGTGATCCATATGTTCCGTGTAAACCAGGACTTCGACCAATCAAAAATCCTTTCTTCAGTTACATAACCATCAAAGGTACAGAACATCCTTGCAGTAGGTGCAACAATTTTACTTCATTCAATATCCTTAATACATAAATATACTGTCATAAAACATGTAATCAAAAAACGTAATTTCAGCAGACCATGTGTAGTGCTGTCCCATTACGGAATATCAAGATGGTCCCTCAAATTAATAGTCCTATCTCTGCATGTCTATATTATTAATTAAAACTAATCCTAGTTTTGAGAAATATATCAAATTCATGGTAATTTATAAAATACAATATTGTAAAAAGGCCAACTGGTATTAACTATATAAAACACAATTTACCTAAGACATATACAAATAAAATAGTTCCCACAGGACAGCTTGTATAATTTCAGAATCTTCTCCCACTTTATCCAGATATTGAACAAAAACCGGCCCACAGAAAACACAACCGGGCCAGATGTTTCAGTCAGTCATCAAGATTTGTTTTGCCTCTCTAAAGTGTGGTACTTCCAATGCCAGGTAAACCAAGGGCAACCATTTTTTACGCCCACCACGGTATTCAGGACTGACAAACATAATGTGGTTGAGTCTCAGAATTCATGCCACAAGCTGGACATGGGTCAGGAGAAAGAATATTATTCCAGTTTTTGGTAAACGATCAAAGGGGCAAACTGCCTTTTCTAAATCTAATAAACAATCTCTTAGCCAATGGTAGTGTTACATTATCCATGTAACTTTCAAAAACAGGAGTAGGGAACTGCTGGGAATTGCTCGGTAAGATGATCTCTGGTTGGTTGTTGTTTCTTGTCACACTAGTGACCAGTAAGATGATGTTAAGACCTGCTTGTCTGCCTTACACAGTATTTCGGGCGAGTACCACACTCTGCTCAAACCCAATTTTTGTACACCAATTGCGATCAAACCTTAACCAGGGTATCGCCAAGGCACAGTCCATATTCTTTACATCACTCAAACAATCTCTTTATTCAGCTAACTCTGGGGTAGTCCAGATACGGATCCAGAATATAAATGGCTTTAAATGCGCCAGATCAGATACTCTTTTCATCCCTGTGTCAAAATAAAGTGGGACCAAAGAGAGCAATGATCTGATGAATATGTTCTCCATCACTGCGAACCTCGCCATGCCACTGTAGCCCCAGACTTCTGTGCCGTACAATGCAGCGCTTTGAGCCTTACCTCGATAGGCTTCCAAGGCCTAGGAAATGGAACGTGAGTATGCGTTCTCCTGAAAACGTAAAATCGCCTTAGATCTATGAGATATTATAAGGGCTCCTTCATTTACTTGGTGAACCCACCTAAATTTGTCCGACAGGGTCACCCTCAAATAGTCAAAACTAAAGACCCTTTCCAAATAGTCCTTCCCAGTCATTACTGAACAGCTCTTATAGACACTCTTACAAAGGACCATGTATTTGGTTTTTGCAACATTCAATTCCAAACCCCTGTGATCGCAGAACTCCAAAAATGTATTTAGCAGATTTTGTAACCTCTTCAGGGACTTGGAGATTAATAATGAATTGTTCGCTTACAGGAGTATTGATGTTTTAACCCCATTGAGAGTAGGAAAATTGTTAACACACTTTCAGTTCCTCTGCCACATCATTTATATATATAGTGTGAACAAGGTCGGGCCAGATCGCACCCCTATCGAACCCCTCTTGCGACTGGGATGCGCTTTATCAACCCACCTTCATCACCTCATCTGACATGTGCATACTTTTTTCATGCAACCAAACTAATAATTCAATTAAACCCCCAGGGGCTCCCATGTCTGCTAGTACTCTCCAAAGATTCTCCCTGGGTGTCAAATTGAATGCAGCACACAGGTTCACAAATACCACATAGAGTTTTTGGTTACCCAGCAAGACACATTTCCAATAATGGAGAGCAAATTTAAAAACCTGGTCTAAAGTGCTTACTTTAGCACGAATTCCTGCCTGAAAGGGAGTTAAAATCCTACGATTGTCCATCCACTCTTGTAATCTATTTAAAATCTGCCTGGCGAATATTTTTTGAAGATTGTTTACTAGGCTAATAGGCCTTTAGTTGGATGGACAGTTGGCATCTTCTTTTTTAAGTATCAGGATTCTGCCCACCCTCCAGGTATCTGGGATCTCCATACTCCTTGCCATTGCATTAGATAAGATATTCATATAACTAGCCCACAGTCCAGGTTCTGATTTACATAGATCACCAGGAATGCGATCGGGACCAGGGGCCTTTAGTGCCTTAAGAGTATTAATGCAAAAGACACGCAAATGATGGACAGAACTGAGAACAAATCAGAACATTCACCCCAGTCAAGAGATTCTAGGTTAAACCCATTGTTCTTTTGCTCACCATGCTACCCCAGTATAGACCCAGCCATATGCAAATCAGTCTTGACCCTGTTCCTCATGGGAGCAGTCCAGCCCAAACTGCCAAGCCAGGTCCTCCCTGGACCAGAAACAAGCTACCTTGGACTGGTTTCAGAGTTTCACCCCTCATCAGCCAGGCTAGCTTGAATCCAGTGGCACAGTGAGCCTTGAACCCACATCTGCGCATCCCCGACGCACTTAGGGCGAGAAAGCAAAAGACACACAAATGATGGACGGAATGCAGAGCAAATCAAAATATTCACCCCCAATCAAGAGACCTGGGCTAAATCCATTGTTCTTTTGCTCACCATGCCACCCCAGTTTAGACTCAGCCATATGCAAATCAGTCTTGACCCTGTTCCTGTGAGCAAAAAGACAATGGATTTAGGCACAGATCATTGTAGCTGGGGTGAATGGTTAACACTGTTCATTCTTCTGTCCATCAATTGTTTTTTTTGCATTTGTCACCCCGAGTGGGAAAGGTATGCCCAGACATGGGTCCCGTGCTCTCCATGCCTCTGGAGTCAAGCTAGCCTGGCTGATGAGGGGCGAAACCCCGAAATCAGTCCCAGGATGCTTGTTTCCAGTCCAGGGAGGGCCTGGCAGTTCAGACTGGACTGTTCCCATGGCGAAAGTGGCCAAGACTAATTTGCATATGGCTTGGTCTAAACTGGGGTGGCATGGTGAGTAAAAATAACGATGGATTCATGCCCAGATCTCTGTACTGGGGACTTAACAGACTCAAGATTGTGTCATATGCACAAACCCAACACCGCCAGACACAACTTCAGAGAAGGCATGGAAACCGTCGCCAAATGGCTGCCTACAACTAACCACCAACAAAACGGAAGTACTCATCATGGGCCCAAACCCCGATGCCTGGAATGACACCTGGTGGCCCCCCGCCCTCGGAAGCCCGCCCACCCCCACGGACCAAGCACGCAACCTGGAAATCATCCTGGACTCAGAGCTCAAAATGGACCGCCAGATCAACTCTGTCTCATCCTCCTGCTCCCACACCCTCCGCCTCCTACATAAGACCTTCAATGGATCTCTCTCGAACACAGAAAGACCGTCCCTCACGCCCTGGTCACTAGCAGACTCGCCCACGGCAACTCACTCTACGGTGGAATAAACAAAAACCTCACCCGCAAGCTACAGAACATCCAAAATGCCACCGCAAGACTGGTCCTCAACCTGCCAAGACACCGTCACATCTACCAGCACCTGCGCACACTCCACTGGCTCCCCATCGAAGCTAGACTCACCTTCAAGATGCTAACCCATGCTCACAAGGCCCTCCACGACCCGGACCAGCATACCTGAACAGCGGACTAAAATTCCACGCACCCCAAAGGACCCTATGATCAGCTAGGCTCTTGTACGCCGTGGTCCCCCGCGCCAGAAAGACCAGAGGCCGTTCCTTCTCCTTCCTCATGGCCAGAGCCTGTAATGACCTTCCGCTCCACCTCAGACAGACAACATTGCTCCCCATCTTCGCAAGAAACCTCAAAACCTGGCTCGGACCTTGATGGACTGGAACCTGTGACTCCCCCCAGCGACTTGAGACTGAAGGAGAGTAGGATCTGCTTCACATGTTTACCCCCACTTTTTGCTGGTGTTTCACTGTTTTTCGACTTTAGTCTGGCTGGGACCCTGCTATTCAGGGCCCCAGACTAGCTGCTCCCTCTCTAAATTGATTGCATGTACTTTAGGTACACCACAGATTGGATCCTGAGGTACCCTTGTGAGTCCCTAGTATATGGTACACTATGTACCCAGGGCATAGGTACCCCAGAGGCCTACCAGGGGCTGAAGCACGTATTATGCCACCCCTGGAAAGCCACCCAAAATGACACCACAGGTCTGCTACTGCAGCCTGGGTAAGGTGGTGCATGCACTCCTTACTGAGGTATAGGTTCACTATACCTCACCTAACACTGCACATACAAACCTATCAGTCACTCCTATGGCAGGCCTTATCAATCCTGAAGGCAGAGTGCTTGGTTATATGTGAGGGGGTGCCCAGGCATGAGCTGAGCCCCTCTGCAGCCTTCAAAATCTCTTCTCCAGGGTTGTCAGTGGTGCAGCCTGACCATACACTCTTAAGTGCATTATATCTTAAACGGTTAATGCTAACTTTGGACTGGCTGCACGAAACATGTCGTGTTTGGTGTCAAACACCTTGGAATCATACCCCCAATCAGTTCTTGATGTGGGGATATGATCCCACCCTTCTAGAGGGAGAGACATGGCAGTACTGGTATACCCAGTAGAAATCTAATAGAGCCCTGGCATCACAAAATGGATGCTGCAGCCAAAGACACGGGTCTGGCCTCATGCTGCTGACCGAAATTCTGGCAGGGGAGGCCTGGACAATAGGTTTCCTGTCACAGAGAGGTGTAACCACCTCCCAGACAGGCTTATGTGTATTGGGGCTGGATGGGAGCACTCTCTGAGTGCTTTGAAGTCCTGCACTGGGGGCACATTTGGTGTCCCTGTGTATAGTCCAGCCCAAACCGGTTCAGGAGCTTCTAGCCCCTGCTCTGGAGCAAAACTGGACAAAGGAAATGGGTGTAGCCACCCCTCTTTCCAAACCCTCCCATAGGTGGGTACCCAGAGCTAGTCAAACCCCTTCCTTAGGTATAAGTAAGGAACCTCTGTAACCAGGACTTTAGATATCCCTGGACGATACTCCGAAGCTGAATCCTGGAACTTCGACGCTCAACTCAAGACTAGAGGACTGAAGAAATCTCCCTTGGGGTCAAGGAGTGACTCCCCTGCTTGGCAGGCACCAATGAAGCAACTTGCCAGTCTGCATTTCTGAAGCTCCTGTCGGGACTACCAATCTACCCGTCCCAATCGGTTTACAATACACAGAGCTACAAAGATGGCGGCTGACGTGGAGCGCATGCGTGGAGGTCAGGCGTATGTTTAAACCCGACCTCCCGTAGCGGCAAGACGCTTCGCGCTCTTCCTGCTCCCAGCGTTTCAGCGTCCTGAGTTTTTGTATCCCTGAACTCTGTACCTGTGGATTCCGAGTCTTGTCGCTCTCCCTGGTGTGCCTGGAGCTCCAGTCGGCATCGGGTTCCGGTTTTTTCTCTTGGAGCAGCATTTTGCATTGGCGGGTGCCTCTTGGCTTCGGGGTCTTCCTGCAGGCAATTCGTCCGCTGTTTGGACTTCCTCTGCTCCCGTTGTTTTTTCACTGTGGTCTCTGCTGGCAGTCTTATGAGACCGTGAAGTTGCCTTTCGGGAGGACTGTTGTGACCTGTAAGTGGGACTGCCAAGAAGAGACAAAGGCTATTACGGTATCAGCGCGTTTGCGCTGTTCTTACTTACATTACTTATTGTTACATAAATATTTACTTACCTTTGTTGTTCTGACACTGCGGGATCCGTCCTCCTTTTTCTTTATTGCTACATTTCTGAAAGACAAGAAAAGACATACTAACCTGAAGTTAAGGTTTCATATTTTGTTTACATTATAAAATGTACAGACATCATCAAGACACTCGCTAAGGTGGGTTCTAGCATATACAGATATCTTTCCTACATTCCTCTCCTCACATCTGATTAGAGATTTAGTCCTTCCGGTATTATTGTGTTCCAGAGTGTTACAGAAGCTTGAGACTAAGCCTTAGAAGAAGGGAATGAGTGAAAGCAAGCCTCTCTAATTTAGACGCAAGGTAAGAAGATAGTTCATCAGGAAAAAAACACATTAGGAAGATACAGGGTAATTGGTGCATTGTTATATGTTTTCTGTTTATTTTCTCTAGCCTTGTCTTTCATCCTGACGGGTCCTGAGCCATAGAATATCCCAGCGAAGGAACATTCTCTCTCCCTTGTTTTGTTTCCCTTCTTCCCCAGACCTTATTTGGCACTTTGACTGTTGTTGGGTGCGGTGGGTGGTCAGGGGAGGTAGTGGACATTGCTTCATGCCCTTGACGTTCCTGCAAGAATAAAAGCGAATCTTGACAGAGCGCGAAGCCTTACAGAAATGTATTATCTTGCCTGAACGTCATGGACTTGAACCAGGTGACCCTTCAAGATTTAGCACACATGATAGGAAATTTACAGAAGGAAACACAAGCCTTCTCATCCATAGTAGACACAATACAACAAGGAATAAGAGCAGAATCAGCAATGAGTAATCTGGGGGAACACTTTTCACTCCTACTCAAATGTCAAGTGTGGGACCTCCAGTAATTCATCAAGTCACCGCCCCACAGTCTATTCCGTTAGCCTCACCTGAAAGGTTTTTAGGGGACTCAGAGAAGTTTGCAACTTTCATTAGTCAGTGCCAGTTACATTTTATGTGTAAGGCTTCCTGTTTTCCGTTGGATCAAGCGAAGGTGGCTTTTATTGTTTCCTATTTAGGAGGGCCTGCTGCTAACTGGGCCATGACTTTGATTGAGAGAAATGATCCTTTGTTGCAGAATTATTCTACCTTTATAACTGAATTTAGGAAATTATTTGATAAACATTCATTTGTCCGTTCTGTTGACACATATCTCCTGAATTTAAAACAGGGAAACAAAGATTTAGCCACCTATATTTCAACTTTTAATAGGTTAGTGGCAGAAGCGGGTTGGCCTGCGGAGAAACGTAGTACGTTGTTTTACCGTGGATTGAGAGACGAGTTGAAGGACATGTTAGCCCAGGTGGTAGATCCACCTGAGTCCTGCTCCGCTCTCATAGATCTTGTAGTTAGATTAGATCACAGGCTCTCAGAAAGAAAAAAGGGAAAGAAGTAGGCCTGAGGGGCGAAGCATCTCCTTTAGAGAAAAGAAAGGAGAACCTGAAAAGAGTCTAGAAGACCCAGAACCTATGCAAATAGGGAGTTTGAGAGGGCCTCTTAGCGAGGAAGAAAAAAGGCGACGAAGAGAAAAGAAATTATGTTTGCATTGTGAGAAGCAGGGACACTTCCTCAGGGAATGTCCTACAAAACCAAGGCAGACAAGGCAGTCGGAAAACTAAAAGGCCCGAGGTCTTGCGAGACAAAGGCTTCGGGTACCTCAGGCATGATTGTCTCGTTAATACCTTGTACACCAAGTCATTTCTTTCTTTCCTCACGTCTTATTTGGGGACAACAAGCCACAGATGTGAAGATAATGATTGATTCCGGCGCTCCAGGCAACTTTATGGATTCAGGGTGGGCTCAAGAGAGGAACATTCTGAGAATATCTAAGGAATCCTGGGAAGAAGTTACCACCATAGATGGAAGTAAGTTAAAATCCGGTCCTATTACTCATGCCACCATACAATTAACATTAGTTATTCAGGAAGACCATAGTGAATTAATTGCTTTTGATATCATACGCTCTTCTCAGTTTCCGGTCATTCTAGGGCTGCCTTGGTTACGTCAACATAGCCCGCTTATTAATTGGAAAGCACTAACATTGACCTTTAACCCAGACATCTGTACTGCAGATCTTCTTTCTGAACTCATTGGTACCCAGTCTGCTAATGCCCTTAGTCATAGTACAGAATCAGAATGACCTTCGGTTTATCAGGATTTAAAGGAAGTATTCGATAGCAAAAAGGCTACAAGTCTTCCACCTCATAGATCTTTTGATTGCAGAATAGACCTTTTACCTGGAGCCCGCATACCTTGTAGTAGGGTGTATACCATAACAGAAAAGGAAAACTTATATCTGCGGGATTATCTGGATGAAATGCTAAGAATAGGATTTATTCGTCCCTCGAGGTCTCCGGCTTCATAGTCTCGTTTTTTTATAGCCAAGAGAGAGGGAGGCCTGAGATGCTGTATTGACTACAGAGCCTTAAACGCTGTCACTATTAAAAACAGGTATCCTTTGCCGTTAATCTCCTCCCTTCTTGATCAGATAAAAAAGGCTCAAATCTTCACCAAACAGGATTTAAGAGGGGCTTACCATCTTGTGAGAATTAGGGAAGGAGACGAGTGGAAAACAGCCTTTTGCACCAAATATGGATTATATGAGTATTTGGTAATGCCTTTTGGGTTGTGTAATGCCCCTTCGGCTTTTCAGTTCTTCATAAATGAAGTTCTAAAGGACATGTTGGACTTATTTGTCATTGCTTATATAGACGACTTGTTAATTTATTCCTCCTCACAGCAAGAAGATGAGGTCCACGTTCGAAGAGTTCTTGAACGTTTGCGAGACAACCACCTTTATTGTAAATTAGAGAAGTGTAGCTTCCATACCCGGGAAGTGAGTTTTCTTGGATTTGTACTAACTCCCTAGGGAATCAGAATGGACCCACGAAAGGTGGAAGCCATTATGCGTTGTCAGGCACCACAAAGTGTAAAAAAGATTCAAAGCTTTCTTGGTTTTGCCAACTCTTATAGGCGTTTTATCAGTAATTTTTCCGAGGTGGTAACACCGATAACCAGGTTATTGAAAAAAGGAGTTAAGTTTAATTGGACCAATGAGGCAGAAAGGGCTTTTGCGACATTGATGGAAGCCTTTACTAAGGCACCAATTTTGCGTCATCCAGATCCTTCTCGACCTTTTGTTGTAGAGGCTTGTAGTAATCAAGTCCACTCAGTTGTGATGATTTAGGTAGGTTGGACTAAATATGACGTGTACCCTGACGGTATGAACCTACGGGATGAATACCTAGAGTCCATGAACAATATAGACATAAGAAAACATGCGAAACAATAGCATTTGAAATAAAACGTAAAACCATAGAGGTGTGACACACGCCGGTGAGCGATCTCTCACCCGAGCACAATGCCTTTAGAACAAACCTTCAGACTCGAACGCGCTAACAGCATAAGCACAGATGGTTACAAGTGGAGTAAATGACATGACCATAAAGGCATACCGAAACTTAAAGCTGTGCAGTCTTAAAACATGGTGGGCCTGTCACCGGAGTGAAAAGAAGCACAGATATGCAAAAGAACCATAAAAAAAACGAGCATGTGCCAGACGACTTGCAACTCGTGGGCTTGTGAAGCAACCTCCAACCACAGAGAGTTTAATAGCAGAGCATCCCTGTCCGTAAGAAAAATACCTTCATGTTGCAGTTTTTGAAAATCCACGAGTAAAAAACAAGAGCGTGTAATTCTTGCTCCCACGACGGCTCCACTGACAGATTAAGTCTTCAATTAACTTTATTAAATCAACTCAATTGACGACAAACGTGGTTGGCAAAAAGGAGGAAGAAGGACATTACACGTTCAGTACCAAACAACTTGAATGGTTGAATGCTCCAAACCCAAGATGGCGTCACGTACAGGAGACGCCGGCCGAGTGGCTCACGGCGCGCTCATGCTGCAGTGCGTCTCACAGGAGTTCTCTGAAAGCCTTAATGACGAAAACATCGCGAAAAAGCTTCGCACGTCAACAAGATGACGGTAGGCTTGCGCGCGCCCTATGCGACTCGTGCTTCATTTTTTTTTAAAACAGCATTCATGGCGGTTTACAAACGCCAACGTCAAAGTCACAACTGTCACCGACAATAATAGATCACATTTTATCACCTATCTTGGCCCCCATACGCTGAGTAGTGCTTGGACTCACCACAGCTACTGACCAAATTACAGCAATTTCGATCCTGAATAGCCATGGCCACACGGTTCCAGTGTAGTCCTCATACGCGTCTCTGTGCAAGTCCCAGTGTGTAGGGACCAGCGCTCCAATGCAAGTAGAAATCATGTTGTAAACACAAAGAGTCCCCAGATGCAGTTTGCTAGAGGCACACAACCACAATTAACAGGCACTTCCCATGTAGCGCACAGGCAAATTGCAGAAACTGAGATAGCCACTGGTTACCTTAGTCAATGAAGCACTGTGGATTGTTTCTGAGGCAATGTAGACATAAGTAGTTGCAGCGTGGCTTTGTAAACAATAGTTGAGAAGTAATTTCTTGTGGCACATGTAGAAAACTTTGATGATGAATTACAGCATGCTTGGAAAAGAGTTGTCTGGTGAAAAGCAGGACAGCAAACAAAGCTTTTGAGACAGGAACTAGCACTTGTGATGCTGTAGGAACACCAAGCAGAGGCAGGAGCTGGTTATAGACTTGAGCTGGAACTTAGACGTAGAGTGTAGATGTAGGTAGGTTTACCCACACATGAAGGCACAGCAAAAGATGTGTAGCAATAGCTCTGGAGAGTAGACGCCCAAGACTGAATGGACAGCTGCAAAAGTAGAACTCCCCAGACGCTTTTCCTAACAGGAACAACTGGCAGACAGGTAGTAGTGGGCGACCGATGGGAGGTCACTGGTGGGGTCAGGATGCCAGTTGAGATAACTTGAGTTGAGTTGCTGGAGGTTGATGTATTCTTGAAGTTGCTTGAAGATCTTGTAGAGGTGACAGAAGTAGGTTTTTTAAGTTCAAAATCGTCGCCAAAATAATGTAGTAATCAAGTCCACTCAGTTGTGATGATTTAGGTAGGTTTATTGGAGATGGTACAAGATCACAGGTAGAAAAGGATAGGACCAGATGAGGATCTGTTCAGGTCCAGAAGGAGACCCCACCAGGAGCAGCCAGCAGGCAGCTCAGCCCAGTCAACTGTCATAACTCATTGCAGTTTCCCAACATTCTGACAGCATCATGACATGAACATTCCACTGGTGGTAGATTGACATTGCATCCGCATAAGCAGGATATAACAAGGCTGATGCTTCCCAAGTAGCTGTAGGAGGAGTCCTTTCTCAAGCTAATCCTGAAACGGGGCAACTGCATCCCATTGCGTATTATTCTCGAAAATTGTCACCAGCTGAACTGAATTACACCACGGGTGATAAGGAATTATTAGCCATTAAAAGGGTGTTTGAGGAATGGAGGCTATACCTACTAGGAGCAAACCACAGAATACTTGTTCTTACAGATCACCGTAACTTACAGTTTTTGAAATCTGACAGAGGCTTATCTATGAGACAACTGCGTTGGACACAATTCTTTAGTGATTACGATTTCTTAATTCAGTTTCAGGCAGGAAAACGGAATGGCAAAGCAGACGCCTTGTCCCGCCTAGGCTATGAAAATGCAGACATACAGGGTGACCCTCCCCTTATTATAGCCAAGGATAAAATAATTGGAGTCTTAAGTTCCGAGGAGGAGTTTTTGAAAGCTCTCAGAGAACAACAATGAACCTCCGTTATGAAGCAAACAGTAGAAAACTGTTAAGTCACTAGAAAACAGGGATTCTTATATGTTCAAGGGGGTTTAGTCCTCCCCACCCAAGCTTTAAGGTCACAAGCATTAGAGTGGAGCCATGCACATCCTCTAGCGGGACATCCAGGGTATAAGAAAACACTGGACCTATTAAAGAGACACTTTTGGTGGCCTGGCATGGGGAAAGACACAAAGCAATATGTCCAAAGGTGTCACATCTGTGCTCAAGAAAAACCTTTACACCAAAGCCCTGCAGGATTGTTGCAACCGCTACCTACTCCACCTAGTCCCTGGCATACTGTGTCTTTGGATTTTATAGTAGATCTACCCAAAACTACCCTTGGAAACACAACACTTCTTGTAGTAGTAGATTTACTGACCAAAATGGCACATTTTGTCCCTTTGGAGGCTCTTCCATCATCAAAGGTTTTAGCCTCTGTCTTTGTTCAACACATAGTCCGATTGCATGGCATTCCATCGGTGCTCGTTTCAGATAGAGAGGCTCAGTTCATCTCTAGATTTTGGAAGGGGATGGGAGCTTTGTTACAGATAGATGTCAGGTTATCTTCTAGTCACCTTCCTCAAACTGATGGCCAGACTGAGAAAGTAAACCAATGTTTCGAGCAATACATCAGATGCTACACCTTATACTCTCCAGTAGACTGGGATGAACTGGTATGGGTTGCGGAGTTTTCTTATAACAATAGTTGTCAATCGTTCACATCCTATTCCCCTTTTTATTGTACTTACGGCTTTCACCCACGCACCTTACTAGCAACACAATCTGCTTCCTGTCCTGCCCCTGCAGCCATAGATTTCATTAAGGGAATACAAGAGATACACCAGATAGCTCGAAGTACACTAGAAGACGCCAAGGCAAGTTATAAAAAGGGGGTGGATTCCCACAGGCACACAGAACCCAGGTATCAACAAGGTGATAAGGTTTGGCCATCCACTAAATACCTGGCTTTGAAAGGACCTAGCAAATTTAAACCCAAGTTCATTGGACCATATAAGATAAACAGAGTTGTTAATCCAGTTGCTATGAAGTTAGATCTTCCAGCTTCCTTGAAGATTCACCCTGTATTTCATGTATCGCTCTTGAAAACAGTAGAGCCCGGCACACGTCTCCCCAATAATTTACCTCCTATAATAGTGAATGGGGAACCGGAGTATAAAGTTGGGGCAATCATTGACTAACGTAGAATAGGACGTCAACTCCAATATTTGATACATTGGAAAGGGTATGGTATTGAGGACCGTACATGGGAGCCAGCCAGCCAAGTAAACGCGCCTCGACTAGTTCATACATTTCATAGGTTGCACCCCGACAAACCCAAACCGGTTGGAAGGATTGTAGGGGGGGTGTACTGTCGGGACTACCAATCTACCCGTCCCAATCAGTTTACAATACACAAAACTACAAAGATGGCGGCTGACGTGGAGCGCATGCGCGGAGGTCGGGCGTATGTTTAAACTCGACCTCCCGTAACGGCAAGACGCTTCGTGCTCTTCCTGCTCCCAGCATTTCAGCGTTCTGAGTTTTTGTATCCCTGAACTCCGTACCTGTGGATTCCGAGTTTCGTCGCTCTCCCTGGCGTGCCTGGAGCTCCAGTCGGCATCGGGTTCCGGATTTTTCTCTTGGAGCAGCATTTTGCATTGGCGGGTGCCTCTTGGCTTCGGGGTCTTCCTGCAGGCAATTCGTCCGTCGTTTGGACTCCCTCTGCTCCCGTTGTTTTTTCACGGTGGTCTCTGCTGGCAGTCTTATGAGAACGTGAAGTTGACTTTCGGGAGGACTGTTGTGACCTGCAAGTGGGACTGCCAAGAAGAGACAAAGGCTATTACGGTATCAGCGCTTTTGCGCTGTTCTTACTTACATTACTTATTGTTACATAAATATTTACTTACCTGTGTTGTTCTGACACTGCGGGATCTGTCCTCCTTTTTCTTTATTGCTACATTTCTGAAAGACAAGAAAAGACATACTAACCTGAAGTTAAGGTTTCATATTTTGTTTACATAATAACATTTACAGACATCATCAAGACACTCGCTAAGGTGGGTTCTAGCATATATAGATATCTGTCCTACATTCCTCTCCTCACATCTGATTAGAGATTTAGGGCCATATGTAGGAAGCCAAATACCGGTCGGTAACGGCCGATTTTCGGTAAATATCCCGTTACCGACCGGTATTTTGGCTTTTGCTATGTAGGGGGCATATTTCAGGATTCGGTAATTTACCGAATCGGTAAAATTACCGAATCGGTAATTTTACCGATTCGGTAAATACCGAATCCTGAAATGATATGTAGGTAACACTCAAATGAGTGATGTCTAGGAAAAAGAATTCGGTATTTAGCACCAAATATAGGTTGGTGCTAAATACCGAATACATTGCACAAAGCAATATTTTGCTGAAATAACAGTGCCATGTGGCAGACATACATGCCCTTAGGGCATGTATGTCCGCCACATGTGCACACATGCAGGAATCAGGGGTGCAACAGGGTGTCAATGTGACACCCTGCCACCCTTGAATGTGCTCCCCCCATTACCGAATCGGTATTTACCGATTCGGTAATGGTAACTGGCTTCCCATTGATTCCTATGGGCCTCCTGGCCCATAGGAATCAATGGGAAGGTATGCATCATTACCGAATCGGTAAATACCGATTCTAAATTACCGACCCTTTCCGAATCAGTAAATATTACCGATTGATTACCTACATCACATTTACCGATTCATAAATACCGAATCGGTAAAATTCGGTATTTATGAGTCGTAAATGTGACCCTACCTACATATGGCCCTTAGTCCTTCCGTTATTATTGTGTTCCAGAGTGTTACAGAAGCTTGAGACTAAGCCTTAGAAGAAGGGAATGAGTGAAAGCAAACCTCTCTAATTTAGACGCAAGGTAAGAAGATAGTTCATCAGGAAAAAACCACATTAGGAAGATACAGGGTAATTGGTGCATTGTTATATATTTGACCTTTTTTCTGTTTATTTTCTCTAGCCTTGTCTTTCATCCTGACGGGTCATGAGCCATAGAATATGCCAGCGAAGGAACATCCTCTCTCCCTTGTTTTGTTTCCCTTCTTCCCCAGACCACCTTTGGCACTTTGACTGTTGTTAGGTGCGGTGGGTGGTCAGGGGAGGTAGTGAACATTGCTTCATGCCCTTGACGTTCCTGCAAGAATAAAAGCGAATCTTGACAGCTCCCACCAGACTTTGAAGTATTTGCAGCCCAGGAAGAGGATTTCCAGACATCTCAGAGGCTGACCTGAGTCTCCAGCAAAGCTGAGACCGGCAGTCCTCATGAGTAGCATGGAACCGGAACTCCTGGTCACCATGCACTTTTGCAAGTGCATTGACTTCTCGACGTCTCCTGAAGTTGTGCTTGGGCTGACTTGTAGCCCATACCTCGAGCACAGAATCCACCAAAGATTGTTGGCGTAGTCACCCTGAGTGACCCGTGGGCCACCATTTTGTGTTTCATCTCGAGGTCCCTTCAAGATCCCTGGTCCATCAACTGGTGGATCCCTGAGGGGCTAACTTTGAATTTCCTTGGGCTTCCCTGGTTGCTTTAGACGTGCCCTGACTCCATACCAAGTAGTGAGTCCCACAGACCTTGCTGGTCTGCACTGAAGCATCTTTCTTGTTTCTGCGTGTGTTGCTGTTGCCAAGGCTTGTTGTGTCCAATCCAGGCACCGACGCTGCAGCACTCAACATCCTTTGTGGGACAGCTTGAACCCAGCTCCTGGTTGTCCTTGACACCTCCTGGTCCTCGTGGCTGTAGAGTCAAGCTTCACCTTCTTCACCTGAAATCACCCGACATCGGTGGGCATCTGCCTATCGCCTTCCTGGTCCCTGGCTAGTGACCCAGACTCTGTCCCCTCTGCTTTCAGGTTCTTCTCGACTTTGATCCAGGCTTGGATCTCTTCGGACACTTCGCATCTTCCCGGCAGCAGCACTTCTTTGCCAGCTCCCATTGAAATCAATGACGCGACCCGACACCATTTGACACCCATGCACCCGGCTTCCCTGGGTGAGGTAACACGAGTACTCCAGTGCTCCCATGGGTGTTGGCCCTAGAACTTCCTAAGTTCAAAAGGGTTTGGTCCTGACTCACTTCTAAGTGGCCCTAATCTTTAAAAATCTAACTGCGACTTTACCCATAGAAGCTAACGGGAGCTCGCGGCTGTGTTCACACACAGCACACGGCCCCTGTTGATACCCTGTATCACTACCTTGGGTGGTTCCTTGGGGTCCCAGCGATTCTACAGGCTCTAGGCCTTGTGTCTAGTTAAGTTGTGGCTCTTATACCACTATTTAGTATATGGTTTGGTTCGCCCCTAGGGCCTGACGTGTATTTGTGCTTATTACTGTCATATTTGAAGTGTAACTTATGTGTTTTAACCTCTAGTCTCATAAAGAGCCTAGGAGGGTGTGTTTAGAAATAAATATATATATTTTATATATATACCTGGTATGATTGTCTTTAATTTAGGCACTCAAGAGTTTATAGACTGGTAAAACCAGCTGCTTTACATTCCTTCAAGACTTAGCCTGAAGGCTGCTCTCCATAGCTACCACTACGATAGCTTTCAATAAAGGTTGTCTTTAACCTAAACTAATAAGGGGTTGTTTAGACTGGTACAGGGTGCCCACCATAATTAGTGGACAGCATATACCAGGCCAACTGCTCACATTGGTGTGCAGCGTGTGGGATTCTAGCTTGCTATTGTTTTACCAGATAATCTCAATTGAGTGACTAACTGAAAACCACTAAAGGTACCCTAGGTATATATAATACAAGCTTTAGAACATAGTAAGTTCTACTGAACTTAGAGTTGTGTGTTAAAGGCTTAGCACACCATTTCTACAACTCAAGAGAGGTTAGTAGGCCACACTAGAGTAGGTAGTGCAATACACCACACCTCACTAGCTGCTGAAGAAGGAATCACTGGACCCCTTATCTCCTGCTAATTATAGACCAATCTCATTGCTCCCGTTCCCGGTTAAGATCCTGGAGAAATTGGTCACAAGACACCTATCCAATTTCCTGGAAGCTAATGATTATCTAGATGCAGCGCAGTTTGGGTTCAGACCAGCCCATGGAACCGAATCAGCTTTGGTATCCGTTTTGAGCGACCTTCGTTCGCGTGCCGATCATGGTCAGGCAGCCTTTTTAGTGCTGCTTGACATGTCGGCAGCGTTCGATACGGTCAATCATGCCATTTTGACCAGGAGGTTAGAGGAGGCTGGGGTGATGGGCCTGGCCCGAGATTGGCTTGTTTCATACTTGACCAATAGACATCAGGTGATTGCCCTTCCCCCCTTCAAGTCTACCATCAGAAGGGTAGGGCAGGGCGTACCCCAGGGTTCAGCCATCAGCCCTATTCTTTTTAATCTTTACCTCCGCCCCCTGGTCCAATTAATTAAATCTTTTGGCATAACGGTTACCAATTATGCTGACGACACCCAACTCGTCTTCTCCATTGAGGGGGAGAAAGCGGTGTCATTGGAGGCCTTCCATCACTGTATGGTCTCCACGGCAACATGGCTAAGTAACAACTCGCTGCAATTTAACAGCTCCAAGACGGAGGTGTTGCATTGCTCAGTGGATCGTGTTCCACGTCCTCTACCGCAAGACTTCTGGCCCCCTTCTGTTCAAGGCACAGTAGCAGCAGCAAGCTCGGTTCGCAATCTGGGTGTGACCATGGAACCCAATCTTCAACTTGAGGGTTTCATTGACAAAACAGTGTCTTCCTGTATGGGGCTTCTACGTACCCTACGGAAGATTCTTCCTTTGCTCCCTGCCCATGCCAGACCAGAAGTAGTGCGTAGTATCATTCTTAGTAGACTTGATTACTGCAATGCACTACTTCTGGGGGCTCCCATCACGGCACTGGGCAAACTGCAATGGGTCCAGAATTTTGCCGCCAAGCTAGCACTCTCTCGCCGACGGTTTGACTCATCATCTGCAGCCCTCAAAGATTTGCATTGGCTGCCTATTGCTCAGCGGGTCGAATATAAAGCTCTGTGTTTGGTCTTCAGGGCCTTACATGGTTTGGGACCACTCCCCTTACAGGAATTGTTCACTTGGTACAGCCCTGCCAGACTTCTCCGCTCTGCGTCAGCTAGCTTGGTAACGGTCCCCAAAATCCGGAGGAAGCGGATGGGGGGACGCTCGTTTGTCTACATGGCATCTAAGCTGTGGAACAATCTCCCACTGTCGCTTAGATGTGCTGGAGACTTTCTACCTTTCAAAAAACAATTAAAAACTCATCTGTTTCCTAGGATAGAGTAGCCTGCCGCTGTCGCTGTTTATACAGGTTTATTTGGATTATAGCGCCAGGATGCCCGTTGGGTGATTGGAGCGCTTTACAAATATGTTATACATACATACATACATACTAGTAATGTTTTCAAGGCCAGGAACCAGTGGGTCCCTGCCAGAAGCCAATGGGCTTCTAGTTTCCAAGTATGATAACCTCCCATTCATGGAACTGAGAGCATTATGCACAGCTAGGAAACTGAAGACAGGCAAAAGTCCAACCACCCAGCATCTCATAGAGGTACTCAGGCTGGATGATCTCAGCAGATCTATAGGATCTGAAGGGGTAGGCAGAGTGGGTGGGACAGCACCGGAGGAAGGGCCTAGGGGTGAGACTCCCCATGACCTGACCTCTGATGCTGGCCAGGCAGATGACAATGATCTGGACCTGGAAAATCCAATTCCCCTAGAAGGTGATGGAGAGGGCCACAATGGGCCCCTCTTTGTCCCTCCTGGAAGAGTTGGTAGTGGGCCTAGAAGGTCAAGATCTCCCTCAGTGGAGTCTAACCCTTCTGGCTCATCCATAGGGACCTCTATTTCTTCTCACAGGAGGGAAACCTCTCAGGAGAGGAGGGAGAGACTGCTTAAGTATCAGGAAGCTCAGCTGGAAATCAGAAAGAGGCAGGTAGCCCTAGATAAGGAGGCCCTAGAGCTCTACAGAGCTAGAAAAAAGTTGGGACTAGAGTCCCATGGTGGCAGCAACATCCCTAGAGATAGGGAGAGGTCTTATGACCATAGAAACCTAAATAAGATTGTCCCTCCCTACCAGAGTGGGGATGACATCCACAAATGGTTAACTACACTGGAAAGGGCCTATAAAGTTCAAAGGGTCCCCCAGGAGCAGTGGGCAGCAATCTTATGGCTCTCCTTTGCAAACAAAGGTAGAGATAAGTTCCTCACTGTTAGAGAGGAGGAGGCAGATGATTACAACAGTCTGAAGAGTGCCTTGATTGATGGGTTTGGCCTAACCACTGAGCAATACAGGTTAAAGTTCAGGGATACCTAAAAGGCACAGAATCAAGACTGGGTAGACTTTGTAGATTGTGCTACTAAGGCTCTGGAAGGTTGGTTACTTGGCAGCAAAGTGCATGACTTAATAATTGTCAGAATCAGCTGTTGCACCAGTACCTGGTGGACTCAGATCTGACCTCTCCTCAAGAATTGGGAAAGAAGGCAGACAAGTGGGTCAGAACCAGGGTGAAGCAGAAGGTACAGAACCAAGGTGGTGAACCCAAGAAGCAAGATCCTAAACACTCTGACAAGGGTGGGGAAAAGAGTAAAGACCAGAAGTCTTCACAAGGCCCCCAAAAATCTTCTTCAGGTGGGGATTCACAGTCTAACAAAGAAAAAGGCCAAAAGAAACCATGGTGCAAAATCTGTAAGCAGAAATCTCACTGGACCAGTGACTGCACCGAGTCAAAAAAATCTACTCCAGCCACCATTGCCCCTAAGGCAACTGTTTCCCCAGTACAGCTACAATGGGTGGTGGTAATGTTCCGAATAAGGGTGTAGTAGGGTTGACCGTGGGTTCTGAGAACGACTCTGGCCTAGTCAGAGTTCCAACTCAGGCTGTTCTAGTCTGTGATGGAGGCATGGATATGTCCTCCTTTGTGAATCCCAGTAACTTGGGCAAATACAGACAACAGCCTTTAATAAATGGAAAAGAGGCTTTGCCATTCAGGGACACAGGAGCAAGTGTCACAATGGTGACTAAAGATCTTGTGGATCCTGGGCAGATTATACTTGGTGAAATGTATCAAGTGACCAATGCTAGCAATGTCAGAACAGACCATTCTCTGGCAGTTGTTATCTTCTCCTGGGGAGGGGTAACTGGCCTTAAGAAGGTTGTGGTAAGTGCAGACCTACCAGTACAGTGCTTGCTTGGCAATGATCTAGAGACTTCAGCTTGGGCTGAAGTGGAGCTCAGGATACATGCAGAAATGTTAGGGATCCACGCTCATGTCTTTGCTGTGACTAGGTCACAGGCCAAAATGTCTAACACTGGATAGGCCCTGGATTCTGGAATAATGGACCAGGTGCCTCCCAAGAGGAGGAGCAGTAGGGTTAAGGCAGTGCCTTCCCACCTGACTCAGAATGCAGATCAGTCTCCTCAGGGAGATGATCTTGAGCCTGAAGAAGGAACTGTCCCAGAGGAGCTTGAACCTGACCAGGTTGAGTTCTTGGAGACAGGGGGGCCTTCCAGGTCAGGAGCAGAAAACCTGCCCCTCTCTTGAACCCCTCAGAAAGCAAGCTGCTGATGAGGCTGCTGGGAATGCTAGTGGCACCCATAAAATATATTGGGATGATGGACTCCTTTACTCAGAGAGTAGAGACCCCAAGCCTAGTGCATCCAAGAGGTTGGTTATACCTCTGAAGTTTTGCCGACACACATGGCAGGTCACACTTTAGACCTTATTTTCTCGAATATAAAAAATACCGAAATAGGGTCCCCAGTACCACTGACCTGGTCGGACCATTCCCTCATCCCCTTTTCAATTACTCTCCCGACTGTTAAGGTAGTAAAAAATATCCAGATGGTGCAAAAAAGGGACTGGAAGAAACTGTCGGCGGAATCCTTAAGCCCCATACTGAGGGAGAGTTATCCTCAGCTGTCCCACGACCCCAACCTAGATGCAGCTACTCTGCACAAATGGATTGGGGACGCAATGGAAGCTGTTGCACCAATCAGAATGGGGAAACCCGATAGATGCTCACCCTCGGCGCCCTGGTTTTCCGCATCCCTGAAAGAACAAAAAAGTCATTGCAAAAAACTGGAACGCCAATGTAGAGTAGCCTACTGTGATTTAGCCAAAGTGGTTTATAAAAAAGCGATAAAAGAACTTCATAAGGCTTTAAAAGTTGCTAGATGAGATTACCTTGTAGCACGCATTCAGAATGCGAACCATTCTGGCCCAGAAGTTTTTAAAGTAGTTCAATCCTTTTTTAAACCTAAGGCTAGTGAACTCGAGGTTACAGCCTCTGTAGAACATTGCGAAAAAATCGCTAACTATTTCGCCGACAAAATCTCTAAAGTCTATGACTCTTTTACTCCCTCCAAGGCCACTGTAAAACTGGAAACATCTGTAGATGGTGGCGGGAGGGCAACACTCTTAAACTTTACCCAGCTATCGCACCAGGAGGCATTAGCAGAAATATTGAAATGTAGGTCGGGCGCACCAGATGACCCCTGCCCTCCAAAGTTTTGGAAAATGTTAGCTCCATCTTTGATCGAGGGACTTCGCCATATTTGGAATACCTCCTTAGAGACAGGTATCTTTCCCGACTCTTGGAAACACGCATCTCTCCTCCCTCTGAGGAAGAAAGTTAATGGCGACCCGGGTGACCTTAGCAATCTGAGGCCCATTTCCCTGCTTCCTGCCCCGGGTAAGATGTTAGAGAAAATGGTTCAACGCCAACTGACCCCTTTCTTAGAGCAGAACCGAGCTCTTCATGATACTCAATCGGGTTTTCGGGCAGGTTTCAGCACCGAGACCGCTCTTCTTGAGGTGGCAGAGTCGGTAAAATGGACATTGGATTCAGGAGCATCGGCATTGCTGGTGCTCCTGGACCTGTCCGCGGCCTTTGATACGGTAGACCATGGCATCCTGGTCCAGAGACTACAAGATGCGGGTCTTGGTGGGACGGTGCTAGCTTGGGTACAATCTTACCTAAGGGGGCGCTCCCAGAAAGTTGCTCAACAATCATTTGCTTCTAGACCTAAGCCAATTAAACGTGGCGTCCCCCAGGGCTCAGCCCTAAGCCCCCTGTTGTTTAATGTCTACCTAGCTCCGCTTTTTACTCTTATTGCCAACTGGGGTGTCAAGGCGATTTCGTACGCTGATGACACCCAGTTGGTGTTTCCATTTAAGGAGCGGTCGGCAGATACTTTCAAGAATTTTAAGGGCTGCCTTCAAGATATAGCATGCTGGATGAATGCTAATAAATTAAAGCTCAATGCCGGAGAAACTGAAGTCCTGTTTTTTGGCAAGGGCTCAGCTCCAGATCCAGCACTGTGGTGGCCATCAGAGATGGGGACACCACCAATACCTGGTTCATGCACTAGGAATTTGGGTGTGAAATGGGAGGCAAATCTTTCCTTCTCTGCTCAAATTAAGCAGGTGTCTGCTAGATGTTTTAGCACCTTGAAAAATTTACGGAAAATTCTGCACTTTGTACCGGAGGATTGCCAAAAAACTATAGTACACGCTACAGTCACGTCCAGGTTAGACTATGCCAATAGTCTTTATCTAGGTCTTCCCAAATATGCCATAGGACGTCTCCAGATGATTCAGAATGCGGCTGCGAGACTGGTGTTACGAATACCTTTTAAACATCATGTCTCTCCGTATCTACAGAAGCTCCACTGGTTGAAAGTGGAGAAGCGAATCCAATTTAAGGCCATGATTCTGGCGTATCGGGCCCTAAAGGGAAACTGTCCTAAATATCTGAAGCAAAGACTAAGCATATAAAAACAAAATCGGGTGTTACGTTCAAACTCTCAGACGCTGTTGCAAGCCCCTCGCTTTGCGAAGGCTCGTTTGGGAGGAAGGACTTTCACAGTGGGTGCTGCATCACTGTGGAACAACCTTCCAGAGCCCCTGCGGAAGGTAAATACTGAATCTAGCTTCAGAAAAATATTGAAAACATGGCTCTTTTAGGTCCTCGGGCTTTTTCTGGTCGCCACTCAGCTATCTCTAGCGCCGGGACACCCCTATTTGGGGTAGCCGTGCGCTTTATAAATCGCACTAATAATAATAATAATAATAAGTTTAGGGGCTTTCTATTGACGCTAGCCCATGATATTCCCCTAGCAGGACACCTTTGTCAGAACAAGACTTGGGACAGAAGTGTCCCTCACTTTCACTGGCCCCACATGTCTGAAGACACTAAGGAGTTTTTTCGCTCCTGTGTGACCTGCCAAGCCAATGGCAAGGCAGGTGGAACCACAAAGGCCCCCCTGATACCACTACCTGTGGTGGGGTTTCCCTTTGAGAGGGTTGGGATTGACATTGGTGGTCTCATGGATCCTCAGACAGCATCTGGGCACAGGTTTATACTGGTGGTGGTGGACCATGCCACCAGGTACCCAGAATCCATTCCCTAAGGACCACTACAGCACCTGTGGTGGCTAGATCTCTCTTGGGTGTATTCTCAAGAGTAGGCTTTCCTAAGGAGGTAGTATCTGACAGGGGTACAAACTTCATGTCTAGTTACTTGACAGCTATGTGGAAGGAGTGTGGAGTGAACTACAAGTTCACCACACCCTATCACCCACAATGCAATGGTTTAGTTGAAAGATTCAACAAAACCTTAAAGGGCATGATTAAACGTCTCACAGAAAAGCTTAGACGCAGATGGAACATCCTTTTGCCCTGCCTTTTATTTGCCTACAGGGACCATAATGGACTGGGTTGCTCCCATTACCCAGACTCAGGTGAGAGCCTTCTTAGGCCTGACTGGGTACTATAGAAGATTTGTCAAGGGGTATGGATCAATAGTGACACCCCTGAATGACTTAACCTGGGGTTACCGAAGGAGAATATATGAACCTGTAACAAGGGCTGGGAGATTGTGGCCGGGCCTCGCTCCGCCAGATGCCACTTACCGCTGGGGTTCTGCTCCTCTCTGCTGCCTCCCACGCCGGCCGGGCCTGGCTCCGCCGAGGCGTCTGGGGGAAACTACAATTCCCATCATGCCGAGCTCCCTTCATTTCCAGCGCGCCAGGAGGCGCATAAAGGCTCACCTGGGACCAAGGAGGGTGTGAAACCTGTAACGAGGGCTGGGAGATTGTGGCCAGGCCTCGCTCCGCCAGACGCCACTTACCGCTGGGGTTCTGCTCTGCTCTGCTGCCTCCCACGCCGGCCGGGTCTGGCTCCGCCGAGGCGTGTGGGGGAAACTACAATTCCCATCATCCCGAGCTCCCGTCATTTCCAGCGCGCCAGGAGGCGCATAAAGGCTCACCTGGAACCAAGGAGGGACTGAAACCTGTAACGAGGGCTGGGAGATTGTGGCCGGGCCTTGCTCCACCAGACGCCACTTACCGCTGGGGTTCTGCTCTGCTCTGCTGCCTCCCACGCCGGCCGGGCCTGGCTCCGCCGAGGCGTGTGGGGGAAACTACAATTCCCATCATCCCGAGCTCCCGTCATTTCCAGCGCACCAGGAGGCGCATAAAGGCTCACCTGGGACCAAGGAGGGTGTGAAACCTATAACGAGGGCTGGGAGATTGTGGCCAGGCCTCGCTCCGCCAGACACCACTTACCGCTGGGGTTCTGCTCTGCTCTGCTGCCTCCCACGCCGGCCGGGCCTGGCTCCGCCGAGGCTTGTGGGGGAAACTATAATCCCCATCATCCCAAGCTCCCGTCATTTCCAGCGCGCCAGGAGGTGCATAAAGGCTCACCTGGATCCTCGTCCCGCGAGGACACGTGCGGGACAGCGCCGGGCTAAGCCCAGGCAAAGGGCGGGCCGTCTGTGGCCATCCGGGGCTGGCCGAGGCTGGGCTGGGCCCCCTCTCTTGGTTCTTTGGTCCAGGACACACGTCTGCTGACAAGAGGACGCCAACTGGTGACTCGGGACACAGGGCTAAGGAGAAGAAGGACCACTGATTCGAACATTGGGCACCCAGAGAATAACTGTAAGCCACATTTGGAGGGACTGTGAGGGCTTATGGATATTGTCTTTTAGTTGACTGGGTCCACTGTCCCAAGTGCGCTACTGTGTGGGCTAGTTAACCGTAGGTTGATTGAGCATGGCAACTAAAGTAAAAACTCGTGCCGCCAAGGCCAAATCAAACATCCCTCTGTCACCGAAGATTGTAGTCCAGGAACCTAAACCCCAGCCCCCCCTAAATTTGAAACCTACTGCAATTGATCGTATGTTGAGGAAAGCACTAGGGGTGGTTTCGGACGAAATAGAGCGCACGGAGAGAAGGCTGTCATTAACTCCAGTGATTGCCCCTCCCTCCCTACCTCAGGAAAGCGGCACAGAGAACATGGTGATCCCCTTATGTTTGAGTCCCGAGCTTTCCACACAGGATATTTCATATGCACAGTTGCCAATTAGCAAAACTCAGATATTTCCCCTGTTAAATAAGAAAGCCTCCACAAGGAAGAGAAGAAGTACACCCAAGAAGGCCTTAGGCACTAAGAAAAATCAATTTAGATCAAGTATTCGCCGAGTAGCACAGCCAGCAGCTGAAGTCCTCGAACCCCAAGAGGCCTGCCAGCTAGTACCCCCAAGTTGGATGGCCCGGGCGATTCTAGAGTTACAATCTTCTCTAGAAACCTTTATAGCGAGTCAGATTAAACCGCTAGTCAGCAGACTGGATAAAATCATAAATGAATTACATAAGAAGGGAAGGGCATTGGGTACTCTCGTAACAAGTGATCCTACAGGTAACAGTCGAAATATAGACACCACTGAGACTACCCAGGCAGATATACTTTTAGCTGGTAATATTAGAACCCCGTTGATGTCAAGGCATGACTCGCCACCTGCAGACTTAACAATTCACCTTAACAGGGGCCCAGACCCGGTGGGAGGTACATCTACGTTAGGCAGAGGGATCAGTACATCTACAGCACAACTACAAAATAAAAATGTAACAACTACTAAACCACCTGAGACACAACAGTTAACCTCTGCCAAGAAACCATTAATACCCATCCCTTTACCGAACATTAATCTCCCACCTGAGGCATGTCCTTACGTAGTGGTATTGGGGGGAGTGCCAGAGTTGAAGCAAGATCAGAAAGAATCTTATCTTGAACTTAAAAACAACACAATAGGTTGGCTGAATAAGCACAGACCATTGTCAGGGAACAATTGTGGAGAAATTCTGTTTGTTAGAAGGGTGAACTGGATTGGCAGATCAAAGAAAAATCTGGAGGGCAACTGTGTAATTGTTAACTTTAGGGACATGAGCTCGGTCGAGGACATATTAACAGGTGTGTGGCCACAGTCGGAAAGCACTATAAGATCGTTACCATTAGGTTATTTTTATCCCGTGCAACGTTTTTTGCATGATTCTAGGCAATATCAGGGGAGACTAGGGATGGGATTAACCACATATAGGGATCGAACCGTGTGCATGAATACTTCTATGGTTAATTTTCAGGAAGACCCCTTCTGGGCAAATAGATTTCGACCCCTCATGACCCTAGAAGATAACGATTGACCACGAATTCTAATGCATCAAGTAGTGGTGACAACTGGGGGTGAGGCCACTAAAACAAGTTGCCCTAGTGGGGTAGAGACAGAGAGGTGGGCAACAAAACCTACAGTTGTGCCACAACCGCAAGCACACCCCGCACCATCAACATCAGTAAGTCACACCAGGAATTTATTTTTGGAGGCTGAAATTCAACCCAGTCCCCCAGTTATAGGGAGAAAGGAAGTAGTGTTGAGGCCTTCGGAAATTGTAACATCAATACAGAGCCATGGGTTACAAATTGGTCCCTTAAGGACAGAGGATGGGGGGAGGGCGCAAAGACAGGGAGGTGGTAACCCAAATGAGGCATCGCATGCGAAGGGAAAATTAAAGTTTATTTCTTGGAACATTGCGGAGCTAAACGGGAACATTTCCAATACCGAATGGAGACAGTATATTGGTGGGTTTCAAATCATCTGTTTACAAGAGACCTGGGCGGTGGATAGTAAGCTCCTCCATATGGCAGGATACAAATGTTTTTTTGTACCAGCCCAAAAAACTAGCTCAGGAAGAGCGCGGGGTGGGTTGGCAATATATGTCGATTTAAACTTGGTAGGAGAATGGAGCAGTGCATCATGGTTTTCACATAACATCCAAGTGATACACTTTAGCAGCCCTGGTCGTAAGTGGACTCTGTACAACCTGTATAATGCGGGGTCCACTGAAGGTATTAACCCTACAATAAAGGAGTTAGAATTCAGACTTTCCCAGGAATTAGACCATAGAAATGGGGCAATAGAATCTGCTACATTATTAATGGGCGATTTGAATTGTCATTTGTGTCGAACTTTGTTCCTCCTCAATGCAGATTGGTCTCGGTGTCCTACCGAGAAAGGTCCTCATTTTGAACACACAGCAGAGGGTACAGCCCTGAGTAATCTCTTGAGAAGTTATGATCTGGTACACACGATTGATTTGGTCTCCCTGGAGCATGATGGGTCACTTACTCCGACTTTCAAGGGGAGAGGATGTCACTCTTACATAGACTACATGATAGCGTCCAGACAGGTAAAAAACTGGATTGGCTCCGTAGGGATTCACTGGAATGCTTTTAGTGACCATAATCCCCTAACCTTGGATCTAGTAAAGTACTGTCGATCTAGGATGCGCCCCAGGTGGACTGTGTGATGAAGGTAACTGACCAGGGAAGGCGGATCAGATGGTCTAAAATCGATGGTGTAGCCTTTTACAAAGAATTAATGGCAAAAGGGAAAGTACAGATAGATGAGCGTTTAGACCCTAAGATTGAGGGGAGTACCCTGGTTACGGCTTTCGGTTCATTGACCGAAATAATTGACGGTCTTTTAAAAACCAAAGCTCAGCCGAGGAATAATACACAACCAAGATGGTTCGACACTAAGTTTTCACGTGCCCTGAAAGACTTAAAATCTAGTCTAAAAAGCAAACCTAGGGATAATTTGAGAATAGCCCACTGTAGATGGACTTATAAACAGGTCCTGAAACTAAGGAAGACTGCTCTTCAAAATGAAGCATGGGCAGACCTAAGAGAGGCGGGAGAAAGAAGGGACATGAGTCAATCCTGGAGGATAGTTAATACTCCATGTTTCCAGGATAGTCATTCCCCAGAGATGGGAACAAACATCCTTCCGGAACAGTGGGTTTCTCATTTCCAGGGTCTGTATAATCATAACCAGGAGTTTGATCAGGAAAGAGGGTGGGAAGAACAACAAGGGCCTATTACCTAGTTTTCCCTAGTGGAAATCAGACAAAGGATAGAGGGCCTAGCATGAAACAAAGCTCCAGGCCCTGATGGTACACCACCAGATTTATATTTAAGTAATGTAGACCTCTGGGCCCCCATTCTTACTAGAGTGTTTAATGCTGCTATCCAGTCGGGTCTACCATGTTCATGGTCAACAGCAGTCATTATACCCATTTTTAAGAAGGGTAAAAGAGATAACCTGCAATGTTTTAGACCAATTTCCCTAATAGATGTTTCGGCCAAAATCCTGGGCAGGGTAATTTTGCAGCGACTTATGGAATGGACAGAGGACAATCATATAATCACAGACATCCAATATGGCTTTAGAACAGGAAGATCAACGAGCGACCAATGTCTGAACCTTTATATGTTGGTTGCAAAGTACACTAAAGCCAGTAATGGATGTATGTCGTTACAACGCACACTTTTACAATGCATGCACTTACAACGCATTTTTTACAACGCAACATCCATTACAACGCATTCCATTACATAGCATGACACTACAACACATTTTTAAAAACTACCTTTACAACGCATTCCATTACATCGCATACTACCTTTACAACGCATACCATTACAACGCATAATATTAAATTGCATTTAAGGTAAGTATTAGATAGTATAGGGGTAAAAATTACTATTCTAACTCCAGGGGGTGCAAAAGTAGGGTAAGTGTTGGATAGTATAGGGGTAAAAATTACTATTCTAACTCCAGGGGGTGCAACAGTAGGGTAAGTGTTGGATAGTATAGGGGTAAAAATTACTATTCTAACTCCAGGAGGTGCAATAGTAGGGAAAGTGTTGGATAGTATAGGGGTAAAAATTACTATTCTAACTCCAGGGGGTGCAACAGTAGGGTAAGTGTTGGATAGTATAGGGGTAAAAATGACTATTCTAACTCCAGGGGGTGCAACAGTAGGGTAAGTGTTGGATAGTATAGGGGTAAAAATCACTATTCTAACTCCAGGGGGTGCAACAGTAGGGAAAGTGTTGGATAGTATAGGGGTAAAAATTACTATTCTAACTCTAGGGGGTGCAACAGTAGGGTAAGTGTTGGATAGTATAGGGGTAAAAATTACTATTCTAACTCCAGGGGGTGCAACAGTAGGGTAAGTGTTGGATAGTATAGGGGTAAAA
Organism: Triturus cristatus; assembly: GCF_964204655.1. Taxonomy (NCBI): domain Eukaryota; kingdom Metazoa; phylum Chordata; class Amphibia; order Caudata; family Salamandridae; genus Triturus; species Triturus cristatus. Next base: position 1,097,168,558 of record NC_140581.1, read on the forward strand.
ATTACTATCTAACTCCAGAGGGTGCAACAGTAGGGAAAGTGTTGGATAGTATAGGGGTAAAAATTACTATTCTAACTCCAGGGGGTGCAACAGTAAGGTAAGTGTTGGATAGTGTAGTGTAATGGTATGCGTTGTAAAGGTAGTATGCGATGTAATGGAATGCGTTGTAAAGATAGTTTTTAAAAATGCGTTGTAGTGTCATGCTATGTAATGGAATGCGTTGTAATGGATGTTGCGTTGTAAAAAATGCGTTGTAAGTGTAGTGCGTTGTAAAAGTTGCGTTGTAAATGTTGTTCACCCCAGTAATGAAGACATGTATCTGGGATTCATGGACTTAGCAGCTGCCTTTGATAATGTCAATAGGAACAAGCTATGGTGTCTGATGAGTGATAAGGGTATCGATTTGGGCCTGATTAAAATTCTTAGGGAGCTACATCGGGACACAACAGCCAAAGTTCGCTATAATTTGGAGGGAGGGAACACGAAATCGTTCCTTGTACGAGTGGGGTGAGGCAGGGGTGCATTCTTGCCCCCTTCCTGTTCTCGCTATACATTAAAAACTTAGAACAGGCTCTGCTAAACCTAAAGACAGATTGCCCGAGAATAGGATTGCGCCAAATTCCGGTGCTATTATACGCAGATGATGCGGTTCTGCTCGCCCGTACCCCAAGGGGCCTGCAAAGCCTGATAGATGGGTTTGTAAAATTCATGGATACCCTGGGGTTGTCAGTAAATCTGAATAAGTCTTTTGTAATGTTGGCAGGTGCTAAACCATGCAAGAGTTTTGCATATAAAATAGGGAACCACCAACTGGAGATAACTCCCTCTTTTTCCTACCTGGGGTTACTTTTTGATAGGGCACTCAAATTTAGATCCCTAGTGGAGGATCGATGCACAAAATTAATCTCCACAAATGGGGCCATATTAAATTATGGCCGAAGGTTGGGCCGATGGTCTCCAGAACAAGTGATGAACCTTTATGGTTCGATTGGCTGGGCCAAAGCCACGTATGGCTCAGAAGTCTGGGTTTATGTCAACGTAGAGCAACTGCAACTGGTGGAAAACAAATTTATGCGTAGGATCCTGAGGGTCCCCCAGAGTTCCCCAGCTGTAATTGCACACAAGGAATTAGGGAGACCCTTTCTAGAGGATAAACTCAAGATAAGACCCATCATAGCCTGGTTAAAAATATGGGCTATCCCTGAGGCAAATTTTACAAGACAAATCTTGAGGGATTGCCTGACAAGGGATAAAGGATTACAAATTCCTTGGTTAAATTATGTCAAGACCACCCTGGAGGGCATTGATCAGAGGGATCTCTTCACCGATCCCAGTTCTATTTTATTGTCTGATAAACGGAAAATTAAAACTCTGTTGGCTGCTCAACTCGCCGAAATAAGAATAAAACAGGAGTTGTTAGAGCACACTGTACTCACCTATAGCTATATTAAGAACACAGAGGGCATGGAGCCATATCTCTATGTAATGTATAATGCCCAGGATAGGTTCTTAATGACTCATTTTAGGCTCAATCTTTTACCTCACATACTGGCAGAGCCGCCAGGTTTTACACAGTCCATTGAGCAGAAAGGTGCCTGCGGTTGCGACAATTTGTCTCCGCAGGACACCCTTCATTTTGTTCTTCTGTGTCCTTTTTTTAAGTACCCTAGACGTAAGTTCCTGGTTGAGATTTTAAAAAAAGAGAAGTTTCGTCATGCTAAAATGGCTTTATTGTTCTTGCAAAGAGCTCATGACTCATGGTCACAGTGTTGCATTATGAATTTTAATAAGACTGCTGTAAAGTTAAGAAACACTAGAGGTGGGTGCTTGAAGGGCCCCGTGTTGAGCATTGTGTTAATTGTTTTTATATTTTAACTAATGAAATGCTGGAATTCATAGTAATGTAACTTTTTTTTTTTTTATTTGTTGATATGTGTACTTTTATGATGTTTTTAACTATCGAATAAAGAATTATTACGATTACGATTACGACTTAAACTCTAAGAAAATGCCCCAAAAGGTTCAGTGGACAGTTAGCTGTCAAAAGGCATTTGATGACCTGAAGCAGGCCATGTGCACTGCTCCCATTCTGCAAAGTCCTGACTACTCCAAAAAGTTCATTGTCCAAACAGATGCATCTGAGTTGGGGGTAGGGGCTGTACTGTCACAGTTGAAAGATGAAGGTCAGGATCAACCAGTAGGTTTCATAAGCAGAAGGTTGACCCACAGAGAGAAACGTTGGTCAGCCATTGAGAAGGAGGCCTTTGCTGTGGTTTGGGCTCTGAAGAAGTTGAGGCCATACTTGTTTGATACTCACTTCATTGTTCATACAGACCATAAGCCCCTCTTATGGCTAAAACAGATGAAGGGTGAAAACCCCAAACTTCTCAGGTGGTCCATTTCCCTACAGGGGATGGACGATACAATGGAACATAGACCTGGGAGTAACCATGCCAATGCAGATGGACTCTCCAGATATTTCCACTTAGAACATGAAGACTCAACTGGTCAAGGTTAGTTTAATGTCCCTGCGTTTGGAGGGGGGGTTGTGAAGGAGAGTAGGATCTGCTTCACATGTTTACCCCCACTTTTTGCTGGTGTTTCACAGTTTTTCGACTTTAGTCTGGCTGGGAACCTGCTATTCAGGGCCCCAGCCTAGCTGCTCCCTCTCTAAATTGATTGCATGTACTTTAGGTACACCACAGATTGGATCCTGAGGTACCCTTGTGAGTCCCGAGTATATGGTACGCTATGTACCCAGGGCATAGGTACCCCAGAGGCCTACCAGGGGCTGAAGCATGTATTATGGCACCCCTGGAAAGCCACCCAAAATTACACCAGTGGTATACTACTGCAGCCTGGGTAAGGTGGTGCATGCACCCCTTACTGAGGTATAGGTTCACTTTACCTCACCTAACACTGCACATACAAACCTATCAGTCACTCCTATGGCAGGCCTTATCAATCCTGAAGGCAGAGTGCTTGGTTATATGTGAGGGGGTGCCCAGGCATGAGATGAGCCCCTCTGCAGCCTTCGGAATCTCTTTTACGGGGTTGTCAGTGGTGCAGCCTGACCATATACTCTTAAGTGCATTATATCTTAAATGGTTAATGCTAACTTTGGACTGGCTACACGGAAACATGTTGTGTTTGGTGTCAAACACCTTGGAATCATACCCCCACATCAGTTCTTGATGTGAGGATATGATCCCACCCTTCTAGAGGGAGAGACATGGCAGTACTGGCATACCCGGTAGAAATCTAATAGAGCCCTGGCGTCACAAAATGGATGCTGCAGCCACAGACACGGGTTTGGCCTCCTGCTGCTGACCGAAACTCCGGCAGGAGAGGCCTGGACAATAGGTTTCTTGTCACAAGGAGGTGTAACCACCTCCCAGACAGGCTTATGTGTATTGGGGCTGGGTGGGAGCACTCTCTGAGTGCTTTGAAGTCCTGCACTGGGGGCACATTTGGTGTCCCTGTGCATAGTCCAGCTCAAACTGGTTCAGGGGCTTCCAGCCCCTGCTCTGGCATGAAACTGGACAAAGGAAATGGGTGTAGCCACCCCTCTTTCCAAACCCTCCCATAGGTGGGTCCCCAGAGCTAGTCCAACCCCTTCCTTAGGTATAAGAAAGGAACCTCTGTAACCAGAACTTTAGATATCCCTGGATGAAACTCTGAAGCTGAATCCTGGAACTTCAACGCTCTACTCAAGACTAGAGGACTGAAGAAATCTCCCTTGGGGTCAAGGAGTGACTCCCCTGCTTGGCAGGCACCAACGAAGCAACTTGCCAGTCTGCATTTCCGAAGCTCCTGCCAGACTCTGAAGTATTTGCAGCCCAGGAAGAGGATTTCCAGACATCTCAGAGGAGGACCCAAGTCCTCAGCAAAGCTGAGACCCGCTGCCCTCGTGAGTAGCGTGGAACCGGAACTCCTGGTCACCATACACTTTTGTAAGTGCATTGACTTCTCGACGTCTCCTGAAGTCGTGCTTGGGCTGACTTGTAGCCCCTACCTCGAGCACAGAATCCACTGAAGATTGTCAGCCTAGTCACCTTGAGTGACCCATTGGCCACCATTTTGTGTTTTGTCTCGAGGTCTCTTCGCGATCACTGGTCCATCAACTGGTGGGTCCCTGAGGGGGTAACTTTGAATTTCCTTGGGCTTTTCTGGTTTCTCCAGATGTGCCCCGACTCCCTACCAAGTGGTGAGTTCCACAGACCTTGTTGGTCTGCACCTAAGCAGCTTTGTCGTTTCTGCATGGGTTGCTGTTGCCAAGGCTTGTTGTGTCCAATCCGGGCACCGACACTGTAGCACTTGACATCCTTTGTGGGGCAGCTCAAATCCAGCTCCTGGTTGTCCTCGACGCCTCCTGGTCCTCGTGGTTGAAGAGTCAAGCTTCACCTTCTTCACCTGAAATCACCCAACATCGGTGGACATCTGCCTATCGCCTTCCTGGTCACTGGCTAGTGACCCAGACTCCCCTCTGCTTTCAGGTTCTTCTCAACTTCGATCCAGGCTTGGATCTCTTCGGACACTTCACATCTTCCCGGCAGCAGCACTTCTTTGCCAGCTCCCATTGAAATCGATGACGCGACCCAACACCATTTGACACCTGTGCACTGGCTACCCTGGGTGAGGTAACACAAGTACTCCGGTGCTCCCGTGGGCGTTGGCCCTAGAACTTCCTAAGTCCAAAAGGGTTTGGTCCTGACTCACTTCTAAGTGTCCCTAATCATTAAAAATCTAACCACAACTTTCCCCATTGAAGCTAACAGGAGCTCGGGTCTGTGTTCACACACTGCACATGGCCCCCGTAGATCCCCTGTGTCACTACCTTGGGTGGTTCCTTGGGGTCCCAGTGATTCTACAGGCTCTAGGCCTTGTGTCTAGTTAAGTCGTGTTTCTTATACCACTATTTTAGTATATGGTTTGGCTCGCCCCTAGGGCCTGATGTGTATTTGTGCTTATTACTGTCATATTTGAAGTGTAACTTATGTGTTTTGACCTATAGTCTCATAAAGAGCCTAGGAGGGTGTGTTTAGAAATAAATACATATATTTTATATATATATATATACATGCTGTGATTGTCTTTCATTTAGGCGCTCAAGAAATTATAGACTTAGCCTGAAGGCTGCTCTCCATAACTACCACTAGGATAGCTTTCAATAAAGGTTGTTTTTAACCTAAACCAATAAGGGGTTGTTTGGACTGGTACAGGGTGCCCACTATAATTAGTGGACAGCATATACCAGGCCAACTTCTCACAGAGACCCTTACGGATAAGTAGTCGCGCTTAACAAACACCTGATTAATTGAATGTTTGACATTGTTCAACATTCTGTCCATCAATTGTTTATTTTGCATTAAGACTATTAATAGCAGAGAGGGTATCCTCTAGACTGAAAGATATCTCATTGGTCTTGCCATTTCCCTGCTTGATAACATCACCCTCGGAACACTCCTCTACCACATTAGGGGGCTGTTTTATAGATGGAGCCTGAGTATAGTTTTGCAAAATGTTCTTCCCATCTTTCTGGTTGGAAATTATTCCCCCATGAAACTTATTGGTTAACTTATGAACATTTCATTAGTTTATTAAATATTTCTTTGCTCTGATACTGTGTGCTAGGAGTGACAATAGTTATAACCCTGGATCAAAGAGGAAAAAGAGGACTCTGAAGTCTCAGTCGTACATTTAAAGTGGAGTTTATGCTGTAGTAGGAATTCACTTTTTGTAAGTGAGCGTTATCATTCATGTTATGCATCCCTTGTTAACAGTCACATCTGAAAATGATACATTATTGTTTCGTTGTTGTAGGTCAGTCACAGCACATCACCTCAGAAGTCGTTGTTCAGGTGCCAGGAGAACTCGATAAACAGACGCAGTGATTTCCTAGAGCTGAATCAAAGACACAAGTCTCTTTCTTTTCATGTCTATCCCAACCCCCATTCCCTTCTAAGGAATAGTAAGATTCAGGGTTGTCAGTCCCTCGATCGGACGCTGCACCAAGAGTGTGTACTCCACATGATTGGTTTGATACCTATTGAGTGCCAAAAACATTCCTTTTGCTTGTATTCTCGGAGTGCGGGATAGAGTGATACCAAAATCAAGAGCACAGACTAAAATTAATCATAGCTGCTCCTGAGGGGTAAGCTGCCACCCATGCTGGTGAGGCTGCAACTGTTTCTTTACTACAGAAACACTATTGGTGGCATGGTCTCCACAAACAGACAAAACAATATGCCCATAGCTGTGACATTTGTCGACAAATTTGAAAGTTTCACACCAGCTCACCCACCACAGACACCTCTCTAAGTCTCAAACAAACCATTGGCATGTGTCTATCTTGACTTCTGTTGACCTCTAAATCTGGATGGTATATTTACATTTATTCTCTTAGCAACCGATTTATGTTATGGATTTATCTTGCTGTAGCCACAGCAATCAGCTGATGCTCGAACTGTGCTAAAAGATCTGCAAATCTTCATCGGGACACATGCAGTAGCTGCATTTCACTATGACCAGGGACCAGTGTTTGCATTCAGAGCTTACTGGGTTACCATGGGAACCCTGGGTATGGTTGTGCATTAGTCCTCCCCTATCATCCTGTGGGAAATTTGATAGTGGAATGGAAAAAACGTGACTTAATGCAGTCTTAAACACCTAGAGTATTAAGTTCCAGATGTAGTTGGATCCATCACTTGTATCGAGTTCAGAGAGCTTTAAATACTCTGCCTAGAAGATCTTGGAGTGGCCAGACTCCCTGTCAAGTCCTGCTAGGTGTCTAGTTGTACATTCTTGACCTTGATAATCCTAGCACAGTGGCAGCAGATACACCTTTTGACTACAAGATGTCCGAGATGAGGCCTCAAATGAAAATACTAAACATCCTGCCACTGAAGAAGTGAAGGTGCAACTAGCAACTCTTGTCTCAATTTCTAAAGTTGGGATCAACAAAGGTATTCCGCCCATCATATAGAACACCGGTGCCAGTCGATGCATTGCAGGTACCAGAACTGTGATTTTGCCACCAGTTGCTGGTTGTAGAAAGAAACGATTTGTGTCCATTGGCACAGAGCAGGGATGATGGGTGGGTTGGTAAGGAATCTGTGGCTAGATATTGTCTCTACCAGAAAAGGCGTTACCGAAGGTAAGTAATTTGTTCATCGGATAGAGATTTCTAGCTGCAGATTCCTCTCCTTTGAATAGATACACAAGCAATACCATCCCCAGTGGTGGGTCTGCAGACAAATTTAAACTAGGACGTCCTGCAGGACCGAATGGGCAAAATGTCAACCTTTGCAGACCTGACTGTCCAGGCAGTAATGCTTGGTAAATGTGTGCAAGAAAGCCCATGTTGCTGCTTGGCAGATGTCCATGTCTGGGACTCCATGTGCTAATGCAGTGTTTGCTGCTTTAGCTCTGGCAGAATAACCCGGTAAGCCTTCAGGAGGCTGTTTCTTTGCCAGTTCTTAGCAAATCTTGATGCAGAGAAAGTCCCATAGAGATGGTCTGCTTCTGCACCGCCCAGCCTTTCTTCACCTCAACATACTCCCCGAAGAGTTGGTCTTCCACCCGGAACTCTCATTTGCTGTCAGGATAGAACAACAACTCTCTTTTTGGGTCCAAATGGTGGAGTCGCTACTCTTCCTTAGAGGGATGTTGAGGAGCATTGTAGGTGGGCCAGGTGACAGATTGGCCCACATGAAATGGCTTTACCACTTTCGGCAGGAAAGAGGCCCAAGTAAGAAGCATCAGTTTGTCTGGATAAATTGATACGAATCAAGGTTTGGAAGATAAAGCCTGCAGCTCGCTTACCCTCCGGGTAGATGTAATAGCCACGAGGAAAGCTATTTTAATCGTGAGTAGCGAGAGGAGACAATTGTGAAGAGGCTCGAAAGAAAACACATCAATGTGAGGACCAAATAAAGGACACACTGAGGCATAATAAAAGGAGAAGGGGGGATCATATGTACAAGACCCTTCAAATAATCTATTTACAATAAGGGACTCAAATAAAGAGGGTTGGTTAGGCAGCTGCAAGAAGGCAGACAGAGCAGAAAGATAACCCTTCAGAGTGGTCAAAGCAGAGCCCTGCTGGGTAAGGGTAAAAAAAAAGCAAAATATCTGAAAGGGAGGCAAAAAGTGGGTCAATAGACTTTTCTGTACAATATTATATACGTTTCTTCCAACAGCAGCCATATATATAGCGTTTCGGAAGAGTGATGCATGGCTGCCAGAACAAAAATGTCGACTTCGGGAGGAAGGTCAAAGGCTATCAACTGCTGCCGCTCAATCTCCATGCAAGAAAGCAGAAAGCTGACAGGTTCGGGTGGAGAACCCACCCCTGCTGCTGCAAACAAAGACCCTCCGAAAGAGGCAGCCTGATCGGAGGATCAACACTTATCTTTAGAATCTCAGGATACCAAACCCAAAATGTCCAGTCCGGAGCTACAAGGATGACTTGGGCTTGGTCATTTCTGATCATCTTGAGAACCCTGGGCCAGAGTGGTCTGGCTGGAATGGAATTGCCACACGTCCGGCTGTGTCGTAAATCATGAAACAGTCCTTTGGAGTGTCTTTACTTCAGGAACTAAATGACAACTGGTCTTTGTCCTTTCGACCTATGTGGTTACACTGCGTAAAGCCCGTGTCCACTGTCTGTTGTGGATTTTTAAGTGTGCTCTGGATCTATGTCTTGCAATGCAACAAGTTCAACCTACGGATATGGACCTGCAGGTGCCTCCACTAAGGGCTCATCTTCAGTGCTGTCCTATCAGACTACCGTTGCCACAGGATGAATATTATGAGCCATTCCTGGATGGTTCGGCACCTGGATTACTGGATCCTGGCTCCTCTACAGTTTTACTGCCGGCTGGCACACCATCAGCGACTTTTGATTGGGCTAGATACGGTCATGTTTGTTCTTTGTAACTTTCAGTCCGGGCCACTGTAGAAATATTATCTGTCGGAGCAGGTTCCTACCTGGATTCCCCTTAAAAGCTGCATTTGACTTGGTCCGATGAGTCACGTTATGGAAAAAATTTGTTAGGATGGGGCATTCCTTGTAAATTACTGGATGCAATTGTTGTATTATAGATAAATACTTGGGTTCAGGTTAAGTTAGGGGATGGCCTCAGTCTGACTTGACGAATCAAAACTTTTAATGATCTTAAACAAGGTGTGTACTTGCTTCATGTTTATTTAATATTTTTATTGCAGATTTGTACGAGCATTTGAATAAGATCAATGCCCATCCACCTAAATTTGGAAACTGTTACATAAAATATTTAAAATATGCGGACAATACGATCTTACTTAGTCAGACCTCTATAAGTCTACAGTGACTTATATATTCTTTTGAAGAATATACAGCTATCAATTGTCTTGAACTAAATACTAAGAAAACTAGGATAATGAAGATAGAAGCATCGTTTGCCAAGTCTAAAGTGTGCATATTTCTTAGTTAGCATTTTATCATGTAGTTCGAACACTTTGTCCACGGCTAAGGAAAACTATAACTTGAGTAGGTATGTGGGTTTTTGTTTCAGCCCCCCACACACTTTTTGCCTGACTCTGATGCAATATTTGACTGATTGTGCATTGGGTTCATGCTAACCAGGTTCCCAGTGCCTGTGTTCTTTCCCAAAACTGTACTTTTGATTCTACAATTGCACACCTCTGGCCCACATATAAGTCCCTTGTAAAAGGTATTACTGGTATCAAGGGCACTGTGACTAGAGAGGGTCTCTAAGGGCTGCAGCATGTATTGTGCCACCCTCAGAGACCCCTCACCTTACACATATACACTGCCATTGCAGACTGTGTGTTTTGGTCCAGACAAAACTTAAGTATCGATATGGTACACATCTCTGTATGCTGTGCCTGCAAACACTGCCTGTGGCATAGGTAAGTCATCCATCTAGCAGGCATCACAGCCCTAAGGCAGGGTACACTATACCACAGGTGAGGGCATAGCTGCATGAGCAATATACCCCTACAGTGTCGAAGTCTATTGTTAGACATTGTAAGTGCAATGAAGCCATTTTCAGAACAGGGGCTGGGAGTTAGTCATTACGAACTCCACAGCTCTATGATGGCTTTATTGAATGCTAAGAGGTTTGGTATCAAACTTCTCAGCATAATAAACACACACTGATGCCTGTGTTGGATTCATTAATAAATGCACTCAGAGGACACCTCACAGGTGCCCCCTGAAACCTTCCAAACCACTAGAGTGTAGCTGACTGGTCTGCACCATCTATCCACTTCACAACATGTTTCTGACTCCCTGAGGTGATAGCCGTGTGCTCTCGTGAGTCAGAAACAAAGCCTGATCTGGGCAGAGGTGCTTCACACCTACCCCCAAGCAGGAGCAGCATTCAAAGGAGGTGAGCCTCAAAGGCTTCCTGCCCTTTGTTATGGTAGACAGGGTCTCTCCAGCTAGTGGACATGCTCGCCCCCCTGATGAAGCACCACACTTGGTGGGAAAATGAAGAAGCAGGAGAGGTTTTTCCCCTCTCAGCCAGGGCCACCCCTAAGGGGTCATGAGCTGAAGAGAGGCCCTCCTTTGAAAATCATCCAGATTGTTTGTGAGGATTTCAGCCAATAGGATTAGGGGTATGCCCCCTCCCCAAAAGGGAGTGGACATACAAAGGGTGTAGTCACCCTAAAGTTAAGTAGTCCATTGACTACTAACTTCCAGTACCTGTAACACTCCTAAATTGAGTATTTATTGGCACCCCTGAACCTTTCTCCTCAGATCCCTGTGACTTAAGAAGAAGGACAGAGAATACACCATGCAGCCAAGCCTGAAGATGACTAATGATTTAGCCCCAGCCCTACCAGCCTGTCTCCCGCTTAAAGACTCTGCAAGAAGATGACATCTGTCCTGCAGCCATCGACTTCCAGAAACCAGAGGAAGAATGCCTGTACTTCAACTAAGACCATATCTCCCAACGACAGCGGCTCTGCTGAAAAGAGACCATCTCCAAGGATTCTGGAAAAAGCTAGAACCGCAACTCTTGCCCAATCTGCACCTGATCCCACATCCCGAGTCTGAGTGGTGCACCTGTCCAGTGAAGTCTCCCCAGTGATCCCACCCTCTAAACCATTGGTGACTGACCTTTTCCGGACTCCATGAAGATGCATACATCCTCAGCTTGAAGGGTTACCTTGACTGCAATCGGCACCTGTAAAGAAATCCAGACTTCCAAAGGCACCCATGCATCCTCAGCCACCTTTCTTTGGTGAACCCAGCGACAGAGCCCAGGCATCTACCGACACCTCTAATTACCTTCCCAGCTGCTGGTTACCTTTGTCCAGCCTCCTGGTCTGAGCTTGCAGCCTCTTTGTGCAACAGAGATTCCCTATTTACTGGCATTTGACGCCTGATGCTGATTTGCACACTGCATCCGGCCGCCGCTGTGCAGCTGATGGTGTATGGTTGGTGCTGCCATGTGGCCCCTCCTGTGCTTGCCTAAACTCCCTGGGCCTGTGCCCTGAAATTGTGGGTACCTACCAGCAACCAGCACCCCTGTGGGTGACCCCAGTCTCCATTGACAACATTGGGCTCAGTGACCTCAGCACCCGGCGGCCCCAATGCCGCTGGTGGTGCAGTACCTACCTGTCATGCAGTTACTATAAAACCTATACAGGATCTGTACGTTCGGACAGCATACACTGTAGGATTGGTGTCGGACTGATTCTGAACACCCCCTTCGGGTATGTTGGCCTTTTGTACCAGCTAGCTCACAGAGCCACTATAATCACCTCTTACCAAGGAGAGAATAGTTCTTGGCAATCAACCAACATAACATCCCTGATCCCTCAGGACCATGGAAACAATATACTACTTTTCGCTCAGTCATTCGTGCTTAGTTAGTCTGTCTTAGAGAGGTACACAGAATAAACAATCTGGGCGTTTTCAATAAGTATTTATTGAACAGTTGTTATTCTGGTTTAGAATAGATGAGCTGCAACAACCGTTAGACAGTAGCAGAAATATAGGATTAGAAGCACTGTGAAAATAAACGGATGGTAAAGCTCTACCATCTTGCAGTAATCATGAATACATACAAGTATATAACATACATGATAATAAAAAAATGCGTACTCCTACGATGTCTCCCTAACTAGATGTTCCTAAGTGTACCGCACATGTGTGTAGGTGTTAAGCCAAGAACCCCTCTAGGATAAATTCAACCCCATTACCTGAAGTGAGGGACTGTGGGACCCTGTCTTGGTCTCGAGTTGGACACCCTGCGAGGGATGTTAGACCACTGCGAGCTGGAGTGTCTGCATACAAGAACCTCAGTGTCACTGGTCAGTATGTCGGCAGGGAAGTCCTGCACGAAAATCTTCATCGCATCAACATCGTTGCAACACTTTCGTTGCCCTGCGTGTCGCATCTAAAAGGTACATTGACTTAAAGTGTCGCATTTAAGAACTAAAGAGAACTAAGCAAATTCTACCATCTAAAGTAACAGTATTGTGTGTTTTTGTCGTTTAATGGTCTTGTGGTAAATCTATATAAAGAATACTTATTTTTTATATAAAACCTGTGTGGTGTCCATCTGTAGTGTTGTCACTTGATTACTGTATGTGTTCACAAATGCTTTACACACTGCATCTGAGATAAGCCTGTCTGCTCGTGCCAAGCTACCAAGGGGGTGAGCAGGGGTTATTTTAGGAGTGTACCCCCTTACCCTGACTAGAGGCATAGTCCAGCTCAAACTGGTTCAGGGGCTTCCAGCCCCTGCTCTGGCACGAAACTGGACAAAGGAAATGGGTGCAGCCACCCCTCTTTCCAAACCCTCCCATAGGTGGGTCCCCAGAGCTAGTCCAACCCCTTCCTTAGGTATAAGAAAGTAACCTCTGTAACCCGAACTTTAGATATCCCTGGATGAAACTCTGAAGCTGAATCCTGGAACTTCAACGCTCTACTCAAGACTAGAGGACTGATGAAATCTCCCTTGGGGTCAAGGAGTGACTCCCCTGCTTGGCAGGCACCAACGAAGCAACTTGCCAGTCTGCATTTCCGAAGCTCCTGCCAGACTCTGAAGTATTTGCAGCCCAGGAAGAGGATTTCCAGACATCTCAGAGGCGGACCCAAGTCCTCAGCAAAGCTGAGACCCGCTGCCCTCGTGAGTAGCGTGGAACCGGAACTCCTGGTCACCATACACTTTTGCAAGTGCAGTGACTTCTCGACGTCTCCTGAAGTCGTGCTTGGGCTGACTTGTAGCCCCTACCTCGAGCACAGAATCCACTGAAGATTGTCAGCCTAGTCACCTTGAGTGACCCGTGGGCCACCATTTTGTGTTTGTCTCGAGGTCTCTTCGCGATCACTGGTCCATCAACTGGTGGGTCCCTGAGGGGGTAACTTTGAATTTCCTTGGGCTTTTCTGGTTTCTCCAGATGTGCCCCGACTCCCTACCAAGTGGTGAGTTCCACAGACCTTGTTGGTCTGCACTGAAGCAGCTTTCTCGTTTCTGCGTGGGTTGCTGTTGCCAAGGCTTGTTGTGTCCAATCCGGGCACCGACACTGTAGCACTCGACATCCTTTGTGGGGCAGCTCAAATCCAGCTCCTGGTTGTCCTCGACGCCTCCTGGTCCTCGTGGTTGAAGAGTCAAGCTTCACCTTCTTCACCTGAAATCACCCAACATCGGTGGACATCTGCCTATCGCCTTCCTGGTCACTGGCTAGTGACCCAGACTCCCCTCTGCTTTCAGGTTCTTCTCGACTTCGATCCAGGCTTGGATCTCTTCGGACACTTCGCATCTTCCCGGCAGCAGCACTTCTTTGCCAGCTCCCATTGAAATCGATGACGCGACCCAACACCATTTGACACCTGTGCACTGGCTACCCTGGGTGAGGTAACACAAGTACTCCGGTGCTCCCGTGGGTGTTGGCCCTAGAACTTCCTAAGTCCAAAAGGGTTTGGTCCTGACTCACTTCTAAGTGTCCCTAATCTTTAAAAATCTAACCACAACTTTCCCCATAGAAGCTAACGGGAGCTCGGGTCTGTGTTCACACACTGCACATGGCCCCCGTAGATCCCCTGTGTCACTACCTTGGGTGGTTCCTTGGGGTCACAGTGATTCTACAGGCTCTAGGCCTTGTGTCTAGTTAAGTCGTGTTTCTTATACCACTATTTTAGTATATGGTTTGGCTCGCCCCTAGGGCCTGATGTGTATTTGTGCTTATTACTGTCATATTTGAAGTGTAACTTATGTGTTTTGACCTCTAGTCTCATAAAGAGCCTAGGAGGGTGTGCTTAGAAATAAATACATATATTTTATATATATATACATGCTGTGATTGTCTTTCATTTAGGCGCTCAAGAAATTATAGACTTAGCCTGAAGGCTGCTCTCCATAACTACCACTAGGATAGCTTTCAATAAAGGTTGTTTTTAACCTAAACCAATAAGGGGTTGCTTGGACTGGTACAGGGTGCCCACTATAATTAGTGGACAGCATATACCAGGCCAACTTCTCACAGAGACCCTTACGGATAAGTAGTCGCGCTTAACAAACACCTGATTAATTGAATGTTTGACATTGTTCAACATTCTGTCCATCAATTGTTTATTTTGCATTAAGACTATTAATAGCAGAGAGGGTATCCTCTAGACTGAAAGATATCTCATTGGTCTTGCCATTTCCCTGCTTGATAACATCACCCTCGGAACACTCCTCTACCACATTAGGGGGCTGTTTTATAGATGGAGCCTGAGTATAGTTTTGCAAAATGTTCTTCCCATCTTTCTGGTTGGAAATTATTCCCCCATGAAACTTATTGGTTAACTTATGAACATTTCATTAGTTTATTAAATATTTCTTTGCTCTGATACTGTGTGCTAGGAGTGACAATAGTTATAACCCTGGATCAAAGAGGAAAAAGAGGACTCTGAAGTCTCAGTCGTACATTTAAAGTGGAGTTTATGCTGTAGTAGGAATTCACTTTTTGTAAGTGAGCGTTATCATTCATGTTATGCATCCCTTGTTAACAGTCACATCTGAAAATGATACATTATTGTTTCGTTGTTGTAGGTCAGTCACAGCACATCACCTCAGAAGTCGTTGTTCAGGTGCCAGGAGAGCTCGATAAACAGACGCAGTGATTTCCTAGAGCTGAATCAAAGACACAAGTCTCTTTCTTTTCATGTCTATCCCAACCCCCATTCCCTTCTAAGGAGTAGTACGATTCAGGGTTGTCAGTCCCTCGATCGGACGCTGCACCAAGAGTGTGTACTCCACATGAGTGGTTTGATACCTATTGAGTGCCAAAAACATTCCTTTTGCTTATATTCTCGGAGTGCGGGATAGAGTGATACCAAAATCAAGAGCACAGACTAAAATTAATCATAGCTGCTCCTGAGGGGTAAGCTGCCACCCATGCTGGTGAGGCTGCAACTGTTTCTTTACTACAGAAACACTATTGGTGGCATGGTCTCCACAAACAGACAAAACAATATGCCCATAGCTGTGACATTTGTCGACAAATTTGAAAGTTTCACACCAGCTCACCCACCACAGACACCTCTCTTAGTCTCAAACAAACCATTGGCATGTGTCTATCTTGACTTCTGTTGACCTCTAAATCTGGATGGTATATTTACATTTATTCTCTTAGCAACCGATTTATGTTATGGATTTATCTTGCTGTAGCCACAGCAATCAGCTGATGCTCGAACTGTGCTAAAAGATCTGCAAATCTTCATCGGGACACATGCAGTAGCTGCATTTCACTATGACCAGGGACCAGTGTTTGCATTCAGGGCTTACTGGGTTACCATGGGAACCCTGGGTATGGTTGTGCATTAGTCCTCCCCTATCATCCTGTGGGAAATTTGATAGTGGAATGGAAAAAACGTGACTTAATGCAGTCTTAAACACCTAGAGTATTAAGTTCCAGATGTAGTTGGATCCATCACTTGTATCGAGTTCAGAGAGCTTTAAATACTCTGCCTAGAAGATCTTGGAGTGGCCAGACTCCCTGTCAAGTCCTGCTAGGTGTCTAGTTGTACATTGTTGACCTTGATAATCCTAGCACAGTGGCAGCAGATACACCTTTTGACTACAAGATGTCCGAGATGAGGCCTCAAATGAAAATACTAAACATCCTGCCACTGAAGAAGTGAAGGTGCAACTAGCAACTCTTGTCTCAATTTCTAAAGTTGGGATCAACAAAGGTATTCCGCCCATCATATAGAACACCGGTGCCAGTCGATGCATTGCAGGTACCAGAACTGTGATTTTGCCACCAGTTGCTGGTTGTAGAAAGAAACAATTTGTGTCCATTGGCACAGAGCAGGGATGATGGGTTGGTTGGTAAGGAATCTGTGGCTAGATATTGTCTCTACCAGAAAAGGCGTTACCGAAGGTAAGTAATTTGTTCATCGGATAGAGACTTCTAGCTGCAGATTCCTCTCCTTTGAAGAGATACACAAGCAATACCATCCCCAGTGGTGGGTCTGCAGACAAATTTAAACTAGGACGTCCTGCAGGACCGAATGGGCAAAATGTCAACCTTTGCAGACCTGACTGTCCAGGCAGTAATGCTTGGTAAATGTGTGCAAGAAAGCCCATGTTGCTGCTTCGCAGATGTCCATGTCTGGGACTCCATGTGCTAATGCAGTGTTTGCTGCTTTAGCTCTGGCAGAATAACCCGGTAAGCCTTCAGGAGGCTGTTTCTTTGCCAGTTCTTAGCAAATCTTGATGCAGAGAAAGTCCCATAGAGATGGTCTGCTTCTGCACCGCCCAGCCTTTCTTCACCTCAACATACTCCTCGAGGAGTTGGTCTTCCACCCGGAACACTCATTTGCTGTCAGGATAGAACAACTCTCTTTTTGGGTCCAAATGGTGGAGTCGCTACTCTTCCTTAGAGGGATGTTGAGGAGCATTGTAGGTGGGCCAGGTGACAGATTGGCCCACATGAAATGGCTTTACCACTTTCGGCAGGAAAGAGGCCCAAGTAAGAAGCATCAGTTTGTCTGGATAAATTGATACGAATCAAGGTTTGGAAGATAAAGCCTGCAGCTCGCTTACCCTCCGGGTAGATGTAATAGCCGTAAGGAAAGCTATTTTAATCGTGAGTAGCAAGAGGAGACAATTGTGAAGAGGCTCGAAAGAAAACACATCAATGTGAGGACCAAATAAAGGACACACTGAGGCATAATAAAAGGAGAAGGGGGGGATCATATGTGGAAGACCCTTCAAATAATCTATTTACAATAAGGGACTCAAATAAAGAAGGTTGGTTAGGCAGCTGCAAGAAAGCAGACAGAGCAGAAAGATAACCCTTCAGAGTGGCCAAAGCAGAGCCCTGCTGGGTAAGGGTAAAATAAAAGCAAAATATCTGAAAGGGAGGCAGAAAGTGGGTCAATAGACTTTTCTGTACAATATTATATACGTTTCTTCCAACAGCAGCCATATATATAGCGTTTTGGAAGAGGGATGCATGGCTGCCAGAACAAAACTGTCAACTTCGGGAGGAAGGTCAAAGGGTATCAACTGCTGCCGCTCAATCTCCATGCAAGAAAGCAGAAAGCTGACAGGTTCGGGTGGAGAACCCACCCCTGCTGCTGCAAACGAAGACCCTCCCAAAGAGGCAGCCTGATCGGAGGATCAACACTTATAGCTCAGGATACCAAACCCAAAATGTCCAGTCCGGAGCTATAAGGGTGACTTGGGCTCGGTCATTTCTGATCATCTTGAGAACCCTGGACCAGAGTGGTCTGGGTGGAATGGAATTGCCACACGTGCTGCTGTGTCGTAAATCATTAAAACAGTCCTTTGGAGTGTCTTTACTTCAGGAACTAAATGACAACTGGTCTTTGTCCTTTCTACCTATATGGTTACACTGCGTAAAGCCCGTGTCCACTGTCTGTTGTGGATTTTTAAGTGTGCTCTGGATCTATGTCTTGCAATGCAACAAGTTCAACATACGGATATGGATCTGTAGGTGCCTTCACTAAGGGCTCATCTTCAGTGCTGTCCTATCAGACTACCGTTGCCACAGGATGAATATTATGAGCCATTCCTGGATGGTTCGGCACCTGGATTACTGGATCCTGGCTCCTCTACAGTTACACTGCCGGCTGGCATACCATCAGCGACTTGTTCTTTGTAACTTTCAGTCCAGGCCACTGTAGAAATATTATCTGTCGGAGCAGGTTCCTACCTGGATCCCCCTTAAAAGCTGCATTTGACTTGGTCCGATGAGTCACGTTATGGAAAAAATTTGTTAGGATGGTGCATTCCGTGTAAATTACTGGATGCAATTGTTGTTTTATAGATAAATACTTGGGTTCAGGTTAGGTAAGGGGATGGCCTCGGCGAATCAAAACTTTTAACGATCTTAAACAAGGTGTGCACTTGCTTCATGTTTATTTAATATTTTTATTGCAGATTTGTACGAGCATTTGGATAAGATCAATGCCTATCCACCTAAATTTGGAAACTGTTACATAAAATATTTAAAATATGCGTACAATACGATCTTACTTAGTCAGACCTCTATCGGTCTACAGTGACTTATATATTCTTTTGAAGAATATACAGCTATGAATTGTCTTGAACTAAATACTAAGAAAACTAGGATAATGAAGATAGAAGCATCGTTTGCCAAGTCTAAAGTGTGCATATTTCTTAGTTAGCATTTTATCATGTAGTTCGAACACTTTGTCCACGGCTAAGGAAAACTATAACTTGTGTAGGTATGTGGGTTTTTGTTTCAGCCCCCCCCCCTCCTCACACTTTTTGCCTGACTCTGATGCAATATTTGACTGATTGTGCATTGGGTTCCTGCTAACCAGGTTCCCAGTGCCTGTGTTCTTTCCCAAAACTGTACTTTTGATTCTACAATTGCACACCTCTGGCCCACATATAAGTCCCTTGTAAAAGGTATTGCTGGTATCAAGGGCACTGTGACTAGAGAGGGTCTCTAAGGGCTGCAGCATGTATTGTGCCACCCTCAGAGACCCCTCACCTTACACATATACACTGCCATTGCAGACTGTGTGTTTTGGTCCAGACAAAACGTAAGAGTCGATATGGTACACATCCCTGTATGCCGTGCCTACAAACACTGCCTGTGGCATAGGTAAGTCATCCATCTAGCAGGCATCACAGCCCTAAGGCAGGGTACACTATACCACAGGTGAGGGCATAGCTGCATGAGCAATATGCCCCTACAGTGTCTAAGTCCATTGTTAGACATTGTAAGTGCAATGAAGCCATATTCAGAACAGGGGCTGGGAGTTAGTCATTACGAACTCCACAGCTCCATGATGGCTTTATTGAATGCTAAGAGGTTTGGTATCAAACTTCTCAGCATAATAAACACACACTGATGCCTGTGTTAGATTCATTAATAAATGCACTCAGAGGACACCTCACAGGTGCCCCCTGAAACCTTCCAAACCACTAGAGTATAGCTAACTGGTCTGCACCATCCATCCACTTCACAACATGTTTCTGACTCCCTGAGGTGATAGCCTTGTGCTCTCGTGAGTCAGAAACAAAGCCTGATCTGGGCAGAGGTGCTTCACACCTACCCCCAAGCAGGAGCAGCATTCAAAGGAGGTGAGCCTCCAAGGCTTCCTGCCCTTTGTTATGGTAGACAGGGCCTCTCCAGCTAGTGGAGATGCTCGCCCCCCTGATGAAGCACCACACTTGGTGGGAAAATAAGGAAGCAGGAGAGGTTTTTCCCCTCTTAGCCAGGGCCACCCCTAAGGGTTCATGAGCTGAAAAGAGCCACTCCTTTGAAAATCCTCCAGATTGTTTGTGAGGATTTCAGCCAATAGGATTAGGGGTATGCCCCCTCCCCAAAAGGGAGTGGACATACAAAGGGTGTAGTCACCCTAAAGTTAAGTAGTCCATTGACTACTAACTTCCAGTACCTGTAACACTCCTAAATTGAATATTTATTAGCACCCCCGAACCTTGCTCCTCAGATCCCTGTGACTTAAGAAGAAGGACAGAGAATACACCATGCAGCCAAGCCTGAAGATGACTAATGATTTAGCCCCAGCCCGACCAGCCTGTCTCCCGCTTAAAGACTTTGCAAGAAGATGACATCTGTCCTGCAGCCATCGACTTCCAGAAACCAGAGGAAGACTGCCTGTACATCAACTAAGACCATATCTCCCAACGACAGCGGCTCTGCTGAAAAGAGACCATCTCCAAGGATTCTGGAAAAAGCTAGAACCGCAACTCTTGCCCAATATGTACCTGATCCCACATCCCAAATCTGAGTGGTGCACCTGTCCAGTGAAGTCTCCCCAGTGATCCTGCCCTCTAAACAATTGGTGACTGACCTTTTCTGGACTCCATGAAGATGCCTGCATCCTCAGCTTGAAGGGTTACCTTGACTGCAATCGGCTCCTGTAAAGAAATCCAGACTTACAAAGGCACCCATGCATCCTCAGTCACCTTTTTTTGGTAAACCCAGCGACAGAGCCCAGGCATCTACCGACACCTCTACTTACCTTCCCAGCTGCTGGTTACCTTTGTCCAGCCTCCTGGTCTGAGCTTGCAGCCTCTTTGTTCAACAGAGATTCCCTATTTACTGGCATTTGACGCCTGATGCTGATTTGCACACTACATCCGTCCGCCGCTGTGCCGCTGATGGTGTATGGTTGGTGCTGCCATGTGGCTCCTCCTGTGCTTGCCTAAACCCCCTGGGCCTGTGCCCTGAAATCGTGGGTACCTACCTGCAACCAGCACCCCTTTGGGTGACCCCAGTCTCCATTGACTAACATTGGGCTCAGTGACCTCTGCACCCGGCGGCTCCAATGCCGCTGGTGGTGCAGTACCTACCTGTCATGCAGTTCCTATAAAACCTATACAGGATCTGTACGTCCGGACAGCATACACTGTAGGATTGGTGTCAGACTGATTCTGAACACCCCCTTCGGGTATGTTGGCCTTTTGTACCAGCTAGCTCACAGCGCCACTATAATCACCTCTTACCAAGGAGAGAATAGTTCTTGGCAATCATCGAACATAACATCCCTGATCCCTCAGGACTATGGAAACAATATACTACTTTTCGCTCAGTCATTCGTGCTTACTTAGTCTGTCTTAGAGAGGTACACAGAATAAACAGTCTGGGCGTTTTCAATAAGTATTTATTGAACAGTTGTTATTCTGGTTTAGAATAGATGAGCTGCAACAACCGTTAGACAGTAGCAGATATATAGGATTAGAAGCACTATGAAAATAAACGGATGGTAAAGCTCTACCATCTTGCAGTAATCATGAATACATACAAGTATATAAAATACATGATAATAAAAAAATGCGTACTCCTACAATGTCTCTCTAACTAGATGTTCCTAAGTGTACCTCACATGTGTGTAGGTGTTAAGCCAAGAACCCCTCTAGGATAACGTCAACCCCATTACCTGAAGTGAGGGACTGTGGGACCCCGTCTTGGTCTCGAGTTGGACACCCTGCGAGGGATGTTAGACCACTGCGAGCTGGAGTGTCTGCATACAAGAACCTCAGTGTCACTGGTCAGTGTGTCGGCAGGGAAGTCCTGATCTCCTCTCCCTCTCTCAGCAGGATGTGATGTATATATACCTATAGGTCTCCCCAGGGGTCCTACCTCGCTGTAATACTGTGATGGACTAAGGATGACGTCGGGTATGAACTTTATACATAGATATTACACAGGAGATGGTAGTCCTGCTGTGCTTCCAAGAATCCTCATGCATAATGTATGAGATTTCGAACTAGAGAAAACCTGCGTTCTGAATGCAGTGTCGTCTCTAGGTAAAAGGTCAGTCCCTGTAAACCGTTATAAGTGTAATGTAGGGAAGAATATAGGTGAAGGGTTATGAAGTTACCTCGGCCTATATTATGGTACCTATATGGAACATAACATACCTTGATATAACCCTGGCCCGGTGTTGGTCTAAAACCCCAAAGACTGGGAGTGTAAGTAGAGTACTTACCTATAAACGTGCATAACTGTTTTTCTCCCATTGAATTGCATTGAATTTCTTGATATTTGCACTAAGTATCTATCTTTTACATTGCTAAGTTATTGCTCCTGTTGAGTGACACAGCAAAGTATTTTCAGTATCACTGTAAAGTATTCTTATTGCTTTTGTAAACACATTCATGCTGTATCTGAAAAGTATTGCTATTTTAAACTGGTAGTTACCTGCAACTGAGTTTCTCTTGGTTCTAAAATAAAGGTAATAAAGTAATAATTTTATACAAATCAATTGGCCTTTGATTCAGTCTTTGAGTGTGTGTAATCATATCTTGCCTGACTGTGCACAACAAATGCTTAACACAGCCCTCTGATAAGCCTAACTGCTCAACCACACTACCACAAAAGAGAGTAAGGTACTATTTACTTTAGCCTCTGTAAAGTTTCTGGGGATCCTGTGGACTCTGTGCACACCAAATCTTACTTTGGTATAGTATTTACAGAGCTAGCTTCCTACACCTTGCATTTGGTTGTCCAGTTGGGAGCAGTTTTGAGTTGAACGATAAACAATCACTTCAGTGCTGCACCTCTGACTGTGCGATCGGAACAGTGCTTTTATTATATAAACTGAGTCAAACTCAGCAGAGGAGCACTTTAGCTGAGAATAGCCTAGAAAGCTGTAGCTGAGATTCACCCCTGCTGACTCGAAGCTCTATCCTGCAAAGGACGGTACCCTGCTCTACACCAGATCGGTTTCCTGATACATCACAAAAAAGTATGGGGGTTGGGATGTCCCAAGGGATCTGGCAGAGAGCATTCCCACTATGCTCTTGATAGTGTAGGTATTATTGGAAGTATAAGTTTGATATATCATCATATATTCATATTACACTGTAATGTTATAATGGTTGAACAGTTTATATTTCACTATTCTTGTAACGCTGGTTACAATGCTTGGTTTCATCCCACTGATATTTGCAGCCTACGCTTTTTACACAAGAATACGATCACTTCAATAAATGTTTGAAAAGCCAAGTGTGTCATTCTTGTGTCTCTCCCTCTGGGTATCCCTGAGTAACAATGAAAGAGCACATCTGTCTCCATGATTTCCTTGGGGAATTAGAGTGGTTATGTTCCGAGGTTGCAGATACCATCTGGTACCCTGTAAGGTTAGGGGTCCAGATGGTGCACTGAGAGCTTGCTAGGAATTGGGCCAACACACTCAAATATGTGTGGACTCAGTCCCCATATCCCGACGGTTATTTTGTCTAGATACACACTCTTACTTGAGTCATAAGAACTATATGACACAACAACAGGCACTGTGAGGACTGTAAGTGAGACTTGGCCCAGTTAACAGAAAAACAATGTCAAAGAATAGGATGTTGTTTTCCTTAAGTTTCCGGATGCGGTAAGCCTGTCTTGAGCAACCAATTCTCAAGTTATAGGAACACTGATCCCTGTTCTGAGCAGATGCCTTACAACCACCGCCTTTACTTTCTTGAACACTCGGGATGCCGATGTCAACCAGAAAGGGAGGACAGTGAATAGGTGGTGGATAGAGCCTACCATGAACCGCAGGTACCTCTTGTGAGACTGTATGATCAGTACGTGGAAATACGCATACTGTAAGTCAAGGGACATCATCCACTATTCCACTTCAAGCATTAGAAGCTCCTGAGCCAGGGACAACATCTTGAACTTCACTTTGTAAAGGTAGAAGTTCAAGATCCCGAGGTGTAGGATCAGATATAGGCATCTTATGGAACCAGAAGTACAGATAGTACCAGTCCTGCCAAATATCCTGCTGTAGAACTAACTCCACTGCTACTTTCAGCCACAGGACTGCAATCTCCTGCTTCAGGATTCCATGTGAACCTCTGACTGAGGAGGGGGAGGAGCCTGGGGAGGAGCATGCTGGAAGGGAAGGGTATATCCTCTTTCTATTATTGGTAAGACCCACCGGTATGATGTTATGATCTCCATTGCCTGCAAAAATGAATGTCTCCACATGGCTTCACATGCTCCTGTAAGTGGGAGCTAGAACAGTTTTCAAGTGGTGTGGGGAGAACAAGAGGAAAAAGGTTGCTGGGCTGATCTGCTTATTCATTTACCTCTTTGAAATGGGTTTTGGTGAAACTGTCCAAAAACAAAACCCCTAGAGAAGCCACAAAATGTCTGAAACTGTCTAATCTCATGCTGGGGATTGCTGTCCCAACAATTGGGTGGTTGTTTTACCGGCCTTAAACATCTCCAAGGTGGAGTCTACTTTTTCTTCACACAGGCAAGCCCAATCAAATGGCATGTTCATAAGCTTTGCCTGCTCATCAGCGGAGAAGTTTGTGAACCTCCTCAAGACTCTGGAAAAGAAACTCTATTGTGTCCAGGCCTGACCTGATAGCCTGCCTAGAGGTGCTATGTCCATTCCCCTGTACCTCAGCAAAATGGTATTTCAGGTGGTCTGGTAAACTTGGCACCATCATGTGTGACATATTGCATAATGTGATTTCTCCTGAGGCCCAGCCGGGAGTGCATGTTTGTTGCTGCTACTATTGCGATACTTGCACATTGATTTTAAACTCTTTTAAAGACTGTTTTATTTGGACATTAGTTTCCCTCTGCTACCTGCTCCTCACCTTGAACATCCCGTATTTCCGATCACCGGTACAGGTTGGCCGGCGGTGGGAACACGGGACCGCCATCTTGAGTTGGTCGCGGGGTCAGCGGGCTACGCTTTCTGGTCCCAGACGACATTTAAACACAGTCTGGTGCGAGCGTGCCTAATGTGATTTCTCCTGAGGCTCAGCCGGGAGTGCATGTTTGTTGCTCCTACTATTGCGATATTTGCACATTGATTTTAAACTCTTTTAAAGACTGTTTTATTTGGACATTAGTTTCCCTCTGCTACCTGCTCCTCACCTTGAACATCCCGTATTTCCGCTCACCGGTACAGGTTGGCCAGCGGTGGGAACACGGGTCCGCCATCTTGAGTTGGTCACAGGGTCAGCGGGCTACGCTTTCTGGTCCCAGACGACATTTAAACGCAGTCTGGCGCGAGCGCGCAGAGGGTGCGTTGGCGGCTCGCCAAAGGCAAGCCCGTCTGTGCCCGTCTGTAATCGTATCGCGCTCAGCGTCAGCCCCCTGCCCAGGGGAGTTCAAGTAATCATCTTAAACTGCATTATGTTAGTTTCTTTTTAAAAAGCCTCAATGTTAACACTAAAATCCATTTATGCCCTCGTCTTAGTCCTGATGCTCAGCCCCAGGAGCCCCTTAATGTTTGTCCAGGGTGTGGGATCATAATTCCAAAGCTACTGTTTGACACCTTAGAGATGTCTAGAACTCAAGCAGCAAAGATTGAGAGAGATATAGGTACCTCAACTTGGAAATCTGCCCTGATGAATGTTAGATCATTGATTAAACACAGCACAGAGTGTGCTTTATTCATAGAAGAGGAAGACATTAAGATAGCTTTTATCACAGAATCCTGGACAGATAATGCTTCCGGCCTGGACCTGGTCAAGGCGACGCCTCCTAACTTTGTTTGTTATACTCTGAACAGGCCTAAGGGAAGAAGAGGTGGATTAGCAGTTATTTACTATTCCTCCCTCGTCTCTTCTTTTAGCCCGGGTGAGGTGGAAGGCTGCGAGGCGCTAGACTTCTCCTTCCGCTTATCTCCCCATTATACTTTTCAAGGCTCAGTTGTCTATAGACCACCAGGCCCTAGAGGCCGCTTCATTGAGCAAGTGGGCAAACTCGTGGAAATGGGTATTATGACCAGCTCCTACATTATCTTAGGTGATTTTAATTTCCATTTGGAATCGTTTTTAGATCCAGACACAGCCAAACTGCTAGACTTAATGAAGTGTAGTACCTTAGAGCAATTGGTGACTGATGTGACTCATCAGGCAGAACATATACTTGATGGCATTTTTTCTAATAATCCACAGTTACAAGTCACCAATATCATTCCGCTACCCTGGTCGGACCATTTAGGCTGTCCTATTTAAACTCATTATTCCCGATCGCCACTCTCAGAAGCCAGTCAAAAAAAAACTGGTGAAAAGAGCGTGGAATAAAGTAGTGGCTGAGGATTTGTGCGATATCCTCAATAAGACCGTAGTTACGCCCCTCTTAAACTTGGAAGAGGCAACACGTTCCTACACGAGCTGAGCTAGAAACAGCAGGGAAAAAGCTAGCTCCTAGAAAAATGTTCTATCCCACTAGACGGCTGCCCTCCGCTCCTTGGTATTCACAGGAACTCAGGGACCAAAAATTGATTTGTAAACATCTGGAGAGAAGATGGAGAACAGAGTACAAGGATAGTGATAAGGAGGAGTATAAACGGGGTCTTGCCATATACAAACAGCAAATTCACCATGCTAAGCTGCTATTTTTTTCCATGAAGATTAACAGAGCAAATAACTCAGCTAGGAAACTATTTAACACAGTCATCAGCTTGGCCAACCCAGTGGCCATTACATCTACGCCTAGTCAGGATCTCTGTGAAAAATTGGCCAGTTTCTTCTATGGGAAAGTGGATGCCATTTTCTCCACTTTCACTAAGGTAACTCCTAAGACTACGGTGGGCCAAGCAGCTGACCTACATATAGATAAGAAAGTGCTACTGGACAAATTTGCCCAGCTTACAGTTACAGAAACCACTAATCTTCTTATGCAGGTTAAATCTGGGTTCCCTTCGGACCCTTGCCCGATAGCGATACTTAAGTTAGCGGCAGAGCCTGTCTCTCGAGTTTTGACACCCATTTTTAATTCGATGCACACAGAGGGATTTTTTCCGTTAGATTGGAAAAAACACTCTATTCTGCCCCTACTAAAGAAACCAAATCTCAACACAAAAGATCCTAACAATTTTAGGCCAATATCCAGACTTCCAGTACCTGCTAAAATTATCAAGAGAAATTTGAATATGCAACTTAGCCAATTTCTGGAGTTTACTCAAGCTTTGGACCAAACTCAGTATGGCTTCCGAGGGGGTCACAGCACTGAAGTTGCTCTTTTGAAATCTACTGAAGAGATACAGACTATTCTAGATCAAGGTGGAAAGGCTGCTCTGATCATGCTAGATCTCTCTGAAGCATTTGATACAGTCCATCACGATTTGTTGATGGACCGGCTGCAGGAGATTGGTGTACAGGGTTCGGCTTGGAGACTCCTAAGATCATTTTTGTCGAACCGGAGTCAGCTGGTGGCTCTGGGGGAATTTTTATCCAAACCTTTTTCACTGCCATGAGGGGTCCCGCAAGGGTCCTCATTGAGTCCGACACTATTTAATATATATGTGTCCTCTTTGGCGCCCCTTATTCATTCATTTGGGTTTAGTCTGACCACTTATGCGGATGATACTCAAATTGTGGTGTCTCTTTTACCAGCTGAGGTAAAGAGCACAGCAGTCCGTTTTAAAGACTGTATGAATGCCGTAGGGATCTGGATGGGCCAAAACTGCCTTAAGCTAAACTCCAGTAAGACGGAGGTGGTATGTTTTGGCAATGATCCTAATTTTTGGACGCCGGAATGGTGGCCAGACACCCTGGGCCCTCTTCCCGCACCCAACAGGAAGGTTAAAAACCTAGGTGTGTGGGCAGACCAGAAGCTCAATTTCAAAGACCAAGTAAACTCTGTGGCCTCTGCGACGTCCTTCGCTCTCAGGTCCTGTAAGAAAATGTTGCCATTGTTACCTACAGAATGTCGTAAAACAGTTATCACCGCTCTCACTATGTCGAGGCTGGATTACTGTAATAGTCTGTACTTCAACATCCAGGAAGGTTTAATGCAGAAGTTGCAACTCCTGCAGAATGCGGCTGCTAGATTGGTGTCGGGCATCCCAAAATACGCTCCAATAGCGAAAGAGATACGGAATCTGCACTGGTTGCCAGTTAGGAAGCGTACCCTGTTCAAGGTGCTGTGTCTGGTTCACAAGGCACTTTAGGGAGCAGGGTCGGCCTATTTAAAAGAGCGGCTGTACTGGTATACCCCAAACAGATTACTACGCTCATCTGATGCCAAACTGGTTTATGTGCCATTTGTAAAAAAGGCCACCTGGCGTGGAAAAAGCTTTGTAGTTAATGCAGCCAAAGCTTGGAATAAGCTTCCTCTATATCTTAGAGGTATGTCGAGCCTTGTGGCCTTCCGAAAAGCTTTAAAAACCTGGCTGTTTATTGATTAGCATGACCTCAGTTTCGATCCTTAGGCAAGATTACACAGAGCGCCAGGACACCTACGGGTAACAGTAGCGCTCAACAAATGTTATAATAATAATAATAATATACCTGGTAAGTCAGCATGGAGCATTCATGGACCTTAAGGCCAAGGTATCAGCTGAGAACCCCTTCTTCTTGGCCTTCTGCATCTTTTTAGACTCTCTGGAGGTACCATAGGGAATGCATTTGGGTTCTTATTTGTACATGACGGGCCTGCACCATCAAACTTTATGGTGAAGGATGTGCTCAGAGGAAGGCTGGATCCACTGGAGTTGGCCTATCCACCTTGGCAATGAGTCGGTTCTCAGGTAGGCTTGTTCAAGGCTACTTTGAGGGGGGTCAAAAAAAGCCTTGTTAAATGGCAGCAGCGGTTCACACAGTACTGAAGCGGGCTGCAGGACTTCAAGTCAGCAGGTTGGATGTGGCCTCTTTTATCTGTAGGAGCAGTTCCAATACTTCCACTGCCTTCCTTATGTCAGCATGGAAGGTAGTCAATTATTCTTGAGCCAGCCCTGCAAAACACACCATCTCAGTCTCCGTGGATCTGTCCAGCCAACTAGCATCCTGCAATACCAGAAAATCAGACATGTCCTAAGAAGGAGGGGGCATCAAATTGGCTTCCTCACTGCCATCATCATCATAAGGCATCAGGATATGATCTGAAGCAGATCCATATGGGTCATCCAAGTGTGCCAATAGTCGTAGTGTGGTGTGGACCCAAGGTGTGACCCCTCTCTATACCTGACCTCAATAGCTAACCTTTAGCCCTGTCTCCTAGAATGCATAAGAATGGTCTGGAAATTCGATGACTGCGCCTGTGGTGACACAGGCACCAGTGAAGGATCCGCTGGTGAACGTCTGTGTACTGAAATGTCTCCAGCTGGTTCCTTCAATGTCAAACGGCACAGATGGCAAGCTGCCAGCAAAAATAATCCAAATTTAGCTGAGGAGATCCCATGGGGTCTCTTAGTGCACCAGAGGCCACTGCCACTTGCCTGAACGAGTGCTTGTGCCAAAAACATCAAAGGGGCTGACCTTGACACAGCAGCCAATGGGGGGACTGGCAGCAGGCCAGGGATAGGCACAGTGGTGGGTACGGGAGTCAGTGGTTCCCCTGGCAGAGCCTCCTTATTGGAGTGATGTCAACAAGCTCCGCCTCAGGGGACTCGCTGGAGGCGGAGTGTGTTGAGTTGACCTACCTCGGGACCTCAAGCCAAGTCTAGGGTATTGTCATCGTCCGTTGCTCCTCGGAGGACAGTGATGAACAATATTTGGAGGCTGGCCGCTACTGGCTTTGAGCCAACACTCATTGCAAGCCTTAAAAAGCTAGGCATCCTGCTCCTTTATGGCCTTGGTGTGCATGAGGTCACATTTGTCACACAATGCGTCATGCTTCTGCTCCAGCCACCACATTCTTAACTTGTAGGGATCAGATACGACCATCTGTCCACTGCAGGAGCAGCAAGGCTTGAAGAATTCTTTATTTGGGGGGAGGGGGGTGGGGGTGGTGAGAGACATTCCTAAGCGCTGTCCTATTGAAATTTGAAGAAAAAGAAAGGAAAACAAGAAGTCACAGAGAGCACATCCAGATCCATGTCAAAGGTGAAGGGGGAGAAAATATAAATAAAAGGGAACTAACGTTGGTGCACATGGGTGGCGCTACACGGTTCCAGTGTTCACACTTGTGCCGCTTCTTGTGCACTGGATGAAGGCAGTACAACCTGCCCTTGGAGGGGAGCTGTGCCAAAGGCTTCCTGATTCAGTCTAACGCCTGGGGATATCCAAAAGGTGAGATATCAGGCCAGTAGTATTATCTATGAGAAGAAAATGTGCTACTCATCTTCAATGATGCCCTTTCTGATGGATACTCTATATAACTGCAGATTCCTCACCTTGTGAATCTCCCCAGGTGCCACACTGGATTGGTAAAATCTTGCAACAGATCCTACATGCCAACAGGTGGCACCATCGGCCTCCATCACAACTCTATCCCACTTTCGGATACAAAGACAGAGTTGCAAACAGGCACAATGCCTGGGCAGCTGACCTCAGTTGTTTCCTATCATTTTTCCACGACCTCAGATGTGGAGCATGGCGGAGAAGACAGAGTCTGTATTGGCAGTGTTCAAACCCAACTTGCCAACCTTATCATCCCCGGAAGCCCACTCCACTGAGCCGGAAAAGGGGGTGGGAGCAAGCAGGCAGTAAGGAATCTGCAGTTAGATAGCAAATCCACCGGAAAGGCTATTACTGAATGCAAGAAACTTTTTCTTCTGATTAATAATTCTAACTGCAAATTCATGACCTGATTAATCCCTACCAACAGAATGTAGTCTCTCCAATGAGGTAGGTCCAAGGAGTGAGCTTACACCGTGATGTCCTGCAGTACTGAGCTAGCCAAATGAAACTCTGCAAGGAATTGAGAATCAATATAGTTCTAACCTGGTAATAGTACGGACAGATGCCCACATGGCTGCCTGGCAAATGTTCAAATAGAAGAACACCCCTAGCTTAGGCTGTAGTGGAACCTTTCAAACTGGTGGATTGAGGCCTTCGGGACAGTCCTTTTCCTCCTAGGAATAACAGATGTATGTTGTAAACTAATACATTGTGGTTAGGCCCTTTTCCTGACTCCCTTTCCTTGTTCCGTATCAGAGAACCCAAACAATATTCGATCAAAACAATACTCCAGTGTTTTCCCAAACTGTGGGTCACGAGGTGATTATTGGGGGGGCGTGAAAGTCCAACCAAAGAAGATGCCTTTAAATTCTGTATTTAACTTGTCACATTTGCTGTGCTTCAAAGCCAGAGGTCAAATGTCAGGCTACCCCATCTAACAAATTGCTGCTCATTTTCTTTTATAACATGGGGACCAGTGTTTACAAATTCCTCTCACTTTGCAGTCAGAGAAAGAAAAGTGAATTATATCAAAATCTTGGTGGAGTGTGAAAGGAAAGGTTGTACGATGTAATTTTTTCTTAACACAACATGTACATTTATTTAATTAACTGTACACATTCAGCAACAAGGAAATCAAAATGTGAAGCACTTTTTTGTAATTCTGAAGTGTGATGGAAACAAAGATTTCAATAGGGTCAGAACAATAAAGGCACTTTACTTGGTATTGCACATTCACTGAAGCTCAATTTCCACAAATCATTTGTGTGCAATATAGTTTTATCAGTAAATCTGTGTGTCCGTGCAGATTTAGCAGATGTCTTTAAATGACACTGCGCTATCATACAATCCTTTACTTATATATTTTTTTAATCGCCCGCTTCATGTCCTTTAAAGCTAGGTGGGTTGCCTAAATTGTTCTAAAAAGTGAATTGTGGAAGTTTGGGAAGCACTGCAATACCCCGCAGTCGTACCAGTATAGAAGCTAAGCGCGTGGCACAGGCCCAACCTCCATCCAGTGAAACCTCTACTTTTTATTTGGATGAAGTGAAGAAAAGAAGCAGGGAGTATGATGGACTGCTCCACATGGAAAGGGAACGCCACATTGAGGAAAGGATGCATGTGTCCTATGTAATAGCTTGTGGTTGAAAAAAGTAGAATACAGAGTCTGAGCTGACGAAGCATACATCAGAACCGATGGCATTGAGAAACCGATTTCAAAGTCACAAGCCTCTGAGTGGAGCTTTAGAAAGGCTGGAAGGGAGTACACACCAGAAAAGTTAACACCAAGTTGAGATTCCATGGCAGCATACCATAAGGAGCCGAGAGAAACATGTAAAAGTCCTTTTAAGAAACAAATCATAGCAGTTAACCCGATAAATGACAGCTGATTAGGCAAACAAAGGTTGAAAGTGCTAAGAAGTAAAATTTAATAGTGCTCACTTCAAAGCCTTGTTGAGCCAAAACAAGTACAAACATACCATCAGACAGTTTCACCTGTAGGGGATCAACCTGCTTCTCACAGGAAGTGACAAATTTAACACAATGGCTTAATTATATTGACCTGATGGATGGGCTTTGTGCAGCCTCAATGACACCCACCACTTCTGGTGGAAAGATAAAACATCTCACTTGGTTTCTATAAAGAAGTGTAGATGGTGGAGGTTTGTATAGAGAACTCAACAGATCTTACAGGAGAGAAGCCTATGTGGAAGGCAAATTATCAAAGTCACGAGATCCGAGAACGAGACCCTCCGAGCTCAGTCTCACCTCACTTTCTTCAGCACCCTCAGATCAGAGGCAGTAGTGTTAACGCAGACAGCAGGCTGAAGTTCCTTTAAAGACTGAAAGAATCTTTTAGAAAGACCTTCCTCTCCCAAGAGGTAAACACCAGAGGCCAAAACTCTGTGCACTGAGCGCTTTCAGAAGTGGAAAAATGGTCTAGCAAGGAAGCACCCCACTGTTTGAAGACGTCCTGTGCCACCTGTGTGTAGACGCCAATCGCGATGGGAAAGGGCACACCAGCTGAGTTAGTCTGCTCACATGTTAAAGGATGCTGCCAGAAGACTGACCATCAGGGAGATCCTGTGAGGTGCCAGTGAACAGCACAGTCTCAATGCCTTGCTTGTTGCAATACCATATGGTAGTGTCACCAGTACGTGGAGAGACCTGCACTTGATCCAGAAGACATGCAGCTTTAGAAGATTTCTGTGATAACGATGCTTCATGAAGACCAAAACGTCCTATCGCAACATCACTGAGCTGTAAATCCACCCCTGCATATTCTAATGTAAAAAACTCTACTCAGATGATAAATCTCAAGAAATCTTCATTAAGAATGCCAGTGTAACACTGGATCCTATGGAATCTCTACTCTTATCAACTATATGTCAAAGGACCATTAATAGGACGATGAGGACATGGCTATGCTAACCATTCTTTCCAGGACTCCCTTATGTTCTGGGCACCAAAAGACCTCTAAAGTTCCTTTTGTGATGTACAAACCTTGAACAGCCTGTGCTCCTCTAGGGATTAAGGAGCTCTTGCACAGCAAGGCTCATTTAGGCATCTAGACTTTTCTGTTTTTAATTTATGATCTTTTGATGTTAATCTCCAACCGGTCCTTGAAGAGAAGATCCTATGGATGTTAGGGGCAGGATGCAGAGATCACTCATGATGATGTGGCAATCTTGATTTTGAAACAATAGCTTGGAGATCCTTCTGTTCTAGGGGTCTTAATGGCAGTTCTGAAGAAAATAGTGGAGCCATAGATTTTACAGTGATTTTTCCCTGGGGTAACAATGGCAGGATACCAAGGGCTGCAGTAGGTCACTCTTTTCTTACAAATTCCCTCGACCCTTCTCTCTTGGACAGCCTGCTTATGCCTCCAGGCAACAGTGGCAGTATACATTTCCAGTCAGTTGGTTACAAGCCACCAGAAAGCTATTTTCTGGAGAGAAAAAAAGCCTTTACAATGAAGGAAAATCTTTTGAATTAGCACAATCACACCAGCAACCTTTCCACAAAAATAAGAAAATCCCTTAGAAAATTACCTACACAAATGAGAAGGACGGAATTATCGTGGGAGAAAGGCCATTAAGGTATGGACCACAGAAAAACACATATTTTAGCAAAAAGGAGATAGAGACCTCTACATTCCAAATCTTTGTTTGAATTAGGAAAAATATGAACTGTGTTAAAGAACAAGTTACTTACCTTCAGTCACACTTTTTCTGGAGGATACAGTATTTGAATTACTCCTTGTGCAGCATTCCACTGAAACATTTTTCATAGCTCTCCCACGTCGACGAGGACGTCACTATGATACAGCTCCGCTCGCGACTCCGCATGACGTCATTGGAGCCATAAGAAGACCTCGTCAGCGTGCTGGCGTCAGTTCCACCCATTTTGTCCACGAACGGGTGTACCGACAACATTTCACAAGTATACACAGTATACAACATATGCACAAATAAACCCAGTATACCATTCAAAGAAGAAAGGAAACTGGAAATTCTAAGATATACACATTTCCTAGTGAGAAGCATCATATTAATCCAAATGACAATGAAATACAAAAATGTCATACACAAAATTATTTTCGGTATAAGTAGGCAGACAATGGGGATGCGGGTGTGTCAGTGAGGAATCCACAGGCAGATAGTGTATCCACCAGAAAAAGCGTTACTGAAGGATTCATCTGCCTGTGGATTCCTCACCTTCTTAAATTAAATCTCCAAGCAGTCCCGCTCCTGGAGGGGGGTGTCCGCCTACCTATTTATTTATTTAAAGAGTTTTATATAGCGTTGGCTAGACCCGAAGGTATCAGAGCGCTTTACATTAGGTTCCACAATGTAACAGAAAATGATCACAATTACACATTACGTCAAAAAATAAGCGATACATTGAGAGAGGAGAGAAAGGAAAGAAAAAAAAATAGTGGAGGGGAAAGGTAAGGTGAGAAGAGGGAGTATGAGGGAAGAGACGACAGGAGAGATGACAGGAAGTCTGTCTAAAGACCGACTGGGTAGGTGATGTCCAAGGAGGGAATCCACGGCCCGTCTCACCTTTAGCTAAACAAGGTAACTCCATCGGGCATCAGTCAAAATAGCTAGGTCTCAAGTGGCGAGGGAAAAGGTTCACAGATAAACAGGGTGGGGACTAAGGGCAAGGACAGGTGAGGGCAAAGGTCAGTAGCCTGAAAGAGGAGAAGAGTAGAGCAGAGAGGGGTGAGGGGTATGGAGTAGGGGGAAGGGGGAGGGGGGAGATAAGGTCAGGAGAGACGCAGGAGAGTTTGCCCAAAGTCCGGCTGGGTAGGTGATGGTCAAGGAGGGAATCGAAAGTCCATCTCCCCTTTAGCTCGCGAGGTAGCACCACCGGGCATCAGTCAAAATGGCTAGGTCTCAGCTGTCTAGGGAAGTGGAGGCTCCACATCCAGAGCGGACTTTCCACCATCGGGCCGGAATCTCTGCTTCCAGGCCGGAATACCCACAATGCATCAGATATAGTCAATTAACACCAGATTGTGTGTATTCCGGCCCAGAAGCGGAGATTCCGGCCCGATGGTGGAAAGTCCACTCCGTGGTTGTGGAGCTTACACTCCGGGTGCGGAGCTCACGCTCCGGGTGCGGAAATTCCGTCCCGAGTGCGGACGTAAACTTAGGACAGTCGTAAGTGCATTCTGTGAATATAATGAGTAGTAAGTTTAGGATTTTGTCGTATGTTAGCTCTGTGAATCGGGCCGAGAGAGTCCAGAGCAATCAAACGTAAGATCCAGCAGTGTGGATTGAACATCTGGAGAGAAACATGATCTTCTCAGCCAAGTGTGCCTCCTAGTTGCCACCGATGAGCCCTTCACCCTAGCAATGGAGTCAGCTGTGTCAAGTCCGGACTGAATAACCTGATGGGTCGCAGCTTGAGTGCCCGGCAGCACCTCCACAATGTGGCCGTGGACATCCTTTGGCAGTTTAGGAATAACATCCTTAGCTGAGTCCATCAATGCATGGATGTAGCGTCCTAGCAGGCACTTAGCATTAGTCGACTTTAAAGCCATACTGGCTGATGAGAGTTCCTTTTTAGCCAACTGCTCCAGTTTTTTTTGAGTCCCTATCTCCTGCAGTGGACGGAAAGGAACCCGAAGACTCGTTTGATGAACATGAAGCTTCAACCACCAAGCTCTCGGGTGAAGGGTGCGTTGATAAAGATGCTGGATCCCCAGGCGCAACTTTGTATGGCCTTGCCGCTGTTCTGAAAACAGCTAGGGCAGACACAGGCTTTTGCCATACTTCCAGAATGGATTCCGTCACAGCTTCATTGAAGGGCAGCAAGGTTCCATCACTGAAGAAGGGGAGTGAAGAACCTCCGTCTGAATGTTTAATTTGACCTCTGCATTGGGCAACAGCAAATCCAGAAGGTCAGCAGCCTTCCTTATAACAGAATGGTAGATGGAACCCTCCTGAGAAGGAAGAGATTTGGGAGAAGAGAGTTCCCACTCTGGTGATGTATCCAGCCCACTAGCTTTCTGAAGCCCTTCAAAATCATACATGGGATCCAGTATCCCCCTTTCCTCCACTTCTTCCTGTTGCTCCTAGAATTCCTCCTCTTCCAGAAGCCACTGTGCCTCCCTTCTTGATCATATCTTTGGTATCGGCGTCGGTGGTGCCAGATGTGGCGCTGTAGGAAGGTGGAATCTGACTATATGGTTTCCCCCACTTTTTTCCTGGTGTTTGCATGGTTTTTGACTAGTCTGGCTGGGATCCTGCTATCCAGGACCCCAGCCTATCTGCTTACTCCCTTAAATGATTGGTGTGCATATTAGATGCACTAGTGATTGGATACTGTGGTACCTTATGAGCCCCTAGTATATGGTACCTTAGGTACCTAGGGCATTGGTACTTCACAGGCCTACCAGGGGCTGCAGCATGTATTATGCCACCCCTGAGAAGCATTCACAATCTGACACCACAGGCCTGCTACTGCAGACTGTGTGAGGAAGTGTTGGCACTCCTCACTGAGGTATAGGTTCCTATATCTCACCATACACACACATATAAACCTATCAGTCACCCCTATGGTAGGCCCTATCAATCCCAAGGACAGGGTGCTTGGTTTACTATGTGTGGGGGTGCTTCTGCCTGAGCAGGACCCCTCTGCAGCTGGCAGAGTCTATTCTCTGCTGCTGTTTGTGGATGCGGTTAAACCATATACTCTTAAGTGCATTATAACCTCGCGGTAAATGCTAACTTTGGAATGACTGCATCAAAACATGTCGTGTTTGGTGTCAAACAACTTGGAATCCTACCCCCACACCAGTAACTGGTGTGGGAGTAGGATCCCACCCTTCTAGAGGGGACGACATGTACCCACTGTACTACACAGTAGAAATCTTCTAGAGCCCAGGCATCACAAAATGGATGCCACCAGCACAGACACCGGGCTGCCCTCCTGCTGCTGACCGAAACTCGCAGTGGAGGGAGCCCAACAAAGGGTTTCCTGTCACAGGGAGGTGTCACCACCTCCCAGACAGCATTTAGTGTATTGGAGCTGGGAGGGTGCACTCTTAGAGTGCTTTGAAGTCCTGCACTGGGGGAGCAGTAGGCTCCTCTGTGCATATGCCAGCTCAAACCGGTCAGGGGCTACCTGCCCCTGCTCTGGCGCGAAACTGGACAAAGGGAAGTGGGTGTAACCACCCACTACCCTGACCCTCCTAGAGGAGTGGTCATAGAGCTAGTCCCTCACATCTTTTCACTATAAGATACCAAAGCTTGCCAATGCAACTTAGATTACACCTGGACGACGCTCTACAAAGAAGAATCCTGGCCCTTCGACGTTCCACTATCTCTGGAAGACTGAAGAATCTCCCTTGGAGTCAAGGAGTGACTCCCCTGCTTGGCAGGCACCAAAACTCTTCTACAACGGTTGCAAACTTTACCGCTCCCGCCGGAGCCCGAAGTCCATGCATCCCCTGAAGCAGATTTCCTGACCTCTCGACGGCCATTTTGAGTCCCCAGCGAAGCTGTGGAATCTGGACCCCACGAGTGACGAGGAACAGCAATACCAGGGAACCGTGCACTGATTTCGAGTGCAAGCCCTAATCTACGTCCAATGAAGATGTGCTTTGGACGACTTGTTGTCCAAGTCCCTAGCAGGTCTAGTACCGAATTTCAGCGGCCTACCCCGTCCCGAGTGACCGTGGGCTGTTGTTAAACTTTTCCTGCAAAGGCGTCTTTGCGGTTGCTTGCCCGTTGGCTAGTAACTCACCTGAAGACTTCCACATCAACTTCAAGGGCTCGCCTGGTTGCTCTGGGCCTGCCCTCACTTACCCTCGCTGGGTAAGTCCATCAGACCTTGCTGGTCTGCACCATTGCCAATCTTCACTCCACACGAGACTTGCGGCTGCCAAGGCTGGCTGGCTCCAATCCGGGTGCCGACACCGTCAACAGCTGCAGACGTCGTGGGACCTCCCGAATCCAGCTGCTGGTCATCGTCGAACCTTCCTGGACCTCGTGAGCAAAGAGACAAAACACCATCAATGACCTGAAGAGACGCGACAGCTGTGGACATCCATCTTGCTGGCCACCGGTCACTGGCAAGTGACTCTGAACTCTGTCCCCTCAATTTCTAGGTCTTCTGCAACTCCAATCCATCTTCGGATTCGAACAGACACCTCTCCAGTCGTCACAATCAGCAAGTCTTCAGTGTTCTCCATTGAAAACAGCATCGCGACCCAACACCAAAGGACACCTATGCACCCGGCTTCCCTGGGTGAGGTAACTCGTGCACTCCGGTGCCCAAGTGTGTGTTGGCTCTCGAAATACTTACCCTGTAAGTTGCTTGCCTGTTGACTTTTGCGAAGTGCCCTAAAACTGTAATTTACAAACCGCGACATTTACCATTGAAACGTATAGGAAACCCGCGTGTGTGTTTAGACACTGCACGCGTCTCCTGTGGGCTGATTACTTACCTGCTAACACTGCAGAAGTGAAGCCCCAGCGATTCCCGAGGCCCTAGGCCTCTTCATTTTGCAAGGCGAGTTTGTTACACCATTTTTTTAGTATATGGTGTGAGAAGTTGGCCTGGTATATGATGTTCACTAATTAAAGTGACCACCTTGTACCATGCCAAGCAACCCTTATGGTGTGGTTGTAAGTCAACCTTTTCGGACCAGCTGCCCTAATGGTAGCGTAGGCTAAGCAGTCTTTGAGGCTAAACTCGTTTAGGCATGTTAAGCAAGCTGTTTTACCAAATGCAACCCCCCTTTATACCAATGAAAGGACACCACACAGCTATATATTCAAAATGTATATGTATTTATTACTCAAAGTATCCCCTAGACCAGCGGTACTCAAAGTACGGCCCGCGGGCCAGTTGCGGCCCGCCAGCCCTTTCCATGCGGCCCTCGTGTAAAACAACAGACAGTTGGCAATCAACTGCAATTCCGCCTGTTGTTATTCCTCGGGGGCCGCATTCACTGGGTAAAGAAGCATCCGCAAAACCAGTGCCTCGCAAGCAGAGGCGCAACTAGAGCTAAATTTCGGCGGTGGGGGGAGGGGGGGGGGGCTTGAATCTTTAAGCTTTAGGCAGAGTGGAGCTGATTTCGGGGGAGGGGGGGGGGCCTGAATCTTTAAGCAATAGGCAGAGTGGCGCTGCAGGGCCTCTTAGAAGGGGTGAAACAGCGAGGCCTCATTAACATGCAAATGGTCTTTTAAAGACCTGTGAAGTGCTCGGGTGCGGCTGTGTGTGCGCAGCGAGGCTGTCTCATCCCGGCTGCCACACGCGACGGGGGTGGGGGGGGCTGAAGCCCTTTGAGTCCAATGGGTGTTGCGCGCCTGATGGCCTGTGTTACCCAAGCAACCTCTCGCAGATCCTCTGCCCTTAAAACTCGATGGAAGATAAGACGAGTGAACAGCAACGCAAGGACCTGCTTTTTCAGCAGTCTCTCCTCTGCGGGCCGCACACCACAGTAGGCATCTCTTATGCCTCTCACCAGGGCCCACGAGCCTCGATTTGCTCCTACCCCTCTGTGGCGAACAGGCTAGCATCGCTGGTGCTGCCCTACCTGCGGCCTCACAATGCGGCCTCCCCAAACCCACCCAAGCCCGGGAAGCTGTCTCATCCCGAGCTGCCACACAGAGAGAGGGAGGGAGACAGCGAGAGGGAGGGAGACAGCGAGAGGGAGAGAGGGAGGGAGAGAGAGGGGGAGGGAGACAGAGGGACACAGAGGGAGACAGGGTGACAGAAAGAGGGAGACAGAGAGGGAGACAGGGAGAAAGAGAGGGAGACAGGGAGAGAGAGAGGGAGACAGGGAGAGAGAGAGAGGGAGAGAGAGAGGGAAACAGGGAGAGAGAGAGGGAAACAGGGAGAGAGAGAGGGAGACAAAGGGAGGGAGATGGAGGGAGACAGAGGGAGATGGAGGGAGACAGAGGGAGACAAAGGGAGGGAGACAGAGGGAGGGGGAGACAGAGAGAGGGGGAGACAGAGAGGGAGACAGAGAGTGAGGGAGTGAGACAGGGAGGGAGGGAGACAGAGAGGGAGGGAGACAAAGGGACACAGACAGAGGGAGACAGAGAGAGAGAGGGAGACCGGGAGAGAGAGAGTGAGACCGGGAGAGAGAGAGTCCCTGTTTGGCAGTATGTCGTATGACCAAATGGGCTGCTCTATATGAGACAGCACGTTGCGTACGATATACTGCCAAACAAGGACTCGGGGAACTTTCATTTGCATACTACTGACTGTGTGAGCCTCTGAGGAAGAGAGTCATCGAAACGCGTCGGGCTCAGTCAGATGTGAATAATTACAGGCAAGCGCGACGAACCATACCTAATAAAAGCTTGTGGGGAAAAGCAGCTTGTGTTCAAGTGTGGTTCTTCTGATGGACAAATCCCCAATGAACTGTATACATATGTGTGTGTGTGTATGCTGGGTCTGGTGGCTCAGTGGACGAATGCGTCCGCTGCAGGGGTCTGTGTTCAACCTCATGGTCAGTTTTTTTTAGTTGCTCTAGCCCCGCCCCCTCCACCACTGACCCCGCCCCCACAGGTGCGGCCCTCGGCCACAAACCACTCTGTAAATTTGGCCCCCGAGAGAAAGTTTGTGAGTACCCCTGCCCTAGACTCTTTATGAGCACAGGAGCACAAATCGTTAAACAAGTAAGTATCACAATATACGAAAGTTGCACTTTATATGGATAGGCCCTGGTGGCCGCTCAAACCATATACTAAAATAGTGGTATAAGTACCACAAACAGGAAAGGGAGAAGGCCTAGGGCCTCTAGAATCGCTGGGCCTACAAGGAGCTAACTTTAGTTAGTGACCAGGAGGTCCACGGGTCGCGTGTGCAGTGAGGAAAGTTACACGCGGGCGCCCATAGGTTTCAATGGGTGCGTAATTGTTCAAAAGTTACTGCTAGAAGGGTCTTCTGGTTGGACTACGAATTCAAGACTTCAAACCTAGACATTAGAGATGTTACCCGACGCACTTCGAGACCTATGCACCCGCTTCCTGTGGGTGAGGTAAAGCTGGCACTCCGGTGCACAAGTGTAGAGTAACATCTCTAATGTCTATGTTTGAAGTCTTGAATTCGTAGTCCAACCAGAAGACCCTTCTAGCAGTAACTTTTGAACAATTACGCACCCATTGAAACCTATGGGCGCCCGCGTGTAACTTTCCTTACTGCAAACGCGACCCGTGGACCTCCTGGTCACTAACTAAAGTTAGCTCCTTGTAGGCCCAGCGATTCTAGAGGCCCTAGGCCTTCTCCCTTTCCTGTTCGTGGTACTTATACCACTATTTTAGTATATGGTTTGAGCGGCCACCGGGGCCTATCCATATAAAGTGCAACTTTCGTATATTGTGATACTTTCTTGTTTAACGATTTGTGCTCCTGTGCTCATAAAGAGTCTAGGGGATACTTTGAGTAATAAATACATATATATTTTGAATATATATCTGTGTGGTGTCCTTTCATTGGTATAAAGGGGGGTTGCATTTGGTAAAACAGCTTGCTTAACATGCCTAAACGAGTTTAGCCTCAAAGACTGCTTAGCCTACGCTACCACTAGGGCAGCTGGTCCGAAAAGGTTGACTTACAACCACACCATAAGGGTTGCTTGGCATGGTACAAGGTGGTCACTTTAATTAGTGAACATCATATACCAGGCCAACTTCTCACATATGGTCTGGTACGCCCCTAGGGCTACAGCCATATTTGTGCTTAATTTATTGAGAACTGTTGATCTTTTGAATGTTTATCTGGCTCTAATCTCATAAAGAGATTAGTAGAGTATATTTAGAAATAAATACATATATATTTGATATATATACCTGTGTGGTGTCTTTTCATTTGGTAATTCAAGAGATTATAAGGTAAAACAAGCTGCTTTACATTCCTCAGAGACTTAGCCTGAAGGCTGCTCTCCACAGCTACCACTAGGATAGCTTTCTTTAAAGGTTGTCTTAAACCTATCTACCACAAGAGTCGAATTGGACTGGTGCAAGGTGGCCACTATAACTAGTGACCAGCATATGCCAGGCCAACTTCTCACAGGCGCCGGTGACTTCGGAGACGCCATCGATGGAGGCCCTTCAGGGACAGCTGGAGGTGCCGCACAGAGTCGAGACGGCGCCGGACCGAAGCCTGACATTCCGGAGAATAGTCCATCCATCCCTCTTGGGACGGAATCAGCGTCGAGAACCTCGGCGTCGGGAGAGGCCAAGTCGGAGTCATTGGCATGAAAGGCATAAAGGGTGCCTGAGCATAATGATGAGGTACGCCCATGTTGAAGGAAAGAGGTCCCACGAGGCCACCAGGCGCACCGGAAGGGTGAACCGCCCTGGCACACATGCCATTCATTTAATTTAAGAAATGTGATGGATCCGTACCTGGAGTCAAAAAGGGTAGGTACGGATCCGGAACCGCCTGGCACGGCAAACAGTCAGGGCGTTGCTTCTTGGCCACTGCGTAGTGAATTTTAATGCAGGGAATCATGCATTGGGAGATGGTCCGTTTCTGCACAGTCTTTCCCTTCATCTCTCTGACATATATCACAAAATGTTTGTCGTCCCTCCAGAACTCCTTTGTGCGGTCAAGCTAGAATTACAACGCTATTTTTGGGTCCAGTCGACGAAGTTGCTCCTCATCCTTAGAGGGATGTGGCAGAACGTAAAATGTAGGCAGAGTGATGGACTGGCCTACATGAAATTGAGTGATAACTTTTAAAAGAAAGGAGGCTATAGTTCATAGAACCAGCTTGCCTGGCTAGATGTGCTGGTACGGAGGCTTGGATGACAAAGCCTAATTCTCACTGACCCTTCTAGGGAGATGGTATTGCAACCAGGAAGGCTGTCTTGATGGTACGGAGCTTGAGAGGACAGTTGTGCAAGAGTTCAAATCAGGAAAGTCAGGACGAGACTAAGGTCTCACTGAGGCATGATAAAGAGAGAAGGAGGAAACGCATGTTGTAAATCTTTCAAGAACCTATGTACAATAGGGAATAAAAAGATTGGTGGCTGGTAAGGCAATTGCAGAAAGGCTGACATAGCAGAAAGATAACCCTTTAATTTGCCCAAAACAGAGCCCTGCTGGGCAAGGGAAATAATAAAGAGAAGAACCTGAGGAAGGGGAGCTTAATGGAAGTCAACCTGCTTTTCTGCACACCATGTCACAACCTTGCCCCAACAGCAGGCGTATACCGATTTGGTGCAGCCACGCCTGTCTGCCAGAATAACATTGTAGACTTCAGGCAGACAGTCTAAGGCTGTCATCTGTCTCTGCTCAATCTCCACGCAAAAAGATGGACTGTTGACAGGTTCGGGTGGAGAACCCTCCCTTGCTGCTATGCCTGAAGATCCTCACAAATGGTAAGCCTAATCAGGGGACTGATGGGCATGCTCATCAGCTCGGGATACCAAACTCTCTGATCTCAGTCCAGAGCCATAAGAATTACTTTGGACCAGTCATTCCTGATCTTATTGAGAACTCTGGGCAGGAGTGGTATGGGCAGAAATTTGTGCAGGAGGCCTGAGCTCCACTTGATGAAAAGTGTCTCTGAGTGAAAGCCGCCTTGGAGACTGCAAAATTGCTGACATTGCGCGTTTTCGGCAGTAGCAAATAAATCTAACCAAGTCTCTTCCCATTCCTGAAATGAACCTTACACCACCTCCGAATAGAAACACCATTCGTTATCCGCTAGGCATCTGCGGCTGAGTTTGTCTGCCCTGACATTCAGAGAGCCCGCCAGGTGCTGAACCACCAGGGAAATGCCCTGATGTTTCAGCTATGCCCATAGACGCACGGCCTCCTGACAAAGGGTCCAAGGCCCCACACGGCCTGTTTGTTGCAATACCATATGGCAGTGGTGTTTTCTGTGAACACCTGCACTAGCCTCCCTTTGAGAGAGGGCAGAAAGGCTTTTAATGCCAGACTGATCACCTAAAGCTCCAGAAGGCTGATGTGGAG
Source organism: Triturus cristatus (assembly GCF_964204655.1). NCBI lineage: Eukaryota > Metazoa > Chordata > Amphibia > Caudata > Salamandridae > Triturus > Triturus cristatus. Next base: position 1,097,212,582 of record NC_140581.1, read on the forward strand.
ACTAGAGGCCTCTGATGTCCACCTCTCCCAGATAACTGCCCCATTCCAGGTGGGACGCATCTGTCACTGCTGTCAAATCGGGTTGGGCAAAAGGAGAGGGGTCTGCCTCTGACCCAATCATGGTTCGTTAACCACCACTGCAGATCTTGTGCAGTTCCGTCTGAGATCTGGACCATGTCAGTGAGATTTCCCTGATGCTGTGCCCACTGGACCTTCAGGTCCCACTGCAAAGCCTGCATATGGCAGTGGGTATGTGTTACCAGCAGGATGCACACGGCCATTAGTTCCTGCAGCCTCAGAATCAGTCTCACCAAAATCCAGGACAGAAGCTCAAATATCGGTATCATAACCTAAGTATCCTGGAGTTGCCATTCGGGAGGATAGGCCCAAAATTGCACCCTGTCCAGAACAGCTCAGATGAAAGAGAGCATCTAAGACTCGTATGACCGGCATGTTCATGATGAACACCAGCGAATGCAGGAGGTCTGTCGTAGACTGAAGGTGGGAGAAGACAGCCCGGGGTGAGCCCGCCTTCAACAGCCAGTTTTTGAGATAAGGAAAGACTGGCACCCCTGATCCCCGCAGATGAACTACAACCATCACCTTGGTTAACAGCTGAGGGGCTCTAGTGAGGCCAAAAGGGAGCACAGCAAATTGAAAACGCTTGTGGCCTAACCTGAACAGCAGGTAATACCTGTGGACAGGCAGGGCGGGAAAGTGGAAGTATGCATCCTGCAAGTCCAACGCTACCATACAGTCTACCGGGTCCAGGGCAGACAAGACCTGAGCGAGCGTGAGCATTTTGAAATTCTCCTTTTTCAGGAATAAATTGAGGGCGCAGGTCTAGGATAGGATGAAGGCCTTTGCCCTTCTTGGGCACCATAAAGTAAATACCAATCATGACCTACTTCTGGCAATGTCACCATCTCTATGGCTCCCTTGGCCAAGACAGCCACCACTTCCTGTCAGAGAAATTAAGATTGGCATCCATCAGCCTGTCACAAGCAGGTGGCATTGGTGGAGGGGTAGTCTCAAAGGGTAGGGAATAGACCCACCGAACAATCTGCAGAAGCCATTGGTCTGATGTTACAGACTGCCAGTGGTGCAGGGGACGGCGGATCCTGCTTCCCACTGGGTACCCATGATTATACAGGGCAGACTATGAGGCTGCATGGACAAGCCCAACCTCTGGCTATCCGGGTACAGCTGCAGCTGGAAGCCCCTTCCGTGGTCATAAGCAAAAGGCGGATTGGGGGTGATGAGGGACCACGGAAAGGCCCAAGGGCCTGGCTGTAATCCTGCTGTCCTAAAAGCGCTCCAGTGTTGAATCCGCCTTGTCCACAAAGAGATGGGAGCCAAACTAGGCGGCTCTTTATCGGAGATCTTTTTTTAGCCGTCTGGTGAAGTGAGGGTGTGTGGGCTCAAGAAACGTGTGTAGAGTGGTGATGAAAAGTGTGCTTAAATAGGTATTATGATACGCAGAATCAATATATTTAATGAGTGAGATCGATAGCCCAGTCAAAAAATCTGTGCTTACTTAGTATATAATGGTCCTAGTTAGCATAGTGAATAAGTTGGTCTAAAAAAGGTCAACATGTTTCTCGCCTAAATATGTATAAACAATCATGTTGCAATTCTTTGGGACCTAAGACAAGAAACCTACACTACACTGTGACCCGATTCAGTAAGTAAAAATACTGAGTTAGGATAAACTGTCACACAAGTCAAGTATTAGTATTTGTACCTTGGAATGAGTAAAAGATCAACATGGAACACAAGAATAGACAAACCTAACAAATACATTTTTTGACTCACAAATGAACAATGTATATAAAGCGGCTAGCGCAATGACTCTTAACTGCATGTATCAAGTGATTAGAAAAACAATAGCACCACCATCCATTCATAACATGGTGCTAGTGACTTGCTAGCGAAACAACGTGTGCTTGGCAAAATTTAGCTAGAAGTCTTCCAATAAGGGTATTAAATAAAGCCCCATGAGGAGAAGGCAGAGGAAACGCCTATTAGCATCCAAAATAGGGGGAAAAGTAAAGCTTTTATGATGGGAGCGTTTTACAGCGGGCCTGGGAGACTTTCTGTGGTCATGTCTCCATACTTACCTGGACGCGATGTGGTGTCTGCCGTGAGACCTGCCCAGCTCTGCTTCCTCGGAGGGAATCGAAGGAGGGGGAGGGGGTGGGTCCTTTTGAACACTTCCGCATAGTGCACGTGTATGGATGCACCTACAGTGAATGCAATGACTGGTGCAACCTGGTCGCCCTCTTGGGACTGGGAATATTACTGATGTATGATGCATCATTTTGTGAGGAGGGTGTTTAAGATAGCCATAATTGCGTATTGTGTCAAAATAGGGTCCGAGTCTCAAAGGCTAATAGTACTCGAGCCAATTGGCAAATTTAAAGATGTAAGTAGTCTAACAGGTGAGTACCCCTCTATCACCCATAGAGGATGGATTGGCGAATTATCTCAGAACAGAATACAAACTATCTCACGTCAAGTAGGGTCAGAGGGGCGGCAAGATCATCTGTAATATCCTCTCGCAATGGTGGGTGGTGATTCCTTTTAAATGGACACCAAGTGTGCTGTTCAAGCATTATTGCCCCACACAGAAAACTGAATATATATGAGTCAAGTGGGGTGTGTTTGTTGTTCAGTTCCATTGAATGTCATCATTGAGGCCCTGGTGGGTATGGATAACCGGAGGAGCCAGTTTTGTTCTTGTTTTAAAGAAGATAGCCTGTTTCACACGTGGGTGGGCTATTAGGACTGTCCATCTTAGGTCACCTGGGGAATGACCTGCTGTGAGATAATGGGTGGTCATTTTTGTGATGGATTTTTTACACCGTACATTGCTGCGGTGTTCTGTAATTCTCACTTTTACCGCACTGGTAGTCATGCCTATATATTTCATTTGGCATGGATAGGTAATCATGTATATGAAATTCTTTAAATTACAATTCGTATGTTTCTTTAGTGTCTACGTAAGGGTGTCGGTCAACTAAATAACTTTTGTGGCTTCTGTTAGAGCACCTACATTACATAGACCACAAGGGAAGTGCCCCACTACTGGGGGCAGGTCCCACAGAGGCCTTTGTGTGGGTGCTGTGGATTTTGTTTGGTCTGGTGTGGATGAGCATATCCATCAAATTGGCCGTTCATTTGTATGCTAACGTCATCGGAGGTAGTGTGAGGTTGCCTGTTTGCAGGATTGTCCAGTGTTTCTTAATGATTTTTTGAATGGTGTTGGACTCTTGTATAAAGGTCATGACGCAAGTTAGAATATCAGACGTGGGTCTCACTCTTAGCTCTAATAGGGCCTCCCTGTTGTTCCGTGTACGTTTTTGTGCAGTTTTTATGCATTTAGCAGGACAGTGATGGGTCTCTAACTGACTGGCTAATTATTTGGCTTGTTCGTGGTTATCGCTGATCTCACTGCAATTACAGTGGAGTGTCAGAAACTGCTCATTTGGTAAGTTGTCCCATAGGGCCTTGGGATGGTGACTACCAAAAAGGAGCAAGCTGTTGTCAGCTTATTTTTTTGTATTTTTTTAGTCTTGGTATGTAATCTACCATCAGTCAAGTTGATCATCAGGTCCAGGTATGGCAGCCCCGTCTCTGAGATGTTAGCTGTGAAATGAAGGAAGGGGTTCAGTGGTTTGATCCACTCAATGAAGGGGGTACCCATGATTTTGTCTCCCTTTCAAAAAATTTAAATGTCATCAATGTGTCAACACCAGGTCAGAATGTTCACGTGATAAGGGTTAGTTGGGCCAAAATGTACTCCTTTTCAAACTGAGACATGTACAGGCAGGCCAGACTTGGAGCACAGGTACTGCCCATAGAAGTCCCCTGGGTTTGATGGAACAATTTATCTTCATATAGGAAAGAATTTCCGTGAAGCACAAAGAGGCACAATTCATGATAAAACTTATTGTAGTTAGCGAAGTCCAGTCTATTGATCGAATGATGTTTCCAGGGTGGTTGTCTGGGGAATGCTTGTATAAAGGGCCTCCACATCAAGGTTGACCAGAAGGTAAATCTGTGGTTTGTCATTGTTAATTAACTCAATTAGATTCAATGTATCTCCTATATCTTGTTCAAAGAAGGGTTTCTTTTGGAAAAAAGGTTTAAAAAAATGGTCACAGAAATTCGAAAGGGGTTCTAGTAGAAAAGAGATGCCTGACACAATTAGTCTTCCAAGTGGAGGGAGGATACCCTTATAAATTTTAGGGAGGGTGTAGAAGTAGGGGATTATGGGTTGTTTGTACCCAAGGAACTCTGCCCCATTTTTAGACACCCACCCTCTTATAGTTCATTGATGCAAGGAGCACATGTGCTGGAACTAAAAGCTCCGAACCAGTAGCTTTTAGGTCTCTTTTGTAGAGACCATCAGCGATGCTTGGACATCTCCAGAAAAGCCAGTCGTCTTCAGCCAGGTGTGGCACCGTAAGGCCACTTTCAACAAAACCGCGCTGCCCAGTGAGTTGGCGGCATCCACTCCACATCTGATCATGAACTTAGCTGTGTCTCTCCTGTTGGCAACCGTCTGGGCGAGTACAGTCAGGGGCCTCCTCTGGGACAGTAAGCAGAACCTGCGCAACCGTATCCCACAGAGCGTGGGAATAGCGACCCAAAAGGCATGTTCACAGACGCTGTGCTATGCTGGTGGAAGACATCTTTTCGCCTAAGTTGTCCAGCCTATTGGATTCCCGATCCGGTGAGGCATTTGGGAATGCACTGGATTTACGTGTGAAGTGGAGGCTTGGACCCCCATGCTCTTTAGGGTAGGGTGTTGCATGAGGAAGTTGGGATCCCCTGGGACAGGGCAGGTGCAGCAGGGAAAAGTCCTTTTCACAGGAAGCCCTGTGTTGGGCTTGGACCAAGTCTCAAGCAGGACGTCAGTAACCGCCTCATTAAATGGTAAAAGAGGTTCAGAAGGGGACACCCGCGGTTGAAGCACTTCTGTCTAGACATTAGTCTTGACTGCCTCTAAGAGCAAGCTAAGATCCAGGACCTCTGCTGCCCTCCTCACCACCATTGCAAATGACGCTCGCTCCTCCATCCCCAGGGTAGGGGGAGAAAGCATGCCAGTATCTGGAGAGGTATCCAGGCCGCTGGCGTCCCCCAAATCCTCGCTGATATTGTTCAGATTCCTGCAACCCCTCCCACTTCTCCCCAAGTTCTAGCCCATAAGAATAGGGCTCAGGTATGGCTCCAGTCTGCATCAAGAGAGGCCCATCCGGTTCCAAGTCGGGGATCAGAATGTGGACAGTGCTGCGGATGGGCACTAGCGGTGCCGGGAGCATTGGTGTTGAGAACGGTGATGGAGAAGGTCGCGGTGGCATGATTGCCGCCATTCCAGATACATCTGTGGATCCAAGGAGCCTGACTGGTGCTGGAGTGGATGATGTAGAACTTGCTGAGCCTGCAGGGCCGAAAGGCTTGCCGGAGGGAACAGGCAGCCCAAATATGAGGTGCATAGCCTCATAACATTCTCTGAATTTGGCTGGGGTCGCTCTGCCTGAAAACTCAGAGAAGGGTGGAGACCGCTCAGGTGCTGGCTCAATCGTGGTGTTTGGCCTTAAATGTCATGCCGACGCACCCTCATCTTGTAGGCCGATGGACGAGGAGAAGTCAAAGACCTCTTCGACTTACCCGAATAACCTGACGATATATATATGATAGGATGACCTGACGACTGAGTGTGACAAGGATCTCAGACTCCGCGACCACTCCCAGGACCTTCCTCTGTACAAGGATGGTCTGGATAATCCCATGTCGAGCTGCCAGGAGCTTGAGGGATTGCTTCCTCAAGGCCTTCAGGTTTGTGGCATGGTAATTGGAGCAGGCCTTCAGATCATGATCTGACTCGAAGCACCAAAGGCACACTAGATGCGGGTCAGTCACTGACAACGAGTGGTGATAAGCACCGCCGCAGGGCTTGAAGTCAGGCTTCAGAGAGGACATCCTTGCCACACCAGGTAGAAAACCTGAAAGAGAATTGACAAAAAGTTACAAAAAGTTAGTCAAAAATTAACTAAGGGGTTGCTCTTTGGATCTGCACTGAATGATGCTGAAAGAAAAGAACTCGGCAACTAGAAAGGGTTAGGCCCTTAATCAGTAATTCTAGGCCTGCTTAACAGTCACACAACAGCATGCATGCCAGTACTGATACCAATTAAACAACTCACATCATGATCACACTAGTCACTTGATATGACTATATGTTTTTATTTTTTCTGTATTTCTTATCGTTATTTCATATTAGTTTGTCGTAATTGTCAAAATATATTACTCATCTAATGTAACAAAACATAACACCACATAAAGACACATTACAATATTAAATGACATTCATTAATTAAACACAAAAACAAACAAAAAACAATGTTTTGTCTTTTTATTCATTTGAAACAAATAGTACAAAAATCATATTAGCTTTGGTTCTGTAATTTCTAGAGGTTTCTTTTTTAATCCAAAACAAAACACAGCCCTTTAAGCTGGTGCTACAACACCCTGGTTTTATAATTCTTTCACAAAGTCCAAAACCAAACAGTGTACCAATAGGGCTCAATATGTTTCTTCTTAGTCTCAACATATATAAATTTGTATTGTGACCCTCCATGAAAAATGCTTCAAAAACACTTGTTTGTAAACACAACAGTCAACGTGTTTCGAACCCTATTTTGTGTCTCACAGGGTTCTCCTCAGGACTCAGAACCCACATAGATCTCTTCTATCCACGATTAGTCTCTACTGCTTATTTTTCATTACAGCCTTCAGACAATGGCAACCACTTCGCCACTTTGCTACAATCTTGGAATACCAATCAAAGTATCTTGGCAAGTGTGAAGATCCAATTGGACTCTTTAAAAAATATCCCCACGCTCCATTTGGTTGACATCCTATAAGAAGTTGGTATGATATCAGGGATATATATCACAATAGGAGGTTGTGCTGTAGGAATATTGCTTCTAAAGCATAATGGGCTGTGGTCGTTCTCTGGGTGCTGTACTACCCTTATATCTACACCCAAACGCCACAGGAAATTTCTGAACAAGATGTAATCAATCATGCTGGTGCCCCTATTGCTCCTGTAAGTAGGCTGGCCGGATTATCCAAGATGGTACAAACGTTAAGAAACCTTATTCTAGATTTAGTTGCCCTTGAATTGCTAATTTAATTGAATTTGAGACATCCAACGTCCTCCTCACTAAATAGATCATTGCACAATCCAACAAAAATGGATCCTCCCACAATCCTTTTGGGTGCGGACATTGAAATCTCCATGGAAACATATCAACTAGACCTTTAGAAAAAGACATAAAAGGTGAATAAAACAAACAAAACAAAAAAGACCGCAGAAAGTGCAGAAATATAACTTTTAACAGTGCCCACAGAGTCCTTTCTGGATTAAAGACAGAACAAAAAGCAAAACATCCAACAAATATGGCGGGATTTACATCGGGCCACAAATTTATCCCAGCGCCCATGTAAACAGTTTTTTGTAGATGAACATCTAGCCATCAGAATGACAACCACAACCTCAGGAGGGATATCGAAAGCAGTCAACTGTCGCAGCTCAATCTCCACATACAGAGGTGTAGACTGCACAGTCTGGAGTACAGGACCCTGCCCTGCTGCTGCAACAGGAAGATCCTTTCGATGCAGCAGCCTGATTGATGCTCATGTCATGACGTTCTGGGTACCACACTCCTGACAGAACCCAGAGTCACTAGAATGAATTGGGCCCATTAATTCCTGATCTGCAGAACTCTGGACAAGTGAGGCAGTGGCAGGAATGCATACAGGACTGCCAAGCTCTACTGTAAATGGAATGCATGTCAGAGAGACTTTTTGGGAACTCATGTGTGCGAAAGGGATAACATTGCGTGTTCTCGGTGGGAGCAAATAGATTGTATGGAAGACGCCCTGTGCCACCTCCAGGTTTAGCTGCTATTTATGATCTGCTAGTCATTGCCAACTGTGGTAGTCTGCCCTGGCATTTAAAGATCCTGACAAGTGGTTCACAACTAGGGAGATGCCCTGCTGACTCAGCCAGTTCCAAAAGCGCAGGACATCCTGGCATAGGGCCCAGGACCCCACTCCACCCTACTTGTTGCAGTACCATATGTTGGCAGTGTTGTCCATGAGGACCTGAACCAGTTTCCTTTAGGTAGACGGCAGCAAGGCCTTCAAAGCCAAGCGAATGGCCTGCAACTCCAACAGACTGATGTAGAGACACGTCACTGCCACAGAGAAGAGTCCTCTGATCTCTACCTTTCGACAGATGACCTCCCCAACTCAAAAGCTTTATGTTCGGCACCACTGTCAGCTCCTAGTGTGTTAGGGACAGGAGTCTGCCGCTTGTCCAATTGTGAGCAAATAGACACCACTGCGGGCCCTTTGTAGTCTTTTTCGAAACCTGGATGAAATCGGACAGGTTCCCTTTGTGCTGAGCTCAAAGACTTGAGATTCCACTGCTGAGTCCAGCATGTGCCATCTGGTGTAGTCAACAGGCAAGATACAAGAAGCCAAGAAGTCTCCGAGCCCCTTGCACAGAGACACAGGATCGATGCTGAAACATCTGGATCATAGCCCGAATGTTTTGGACTCACTGAACTGGAGGAAAGGCTCAAAACTGCACTGTATCTATGATTGCTCTGACGAACGGCAGCCTCTGTAAGGAGTCAAGTGTGACTTCTCCACATTAATTGAGAACCTCAAGGATGTTAGGCATTTCGCTGTTGTCTGGTGGTCTACAATTGACTGTTGTGAGCCTGCCTTCAACAGCAAGTCATGAAGGTTGGGGAACACTGGTAACACCAACCTCCAAAGATGTGCTGCTACCACTGCCATCACTTTCGTGAACAACTCAGGGGCACGGAGATGGTCAAAGGGGAGCATTGAATACTGAAAATGCTCCTGGCTTGCCTTGAACCACATTTAGCGTCTATAGGACTGCAGAATGGAATAGTGAAAATGAGCATCCTGCAGGTTCAGCTGTACCATCCAATCTCCTGGAACCAGGGCAGATAGAACCTGGGCCAGCATGAGCATCTTGAGCTTCTCCTTTTTGAAGAAAAAATTGAGAAAGCAAAGATTGAATATAGGACAAAGGCTTTCTTCCTCCTTCGGCACCAAGAAATAACGGGAGTAACATCCAGTCCCTATTTCCAGTGCTGAGACCCTCTCTGTGGCCGCTTTATCCAAGTGAGCCTGGACTTCCTGCTGTAAAATGGACAACTATTCCTCCAAAAGCTTCTCTCATGCGGTTGGTATATGCGAAGGCTCAAAGAGGAAAGGAAGGTATAACCCTTGCTGAACTATTTGGAGCACCAATTTGTGATGCTCTGCCCATCATGGTGGTAATACCTTATTCTGCCTTCAACGGCACACTAAAGCGGTTTGGTAGCAGGAGCGGTGGCAGACTGAGCAGTGCACACCCCCGAGACCTGTAGTGTTGTCCGCTAGCTACCCGAACCCAGCCCCGAAAGGATGGGGTCGGAGGTTTGTTGCTGTGGAGGTGGACCGTGACATTGTTTTTAAGTCAAACCCCTTCAGAAGCCTCGAAAGGGTCGAAATTGTTGGGGGCATGTCCTCATAGGTGCAGGAAGCCAGAGGGAGAGTGCTTAGAGTGCTTCAAGGAAAGTGGAGTTAAAGTCCAGGTCTGATTTATCCCCAAAGATGCAGGTGCTCTCAAATAGCATGTCCATCAGTGACACAAACATCACCCAAGAAATCCGTGGATCTCATCACGTGTGGTGCTGAATCACCACACTAACACAGACTCCATTGTCCAAGCAGTGTTCAACCCAGTGTGCATGTCCTGACCACCTTGAATGATCGGCTAAGGTTGAAGCAGTAGAAGTCCAGTACAGTCAGCAAAACCACACTGGCCATATCTCTGCAAAGCTGATTGTTCCAGGAGGCAGATGCCACTTATGAAATACAGGGCAAGATTGTTCAAGGAAAATAAAATGGTTACTTAACTATAGGAGTTTTGCCGCTTGAATACATTTCTGAATACACATGTATTATTTGTATTATTTTCCTATCTAGTGGATGGGTCTGCAATTATCTTGTTAGTCCCTTTTTATCCCCCCCTCTCTTCTGGGCTGTGTCGACCATTCGGTGCCTCACCCTTCCTTCTATGATGTCAGACACCTGCCCTAGAAACCCTTTTGCATTGTTGCCATCTTCAGATTCGTATTTCCCTTTGCAACTTTAATCCTTGTTGTGGCTTCCCAGTGTTTTTCGCACTTCTCTATCAGCCTCCTCATTTCCGGTGAGGTGGGAGGGCTGCACGTGAATTTAGAAAATTCAAGCTGCAAAACTATTCCTATAGGCAAGTAATCATTTCGCTTTGCAGCCAGAATCTTTTCTGGATTCACATGGTGTGTATGGATAATGTAGTGGTTTTGCTCCCTCAAGAGGTTGAAATGAAGTGAGTTTAAGACTGCAAACCAGTGCATTATTACTTTCTGTCCTGTCAGTGCCTCTTTGTTCGCTTGAACATTCAAGCAGTAATGTTTAGTGAGCATGTGCAGGAAAGTGCTCCTTTTGAATTGGTTATCTCCCCTCCCCCCCACAACACACTTTTTGCATGGTATCTGGTGCAATTTTGACTGAGTGTGCTGGGTTCATGCCAACCAGGTCCCTAGCACCAGTGCTCTTTCCCTAAACTGTAAGACAGATCAACAGCTGGTAACCCCTTTGGGATCCCTTGTAAGTCCCTAGTAAGTGGTACCCCTTGTACCTTGGGCACTGGACCGTAAGAGAGCCCCCCAGGGGCTGCAGCACACATTTTTTTTTCCTAGGGGCTGCATCATTAATTGTGTCACTCTAAGAGACCCCTCACCAAGCTCATGCAAACTGCCATTGCAGCCTGTGTGTCTTGGTGCAGAGAAAATCAACGAGTCAACTTGGCACGCATCCCTGTGTGCCATGCCTGCCAGGTATAGGCAAAGGTAAGACACCCCTATGGGAGCCGTACAGCTCTAAGGCAGGGTGCACTATACCCATGTGAGGACATATCTGTGAGAGTGGATATGTCCCAGTGACATCTAAATTCACCCTTAGATATAACCAGTGCAAAGGGAAACCATAACAAGTACCTTGGCTGGACACTCATCTTTAAGAGTTCCCCAGCTACATGATGGCTTCACTGTTCCCTAAGGTGTTTGGTACCAAACACCTCTTCTTAATAAACCCACACCGATGTCAGTGCTGGAATTATTAATAAATGCACATAGAGGACACCTTAGAGGTGCCCCCTGAAAACCTACAGACTCTTAGTGTTGACTGACTGGTCTCAACCAACCAACCACCATAGACAGATTTCTGACATGAGGTGAGAGCCTTCACTCTCGGAAGACAGGAACAAAGCCTGCTCTGGATGGGAGGTGTTCACATCTCCAAGCACGATGGACATTCCAGGGCGGGAAGCTTCAAAGGCCCTGCCGCCTGTTAGGTGACTACGGAAGGCCCTGCCGCCTGTTAGGTGACTACGGGCCTCTCCAGATAGTGGATGTGCCCCGCCCCCACTTGTTAGCGGAAAAACAGGTGGGAAAATTAGTTAGATTAGGGGGTGTGCCCACATGCAGCCAGCATCACCCCTAGGGCGGACCAGCTAATGTGGATCCCAGTTTTCAGATTCCTCCATGTTGTTTTGGCGGGAATAAGCCTTCTAGGGTCTGGGTTATGCCCACTTTCCACAGGAAGTGTCATGTATAGAGTGTTAACACCCTAAAGGTAGGTAGCCCATTGGCTACTGCCTGTCACGGGACGTCAGCATCACTGAAATCCACTTAGAAAGTGGCCCAACTATCTGGATTTCTCCTTGACCACAAGGTGCATCTTTGTGCACCAGCCCAACCAATCAAACCACCCTGCACCCGAGCCCCCCAGCCTGGGTCCTGACGAACCGGCTGTGCCCCTGTGCTCCAGGAACCCTTGCGACATCAGACCCATTTTTGGGATCCCTTGGACTTGCCCGCAAGTCACCCTGTGCTGCCTCTTTTCAGGTGGGCCCCTTTCTCCATAGAGCCAGCTTCCAGCCTAACTAGCCCCCTGCTCTCAGCAGAACACGGGCAGTTCCCGAAGAACTTCTGGTAGTACTTTGAACCTTGGCCCACTACTACTTTAACCCCCGAAGGTGAACCCCTGAAACAGACTGTACCTACCTTATATGTATCTGGGACTTTTCCCTCCATAGGATTGCATTGTGCGTAAAAGTGCACAGGCTTAAACGCTTTACTTACCTGTGCATAATTATATCAAAAACTGTACTTACCTTGAAACTAAGTTCTTGAGTATGAAATATAACAAGTGATATTTTTGAAAATTGGTCTCAGATTTATTCTTCGAGTGTCTAATTTTTTTCCTCTGTGAGTACAACAAATGCTTAGTACCCTCTGATATATATAAAGAACAAGGGCACCCAAAAAGGATCGGTCAGGGACCTTGGGGACTAATTTGTTACAAGAGACAGTGGTCCCTGGAAAGGTAAGAGGTACGTATGTAATGAATATAGCCTCAATCAGTGCTATATTTACGCCAATATCCAGCCGGATAGAGGCACTTTTAATATATACAATAATTAACAATGGAACATAAAATGCAAGTCAAATAACAGTGGGATACAAGCCTGTATCCGAAGACCTACATATCAGACAAACAGTAAAGTACGAAAGGCTCAGGCAGTTCGTGGTTGTTTCAATCAGTGAATACTTAAATGGCGAAACAACTAATATGGAAAAGGTCACCTTCACACAAGATTATGTACAAGAAATACTGTGTGTAAGGTTGACAACTGTGTCGACTGCGTTTCGATCCTTATCTAGAGGATATCGGATCAACATCAGGACTAACGAATAAAGTGCCTGTAAACAATTGCCTACGATTTCACTATATAATGTGCATCATAGATACAGAAAGGAAAAACGGGGGGAATTGAGAGAAATGCATATTGTGGAGTCAGTCGAAGATTTGACAAGGTAAAAACCAATTTAAGCTAAACAGATTGTAATTAGAGCAGAGATTAGTGTCAGTTACGCGTGAACTCAAAAAGAACGGTGAAAGTACAAGGCGTAACACGAATGTTCAAGGCGCGGAGTGGTAAGGGCGTGAAGATGCAAATGCAGACAAAAGTGGACTCAAAAGTTTAGTTGTAGTAATAAGTGTGTCGGCGATGCATTATTGAGTGAATCAGCAAATGGCCAGGTGGGTCGATCCTGCGTGCCAGCGGTAAGCAGGGTGATGTAGGTATTCAGAAATATTACCTCTGAAGGGCGGCCCGGTGGACGTGGTCTTGGGAGAGACCCTCGAGTAAAGAAAAGCTTGTGACCTGGGGATGAGAAAAGGGGTTCACGATGGGTGAAAGGGGCGACGGGGGCGAGTGAGATGGAGGGAGTCTCGCTGAGGCTTACCTAGTCTGGTTCAAGGCGGTCGCGAAAGAGATGTATTGTAGGGACACGAGTTCGCTGACCTGAGGAGTGAATTGACGGAACCTGCGGGGAAGAAAGTGGGGTTGAGACGGGGGAGGGGACGTGGGTCGACGGGCGGTGCGTTCTATAGGAGTGACTCTTACCTTTAATAAGGCAAATGTTGACGATGCATTAGTCGTCCACGATCGAGGTGGGGGGGGGGTCCAGCTTGCAAAAATAAATCAGGTCTTGGGGTTCGGTTTGAAATTCAAAGAGGCTAGGAAATCTGACCTAACACTAAGGAAGGCGCTTACCTCAGGTGAGGGTTGTTGTGGCGTCCGACAGTCAACGTAGTTCCAGGATAGTGAAACGGGGATTCAAAGTGATATTTCAAGGGGCGTCATGTGATCACGAGTAGGAGGTCATGTGACCAGGTGGGTGGAGAGACGTGCGAGAGGAAAGAATAGTGGTGTGGTTACTGTCTACAGCGGCCATCTTGGAGTGGCGGTGAATAGCGCACAGCCAGATGGGAAGGGAGACAGAAAGAGAAGCGCTCACGTGCAGTAGAGAGATAGAAACCAAATATTGTTAGAAATTTGTCAATAATGGAGTGGGGTCATAAAGTGAAGAAACCCCAGTAAGAGAGGCATAAAACAATATAACAAATAGCGACTCTGGAGAGAATACTGAAAACACTTTAGATCTTAAGCATATAATAACATGTAGAAATGGGAAAAGCTGTGCATAACTGATAGTAAAAAGTTACACAAAGGTGGTCATTGCAGTGCAACCTCTTACCTTTCCAGGGACCACTGTCTCTTGTAACATAGTACCCTCTGATAAGCCTAACTGCTCGCCCACACAACCACAAAAAAGCGTTAGCATGATTAACTATAGCCTCTGTAAGCCAATTGGTGACCCACTGGACTCATCGCAGTGTACTTCGTTTTAGTACACTATATAGAGGGCCAGCTTCCTATACCATGTGCACTGAAGACCATGTGGCTGCCATACAGATCTCCTTTTCTGAGACATTCACTATGAATACAAATGTGCCCCCCCCACTTCTTTCTACCTGTGGAGTGCACCCATGGTCTCTGTGCTAGCAATATACTAGCGGTTTACAGCATGTCAGGATTATTTGGACTATCCGCCAAGCAATGTGGAGACCAGTGCGCCCTTGTTAGTTTTTGCAAATGAGATGAAGAACTGTCTTGTTTTCCTGACCCATCTTGTTTTTCGTAAGTAATGGCTATCCCTCTTTATGTCCAAGAGTGTGTAAAGCTCTTCCTGCCTGTTTTTAAAATTTGAAAAAAAGCTGGCAGCTGTAATTCTTTTGCCAAGTACTGTTGGTATGTCCTCATTACCACTGTCCTTGCCAGGGGCGGCTGGTGACATTTGAAAGTGGTGGGGTGTAAAATGATTTGCATACTGCACCGTTGCGAGGGAGCGCAGCGAGCGAGCCCGAACCACCATAAGGGGGGTTGGGGGGGTTCTCCACCCGAGAACATTTTGAAAAAAGAGAGGAAAAATTGTGCATTTTCAAACAAATTTGAGAAAGCATGAAGGTTAATAAAGCAATTGTGAAAGTGCAGTTATTTCATTAATAAACAGATGTCATATAATATAGGTAGCTGCTTATTCAGTATATCCACAGAGCTTCATAACATACTTCGAGATACAATGCATTTCTGAGTACCTCACTCACAGATGGTTTTTATTTAACAAACAACTAAACTGGTTGCAAAGTAGCAGTATTCAACATACATATTGTTTACTTTTTGTAAATGAAATCAGCACGTCTCTCTTTAAGAGCAGCAAACTTTTCAATTACTTGAATGTTAAATTCTGGGATTTTCTGAACTAGCTTGCTCTCTACAGAGAGCATTGCCAAAGCATTGAGTCTTTCCTCAAGCATGGCGTTCCTCAGGAATGTCTTAATCCTCTTTAAGGCTGAAAAACATCGTTCTGACTCGACTATTGTCATAGGAGTGGTTATGACAATTTTAAGTAAAGCCACTGTCTCTGTAGGTGACTTTTCCATATTAAGTTTATGTATTAAAGCCAGCAAAGACAAGGCACTTGTGGCATTCCGGTACACAGGCATTGCGTACAGTACAGTCAACTCAGTTCTCAGCTCCTCTTTTTTGAGCATAGGATAAGCTTCCACAGCCTCATTCAGAGCACGCTCAGGGAATGATTCATCATATTTGGCAAACTGTTCACTTTGCAATAATGTGGCACTCACCAAATGTTTTGTGAAAGAAAAATGTTCTTTTGCCTGCACAATTACAATGTTACATATCTCCTTTGCAATTCGGACCAGAGTGGTGATGTTTTTCCTGCGGTTTGAAAAAGTAGATTGCTCTGGCAGTTTGCTGTCTAAATTGTCAACCCCATCTCTCACTTTGCTTATGCTTTGTACAAACATAGTAGTCTATACTTGCACTTTGACAGTATATATCTCTCATGCTTGTAACTGATTGTATAACAGGTCGACAGCTACCATTATATCATGAAATAAAAACAGTAAGAACTGAAACTCTCTGTCTTGTAGTGTTCTAGCAAAGCCACAGGCTTCAGTCTGACTTTTGTAATCAAACTCATCATTGTCTTCTATGGCGGCAAAACATTTCTCAAGGTCCTCTCTATGTTCATAGATTAGGTTAACTGTACGGATGTTAAAGTTCCAACGAGTTGAGGATCCCCTTGGAACGCATTTGTCCACAATCTCATGAAGTGCTTCCGTTCTTTTGGGGGAACGTGAGAAGAATGCTGCCATGCCTCCTATATCATGAAAGAAAATTCGTGTCTCAGTGATCCTTGATACTGCCTGTTGCATAATAAGATTAAGTTGGTGAGCGTAACAGTGCACATAATGAGCATTAGGGTACACATCTCAAATTCTTTTCTGAACTCCACTAAGGCTTCCACTCATTACGGACGCACCATCATAGCTTTGCGTGATAAGTTATATTTTTTGAGGCAGCTCTGGAAAAATTAAGCTCAGTTGACGCAGTATAGCTGCAGTAATGGTTTCTGCACTAGAGTCTCTTAAATGTGTGAAACCATAGAACCTCTCCACAACTTCTCTGTCATTGTCAATGTACCGAAACACTAATACGGACTGTGTTTTAGTGGCCACATCAGTAGTGTCATCAGCCTGAATAGCCACAAAGTCTGTGTTTTGCAATTCTTGCACAATATGGCTTCTCGTAATTTCGAGCATACACTCAAGGAGTTCATTTTGTATTGTTTTAGAGGTGCCCTTAAAGACTGTAGCACTTGCTAAATGTGCTTCCATATCCTTGTCTATGCTTGCTATTAAATCCACCAGGCCTCTGAATATCCCAGGTTTTGAGGAACTTGGTGATTCATCATGGCCTCGCAATGCCAGTTCGAAAGCACCACAGAAACGAATGCAATCAATTATTTTGGATAGAATCTGTCTGTTCCTATCAACTGCTTCATTGTGTTTCTGTATTTCTTTGCGGTATGCATCACTTATCTGCTGCTCAATCGGTGCGTCTTCCCCCAACATTCCAGTCTCGTCAGGTTTTCCATATGCTTTCTTGTGTGTGCATGCTTCTTTATTTTTTCAGACAAATGCTTTAAGTCTGTTACTCCTTGATTTGTCCAAGAAAACTCACCACCAAACAGCAAGCATGGGAAGCAGAACAGGGAATTTCTTAAAGGGCACCCTGTAAGCCAATCAGTTTTTGTGTACCAGGCGTTTGAGAATGTACGTGTGGACATTTTTCCTCTGTCCTGGGAAGTTTTCTGTAGCTTTATCTCAGGCTGATGAGGTCCTAATTGCTTTAAATGTAGTTTCTGTTCAAGTGGCCGTGCCTGGAATGACCTTGTAATCAGCTCTTGTACTGTATTCATGATGCCGTTGCTGGCCTTACCAATATATATTAAAGAAACCTGTCAATAATCAAAGTACAACGTATAAGGTGCGGTGCAATAATATCAAATTTCAATATAAATACATATATCTTGTGCAGTATCGCAATAAATCTGCAACAGCTCCCCTTTGCACAACATGACTGCTAAAAATACATCCTTACTGGCTGCTGCCTCTGTGTGCCATAGAGGTTGCTGAAGGCACTGAAACAGACACTGCTTGAGGGTCTTTAACAAGGCAAGGGATAGATAGTGCCTTTAACAACCGTTATTGCGCAAAGCACAGGGCTAAGGCTATTAGTCAATTCCATCCACTGAGGGCACAATGTTCCGAATGTGCACCCAACCACCATGCAGAGTGACCACCAGGATACATACCCCTAACTTCAATGTACAAAAATATAGCATCAGTTTCCTTACCTTTAACACTGGTGTTTGCTGCAGCAAAGGAGTTTGGGGCGGCTGGGGCCTCTTGTTCTTTGCAGAAAAATTGCCCAAAAATTTGGTAATAGTTCAGGTTGTTGTCAGCCTTTATGAGGTGCTGAAAATAAAAATATAACAATTTATTATTGAAACATTAGGGAAATCAAACAAAGACTGGGGGAAAAAACACAACACTCCAATTTTTACCTTGCAGTTTGCATGCAGCTCTTAGATGACAGTTAATAGCTCACTGTTCTATGTTAGGATTTTAACTTATAAAAAACGGCAAGTGACAAAAGGATCTCTCTGACAAAAGCAGTGACTATTACATCATGTGCCTTTTGTGATCTGCATTAGGTACATATTCTTTGCAGCACATGTGAGGGGAAGAGGTGCAAAACATAATTACTTTGCCATTTGCAAAGTACTGCAGCACTTCCAATCTATTCCCAACCACGTCTGCACATGTTTTAGTGATTGTATTTTCAAATGATAAAAACTGAAGAACTATCATCCTGGCCGGGTCCCATGTTTTCCTGCTGCTCCTGGCCAGGTATGTGTTTTTTCACAGGCAGTCTCCTTCCCCTCCCCTAAGCCAATCACTGGCAGCGTTGTGAATGGTGCCTATGGGGAGGCTGCATCCAGACTACATAGAGAAAATGGAGAGTGCACAGTCACTGGTTTGGTCGGCCCCAGAGGGCCGACCAAACAGTCAGGGCCCACAGCATTGGGCTAGCCACGCATCCCCAAATTTCCAGCAGAGCCTCCCACCCCCCAGCCCCCAACCATGCACTTCTGCTTTCTCGCAGTGCGAGAAGCAGAAACATAAAATGGTTGTTTTACCATTTTACCTTTCTGCTTCTTGCACTGCGAGAAAGCAGTAGAGCGATACCCCTCCACCCTAATGGAGGAGTCGCCCCTGCTTGTTCGTACATATTTCAAACAATAAAAATAAGAAAAAGAAAGCCCTTTTCAATGTTCTGGAGCTGGTAATTAAAAGTAAACAAAAACCGAAAGACCATAGTAAAAATGAATAAATTATATAAAAATGATTTGTTTTAACGTTCCATATCATGGAGGACACCCTCGGATAGGCTGGGCGCACACACGTATAATAGGCCCGGACATACCTCTAGGTTAGATTATCTTTTAGTAGACGTGTGTCTTTGGCCCTATGTAAAGGACATGCAGGTGGTCCCCTCAGTTGAAAGCGACCACAACCTGCTTTCTTTAAGTATGGCTCAGTGGTGGCGTTACTCAAGTAAGGATTCTATAAACCAGGTAGCAGCACCACCTGAGGTATCGGAAGTCTCCCCTTGTGGTAGGCGAATTAAATGGGCCAAACTGGTTTTATCAGAGGGGAAGGTAGAAGAAATAAAATCTCTCCTAAACCATACAGTATTAAACCTTGGAACATCCTCGGAAGGTGTGGGCAGAGCGAGTGGGCTCTTTGTCTCCCTGACAGATGCCTTGACTAATGTCTTTACTCTTCACCACAATGAATTGGGTAATAAACTCTCTAAAAAAACCCCGATGGTTGGTATTCCCAACCATGTAGGGTTCTTAAGGCTAAGTTAGTCGAGGCGATTAAAGCTAAGTCCCGTCTTGAGATACAGGAAGCAAGGAGGGCCTACAATAACTCTCTTAAACTAGCCAGGAGGGAGTGGGAAGATAAATATTGGGATGACCTGCTCCAGGCCAGCAAAAGTAGAGACCCAAGGGCATTTTGGAAACTTATAAGTGCACGGAAAAACCCCGATGCACTTATGAGACCCTGTAACATCTCGCCACAAAGCTGGGTAAAGCACTTTGGGTCTTTATATCTCCCTCCAGATGGGGATTGTAATGCGGGGATGGCCCTTACGCATATAATTGAACCTCATGCCTACGATCTCTTTACTCCGCTAGAACTTGAGGGGGTTATAGGGTGGGTAGCCCCACGCAAGGCTGCGGGTCCCGATGGCCTCCCGGGAGACCTTATGAGGGCATACCCAGCGGAATGGGCACGGGTCATAGCAGCGCTACTTAATGACATCATGATGGGAGGGGCAGTACCTGAATCCTGGAAAGGGGCGGTGGTGGTCCCAATTTATAAAAAAGGGTGCAGGGAAGCTCCAGGTAATTACCGACCCATAAGTCTGATCGACTCCACCCAAAAGATAGCAGGTAAAGCTATCCTTGGAAGGATTCTCCATTGGGTGGAGGAGAATAAAATTCTTTCAGACTTTCAGGCAGGTTTTCGGGTCGGAATGGGGACAATTGAGCAGGTGTTTAGGCTGGTATTATTGGGGTGGAAGGTGGTGGAACTGGGCAAGGGCAGCCTTTATCTGGCCTTTATAGACCTGAAGACTGCCTTTGACCTAGTCCCCCGAGAAGATCTTTGGAGGGTACTTCTCGAGCTGGGCTTACCCCCTTACATCTTGTCACTTCTTATCAGCCTTCACGCCCATACCTTTGCCCAGGTCCGCTGGGGTAAAAACGGTGAACTTACTGAGAAGATTCCAGTCTCTAGGGGCGTAAGGCAGGGCTGCGTCTTGGCACCAACCCTATTTTCACTTTATGTGAATGGGGTGGTAAAACATCTCCAGCAAGAACCAGCCGACGCCCCCTGTCTCGGTGGAGTCCGGATCCCCACCCTGCTATTTGCGGACGACACGCTCCTGATTTCGAAGACCCCTCAAGGTCTTCAGAAATTATTAACACGATTTCAGGAGTTCTGTGATGCAAGAGGATTAACAATAAATGTGGATAAAACAAAATATCTAGTCCTAAATCCTCCTAAGAAACTGGGCCGCCCTCCGACTCTAAATTCGACCCCCCTAGAGAAAGTAGCCGAATTCGACTACCTTGGCATCCGGATTACGGATAGGATGTCCTGGGCTAGTCATATTGATAAAATGGTCCTCAGTCACAGGAGAGTGGGAGGTGCCCTTATGAGGGAGTTCAGGGCCTCTCCAAGAAGATCACTCACCCCAGTAGTTGACATTTACAAGGCTAAAGTAGTGTCATCAGCCTTGTATGGGGCAGAATTGTGGGGCCACTGTTGTTTGAAAGACCTAGAGACAGCGGAGAGTAAGTTATTGAAATCCCTTATCTCCGTCCCCCTGAGTACTTCATCCGTACCTGTCCGGTTGGACATGGGCTGCAAAAATATTAAAGACCAGGCCCAGCTTCGCCCGCTTTTGTTATGGACAAGAATCTGGAGGGGTGAAGAATTGAAATCTTATGCTGATGCCTTGGGAGAAATTATGAGTTTGGGGGGCTGGGCTAAAATAAAGTGGCTTAGAGATACCAAAAAGCTTTTGGAGAATGTCGGTCTAGGAGGCTGCTGGTCATCACGTTCAGCCCCTACAAAAGAAGTTGTCAAGGCGCATTATTGGAACTGGTGTGCGGAGCGGTTAAATACAACCTCTAATCACTGCAAGTCGACTGTCGCCTTTTTGCAAATTAAAGACACTGTGGCTTTTGAACCCTACCTGGACTTGATAACTCTCCCTTATGACCGAGCCCTTTATTTCAAATTTAGAGTTGGATGCCTCCCCCTAGGTGCATTGGTATCGAGTTGGTCACCTGTGCCCCGCATTTCTTCCAACTGTGAGTGTTGCCCTAGCAAGGCTGAGACTATTGTACACGTCTTATTTGTTTGCCCGGACTATGCAAGGCCCAGGGGTGTCTGGTTGAAACCACTCTGTCGCAATATGGGCACACGTAGTCACCTTGAAGCCCTGCGTATTTTAACTACGGACACTTCCCCCCTTTTTGTGTGTGGAATTGCGAAATTTTTAAAGTGGTCCTGGCTTATTCGCTGCAAGAGATTGTCAGTAGCTGTTTAATTCTTTTTTTAGATAATTTATTATGGGAAATTTATGCCCTTTTTTATATTCTTATGGATTTCATACTGGCTTCTTGTAACTGTGATTTTTATGTGTCTATTGTATTTTTTATGTGCTTACAAGATATCTTGCATATCGAATAAAAGCTTATGACTGACTGACAATAAATTATATAAAAATGATTTGTTTTAACGTTCCATATCATGTTTGATCCTTTTCAAAATCTGAAACCAACGTGAACAAATGGCTGGTGTTTCTTTAGGAAGATGGACAGTTGGAAGTTTTAAGTCTCAGTCAGTTTTCATGCAGGGTTTTTAGGAATATTGTGGTGGCATTTTGAGACAGCAACCGAGCCTGTAGAAATAAATAGCATTATTTGCATGTGTTGCAATATCATTGTAGGCCATGAGGACACCACTGTGCACAGACACCACTATCACTTATGAGTAAATAGTATCACACCCTTACTCTTGCTTAGCAAAACTTTTTCACACAGTGGCACCATCCTGAAGCTCTAAAGGGAAGAGAGACAAAAGAAAGGACCATAGCACATTTGCAACCCTGATCTAATATTATGCCACCACCTCCACCTCCATTGGAGGAAAGCCCCTTTAAGAAACCCACCTCGGGATACATTACTTCTCACCATCCATTGATAGAGAACCCATGCAATTTAAGGAACAATAAAGGATTTATTCAGGTTCTGGGTTCAAAATGTCTAGGAAGGCTCTGGCAGATTTAGGTTTTGAAAAATCATACCTTTCCCCTGTGAGCTTCACCCACAGCATGAGGGGATTCGGACTTCACTGAGGACACCAATCTATTAGCCACTGTATCATTTTTCATTGCCATCAGCTCTCTCGATTTGGGGCCACAGCACCCGGGCTCAAATATGTGAAACACAGAAACTGAACAGCGTGCAAATATTTTCTTCATCGCTTCTTTCAGAACTTGATCTTTCCAATCCCCAACACTGCCACCACCATCATGGTTCCTCCTGCGATCCCAATTTGATTAGAGCCACTCGTCTGTAGAACGTCTGTTGTGTCATGATTTGTGATTTTCACTCTACCACCTAGTTGAAGCAATTTTCATTTTTTGTCCCTTAAGTTACTATGCAGGACACTGATGCATTGTTCCAAGTCTCTCTCCTTTTTGTTAATTCTTCACTTTCAGGGTTGTAAGAAGTTGCCTTTATGCCTCCTCCAACTAGTCGAGGCAGCAAGAGCACGCCAGAAGATTAATGTCAGGACTCATATTAAAAAATGAACTTGTTCCCCCAGTTCATGAGGAGGAGACCGCACAGAAGACAGGACTTACCGGTGGAGTGTGAGGTTTGGGTCCTGGCGGTCTGCCGTGGTCGCGACAATGAGTGCATCTACTGACTGCCACAGGGGAGTTCACTGTACTGGATCAGTCTTTCCACCGAATCACTTTCCTATTAGATCCAAATAAACTTAAATACAATTCTCTGAGAATATCACTATACATATTCCTCCTCTGCTTGTCTCCGGGCTTGCCAAGTTCCTGTGCTCACCAGGACCCCCTCATCCTCTCACTTGCTCCTACTTAACTCAGTAGTATTTCCTTTTTTTGGGGCATATTTAGGTATTTGAGCGCTTTATATGAGCACCGTATTTACATTACACATTCAGGCACGGGGAGATTAAGTGATTTGCCCAGAATCACAGGATGTGGACGCGACCTCGAGGCTCGAACCCAGGTTTCGTGCACCAAAGTCGGCAGTTTAAGCCGACGGACCACATCCTCTCCCCTAGTAGTATTGCCCATAGATGTGTAGCTGAATGTTGTGGATTTCCAATGTGTGGATTTGCTATGTCACCCCCACTTATGCATATAGTGATTGAGAGTGTCATACCATGCCATACGATTCTCTTAATTTAAAATGTATTTTCTCCTTATAATTTTGTCCTCTATGTCTATCCTTTCATTTTATTGTTCCAAAACAGGTTCCATAGGAAAGCACAAAATGCGAGTATTACTTTGAGATTCAAGCACATGCAATTTGTGACTGACTTTAATGGGTGTTGTTTTGAATATGTGTACTTCAAAATTATATACTATAGGGATCTTGGTCCTGAGGAAGACTACGGACTCTATTAGGGGCCACTCTCGAGAAACATGTTGACCTGAATCAGAGGTGGGGGAGTGGAGGGTGGGCTGCGGGTGCTCGCCTTTCTTCTTTATTTAAATAAATGGGAGCTGAAAGGGCGGTGACAGCGGAGCCGCTAAATGGCGGACGACAGAGTGCCAGCCCGTTTTTTGAAGCCCCTTAGTACTCCCAGCAGATATTCTTGTGCACCCCCTGGTCATAGCCCAATGATGACTGTAGGAGAGTAGGATCTGCACTTATGTTGCCCCCACTTTTTTCTGATGTATACACTGGTTTCTGGCTATAGTCTTGGTGGGTCGTGCTAATCAGGGCCCCAGTCTCACTGATCTCTCTAAACAACTTCATGTGCATATTAGATGCACTAGTGATTGGATACTGTGGTACCTTATGAGCCCCTAGTATATGGTACCTTAGGTACCTAGGGCATTGGTACTTCACAGGCCTACCAGGGGCTGCAGCATGTATTATGCCACCCCGGGAAGCATTCTCAATCTGACACCACAGGCCTGCTACTGCAGCCTGTGTGAGGTAGTGTTAGCACTCCTCACTGAGGTATAGGTTCCTATATCTCACCATACACACACATATAAACCTATCAGCCACCCCTCTTGCAGGCCCTAACAATCCTGAGGGCAGGGTGCTTGGTTTACTATGTGAGTGGGTGCTTCTGCATGAGCAGGACCCCTCTGCAGCTGGCAGAGTCGATTCTCTGCTACTGTTTGTGGATGCGGTTAAACCATAAACTCTTAAGTGCATTATAACCTCGCGGTAAATGCTAACTTTGGAATGGCTGCATCAAAACATGTCGTGTTTGGTGTCAAACAACTTGGAATCATACCCCCACACCAGTAACTGGTGTGGGAGTATGATCCCACCCTTCTAGAGGGGATGACATGTACCCACTGTACTAAACGGTAGAAATCTCCTAGAGCCCTGGCATCACAAAATGGATGCCACCAGCACAGACACTGGGCTGCCCTCCTGCTGCTGACCGAAACTCGCAGTGGAGGAAGCCCAACAAAAGGTATCCTGTCACAGGGAGGTGTCACCACCTCCCAGACAGGATTTAGTGTATTGGAGCTGGGTGGGTGCACTCTTAGAGTGCTTTGAAGTCCTGCACTGGGGGAGCAGTAGGCTCCTCTGTGCATATGCCAGCTCAAACCGGTTCAGGGGCTACCTGCCCCTGCTCTGGCGTGAAACTGGACAAAGGGAAGGGACTCCTAGAGGAGTGGTCATAGAGCTAGTCCCTCCCCTATCTTCACTATAAGATAGCAAGCATTGCCAATGCAATTCAGATTAGCCTGGACGACGCTCTACAAAGAAGAATCCTGGCCCTTCGACGTTTCACTATCTCTGGAAGACTGAAGAATCTCCCTTCGAGTCAAGGAGTGACTCCAATGCTTGGCAGGCACCTATAACCTCAATCAACGGTTGCAAACTTCACCGCTCCCGCTGGAGTCCGAAGTCCCTGTGGCCCCAGAATTGGATTTACTGACTTCTCGACGGCCATTTTGAGTCCCCAGTGAAGCTGTGGCATCTGGACCCCACGAGTGACGAGGAACTGCAATACCTGGGAACCATGCACTGATTTTGAGTACAAACCCTAAACAACGTTCTACGAACTTGTGCTTTGGACGATTTGTGGCCCAAGTCCCTAGCAGGTCTTGTTCCAAAAATCAGCAGCCTACCCCATCCCGAGTGACCGTGGGCTCCTGTGAAACTTTTCCTGTGAAGGCATCTTTGCGGTTACTTGCCCATTGGCTAGTGACTCTCCCGAAGTCTTTCTAACCAACTTCAAGGGCTCTTCTGGTTGCTCCGGGCCTGCCCTCACTTACCTTTACTGGGTAAGTCCATCAGACCTTGCTGGTCTGCATCACTGACTATCTTTAGTCCACACAAGACTTGCAGTTGCCAAGGCTTGTTGGCTCCAATCTGATTGGCGATACCGTCATCAGCTGCAGACGTTGTGGGACACTCCGAATCCAGCTGCTGGTTATCGTCGATTTTTCCTGGACCTCATGAGCAAAGAGACAAATCACCATCGACGATGACGCAACATCTGTGGTCATCCATCCTGCTGGCCACCGGTCACTGGCAAGTGACTTTGAACACTGTCCCTTCAATTTTCAGGTCCTCTTCATATTCAATCCACCTTCGGATTCCAGCGGACACCTCTTCAGTCGTCTCAAGCAGCAAGTCTTCATTGGTCTCCATTGAAAACAGCATCGCGACCCGACACTAAAAGACACCTATGCACCCGGCTTCCCTGGGTGAGGCAACTCGTGCACTCCGGTGCCCAAGTGTGTGTTGGCCCTCGAAATACTTACCCTGTAAGTGGCTTGCTTGTTGACTTCTTCGAAGTGCCCTAAATCTTTAAAATACAAACCACGACTTGCTCCATTGTAACCTATAGGAAACCCGCGGCTGTGTTTAGACACTGCACGCGTCTCCCGTGGGCTTGTTACTTACCTGCTAACACTGCAGTAGTGAAGCCCCAGCGATTCCCAAGGCCCTAGGCTTTGTCATTTTGCAAGTCGACTTTGTTAAACCATTTTTTTAGTATATGGTCTGGTACGCCCCTAGGGCTCCAGCCATATTTGTGCTTAATTTATTGAGAACTGTTGACATTTGAATGTTTACCTGGCTTCTAATCTCATAAAGAGATTAATAGAGTGTGTCTAGAAATAAATACATATATATTTGATACATATACCTGTGTAGTGTCCTTTTCATTTAGTAATTCAAGAGATTATAAGGTAAAACAAGCTGCTTTACATTCCTCAGAGACTTAGCCCGAAGGCTGCTCTCCACAGCTACCACTAGGACAGCTTTCTTTAAAAGGTTGTCTTAAACCTATCTACCATAAGAGTCGAATTGGACTGGTGCAAGGTGGCCACTATAACTAGTGACCAGCATATGCCAGGCCAACTTCTCACAATGACTCCGCCTTTTATGTATAGGTCTGGTACATTTTAAAGCGCTTTTAATCAAAGCGCTTTAATTAGTTTAAAAAAAACAACAATGCAAGGAAACAGAAAGCAATAAGCAGTAGTATATAATTTTCAAGAGGATAGTGGGAGCCTGCTCGCATATAGGCCAGTGCCATGGCCTGATAAAACTAATCGGCAATCCTACAAATCACTTACTCTTGGAAGTGGTAAATAATTATTGTATTGCAATTTCATTTAGTGCTTACTAAGTACCCCTGACGAGGCGTCTAAGCACTTTTTCGGCGAGTAGCACCGCACGACGAGGTCTTGTGGTCTCAGTCAGTCGTCTCGAGTCGTGTGTCAACTCCTCGTGGCACTGAGTGACGCGGTGACCGTGACGGAGCCTGCGCAAGAGAGGTCACGTCACGAATCTATGGCCAATCACAGTGCGGAACAGCGGCAGGGCCACCCCACCCACGCGCGGCACCCAATGCGGCAAATGCCTGCCCTCAGGCTGCGCGGTGTCTCTGCCAATCCAGATGCTGTATTAGCAGCGCCAGGATTAGCTAGAGCACGGGTGACGGCTCGCCCATTAGGAGACCGGGGGCTGCTGCATGAAGCAACCCTCGGCTCCGACTCCCTCCCCTCGCTTTCCTGGCTTGAGTGGCTACCTATTGGCCAATGCTATGGTAACTTGGGTAGTGCGCATGTTCAGGATGGTCATATCCCAAAATCGAGCATGCGCACTTACCCCGAACTGTTGCAGCAGCGCTTAAGCGCAGCTACCTCTACTGTCAGTCAGCCCCGCCCCCACCCACCCCCTTCAGCGCCACGAACGCATAATGCCGACTGCGTGCCGACTGCTGCTGCCTGCGAGCGCACACGCAGCACGCGGACTCACGAGTCTTTGACTTGTGTGTGCTGTGATTGTGTGATTCTGTGCTGGCTAGTGAGCTAGTGGGGCATCGCCCCACCACCCCAATGGATGCACCGCTACTGGTCCTTGCGCATTTGAAGTAGGTTTCTTGCGTTGCAAGTGCTTGCAAATCATTCACTTCGCTCTTGAGTGTCAGTCATTCGAGATCTGCTTTGTGCATATGCATAAATGAGGTATTAATGCGTGTTAACACTAGGCTTGGGTTCCATAGTGGCATGGGCAATGTTCTTGGTGAAGCTATCCTATTTGCTCCTTTCACAAACCTCTTTAACCACTGGGGCTTTGAAGAAACTTCTTCCTATAACCCATCTATTGTATGCTACTATGGCAGAGAAATGGGCTTTCAGAGACGTGTATGATAACCCCTCATCTAGATGGTGAGTGAGGTACTTTACCACCATGGTTTCTTGTGCCGTTGATTTTTGTTCTTCGTCTGTCACACCAATGTATGAATCTGTTTCACTTTGCTGAGTAGCACTTCCTGGTGCTTCCTCTTCTGGCTACTTTAAGGATTTGCATGGTCTTCTCTGGGAGACCTAGGTGGCCAAACTGTCATAAATCATACTGCCAAGCCAAACTGAGGGTTGCTGGCTCTGGGGGGTAAATCTGGTCTCTTTATAATGGTGATGGAAGCATATGCAACCCTCCCTGGCAGGTCTATCAACAGGTGAATTTCCTCTGACCCTCAATGTACCTGGATTCAAAGTTTTAGCATGTTGCGTTCTCTTGTGTTGCAAACAGGTCCATCTGTGTTTTCCCCATTGGTGGAATATGGTTTTTACGGTAAACATTGGTATCAAAAATGGTAAGGTGCACACCTGTTAAGCGCAATATAGTGTTCAATCAGAATTATGAGGGAAATATGTACATCTAGGTGCCACAGTACTACATTCTCTGTCATACAGGATGAAAAGAGAAATCAAACAATAATGTAGCAGGAAAACCTGCTAGTACTGTGCACAGTTCAATAGGTTTAATCCAAAACCATTCAAGATAGGAAAACATCAACAAAATTACATCAAGAATAAACAGAAGATTGAGTTTTGAATATTTTCATTGGTCAATCACGTGGTAATGTTTAAACAATAAAGACAATCATTGTATGCTTGATTCAGCACTCCAATAAATACATTTGTGATTGTGAGGAACATAAAATACAAGAGTTCAGTGCGTTATCCAGAATTAACTTGAAGCCAATTTCAAAAGTTCACAACTTGAAGCCAGTTTCAATTGAAGCCCGATGCATTTCGGGACCAGAGTTTCCCTTCCTCAGCATTAACATTAAAAGTAAAGCGTCGGTGCCGCGATGCTTGTTTGATTCTCTAACGAGCCCCCTACAAAACGCACCATGCTCGTTTATTAAACTTTTGATCCTCTGTTGAAAGGCAGATGTTGGTATTTTACATTATGACAGAGCATCGATGACAGAATCTGATTGCATATTTTAAATTGGCTAATTCCACAAATCGGAGATGTTATTCTTGTTTTCATTAAATTGTAAGATTGTAGTTACTGTGCACATCTCACTTCTCCCCCTGCAGAATGGACGGGTCAGACTGGCCTGTAGGCCATTTATAGGGCATTGTAGTTCCCGATAGGCTGGTCTGCATGGTCAGTGTTTTGACTGTTTGTGGGCCTGTTTTATAATCCGTGGGTCGGTTTTTACTATTAATTTCTCTGATATTGAAACGCTTCCCCTGTAATAAGCTCAAATCTAGGCAGTGTTCCATACCTTGCTAGCACGCACGTCTTTACATGTTCAAAATTGGCCTAATTTGCAAACATGGGCCACTTTTTTATCTTTTTTTTTTCACTAATGGGGCACACATTTATTTTGGTGCCCGGGCCTATTTTCTGTCCCATTGCGACCTTAGAATAGGCGAGGGGGCAGGCCGCTGAGACTTCTGCATCTTGCTGATACGCATTAACCTTTGGCTGACTTGGGGCAGGGGGGGTGAAGGGTGCCCCCCACCACGCACCGCAGGGGCTGCAGGGACCTGGATTACGCCCCTGACACAGGGTGGGGTTGAGTCAT
This sequence comes from Triturus cristatus, assembly GCF_964204655.1. Taxonomy (NCBI): domain Eukaryota; kingdom Metazoa; phylum Chordata; class Amphibia; order Caudata; family Salamandridae; genus Triturus; species Triturus cristatus. The sequence continues at coordinate 1,097,242,228 of NC_140581.1, forward strand.
CGGTGTGAGCAAACATCCCCTTTTATAAGGTATTGTGGCGTTTCAGGCAGACGTGTTTGCTTCTGAGTAAACAAGGATGCTTGCAGAGTATCTGGTCGAGTCTGTGAAGGTTTATGCCCGCCTTGAGCTTCCCTGATGCTTGGGCCCACCCAGAAGGCCCAATAAGATCTTGCTGCAACCCCTTTGCACTTCTAGGAAGCTTTCCGGAATTTGCTTGTAAAAACATTTAATGAGAGACACTTTCGCAAGACTGCTTGCCACACTCGTGTAGAGGAGTGTAAAGTTACATAATGAGATGCCTCTTGTTGGACTTGGTCCTTTTTGCAGGGTCATCCCTGAACTTTTTGCCTTCCTCCTATATTTTTTCTGACCTGTTGTTGGCTGTTTTATGACTCTGGGCACTTTACCACTGCTGATCAGTGCTAAAGTGCATAAGCTCTCCCTATTGTAAATTGATGTATGATTTGTGATTCCATGATTGGTTGGTTAGGTTTACTTGTCAGACCCTAGTACAGTGCACCAGGAGTGCCCAGGGCTTGTAAATCCAAATGCTGCTGGTGGGCTTGCAGCACTGGTTGTGCCACCCACAGAAGCAGTCTGTAAAAGTGTGTCTAAGGTCTGCCATTGCAGCACCTGCATTCAGTCTGGTACTGTCATGCTGACTGGGCAAGTGCACGCACTTGCCAGTCCCTAAACCTTCCCTTTTCTTCATATCAGACACCCCTATGGTAGGCCCAAGGGCAGGGTGCATTGTAAGGATAAGGTAGGACATGCCTTGATGTGTGTGGCATGTCCTAATAGTGAATTACAGCCATTTTCGTTTTTCACTATTGCAAGGCTACCTGTTCTCTATAGGCCAGAATGGGCAGCTTGAATATTACATCTTATAATCCTAACTGACTCAGGGAACATGGTAGAAATTCGAATTTAGTATGCCTGAACTCAGAATGATAAAATACATCTTTCAGTGAAGTTGGTTTTAACATTATGTGTTTGAAAATACCACTTTTAGAAAGTAGGTATTTTCTTGTCTAACCATTCAAGCCTGCCTCTGCTAGGTTGTGTAGTCCTTGTCTGGAGTTTGAGTGACAGGGCTGGGGAATTCCAGGAGACAGGGTGAGGTGTCCCAGTGGTGAATAGAGAGGTGGGAGGAGTTGCACCTGGGACCTGAATAGGGCTGTGCCTTCCCTCCACAATGCTGGCTCCACCTCCTGGGGAGCGGCTGATGTCTCTGCCCTGCACAGTGAATGAAGAGAAGGAATCCTGTCAACAAAGTGCTCCAGGGCTGTACTTGCCTTCCACAATGCTGGCTCCACCTCCTGTAGGGAGTCTAATGTTTCTGCCCTACACTGTGAAAGGAAAGGAGAAGTCTGGTAAACAGAGTGCTCAGGAATTGGTTTGGACTGGGCAAAGGCCCCTCTGCCCTCAGAGGACAAAGGCTTTTGGGGTATAAGTATTGGGACCCTGATCCCAAGAATTTAGATCACTTTGGGAAAACAAGAAGAACCTCTGCTGAGGGAGGAACCAGAAGAAACTGAGGAGGAAACTATCCCTGAACCTGGGGGATTGGCCTGCAGTGGTTGCCTTACTGCCAAAGAGAGGAGAAAGGAACTTTGTGTGTACTTTTGCTCAACTTGTGAAGGATATCCAAGGGCTTGGAAAAGAGCTTGCCTCCTGCTGAAGTCTCAGGAACAACAGACTTCACCCCCCAGCTCCCCCGAGTTCTCTGGAAGTGCCTGCTGCTGTTGTTGTTGTTGAAAGTAAACTAAGTAAATCCCTTGGTTATTTTTGTCGCAAGAACCTGTCGTTGGCCTTATGTTTGGTGAAGTTCTTAATAGTTCTGTACAATATCCATGCTGCATCACGTTTCACATCCATTTGTCTGTGACAATTCTTTCCCCTCCTTCAGGAATCTTCTGAATCTGCCCCATACAGGTGTCTAGTAGTGTAGGAAGGGACCGGATAATTTAGTCGTTGGGAATCCCGACTCCTAGCAGAAGGGAGCCTCCTCCTCTGGCCCCTCCTCAAAATGGCCAACTTGCTCAACTGGGACATTGCCACTGAGACGGTGTGCTTTTTGATCAGGCCTAGGGCACAAAGCTGGTGTTAGAGCTGGCTGGCTGTGAGCCTCCTCTTACTGACTCTTCTTTTAACAGACCCTCCTCGGAAAGATACTCAGAACTCAAGAACTGCAGCCTTGACAGTGTCACCGTTTTTTTTTTACTTTCTACAGTGAATCTACTGCTGGGCTGAGCAGGTTGGCAGTTGTTGAGGGGAAAATTCAGTGGCCTGGCTTGCACCTCCTGTTTGAACCCAAAGACTGGTAGCCATGCTGCTCAGGGGGGGAGCCGTTGCACAGCTGTTTGCACTCTGTATTTGCTGCCTCTAATACTCAATTGAGCCATGTGTTCAAGATAGACTTGCCCTCTTAGAAAAACGTTTGCTCTGGTTCTGAATTGGCCCACAAGGTGCTGCATCAGCTCTGCCTATTTCCTCACATGGCTTGTGAGCATATAGGTTAAAGAGTTTGCGATGCGCTATTGGACACCTATATTTTTCTCTTCATTACTTCCATCTTCTTGCCCTTCCTGAACGGTGGGGCACACGATGGTTGGAGCATGAGCTCTGATGTAAGGTGGATATTAGGAACGCTGTACTTTTTCACCCTTGAAGTCACTGCTTTTGCCACAGTTTCCATACATCCTCTCGTCATTGGTCTAGGATGCTTGGTAGAATAGGGAGAAACATTTTTTCTTCATGTTGGTAAGAGGATTTCCATTAGTAAACAGGACTAGATCTGTTCCTCGTCTGGTTGGACCCCTTGTGTGTCTACTGCCCTTTTAACCAGGACTTATATTTCAATGTTGCATTGTGGAGACAGTCTGCAGGGGTAGGCGTCGCCCTTCTTCCTCTGGGAAGGAAGCTTGTGTTCTGCCACCTAATCTGGGTCCTGCAGTAACCCTAATAAATCACATCATCTTGCTTGTTGAAAAATCACTCTTCTTCCTCCTCTTGGGGCTCAGATGCTATTGAAAGTACCAGCTGTACCTCTTACACTTTTTGTCTGCTTGGGGCTTCAATGGGATGCAATATCCCAGGAGGGAATCAAACTAGTTCTTCTTCACAGGGCCGCCATCTCTACTTGCAGCCTGGGCTTTCTTTCAGTGTCAAAAGCTTTGTTCCAAGTCAAGCTCTTTCTCTTTGGTTCGGAGGCCACCATCTTGCGGCTCGTATTCCCTCCTGTGCTCGATTACCTTTCCGAGTCAAGGCCCGTCCCACGTGTGCACCTTCAACTGTTTTTCTACAAAACAGTGCAATAAGGTCAACCAGGCAAAGCTCGAGGGGACCCACAAACATCTATTTTTAAAAGAAATAGTCTCCACAACTGAAAGCTTCCCTTCTATTATGACCAGTATTTGATAATGAAATGGTTACTTACCAGTAGGAGCAGTTTTGCAGCTTGAAGAGTTTTCTGGATTCACATGCTGTGCATTATTCTGCCATCTGGTGGTTGGATCTGGAATTGTCTGTTTTTTTTTGTTTTTTTTGTTTGTTTGGGGCGATGACCACCTTTTGGGGCTAGGTCCATCCCTTGTGTGATGCCAAACAGTGCCCCGGAAGCTCCTGTGCATGGTAGCCATCTTTGGATTCTTTTTTCCCCCCTTTTTCTCTAGGGTATGTTTTAAATCCTGTTGTCTTCAGATGTTAGTTCTTTGGTTTAAGTGATCTTTTGTCCTACCTGTTAGCATTCCTCCTCTGAGGGGAGGTGGTTGGGTTGCATGTGAATTCAGAAGACTCTTCAAGCTGCAAAACGACTCCTACTGGTAAGTAACCATTCCGTTTTGCAGCATGAACCCTTTTCTGGATTCACATGCTGTGCATTAGATTATGTAGCGATTGCCCCCTCCTTGGGTTAGTTGTGGTAGGATGAGGAAAACTTTGCAAACAGGTGTTGAAGTACCTTTTGTCCCACTTGAGCTTCCTTAGTCATCTGAATAGCCATGCAGTAATGTTTGGTGAAGGTTTGTGGGGATGGCCATGTTACCGCAGCACATATGGTGTCTAGTGGCACATTGACCATGAACGCCAGGGTTGCCCCTTTTTTTTTTCCTTGAGTGGGCTTTTGGCCGTGTGTGTAGAGCTTTTCCTGCTGAGGTATAGCATACTTGAATTGCTCTACAATCCAGCGTGCAAATGTTCCCTTTGTCACAGGTGTTCCCTTGTTGGACTTTTAGTGAGAGACGAACAATTGATTGCCTTTACAGATTTGTTTTGTCTCCTGTAGGTAGTATAGTAACGCCCTTCTTATGTCCAGGGTATGAAGGCTTTTTTCTAGTCATGTTTTTTTATATATATTTTATTGAAAAAGCACACATCAAGTCAAGTCGTTCATTATTATGACACCAACTTATAGGTTTGCATTCTCCCCCCTCTAGAGAGATGGTGCCACATAATGAACATATTACCAATTTTAGTCACTCAAGCCCGGATCTGAGTCCTCCGGAGCGGGGGCACAAATGTTGCCGCTAAAAGTGTTCCACTTTCCCCAGACACAGTGCCATTTTCGGGGGCAGCCCCTATTAATAAAGACCGCCCTTTCCGCGACCATGGCACCGTCTAGGTTGCAACACCACTGCTGGTGAGACGGGATCGACGATGCCCCCCAATGTCGCGCAATATTCCTCTTTGCAAGTATGAAACCAAGGGTTGCCCAGACTTGCTCTGCATGGGTAAGATCCGTGGTCTCCCACACATTAAGCAGACATCTCCGTGGTTCGGGGGGACGTCGTACCCAGATACCCGGGAGACCGTGGCCATAACCGCCCTCCAGTATTGAGTAATGCAGGGACATTCCCATATGTTGTGATAGAAAGTACCCTGGAGACCACAACCCCTCAAGCAGAGCAGTGTATCCGCCCTCCCTATTTTATGTAGTCTGGGTCTTGTGTAGTATGTTCTGTGCAGTATTTTAAGTTGCACAATCTTTAATCTGGATGGGGTCGCCACCTCCCGCGGGGACGCCAATGCCTCCTGCCAGTGCTGTTCGTCCATTTCCCCCACCTCTGCCTCCCATTTCTCCTTTAGGTTAGTTGTGGGATCCTTCTGGTTGTAAATCAGCTTAAAATATGTTAGTGAAATAGCCTTTTTGGTTAGTTGGTCCGTCAGCAAACGATCCTCAAGTGGAGAGGACTCAGGTAGGTCAGTTCCCGTCAGTGCATGCTGTATTTGCAGAAACCGATACTGTTCCATCCCCGCCAGTTGGTATGTCGCCTGCAGCTGCACGAAAGGGACCACCTCGCCCTTTTTCCATAGGTCGCCGACCCTGGAAATGCCTATGAGGTCCCATCTCGCGAATCCTTTACTCTTACGCAGCCTGCCAAACCTGGGTGAATCCCACAGTGGCGTATGTTTAGTAATCACCCCTTCCCATCTCAGAGCCCGTTGCGCCGTGTACAATATTTGCACGGCTTGAGCCGTGGGGCCGACCAGTTTGTTTTTTGGGGATTTATCGTACAGGGCGCTAAGAATTCCATCCGTACTCAAAATGTGCCTGTCCATGCATAAAGCTGGTTCTTCCTGTGGGGCCTGTAGCCATTGATTAATTACAATGAGCTGAGAGGCCCAATAATATAATCGAACGTTGGGCAGAGGGATTCCGCCGTCATACCAGCTCCGCATAAGCTTGCACAGAGCTATACGGTGCGGCGTACCCTCCCACAGGAGGTGGCCCACCTCCGCCTCAATGGACTTAAAATAGGAGTACGGGACCGGAAAGGGTGTATTTTGTAGTGCATATAGGAAACAAGGGAGAGCCATCATTTTAAATAACGCAGCCCTCCCCAGTAGCATCAATGGGAGAGAGTGCCAGCTTTTGACATCGCTCCGTAGCCTCCTCAGGGGCGGGAGCAGATTCCGCTCAATGAATTTCTCAGGACTAGGCGTAATATTGATACCGAGATATCTAAAACCCTCCTCGGCGATCTGCAGCGTCACTCCCCTGGGCAATCGTGGTGGAGGGCCTTTTAGAATATATAGCACTGATTTCGCCCAGTTGATTGAATAGCCAGAGACCCTACCATAGGATTCACAAATGTCGAGTAGGCAGTTAATGGACCGTCCCAGTTGCGTCATGTATAGTAATATGTTGTTTGCGTACAGAGAGATACGGTCTTCCCATCCCTCTGTCCACTTCAGTCCTTTTATCATGGGGTCTCTCCGTATCCACACCGCTAGGGGCTCTAATACTAAGGCAAACAGTAGTGGGGAGAGAGGGCAGCCCTGTCTAGTCCCCCATCCCAGCACAAAGTCCTCTGATAATCTCCGATTGACCGCCACCTGTGCTAATGGCCGTATATAGAGTAGCTGTATCCAAGCACAGAATTTAGGCCCAAAACCAAAGTGTCGGAGTACTGCAAAAAGAAACGGCCATTCCACTCTGTCAAAGGCCATCCTGGCAACCAGGGAGAGGATGACTGCCTCCTCCTGAATAGAGGGCCCACTAGCCAATATGCCGTTCAGTCGTCTAAGATTCATCGGCGTGTTCCTACCAGGCACAAAGCCTGATTGGTTTGGGTGTATAAGTGTTGCTAAGTGGGGCTGCAGTCTTGCCGCTAGAGCCTTCGCCAATATTTTCGCTTCAGCATTCAGGAGAGAAATCGGTCGGTATGAGGTACATTCCTGGGGGGTTTGCCCGGTTTTAGTATCGTTATCAGTGTCGCCACCCTTTGATCACGTGGCAATACCCCCTCTTTTAAACTGTCCTGATACATTATAAGTAAATGTGGCACCACCGCATCCACCTCCCGTTTGAACAGCTCCACTGGGACACCATTTGGCCCTACTGTCTTCCCTGACTGGAGGCCCTTAACGGCTGCAGCAACCTCCTCTGTCGTAAGGTCAGCCTCTAGTATTTGTACGTCTTGTGGTGTCAGTCTTGGAAGTTGTAAGTCTTTTAGGAATACTAAGCTCTCCTCAATAGTTGTCATCGCTACAGGCGTATACACATTTCATAATGATTTGCAAAATCCGCGACAATGTCGTTAGGGTCCGTCACCGTCTCCCCAGTGGGCAGTCTCAGCTGCGCCACCCAGCGGCTGGCTCTCTCTTTTTTATCTTCTTCCTGCTTTGTCCCCTACTTCATAGATTGTGTGTTGTGTTTTCGCCATGCGTGCCTTGGCCACCTCCCATACGTGATCTCTGTAGGCTTGTTTAGCGAGGTGGAGTGCGTGGGTATTTGTGTCATTAGAGTCTTGGGCGTGTACGCCCTCTGCCCGGTCAACCGCCTCTTCCAGCGCCGATACCTTTTTTGTCATGTCTCGTTTGTGGGCCGAGATCACTGAGATGGCCTGCCCCCGCATAACCGCCTTGTAGGCTTCCCAGAGGACAATTGGTGAGGTCACTGACGCGTGTTGTCCTGAAAGTAATGTTCCGAAGTTGTATCTTTCCTTATGCTAAGGACTTTAAGATACCCCGGTGGATGGGGAAAATACATCTCCTGCCCGTGAGGTGTGATGTGTATGTTAGCAGTATTGGCGAATGATCAGATATGCCTCTGGGGAGGTGTTTGACCTCCCATATTCGATCAATGTCCTTAGGGGAAGTGAGAAAATAATTAATTCGGGAAAGACTGAGTGATACGTATATTGATGTTCTGTGGGGTTTCGCATGCGCCAAACGTCCAACAGTCCCAGTGCGTCTATAAATTCTTGTAAAGGCGATGATACCAGTCCCTGACCTCTTGAGGGATGCCTATCCCATTCGGTGTTCATTGTGGTGTTAAAATCGCCCCCTATTATGAGTTCCCCGGGGGGTAGGCCCAACAGAAACCCACCCAGAGCCGGAAGGGCAAGTGCATGTAGTGCTGGAGGGATGTATACTGTAACAAAATTAAATACGCGCCCCTCCCATTGACAAGAGACAGCTGCAAAACGTCCCCGATCATCTGTCCATGTCCCGGTCACCACCAAGGGGCAGTTTTTCCGGATCAAAATCCCGACCCCTCTGGAGCCAGATGTGAACTCGGAATGCGTCACCATTTTGAAACCCCATCTGTCAAGTGCTCTGATGCCCGTACCCACCAGGTGAGTTTCTTGTAAGAGGGTGACCGACGGGGCGTGTCTCTTGAGGTGTTGTAACACTAGCCCTCTCCTTATCTTGTTACCCAGGCCATTCACATTCCAGGAAATCACAGCCAAGGGGGCGCCAGAAGCATGGTTGCTATCTAGTTGTGAGCGTGTGGCCTCTATGGTGGTGTTTATGGAGTGTGTGGATAATGACATAGTTTGTGGCTACATCTTGTGGTGTGTCAAACATACCCCGCAGCGTTCGCGGGAACGATCACGTCCTCTGTGTGTGTACTCGCATGTGTAAAATAAAGTGATTAACCAACATCAAACAATAAAGAACCGAAAAAAACAAAATTATGAAACAGCGCCCCCCACCACCCCCTCCCTGCTTCCCTGCCAGACGGATCCCCAACTACCCGCCACCCCAACATAGCAGAGTGATTCAGTCCCATTAAACAGTACTTGCATGGGGGGGGTAGAGAAGCCCGAGAGGCGCAGTAGTTTACCCCTTCCTCAAAGACAATCAGGCAGCCGTGGAGCGCTACGCCTCAAAGTTATTTCATCCTGCCCCGGTCCTTTGTTGTTCCTCCCGGGGGGGAGATCAGACTGGCCATCGTTCAGATGCGCACCTCGTGTTGGCTCAAGCTGTACGTGTGTCCCTTGGTTCTGGTCGGGCCCGAACGTGCAGTGTCACCGTACGTCATTTCTCGGCCCCCGTCTGCGAAGAGTTCTCTCCCTCGCACCCTAGTCTGTGATCCACGGAGTCGTTGTCCTCCACGAGTTGCCGTTGGCGTCTCTCCTGACCATCTGGATCCTTCCACCCGTCGCCATCCCTCGAGCCAGTCGTGGGCCTCTTCCGGCGTTTCAAAAAACCACGTTTTTCCATCCACTACTACCCGCAGTTTTGCCGGAAACAGCATTGTATAGGGTAGTTCTCTGTGTCTAAGTTCTTTTTTTACCTCAAGGAAGCTCCTGCGACGCTTTGTGACTGCCGCCATATAATCCGGGAAGAAGGAGACCACCGAGTTTTGAATGTGTAGCGGTGGAGCCACCCTCGCTGTTTGTAGTATGGCATCCCTATCGCGGAAGTTAAAGATGCGGGCCAGGACGGGTCGAGCGGGAGCCCCAGGCCTGGGCTTACCCCCGGGTATCCTGTGTGCTCTTTCCACGGAGAAAAAGAGGCTTGTTGGTTTTTGAAGAAGCCTGCTAGCCGTATGCTTTGGTAAATGTGTAATTTGCCTACTACTTCAGGTAGGAATTGAGTTTTTGTCCTATGATAATCTTGTCCTTGTGGATTTGCATGTATGGTTACTCAATCGTTAATGCTTGTAGTTCACTTATTCTCTGTACAGATGTTATAGCTATTAAGACAGTCTTTCCCCTGGACAGTTCGAGTAGGCTTGAGTACCAGGTTTGTCTTGCCCATTGAGGGACTAAGAGCATTAGGTTTGTTCCTGGTTTTCTAGCTTTGCCCAGAACCCTTTGCAGTAGAGGCATTGGAGGAAAAGCATATGCAAATGTCCCTGACCAATTTAGTGACAGGGCATTCCCTTATGATAGGTGGTGTTGAAACCTGGAGTCAAAGGATTGGCATTTTTTGCTCTCCACTGTTACGAATAGGTCTATTACTGGGGTTCCCCAGAGGTTGAAGACCTTTTGCAGGCTCCTTTGTTTCATCTGCCATTTGTGTGAGCTGCTGTTCTGTCTGCTGAGTTGATCCGCTTCGCTGTTGCCCTTTCGTGGCAGGTGAATTGTCCGTAGAATGATTTTCCAAATTTCCTGAGCTAGTTTGCTTAGGGTGAATGATTTCGATCCTCCTTGTTTGTTGAGGTAAAACACTGTGGTGGTATTGTCAGTCTGGACCAATATGTGTACCCTCCTATTGGGGCTTGGAATGTTTTTAGTGCCAGGAACTTTGCCTTCGTCTCTAGGAAGTTGATGTGCTTTATAGTCTGCATTGTTCCACTGACCAGGTACCCTCAGGTTTCCTGAATGTGCCCCTCAACCTTTGTGGGATGCATCAGTTGTGATGGTCACTGAGGGAGTTCATGCTTTGAAAGGTCTGCCTAGTGTTATGTTCTTGGATGCCCACTATTGCATTTCCGTCTGAACCGTTTCTCTTACAAAAACCACTAGATCCTCCCAGCTCCCTGTGGTTTGTGACCAACTGCTGCATAACTATGACTAGAAACTCTCCTCTACCAGAAGGGTCAGTCTCTGACAGTGAGGACTGTCATGAAACTCATGGGCATGATATCACCATGCATTCCTCATCACTCATGCACGCCTCCACATGGGCCCTCTGCAGCTTGAATTCTCCTCTGGGTCTGGTATGCCCATGCAAACTTGTTCCCAGGAAGGTATTTTTTTGTTCTGACTTTGTGGATTACTTTTAGTGGTTTATTGAAAATCCCAATTTTTGCAGTGTCATGATCACCTGATGAATGCGTGTGTTTTGCCATGAAATCCCCTTTTTGAAGCGGTGGGATTACTTCCAGTAGTGTTGACATTTTGAAATGCTGTGTTCAAATTAATTTGTTAATGAATCGGAGGTCTTAGATGAGCCTTAGTGTGAGATCTTGCTTTGGTACCAAGAAAGTGAATAGTTTCCTTTGCAGTGTTCCCTCCTTGGTACCGTCTCTATTTCTTGCTTTTGTAGGAGTTCCTTTATTTCCTGTCTTAATTGTAAGTTCTGTTTTTTTGGAACCTCTTATTCTTTGGTAGGGGTTTGTTTGTTACTTCTATAAAATAGCTGTGTTATACCACATTTAAAATCTGAATGTTGGTGATGGTTTTATCCCATTGATGTAGGTAGTGCATTATTCTGCCTCCCACTGGTGTTGACTGGGGGACTTCTGTTGTGGGCAAGTGACGGAGTTTGCTCCTCTCCCTTTCGAGGGTTGTCTCCTGGCTCTTCCTCTGCCCTGAAAGGACTGCCTTGGTTGCTGTTGCCAGGCTTGGTATCCGGACTGCTGGTTTGATTGCTGTCTGCTGCCCTGTGTTTGCTGTTGACAAGTTGAGAAGACTCCCCTTCCTAGCGAGGTTAAAACCTCCTCTCTTGAAGGTGTCCCTCTGTTGCAGGGCTCCCATAGCCCTCGCCATCTCATTGTCCTTTATTTGTTGAAGGAATTCATCTACCTCACTTCCAAACAAGGAGTCTCCTGTGAAGGGTTTGTTAATTATTGAGGTTTGGACCTCTTGCTTGAAGCCTGAGATTCGGAGCCAGTCGTGCCTTCTTAACATTGTGCCTGTGCTCATGTGTCTGCCGGCTGCATCGGCTGCTTCTAGGGCTGATTTCAGGGAGGTGTTCGCTCCGTTTTTCCCTCATGTATGATGGCTTTTGCCCTTTTCTTGTCCTCTTCTGGGAGCTTGTTCATCATTTCTTCTGTCATCCCATTGTTGGTGGCCATACCTGTTGAGGAGGGCATTGGAGCTTGCAATGAGTCATTGCGTTGCTGCCTCCTTCTCTATTTATCTCCCCACCATGTCCTTTCTTTAGCTTTCTCTCTCTGGAGGTGGGCCAGTGGAGGAGTGAGCGTTGCTCCTTTTTGCCATGGTGCCAATGATGGAGTCTGGCCCTGTGTTTCCCTGAATGTATTTAGGGTCCTTTGTCGAAGGCTTGTATTTTTTCTCCACCCTTAGGGTTACCCCTTTTGCTGAGCCAGGCTCTTTGAAAGCCTCCTTGCCCAGTTACAGGATACTTGGTAGCATTGGGAGCTATTGTGTGGATGGTGTTTAAGTCTCTATGTCGTCAGGAGGCTATGTCATCGGGAGGCAAAGCCTTCGAGGGATAGATACAGACCTCTTCTGGGCTTTTTGTGAAGAGGAAGTTACATTCTTCCTCGTTAGTCCCCGAGGCTTCCTCCTCTTCTGGAGGGTCACGCTCCTCTTAGAAGCCCTCTTTGTGAGCTTCAGGGGTTGCCAGAGCTTTGAGGGTATCCCTCCTCTTCTGCGTTTCATTGGAATTCTGAAGTCCTTCAGTGCCTCCAACTCCTTTTTTCGTTGGAGTGCCTCCATTGCCACTTCCATGCGTCTTTTTATCCACCACAAGGGCACTTACGGCATCTGAGGTCAGGGAGATCCTCTTCTTGGGTGTGGTGGATTTTGCCTTTGAGGGTGTGATTTTTCCCTTCATGGCCTCTCGGTGTCTGCTTTCATAGATTTAGACTATCTTCCCACGTTGGTATCCCTGGGGTAGGATTCGTAGGTTTCTTTTGGACGTGGCTGACCCCTGGTCGTCATTTTCTTCTACACCTGGGCTGCTTTTTGCGCCTTCTTTTCGGGGCCCTTGGTTTCTGACGATGGAGGATTTCTTACCTTGCCCTTCGTGGTATGCCTCTTCTCGGATGTCCCCTTCGAGGATCTAGATGTCTGACACCCTGTGTCAATTCTGAGGCCGCTCCCTGGTCGTCCTCATCGCTCGAGAGGCCCAATTCCTTCAGTGAAGATTGTTTCTGGCTTTGGAGCATTGCTGCGTAATGGTCCTCCTGCTGCTTTCGACGTGCCATGAGTGTCTTCGACAAGAACATGGCGCAGGTCTCTTGTGATCCCTCAGCAGGCAGAAGTTAAAAATGGCATGTGGATCGCATTGTGCAGCTTTGTGGTGGCAATTTGGGCACAATTTGAAAGGGGTATTTTCCATGGCCCCTACCTTGCCCTCTTTCGATCCATCTGTGGTGTTGCTCCTTCGGGGTTCCCCGATGGGGAAGGATGTCCAGAGGTTTCTCTCCTTCTCCAGTGACTTCTCAGTCTATATACCAATGATTTTTTCACTCAAATTCCTGGATTCTTTGGGGGATTTCGTCCAAAACTTCGGAGTGTCTCCCTTTGCTTCCAGATCCAAGGGCGGAAAAAAGAATTTGAATATGGCTACCATGCAGAGGAAATCCTGGGGTGCCATCTAACGTTACAACAATGTTAAAACATTCCTCTTTCCTCCATTGTAGGTTGTCTCCTTGCTACAAACGGTGTAGTTTTCTGCCATCAGTGCCGGGACGCCCCTTTGCCGGGGCAGTCGTGCGCACTACAAGTCTATATAACATAACACAATGGATGGACCTAGCACCAAATGTTGGTGGACGACGCCACAAACAAGAAAAGAACAAAAGACAGTTTCAGACTCAATCATTAGATGGCAAAATAATGCACAGCATGTGAATCCAGAAAAGGATTCATGCAGCAAAACCAATTTCTCATTTGGTTGCTACGTATATGGCTTCAGGCACCCAGAGATCAGGGTGCTATCAATCCGGCCTTGCTCCAGCTCCATTTCTCATCTCTACATGGTCACAAAATAATGCGTTGAGCTGCTACAGCCTCTTAAGCAAGGTCAGCCTCACAAGCATTATTTTCCTTAACAACTGCTGTTGATACTCCAGGCATCAGCCAGTGGGCACTCAGCATCTATGTTGAGCATGGGCCATCCATCTGGAGTGGAATCACTGCCACTATATTTGGAGGCAGTCATCCCTGTCAGACACTTGGAGCAGATACACCTTTCAATTTCCCTGCATATGTCAACACTAAGCTGCATCAACTCACAGATCCCAGACTAAGTCATCATGACCCGAGACAGGAAAGGAGCCTTACAAGATGTAAACGTGTGTGTGTGTATATATATATATTCACTGAAAAAAACATAGGTTTCAGGGGTGTTATAGTTAGCTGGACTTTTCACTTGTACAAAACCATTGAAATTCCCCCATTATAGTTAGTTCAGCTAACTATAACTCGCGCGCCCGCAATGCACTGCTGATGACGTCACATATTACATCACTCATGACATGGTCAGTGACATCACTCATGACATCACTGATGACATCTCAAATGACATCACTGATGACATCATCCAGTGAATGTGTGTTTTTCTGAAAATTAAATATGTTTTATATATGTATATCTCAAGGTCGATGGAAGAATAAATGGGTATATAAGTGTCTAAATGGATGATTTGTTTTTGAAAAATTGATTGTGTAACTGACTGATTAAGTGTATCATAGTGAATACATGGCTTAGTGAGTAATGTTTACATATGTAAATATCTGTATCAGTCTCTCACTTTGTGTAGAAGTGGCTGCATGGGTTGGTGAGTAGCTACATGGGTGTCTATATAGGTTATTAGTTGGTTTTTTGAGTATCAGTCTGAGTGTCTGCATGGTTCGGTGGGGGGTATTACGTAGTGCATAGGTGCCTCAAAAGTGTCTTTATGAGTAACTACATATGTTTTAAACTAGTATATGTGACTATTGGTGTATATAAGTGAGTATATGTGAGAGTGAGAGATTGAAAGAGTTCCTGTATGAGTAAGTATGTATTTCTATAAGTGATTGTTTAAAAGACTAAGTATGTGTAAGTTTCCATAGAAGTAAGTGTGGTGGTGTGTGTATAACTGTATATGCAAGTAAATCTATGTTTGATTCTTTATTAGCATGAGTGACTATGTGTGTGAGTAACTATGGATGAGTGGCATTGTGTAACAGGATGTATAGGTGTATGAGTACATATGATGAGTGAGTACATGTATGAGTGACTGTATAGGACTGTTGGTGAATGAGTGGACGTGTATGTGGATCTTAGAATTACTGAAGAGGTTGTTGTAACTGGTATTGGTATGTCCATTGTTTTGAAAATTTTAGTCTCTATTTTTGAATGTGTTTATCAAAGGTTATATTAGGGTGAGAGGAGGTCTGCCACTCTATCACAAGGATGATGTCATCAGTGATGTCATCAGTGATGTCATTTGAGATGTCATCAGTGATGTCATGAGTGATGTCACTGACCATGTCATGAGTGATGTAATATGTGACGTCATCAGCAGTGCATTGCGGGTGCGCGAGTTATAGTTAGCTGAACTAACTATAACGGGGAATTTCAATGGTTTTGTACAAGTGAAAAGTCCAGCTAACTATAACACCCCTGAAACCTATGGTTTTTTCAGTGAATTTCTGAGGTTTTTTAAATGCTAATTCCTAACTATAACGTGCCTGAAACCTACAGCTCCTTGAGACCATGACCATGTGTTACAGGGTGAGTGATTAGACTACAGCAAAGGAAATGTGCCTTGATGACGTTGAATGTGTTTGCGTTACACACTGCTATCTGAAACACAACACAGAGCTGAGTATTACGCATGGGAGTATAGGAGAAGCTGCTGCATGTGTGCAAAGAGTGTGTTTCTGGAGACTGTGTATTGTCAGTTGCAAGAGAGATCTGCATGGAGACTTGCACAACTGCATGAACACTGCAGATATGTGTGTAAGAGTACATGTGTGGTAAGGGTTAATTGGAGTTTTGAACATGTAGGAACTACCTCACCCATTACAAGATTGGAAGGAAAATCTACCTTGTTGATTTGAAATGTGTTAGCATTTGTCTCTCATTTTTGAGATAGTGATTTCTGCTGAGTGCTAACCAACACATTTGAAGAAAACAAGCTGGCCCTTTCCTGAAAGTGCAAGTTTTACAGAACAACAGCAACACAAATTAAATCTCTGACAACAATTCCTGTGTGCACACAGACTCATGGTGTGATTCTAGGCAGAAAGCTATATTTCCTTTGGCAATTTGAAAGCACATTTAGTACTGTGGATGGAGCAAGTGATAATTACTGTGACAGCCTGACACATTTTCCTTATATTTTAGACAAGCCAAAAAGAGCACATGTCCTAACAGCTCCTTGAGACCATGACCATGTGTTACAGGGTGAGTGATTAGACTACAGCAAAGGAAATGTGCCTTGATGACGTTGAATGTGTTTGCATTATACACTGCTATCTGAAACACAACACAGAGCTGAGTATTATGCATGGGAGTGTAGGAGAAGCTGTGCCATGTGTGCAAAGAGTGTGTTTCTGGAGACTGTGTATTGTCAGTTGCAAGAGAGATCTGCATGGAGACTTGCACAACTGAATGAAGACTGCAGATATGTGTGTAAGAGTACATGTTTGGAAAAGGTTAATTGGAGTTTTGTACATGTAGGAACTACCTCACCCATTACAAGATTGGAAGGAAAATCTACCCTGTTGATTTCAAATGTGTTAGCCTTTGCCTCTCATTTGTTAGATCATGATTTCTGCTGAGTGCTAGCCATCACACTTTAAGAAAACAAGCTGCCCTTTTCCTGCGAGTGCAAGTTTTACAGAACAACAGCAACACAAATTAAATCTCTGACAACAATTCCTGTGTGCACACTGTCTCATGGTGTGATTCTAGGCACAAAGCAGTATTCCTGGGTGATACCAGTACACCTTAACTTATAGTGAAGACATACTCCATAATATCTAACATGTTCAAGGCACTTAAATATCTTCCTTAACATAAAATATAAAACACAACTTTTAAAGTGGTGGGAAAATGTACCATGCTATTTTCAAATGTGTTTGCATTTGCCTCTCATTTGTGAGTAACTGATTTCTGCTGAATGCTAACCATCACACTTTAAGAAAACAAACTGCCACTTTTCTGCGAGTGCAAGGCTAACAGAACAAGAGCAACACAAATTAAATCTCTGACAACAAATCCTGTGTGCAGACAGACTCATGATGTGATTCTAGGCACAAAACAGTATTCCTCAGTGATACCAGTACACCTTAACTTACAGTGAAGACATACTCCATAATATCTTACAAGTTCAAGACAGTTAAATATCTCCTAAAACACAAAATGCAAAACACAACTTTAAAAGAAGAATGACAATTCTAATATTTATATAAAAAATCACCACATACATCCCCTCTCAAACTCATAACTCACCTTTAAAATTAGTTAGTTGAGAAAGAAATGTGGCACTCAAACAGCAGATTATCAGAGCCAGAATCTCAGAGCTGTACACATCTCTCCTCTCACCACAACCAGTAAATGGCAATGTTTCTCTCTCTTTTTTCACACATATACATGTTAATGTAAAACCAGTCCTTCCCACATTTTTTCAAATGGAATCACACATTTCTATTGGTTGAAACTTTCAACCCCTTTCCAAATCATCCCTTCCCCCAACATGACTTCTGCCTGCTACCATAGCAACAGGTCATGGAACACTGGTGTGAGCAGAGAGGTCAGAAGTTCAGCACACAATGTTTCAAATCCAAAGAGCAAGAGTGCTTGACTTTTCAAACCTAACAGCAAATCCAAAGTAATGTTCAGTGGGAACACATTTTTCTGTACCAATCCAAAACATGCTTTTAAAAATGTAAACATACAGCCTAGTTTTAACTGTAAAATGGTTTGAATCAGCCAATGAGTTCTTTTTATTAAAAAAAAGTATGTATGCCTCCATTTTTCAACTGTCTTTCTTTTCATATTGCCATTCTACTGAAAGACACCTCCTGAGTGCATCCTGTTCTCCTTGAAAGATGTTCACAGTGTGGATTGTAGGTCATAGCTATGTCTTCTGGAGTGAAAAATTTGCAGAAAAAAGAGGTATTGTGAAAGACCTTGCTTTGCCAAATGTAGACATTAAATGGATTGGTCAGAGAGGATTAAAGTGGCACCAATTAATGCCTTTGGTGAATACCTTTCTACATCTCCCACAGCCTAACCTTATTATTGTGCACTGTGGTGGAAATGACCTAGGCACTTTAACTGGGGTAGGTCTGGAAATGCTTATTAAGGACACCTTTCTGCAATTGATGTCACTTTTTCCACAAACTGCCTTTGTATATTCTAATATATGCCAAAGGCAAAAGTGGAACTGGTCCAACCAATTTTGTCCGCAGATTGACAAAGCAAGAAAGCACGTCAATAAGTCTGTTTCTGCTTTCCTCAGAGACTATGGTATGGGTTCTATATACCACAACAACTTGCGTTACAACATGCAAGACATTTATAGAGGAGACGGTGTACATTTCAATGATGAAGGGAACAGAGTCTTCCTCTTGAACTTTAGACTCTGCATCGGTACTTACTTGTAGGTTCCGAAAAACACTCAATAAACACAAGGGCTCTTTTTAGAGCCACCTAATATCTAAACACTTAAACTTGATTTTTATTTCTATTTTTTTTAATGTTTTTTTTCGGGTGCGCGCACCTCGCGATGTTTTTAAAAAAAATTAAAATCTTTTTTTTTGCCCTTCGTGGTCCTACTGTGACCCCCTGACAATGGCTAGGGGGTCAAGAACTCCCTACTCTGCCCCCTATTCATGTTCTCCACCTTTCCTTTTCAGTGCGACAGACAAAATGGCGGCCGACACTTCCTGATTTCGACCGATTCGAATGTTTACTGACATCTAACAACCAATCCCAATTACGCTCGCGCACGGTAGGGTGCGCGCACAGGGCTTGCACAGTGCGCGCACCCTGCGCACGTATAGATATTGATATGCTTTTAAATGCTATTTTCTCAGGAAATACTGAACAGATTTACACCAGACCTGCGAAAGGCACTTCCTTGACCTTATGGCTACCTCTCTGCCAAATTTCACGTAATTCTGTTCAGCCGTTCGGGCTATAGCTGCGACTAAAGGTCCTATGGAAAAATGCATGGGGAAAACGTGTTTTGGGACCCCCCCTTTTTCTCGGCCCCCGCTTGACGAATCACCCCGAGACTTTTAGGGTAGAAGCTGAGCGGAGCGCCCCATTAGTTTTGAAAAGTTCGCGAGGATTCGTCAACCGGCGCCAAAGTTATTCAAAATAGAATTTTGAGATTTCCTATGGAAACTCGGTCCTAACTATAACTATCTATATATATATATATATATTAGTTCAGCTAACTATAACTCGCGCCCCCACAATGCACTGCTGATGATGTCACATATTACATCACTCATGACATGGTCAGTGACATCACTGATGACATCACTGATGACATCATCCAGTGTCTGTGTGTTTCTGTAAAGTTTAATTATGTTTATTATATATAGGGAAAGGCATATTGAAGAATGAGTGGGTGTATAAGTGTGTGAATGGATGATTTTGTAGGTGCGTGACTGACTCTATAAGTGAGTGATTAAACATATCTTACTGAATGCATGGGTTAGTGACTAAACTGTGTGAATGTCTGTATCCGTCTGTCTGTTGGTGTGTAAGTGGCTGCATGGGTTTGCAAATAGCTACATGAATGTCTATATGGGTTATAGATTGGTTGTCTGAGTAACTGTATGGGTGCCTGAGTGTTTGTGTGGGTGGGGTGTGTGTGACTCTGTGCATAGATGTGTGAGTGGGTGATTCACTGGGTGCATGGTTTCAAGAGTGCATCTGTGATGGACTG
Source organism: Triturus cristatus (assembly GCF_964204655.1). Classification (NCBI taxonomy): domain Eukaryota; kingdom Metazoa; phylum Chordata; class Amphibia; order Caudata; family Salamandridae; genus Triturus; species Triturus cristatus. The sequence goes on from NC_140581.1 coordinate 1,097,261,497, forward strand.
TATGGGTGGGTGAATGTGTGTATGGTTGTGTTAGTGAGTGAATGTATATTTCAGTGGTACATGTGTGAGTAGCTACATATGTGAAAGGCAGTATATATGTGTGTTGGAGTACATAAATGGCTATAAGTGGCTGTATGGATGAGTGTGTGTTTGTATCATTGATTGTATAAGAGCGTAAGAATGTGCTAGTATTTGTATGAGTAATTGAGCTGGTGTGTGTATAACTGTATAGGTGAGTAAATAGCAGTGTGATTAATTATTTGCATGACTGAGTAGGTATGCGAGTACCTCTATGGATGAGTGGCGGTGTGTGAGTATCTATATAGGTGTATGAGTGCATATGATAGTCCTGTACTGAGTGACCATAAGTATGAATGACTGTACGGGTGAGTGAGAGGATGGGTGTGTAGACCTAAGAATCAGTAAGTGGGTATGTAGTTATTGGTGTTAGTGTCTATGGTTTTGAGAATGGCAGTCTGTAATTTAGAGTGGGTGTATCAAAGGTTATATTAGGGTGTGACATGAATGATGTCATCAGTGATGTCATTTGAGATGTCATCAGTGATGTCATCAGTGATGTCACTGACCATGTCATGAGTGATGTAATATGTACCGTCATCAGCAGTGCATTGCGGGGGCACGAGTTATAGTTAGCTGAACTAACTATAACAGAGGAATTTCTATGGTTTTGTACGAGTGAAATGTCCAGCTAACTATAACACCCCTGAAACCTATGTTTTTTTCTGTGAATTTCTAAGGTTTTTTAAATCCTAATTCCTAACTATAACGTGCCTGAAACCTATGGTTTTTTAAGTGAATTTCAAAGGTTTTTTAAATGCTAATTTCTAACTTTAAAGTAACTGAAAACCGATGTTTTTTTAAGTGAATTTCAAAGCTTTTTAAAATGATAGTTTCTAACTATGCCTACAGAGGTAGGATATGTGAAGAAAGAAGAAAGAACACACAGAAAGAAGAAAAAGAAATACAGAAGTCCTCAAAGACGAAGAAAAGTGCAGGAAGAAGGAAGACATGCAGAAAGAACAAACAAAGGAGCAGAAAGAGTCTTTGTTCAAAATCATCCTGTACCCTCAACTTTTTCAGATGGGTACTGGTGGTAACTGACTGACTAACTAGTCCTAGGGCCAGTGCTATGCTAAAAGACGCTTAGAATACAGTTAAGACACCTACACACACTAGGGAACAATATGCCTTGGGGTACCCCTGTTATTAGCATGACCTCCTCTTTAAGCCCCTAGTATATAATAGGGCAGGGGTATTAAAACTATCTCTTAAAACACGCCACAGGGCGCGTTTGCATGCTTGTGAAGGGAGGGGGTGCTGAGCTGACGTGTGCAAACATGCCCTATGGCCGTTTTAATTTGGCAGATAAAGTTCCCTTGAATCCTGAGTGTCCCTTGGGTACAACTAGCCCATCAGGAACCTCTAGTTAGCACCACAGAGCTGCGTTGCAGAGAAAATGGGCACGGCCTGGACCACCTCTTTGCAACGCAGCACAGTGGCGCTTAATGGAAGCACCTGGTGGGCTAGTTAGCCCCCAGGGGCCCTCAGGATTGAAGGGGGATTATTTCCCCAACTTAAAACGCGCCATAGGGCATGTTTGCACACAACACCTCAGGCCCCGTCCCCTCCCTTCCCCACTGTGTAAACACGCCCTGTGGCCGTTTTAAGTTGGGAGATTAAGTCCCCTTGAACCCTAAGGGTCCCTAGGGTCAAACTAGCCCACTAGGTACCTCCAGTAAGCGCCACAGAGCTGCGTTGCAGAGAGGTGTAAAAAGAGGCGTGGCCTGCACCACCTGTCTGCAACGCAGCTCCCTGGCGCATCCTGGAGATACCTGTTGGGCTAGTTGGCCCTCAGGGACCCTCAGTATTGAAGGGGAATTAATTCCCCAACTTACAACTTGCCAGGGGGCGCGTTTGCAGAGTGCTGCAAGGAGGGGGCATGGCCTCCGGCGCGATGCCGATCTTTTATTTATTTTATTTTTTTAAGATGGCGGGGCTGTGTGGCCCCCCTACTTTTTCTAATTTATTGGCCTTGGGGACCCCATCCCCCGGGGCCTGCCCCTAATTTTTTTTTTAGAAAAAAAAAAAATTTAGAAGGGGGCCGCGTGGCCTTAATCGGCCCTGGGTACCCCAACCCTCGGGGCATGGCCTTTTTAAAAAAAAAAAAATTAGGAGGGGGGCTGCGTTGCCCCCCTCCTCAGGCCACTTATGCCCCGGGGACCCCATCCCCCGGGGCCGGCCTTTGTTTTTTATTATTTTTAAAAATATATACATTTATAGAAACACCTAGGACATGCTGGAAAAACCGTACGTACTTATTATCATGACGGTTTGCGTGATATTCATTAAAAGGCGACTATGCATACAATGAATGCACGTGGAATGTATTTACACCGCTAGTGAAGCTCTGGCGTGTCTGACGCCCTACCGTGCCTAATCCCGGCGCCCCCGCCGGTGGGTACTCTCCAAGTAGACACCCTTGTCGTTAATTTATACAAACATGGGTTGCTATTTGTAAGACCTGGGGTTTCCAGGCCCTAAGGGGGTAACGTGACACGAGCGGCTGGGCACCCAAAGGCCTGTGTGTTAAGCGACCATACAACACACGCATCCTCTGAAGCAGTAAACGCACACAATAATGGACGCCACACAATAAGGTGAACGCAAATTAATCAGGTTTTATCTAATCAAAGGATCACACACGGTGATCTTGGAGGGCAATGTATCTTAGCTTGTACACATTCACATTTGCATTACAGTTTCTCATTACCTGTACGCTTTAACATGTGCATTACAGTTGCTCATTACCTGTACACTTTCACATGTGCATTACAGTTGCTCATTACCTGTACGCTTTAACATGTGCATTACAGTTCTCAGTACTGTTACCTCCGCAACCCCTGCAGTATGAACTTCCCTAGTGCTGCGGGCCATGGCCTGCAAACGTGGCGCTACTGGTGTCTACGAAGAAACAAAGGCACATGAGCATAACTTGCGGTCGTATAATGCCTGCCTAGCACCCTGAGCATAAGCGGGGTGGGTACCGTAAGCGCCTGGCACCTGGGGCCTTCACTGGCGAGAGGAGCGCTTGTGGATGCAACACACGAATGATTAGCGTTACTGAGACATAGAACGCATTGAGCACTGGTTGAATACAATTGAACGATCAGCGCTACTTTAACATAGAACGCATTGAGCACTGGTAAATACACTTGGACTATCAGCGCTACTCTAACATCGAACGCATTGAGCACTGGTAAATATACTTGGACTATCAGCGCTACTCTAACATAGCACGCCTTAAGCACTGGTGAATACACTTGAGCGATCAGCGCTATTCCCACATAGAACGCATTGAGCACTGTTAAATACAATGGAATGATCAGCGCTACTGGGACATCGAGCGCATTGAGCACTGTTGAAGACAAGTGAACGATCAGCGCTACAGGGACAAAGAGCGCATTGAGCCCTGTTGAAGACAAGTGAACGATCAGCGCTACGGGGACATAGAGCGCATTGAGCCCTATTGAGTACAAGTGAACGGCAGTCCCCAGGAGAGGGTAATCCCACGGAGGGGAGACTCACAATTACGGCGGGAAATCCCACGGAGGGGGGAAAGTCACAGTTCCTGCATGCGGTGTCGTTCCCACTTGGCAGGGGGTGCACCGGGCCTTCCCACGACTCCCGGGGAGCAGGGGGGGGCGAGTCTCAGGCAGCCACACGGCCGGGCTACCTCCCAGCCCCCGGGGGGTTACCTTGATCTCGTCGCTCGATTCCACTCCGGGTCCTCCTTCTGATGCGCGCAACAGCGCGGGACACTCCCGGACACTCGCTCTTCCTTCTGACGCTGCGACGACAGCGGCGGGGCCCCGGGCTTCTCCGCGGGCTCCGACTTGGCGCTGACACTTCCCTGAGGCCTACGGGCCGCGGCGGTGATCGCGTTGCGGGTCCTGGCACCCGGGGGGGTCACAAATTAAGCGGGAGCTCGGCCAGCTCCGCGCTCGACAGCAGATCTGCACAGGGGGTCACAGGTCAGGTCTGGCAGCGCAGGAAACACAGCGCCAGCACCTGGTCGGTCCCCAGCAGTCAGGCAATCAGTCGTTTCATGCAGTTACAATATTCAGCTTGGCATGAAGTTTCAGGATGTCACTTCTGCAGTTTCAAAAGTCAGTCTTTGTGGCGCAGATGATACTGGCGCCCTTGGGGTTCTGTTCCTTGGGGGGTAGGGGATGAGTTGGCGACTAGGTCCTTCCTAGTCAGGCTGGGCAGAGGTTCCCTGGGTCCTCCTACTGCTGGGCAAGATCAGTGGGTTTCACAGGATCCCTCACTCACTTAAGAGGCAGCACCTAAGCCCTGTCACTCTCCGAGGCATAAGTCCCTGGCTAGGCCCTACCGCCTACACTCCTGCGTGGATTCTCCAGCTCTGCTTCACCCCAACTGGCCAACTAACTGGAAAAAGTTCCCTCCCTCACTTATGTATCCCTAGGTCAGGTGACCTCTAGCCAAGGCGGCAAAAGTAAAAACCACACCCCCCTTCTAGAAGGTTCCAGCACATTCCAGGAGCTTCCCCATTCTACCTATGGGACAAAAAAGGCGGGCTGGTGTTGCAACATTGTTGTGGGGTTCCAGCCAGCTCCTGGCAGCTAGGGTGCTACTATGAAAGACCACTCTGCAGTAGCAGGGGTCTGTGGCAGCCATCTTGGGAGAAGGGAGCACCTGCACCTTAACACTGGTTGGCAATGAAAAGGCGCCCGGAGACCTAAGTCCAACATCAAAAATGAGGGTGGAAAAAAATGAGGCACGATCAAAAATAGATGGGGAGACTACCCTAAGGCTGACAGGTCCAACATGCGTCCCCCCCAGCCGAAAGAGGGGAGAGCTACCCAACCTCTAGGGAGTTCTCATCGCTAAGGCGGAAAAACCTGGAGAGACCGTCAGCATTGGCGCGGTCAACTCCGGGCCGATGTTCCACCCGAAAGTCCATCCCCTGTAGGGAAATGGACCACCTCAACAACTTGGGGTTTTCGCCTCTCATCTGCATGAGCCAGCGAAGGGGCCGGTGGTCTGTCTGAATGAGGAAGTGAGTTCCAAAGAGGTATGGCCTCAACTTCTTCAGGGCCCAGACCACCGCGAAGGCTTCTCTCTCAATGGTGCTCCATCGCCGTTCCCGAGGGAGGAGTCTCCTGGATATGAAGGCCACTGGTTGATCTTGGCCCTCGGTGTTGAGTTGCGAGAGCACCGCACCTATGCCGTGCTCTGAGGCGTCGGTCTGCACAATAAATTCCTTGCTGAAATCTGGTGTTGCTAGTACTGGAGCGGTACACATCGCATGTTTCAGCGTGTCAAAGGCTTCTTGGCATGCAGCTGTCCATATGACCTTGCGAGGTTGCTTCTTCGAGGTCAATTTCGTCAAGGGGGTTACGATGGTACCATATCCCTTGACGAACTGGCGGTAATACCCAGTGAGGCCGAGGAAAGCTCGGACCTCTGTTTGGGTCTTGGGGGGCTCCCAAGCCAAGATGGTCTCTATTTTGGCCTGGAGGGGTTGCACCTTACCTCCGCCCACCAGGTGTCCCAGGTACACGACAGATCCCTGTCCAATCTGGCACTTGCTGGCTTTAATTGTTAGGCCAGCACGTTGCAGCGCCTGTAATACCTCCTGGAGGTGTTGCAGATGGTCCTCCCAGGTGCCACTGAAGACAGCTATGTCATCCAGGTAGGCCGCTGAGAAGGACTCCAGGCCAGATAGTACCTGATTCACTAACCGCATTTTTGAGCCCAAAGGGCATCACTCGGAACTGGTAGTGGCCCTCGGGGGTGGAGAATGCTGTTTTCTCCCTTGCTCCATCGGCCATGGCAATCTGCCAATATCCGGATGTCAGATCGATGGTACTGAGGTACCGGGCTGCTCCCAGCCGGTCCACCAGCTCGTCTGCACGTGGGATGGGGTGAGCATCTGTCTTCGTGACAGAGTTCAACCCCCGGTAGTCCACACAGAACCGAAGCTCCGGTGTCGTACCCGGTGGGGCCGCTTTCGGCACCAACACCACTGGACTAGCCCACGGGCTGCTGGAAGGTTCTATCACCCCCAGCATCTTTGCCACCTCACGCTGGATGCTACCTTTCACTCGGTCAGAGAGCCGGTAAGACTTGTTCTTCACCGGGGGGCTGTCCCCTGTGTCCACATCATGGGTACACAGATGAGTGATTCCAGGCGTGAGGGAGAACAACGAGGCGAACTGTCCCAGGACATGGCGGCAGTCCCTCTGTTGCTCTGGGGTCAAGGATGGGGAGAGGATTACACCTTCCCCCGAACCATCCTTCTCTTGTACCGCTAGAAGGTCAGGAAGAGCCTCACTCTCTTCCTCCTCGCTCCCATCCGTCACCATAAGGAGAGCAAGCTCTGATCGCTCATGGTGCGGCTTCAGGCGGTTGACGTGGAGCACTCGGAAGGGCTGACGGGGGGTTTTCAAATCTACAACGTACGTGGTCTGGCCTCGTCGCTCCACAATGTCGTACGGACCAGTCCACCGGTCCTGGAGGGCACAAAGCTCCCCAGGTTCCATAACCCACACCTTCTGTCCAACGTCCAACTCGACCGTCCGAGCGTTGCGGTCATACCACTCATTCATCACGGTCTGGCTAGCCTCCAGGTTCTCTGAGGCCGCCTTCCACAGCTTGGCCATCTGGCTGCGGAACGCCAGCATGTAGCTGACAATGTCACGGGGAAGCTTCTGTGAAGTCTTCTCCCACCCCTCTTTCACTAAACTGAGGGGACCCCTAACGGGATGGCCATAGAGCAACTCAAATGGGCTGAACCTGACTCCCTTCTGCGGTACCTCGCGGTAGGAGAATAACAAGCAGGGGAGGAGGACGTCCCATTTACGCCTCAAGCCCTCTGGCAGGCTCCGGATCATACCCTTCAATGTCTCATTGAAGCGCTCTACAAGTCCGTTAGTCTGGGGGTGGTAAGGAGTGGAGAACCGGTAGGTCACCCCACACTCCTTCTACATGGCCTGCATGTAGGCCGACATGAAATTGGTGCCCCTGTCCGACACCACGACCTTGGGGAATCCCACTCGGGTAAAAATCCCCAATAGTGCCCGCGCCACCACCGGTGCAGTGATGGTCCTCAGAGGAATAGCCTCTGGGTACCTTGTGCCGTGGTCCACCAAAACCAGAATGAACCGGTGTCCCGCTGCGGTCGGAGGGTCCAATGGCCCAACAATATCAATACCGACCCTCACAAAAGGGGTCCCGACCACGGGGAGCGGTTCCAAAGGGACCTTCAATTTAGTCCCAGTCTTGCCACTTGCCTGACAAGACTTACAGGTCTTACAGAAGGTGTCTGAGGCAATTCTCATCCTGGGCCAATAAAAATGAGGGACCAACCGTGCAAAGGTTTTGTCCTAGCCCAGGTGTCCGGCTAAGGGAATCTCGTGCGCTAACTCCAGCAGGAAGGCCCGGTAACATTGGGGGACCACTATGGCCCTCGAAGATCCATGTACCGGCACCCTGGGCTCACTGTATAGGAGACCATCCTCCCAATACACATGATATCCTCCCAACTCCTGACTGGCCACTTGGGCTTCGGCCTGTCGCCGCATGCCTTCAAGCGTGGGGCACGCCCTTTGTGCCTGACAAAATTCCTCCCGGGTAGGGCCTCCTCCCACATGCCAGTCAGCAAGGGTCGGCAAGTCCTCCACAGGAACGACATCCACCTCCACGGACTCCGGGGGCACCTCTGCGGCCTCCCCATCCATCTCAAGGAGCGTGTCCTTTACCACCTTCTTTTTTCCTCTTCTGGTGTTGGGTTGGGCCATTATTCCAGGCTCCAACCCAGGGTGAGTTTCCTGCTGGGCCGCCATGGACCGCGTGACTACGCAAGTCCACCCTGGTAATCCCAGCATCTCGGTGTGAGCTTGAAACTCGACATCTTTCCACTTGGTGTGCTCCAGGTCGTTCCCTAGCAAGCACCCCACAGGCAAGGCAGGGCTCACCGCAACTCTCAGTAAGCCTTTGACTCCTCCCCACTCAAATGGAACACGAGCCACTGGATAGTGACTCAGACTGCCGTCAGCCAATACGGCGGGATGGAACTCCTCGGGGACAACTTGGTCTGGGGACATCAGCCGCCACACGACAGTGGTCATGCTGGCCCCTGTGTCCCTCAGAGCATCCACCTCCTCCCCGTTAACTCTCACCCTCTGCTGATACTTAGCAGTGTTCGGGGGCAGGGACACTACGGGGACCACCTCTCTATCCCCGAGTGAAACCAGCGTCAGGCCTGTCCACTCCCCTTCCCTATCTAAGGGCAGCTCCGCCCCAAGCGCTATACTACTCACCCCGGGACTTTTCCCGCCCGTTGGGGCTGGGGGTCGCTTGCGACACTTGGGATCTCCCTTGTAGTGTCCAATCTCCCCACATTCGTAGCACCACACAATCCTTGGCTGCTGACTCCTGTCAGGGTAAGTGGGTCTTGTGGAATTGGACGGGGTTGGGGTTCCTACTCCCTTCCCAAACTTATTTTGGGGACCTTTCGAGAACTCCACCTTTTGATCTCCCCCCTCTTTATTCTGGGGGAAACCCTGTCCGCCTTTAGAGCCATCTCCCCCGGGCCCCTTTTGAGACACCCGGGTGCTCCCCCAAATATCCGCCTCTTCCGCAAGCTCACGGGGATCCATCAACTTGCGGTCCACCAGATGTTGGCGCAGCTCCGGAAAGCACTTATCCAAGAGGTGCTCCCGTAAAAAAAGATTGTACACCCCTTGGTAGTCCTGCACCTCGCTGCCACGCACCCAACCATCTAGTGCCTTTCTCGCATAATCAAAAAAATCCACCCATGTCTGTGTGGACAGCTTATGGCTGCCACGGAACTTCTGCCTGTACCTCTCGGGGTTAAGACCAAATTTTTTCAGTAAAGCCTCTTTCATGGGGGCATACCTGACCTGATCCGCCTTGGCCAAATATAACAGGGTGTCCCTTACGTTGGGAGGTATATACCGACATAACCCACCTCCCCAATTACTCTCGGGTACCCCATGGGCAGTCAAGGCTATGTCGTCCCCCACTGTGTAATTGGCAATGACTTCCTTAGGTAGGTAGAATTTTGACTCGTGAGACTCTTTAGGTATGCTGCCACCATTGTCCCTATTGGACGCATTCAATTGGAGGGCGCGCAGCTCCAACTCTTTTAGCTGAAGCTCGTGCGCCAGCTTCTTCTCCTCCATTGCCCATTTCTTGTTCTCTCTCTCCCTTTCTCTTTCATGCTCCAATTTGGCCAGTTCCCATTTTCTTTCTTGTTCCAACTTGGCCAGCTCCCACTTTAATTGCCTCTCTTCCCTCCTGTCCTCGTACTCCTCTGGAGACGCGCTCCTCCTAGACCCTGTCCTACTACTGGCCCCAGAACGTCTCCCTGGGGGCACATTTTCAGACACATCTACATTTAATAGATCTAGTACTTCCTGGGCACTCTCCTCCTGAGGTGCATCTGGCGCCTCCTGTCCCTCATCCTCTCTCCCTTCTGGGTGGGCCTCTACCCATGCCCTAATGGCGGTACGGAGTTCCGGTCCTTTGGCCTTCCGCACCCCAGGCACCCCCATCCCCTGCCCGAACTCTCTCAGTTGCTTTACAGTGTACCCCTCGAGGTCAGCTAACCGGAAATCCATCGTGACAGGTGGGGACCTAGATACTAAGCAAGAAATTCCTAGGATATGGGTGACAGTAACCAGCTAACCAGGATTCTTTTACACACTCAGCCTGGACAGTGGAATTAATAAACACAGCAATCAATGGTTTCAGAGCTTTTTGGAGACAAACAATAGGCGTTTAATTGTGGCGCCCTCCGCTTCACGGAAGGGTGCTGTATGGTCACAGGTCCTAAAATCCCACCGCTCGCCAACAATGTAAGACCTGGGGTCTCCAGGCCCTAAGGGGGTAACGTGACACGAGCGGCTGGGCACCCAAAGGCCTGTGTGTTAAGCGACCATACAACACACGCATCCTCTGAAGCAGTAAACGCACACAATATTGGTCGCCACACAATAAGGTGAACGCAAATTAATCAGGTTTTATCTAATCAAAGGATCACACACGGTGATCTTGGAGGGCAATGTATCTTAGCTTGTACACATTCACATTTGCATTACAGTTTCTCATTACCTGTACGCTTTAACATGTGCATTACAGTTGCTCATTACCTGTACACTTTCACATGTGCATTACAGTTGCTCATTACCTGTACGCTTTAACATGTGCATTACAGTTCTCAGTACTGTTACCTCCGCAACCCCTGCAGTATGAACTTCCCTAGTGCTGCGGGCCTGGACCTGCAAACATGGCGCTACTGGTGTCTACGAAGAAACAAAGGCACATGAGCATAACTTGCGGTCGTATAATGCCTGCCTAGCACCCTGAGCATAAGCGGGGTGGGTACCGTAAGCGCCTGGCACCTGGGGCCTTCACTGGCGAGAGGAGCGCTTGTGGATGCAACACACGAATGATTAGCGCTACTGAGACATAGAACGCATTGAGCACTGGTTGAATACAATTGAACGATCAGCGCTACTTTAACATAGAACGCATTGAGCACTGGTAAATACACTTGGACTATCAGCGCTACTCTAACATCGAACGCATTGAGCACTGGTAAATATACTTGGACTATCAGCGCTACTCTAACATAGCACGCCTTAAGCACTGGTGAATACACTTGAGCGATCAGCGCTATTCCCACATAGAACGCATTGAGCACTGTTAAATACAATGGAATGATCAGCGCTACTGGGACATCGAGCGCATTGAGCACTGTTGAAGACAAGTGAACGATCAGCGCTACGGGGACATAGAGCGCATTGAGCCCTGTTGAAGACAAGTGAACGATCAGCGCTACAGGGACATAGAGCGCATTGAGCCCTGTTGAGTACAAGTGAACGGCAGTCCCCAGGAGAGGGTAATCCCACGGAGGGGAGACTCACAATTACGGCGGGAAATCCCACGGAGGGGGGAAAGTCTCAGTTCCTGCATGCGGTGTCGTTCCCACTTGGCAGGGGGCGCACCGGGCCTTCCCACGACTCCCGGGGAGCAGGGGGGGGGCCAGTCTCAGGCGGCCATACGGCCTCGCTACCTCCCAGCCCCCAGGGGGTTACCTTGATCTCGTCGTTCGATTCCACTCCGGGTCCTCCTTCTGATGCGCGCAACAGCACGGGACACTCCCGGACACTCGCTCTTCCTTCTGACGCTGCGACGGCAGCGGCAGGGTCCCGGGCTTCTCCGCGGGCTCCGACTTGGCGCTGACACTTCCCTGAGGCCTACGGGCCGCGGCGGTGATCGCGTTGCGGGTCCTGGCACCCGGGGGGGGGTCACAAATTAAGCGGGAGCTCGGCCAGCTCCGCGCTCGACAGCAGATCTGCACAGGGGGTCACAGGTCAGGTCTGGCAGCGCAGGAAACACAGCGCCAGCACCTGGTCGGTCCCCAGCAGTCAGGCAATCAGTCGTTTCATGCAGTTACAATATTCAGCTTGGCATGAAGTTTCAGGATGTCACTTCTGCAGTTTCAAAAGTCAGTCTTTGTTGCGCAGATGATACTGGCGCCCTTGGGGTTCTGTTCCTTGGGGGGTAGGGGATGAGTTGGCGACTAGGTCCTTCCTAGTCAGGCTGGGCAGAGGTTCCCTGGGTCCTCCTACTGCTGGGCAAGATCAGTGGGTTTCACAGGATCCCTCACTCACTTAAGAGGCAGCACCTAAGCCCTGTCACTCTCAGGGGCATAAGTCCCTGGCTAGGCCCTACCGCCTACACTCCTGCGTGGATTCTCCAGCTCTGCTTCACCCCAACTGGCCAACTAACTGGAAAAAGTTCCCTCCCTCACTTATGTATCCCTAGGTCAGGTGACCTCTAGCCAAGGCGGCAAAAGTAAAAACCACACCCCCCTTCTAGAAGGTTCCAGCACATTCCAGGAGCTTCCCCATTCTACCTATGGGACAAAAAAGGCGGGCTGGTGTTGCAACATTGTTGTGGGGTTCCAGCCAGCTCCTGGCAGCTAGGGTGCTACTATGAAAGACCACTCTGCAGTAGCAGGGGTCTGTGGCAGCCATCTTGGGAGAAGGGAGCACCTGCACCTTAACACTGGTTGGCAATGAAAAGGCGCCCGGAGACTCAAAAATGATGGTGGAAAAAAATGAGGCACGATCAAAAATAGATGGGGAGACTACCCTAAGGCTGACAGGTCCAACACTATTGACGGGCACATTTAATACACACGCACACCAAGCCATTCAAAGGGGATTCAAAAACAATTCAACCAAAACTATGCAAGAAACCCCCCTCACGGTTAAAACACACATCCACCGCAGGATGTGTAATACTTTTTATTTTACTCTCTGGAAAGAAGACAAACCTCACTTGAGTCACAGCGCGCTCCTGGCTGAGCCCAATGCTGTGTTACATCCACCAGTGCCCGCCGAGTGCCACACACCTCTGTGTTGTATTCCACCAGCTAGTGCGTGTGCTATGACACTCTCTAGCCCATATGCACTGTAACACCACCCCGTGAATATATCATGCCACACTTGCCTTCGCACAGGTTATATTGCCCCATCTAATGTGCCTTCCTCGATTCCTATGTTATAACGCACAGCGCTATGCCATACATATTACAATCTGGGATCCATATCTTTGTCACAGTGCATATGCAACGTTACACTCCCAGCACATATTTTATATTACAACTTTAGAGACTTGTTAGGTTACACAACACTGCCCTGTGCATATTACACTCCAAGGCACATATCGCATAGCACGCGCTAGTGCCTGTGCTATCTCGCGGGCTCTCCAATGAATCTGTCATTGCGCACAATGTATTGCATATTATATTTGAAGCCCCGGTTCATCTAATATCACACTTTTTGGTGCATAGTTTATACCATACACTATATCTAGTTTTCATTTTCAATCGTGCTCTCAGGACTATGTCCTATATAAGACTGCGCTCACCTACCCTTTTCATGGGCATTACATTTTGCGATGGGGGGTGGAGGGTCAGGGGGTGTTTCTGCCAAGTGAGCCCGGAGTCACAGTCACAAACGTCCTCTTCTTCCTGAATAAAAGTGAGATTATGCTGCATACTTGTTCATATTTTAAGTAGTTCGCACAGACCAACATTTTAAAAATAATAAAGTTCCTAATACCCACCTTCTCTGAACAGTTAGCATGCTGCCCCATCCACCTCCTCCCTATCCTCTGTTGTCTGAATCCATGGACTAGCCTCCTCCCTCCTGCCATGCATGGTCTGATGTGCTGCCACTGCCCTCCATTTAGCATGATGTACCAGTCCACTCCTCCTACCCTCCATTGCCCAATTCTATGCCCCATCATTGACTTCCTGCTTAGCCTCTGTGCTTAGCTTGCTGCCCCTATTCTCCTTCCCCCTGCCCTCCGATGTCTTTGTGCATGCCCCTGTTCCCTCCTTTTTGCCCACCATGTTCCACGGACCTGCCACTCCTATCTACTCTGAGTTTTCTGTTGAGCTGCCACTCCCCTCCCACCTGCCTAGCATTGTCAGATGACTGTAACCTGTCCCTGCCACCTCCACCCTGCCTGTCCACATGCCATGCCCCTATCCCCTTCCTCCTGTCCGCCATGGTCCATTTTACTGCCACACCCTTCTGCCCTCCCTGTTCTGTTGTGCTGCAACTGCTCCTCCTGCCTGCCCCGCGCGGTCTGTTGTGAGGCCCCTTCCCCTGAACTCTCTTGTCTGTGCCCAGGTCCTGACCCTCCCTTCTATCCTCCATGGTCCTTTGTGCATGCCCCTGCACCCTCCTTCTTGCCCATCATAGCCATTGTGCTGCCACTAACCCTCCCGCTTGCCATGCATGGTCTTCTGTGCTGCCACGGCCCCTCCCACCTTCCCTGTGTGGTCAGCTAGCTGCCTCTGACCCCCACCCGCCTTCCCTCCATGGTCTGTGTGTATGCCATCATAGTCTCACTGTTGCTCTCCATGGTGTGTCTTGCTTCTAGTACCCATCCTGCCTGACCTCCGTGGTCATCTTGCTGCTCCTGCCCTGCCCCCTTCCCCCATCCCTCTGTTTCCATGTGCAGACCCCTATTCCCTCCCTCCTGACTTGTCTGTTCCATTGTAATGCCCCTTATCTGTCCCTCCTGCCCTTTATGGTCTGTTATGCTGCAGCTTTCTCTCCTGTCTGTCCATTATGGTCAGCTAGCTACCATTGCCTCTTTCCCCTCTGTTCTCTGTTGTCCATGTGAATGGTCCTGTCCCCTCCCTATTGCTTTCTATGGATTGTTGTGCTGCACTCCCGTCCCGCATGCCCTGTGTGGTGTATTATGCTGCTGAAAACCCAGATGCCTGCCCTGTAGGGTCAGTTTGGTGCACCTCTCCATATCCCTCCTGTCCTCTGTTATCCAAGTCCATGTCCCTACCCCAATTCCTCCTGCCTTCCATGATCCAATGTACCATACTTGCGAACATTTTGAACTTGGCAAGAGGGAGATTTAAAAAAAAAACTGGGGTATTGATTTTCCCCTTTGAGTTGCATTGAAAAAGAGGAGACTGTAGACAGGAGATAGATCAAATAAAGCCCATTTGGGCTTAAAAACATTGGACATTTCCTGGCTGATTCAGGTCTGTTGGCATGTATGGTTGTACTACCACTGCCTCTTCCTTCTGCCCACAATGGTCTATTATATTGCCACAGCCTCTCTTGCCAGTCCTGTATTGTTGGTTTGTTGCCCCTGCCCCCCTTTCCACTGCCCTCCATAGTCTGTTGTGCTGCCACTGCCCTTCCTGCCTGCCCAGTGTGGTCAAATTGTTTGGTCTGCACCCTCCTACCTGCCTTCAATTTTCAGAGTCCATGCCCCTGGCCTCTGCCTCTCAACAGTATCCTAATGAACAACTAGATTGCTGACATTCTATATTTATTACAAAAGTGTGGAACGCCTGACGTCATCTTGATGTAATCAAAACTGTAATACCTAGAGCAGTTCCTTTAGAAATTACATATATGAGAGGGTCTTAATTGCATCAGAATTATGGTTAGTGCTCTAAAAAACTAAAATGAGGACATATATTTTCTGAGTTTTCAAATAGCGACAAAGAACTTTTAAGTTATTTTTTATCTTTATGTTTTTTTATCCAGTTGACCACTTGATTAAATGTTGCACTTAGGGGAGAGGATGTGGTGTTACTTCCAGAGCTGCACACTTTGCAACTGGGGAACCAGGTTGGAGTTTCTGCTTCAGCTCGACATTCTGTGATTCTGGTCAAATCACTTAATCTCCCCATGTCTACAACCAAAATGAATTTGTTCTTGTGTGATGTAACCAATGCTCATGTAAAGCACTCCAATACCTGACAAGTCTGCACTATATAAAACTGCAAAAACACAAAAAATAAGTGTTATGCACATTGGGCTACATGTGGGCTACATCTGGGTGATATTTGTGCTGCATTTGGGCTCTTTTGTCTCTGGTGGCCATCTTGGCAGATTTGCTATGAAGTTTCCTAATTTCCTCATTTACTGCAGTCTCCTCAGTAGGAAATGCTTTCAGTTTTTTACTTTGATTCCATCAAGAAGCTATTCAGATCTGTCACACATTTGCCATAAATTCTGAATGTTAGCACTCTAGTTGCTCATTAGATCACTGTAGCAAAGCTACTGCTCACCACGGAAGTCTGCTGCTGGTATTTAAAGTGCATGTTTCAGTCTGCATGTCAGTATTTTTTAATGAAATAGAAGAGGATTTGAGAAGTCACTCAAAATGTACCCTAATTTTTCTTTCTGCAGCACTAATCATACTTTCTATGGCAAAATGAACCCCCTCATTTTGTTCCTTTTTAAATTAAATGTTTTAAGAGTTACCACTTTATTCCAATCAAGATGGCTTCAGGTGTGCAATACGTTTGTCATAAGTAGGACTGTTAGCGCTCTAGTTGTTCTTTAGAACACTCTGGGAAGCTGCAGTAGAACACAAAGGAATCAACTGACAGTCTCTGCCCTTGTTGGATGTACATGTTTTACTGAGAATGTCAGACTTCGTTCTCACATGACAAAGAAAGATAATGTGAATTTACAGAAAATATGCTCTCAGTTTAGCTTATAGATCACCTTCCAAACCTCTGTGGGAAAAGCATGAGAAAATAGTTCTCTCTCAAACATGATTCATGATATCACAGCAGAAGGCTTTTTCAAATGGTAAAATCACCTTAGAACACACCACAATTCCTAAAATGAGTATGGTACCATCAACAAATGATTTATAATGTAACTAAAGTCTTAAAACTTTCTATTAACTGCAATGCTTTTTAATGAGGTGCTATAATGTATATTGGTCCCAAGATGGCTGCCAACACTTCTTGGATGAAGTGCTGACAGCCAAACAGATCTCACGATGAGATGTGTGATTAGGCTCCGCCCAGATATATATGAGATTTTGATTTTCTCAGGAACTACTGAACGGATTTACACCATTTAAGCAAAAGGCACGACTCTGAACCAAGGGCTACCTTTCTGACAAATTTGGTGTAATTCCGTTCAGCAGTTCGGGCTTTAGCTGCGACTAAAGGTCCCTATGGAAAATTGCATGGGGAAAACATGTTTTGGGACCCCTTTTTTCTCGGCCCCCGCTTGACAAATCACCCCGAGACTTTCAGGATAGGAGCCGAACGGAGCGGGCCACGAGTTTTGAAAATTTCGTGAAGATTCGTCAACGGGCACCAAAGTTATTCCAAATAGAATGTTGCGGACTTCCTATGGATAATAGGTCCTAACTATAACTAGGTAGAGAGTGAGTAGTAGAGAGAGAGTAGCAGAGAAAGAGTAGCAGAGACAGAGTAGCAGAGAGAGAGTAGCAGAGAGAGAGTAGTAGAGTAGTAGAGAGTGAGTAGCAGAGAGTGTGTAGCAGAGAGTGAGTAGCAGAGAGAGTAGCAGAGAGTGAATAGTAGAGAGTTAGAAGTGAGTAGTAGAGAGTAGTAGTAGAGAGTAGTAGTAGAGAGTAGTAGTAGAGAGTGAGAAGTAGAGAGAGAGTAGTAGAGAGAAAGTAGTAGAGAGTGAGTAGTAGAGAGAGTAGTAGAGAGAGTAGTAGAGAGTGAGTAGCAGAGAGTGAGTAGTAGAGAGTAGTCAGTCAGTGTCAGTCAGTGCCAATCTGTCAGTGTCAGTCAGTCAGTGACAGCTAGAACAGCTCTGCTGACCTGGTTCTCTGGCTCTAAAGCAGCTCTGCTGACCTGGTTCTCTCCCTCTAAAGCAGCTCTAATGACCTGGTTTCTCTGGCTCTACAGCCGGTCTGCTGACCTGGTTCTCTGGCTCTAGAGCAGCTCTGCTGACCTAGTTCTTAGGCTACAGAGTAGCTCTGCTGACCTGGTTCTCTGGCTCTAAAGTAGCTCTGCTGACCTGGTTCTCTCCCTCTAGAGCAGCTCTGCTGACCTGGTTCTCTCCCTCTAGAGCAGCTCTGCTGACCTGGTTCTCTCCCTCTAAAGCAGCTCTACTGACCTGTTTTCTCTGGCTCTACAGCAGCTCTGCTGGCCTGGTTCTCTGGCTCTAGAGCAGCTCTGCTGACCTAGTTCTTAGGCTCTAGAGCAGCTCTGCTGACCTGGTTCTCTGACTCTAAAGCAGTTCTGCTGACCTTGTTCTCTGGCTCTAAAGCAGCTCTGCTGACCTGGTTCTCTGCCTCTAAAGCAGCTCTGCTGACCTGGTTTCTCTGGCTCTACAGCAGCTCTGCTGACCTGGTTCTCGGCCTCTAGAGCAGCACAGCTGACCTGGGTCTCTGGTTCTAGAGCAGCTCTGCTGACCTGTTTCTTTAGGCTCTAGAGCAGCTCTTCTGACCTGGTTCTCTGGCTCTACAACGGCTCTGCTGACCTGGTTTCTCTGGCTCTACAGCACCTCTGCTGACCTGGTTCTCTGCACTCACGATGCACGCACCCGACTTCGCGAAAATATATTTAAAATTAATATAAGTTTATTATAAGTACAAATATGTTATTTTTATGACTATTTTAGATAATCTCTTGCCCTAATATGTATATTAAAGACACATACATATCATTTTGGAACACACATTTTTTTTTCCGGGTGTCGCGCACCCAGCGCTCCCCAGCACGTATATGACGTCACGCGGGACCCGCCACCGCGCAAGCATCTCGTACCATAATGCGCATGTGTCGCGAATGCGCAGGAGCAGGAGTCGCGGACTGGTCGCATACCAATCGCGCACATCACGTAATATTAAATGTATATGATGTAACCGAAATACACGCAGCCATCACACACCGTATGCGGATCCTACACGACTTTTCTAAAATAGCGGCTAAAATTCGCGCACCCGCCGTGATGTGTACGCTTTGAGTGCGCGACTCTTTTAAAAAAAAAGAAAATAATATAAATATATTAAAATAAGAAATGAAAACAAAAAAGCAATATTTCAGTTTGAATTTTTTAAATATTTTTTTTGCTATTTTCAGAAAAATATATAATGTTATTTAATGAATAAAATATTTATAAATGAACAGTTAAAAAACTGTAGAAAATCAGTACAATAAAATAGGTATAACTGCTATCACACTTAAAAATTAGCATTTAATAAACCTTTGAAATTCACAGAAAGAAACCATAGGTTTCAGAGACGTTATAGTTAGAAATTAGCATTTAAAAAAGCTTTGAAATTCACTGAAAAAACCATAGGTTTCAGAGACGTTATAGTTAGAAATTAGCATTTAAAAAAACCTTAGAAATTCACAGAAGAAACCATAGGTTTCAGGGGTGTTATAGTTAGCTGGCCATTTCACTCGTACAAAACCATAGAAATTCCTCTGTTATAGTTAGTTCTGCTAACTATAACTCGCGCGCCTTCAATGCACTGCTGATGATGTCACATATTGCATCATTCATGACATGGTCAGTGACATCACTGATGACATCATTCACGTGACAATATGATACACCTCATCATACACTAGTATAACCTTTCAACACTCACTGTAAAATACAGAGTACCATATTTGAAACCATTGACACACCAATACCAGTTACTACATACTCACTTGCTGATTCCTAAGTCTACACACACAACTACCCATTCAACAATAGAATAATTTATATATGCAGTCACTAATTAACAGAACACTCTCGGATGCACTTATACACATATATAGACATTGACACTTCAGCAGTCATCTTAGTCGGTTTTGCAGTCATCCTACTCACTCATGAAAAAAATTAATCGCACTTACATTCACTCACACAATTATCCAACACCTCATTTATTCTAACACATAGTAATTCATAGTTAATATGTTAAAAAATCACCATTACAATTATACACTCATTCATATAGTTACTCTCACAATCACTGACTCTTACACACTTATTTATATACACCAACTCTCAGATACAATGCCTTTTATTTTTTTACTTTGTTGAAGATGTACAACTAAAACATATATTCGCTCACCAACACACAAATAAATACATTCAGTCACTCAAACAACTGTTTCCACATGCACTCTTAAACCTATACACCTAGTCAATCAACCATTCACACATCTATGCATAGTTACACACACCCCATCCAACCACACACAAACTCCGTGTCCCATACAAATACTCACCCAACTAATCAATAACTAATACACACTCATGTAGCTAGTGACCAACTGCATGTTATATAACATGTTATACAACAACAGAGACAGTGATGCACACATTCACATAGTTTAGTTACTAATCCATGTATTAAGTGAGACACTCAATTACTCACTTAAACAGACAGAGAGCTACGAAATCCTCCATCCAGACAGTTATATATCCACTCAATCTTCAATACAGATTGCTATATATATATATATATTCACTGAAAAAACCATAGGTTTCAGGCACGTTATAGTTAGGAATTAGCATTTAAAAAACCTTAGAAATTCACAGAAAAAACCATAGGTTTCAGGGGCGTTATAGTTAGCTGGACTTTTCACTCGTACAAAACCATTGAAATTCCCCCGTTATAGTTAGTTCAGCTAACTATAACTCGCGCGCCCGCAATGCACTGCTGATGACGTCACATATTACATCACTCATGACATGGTCAGTGACATCACTCATGACATCACTGATGACATCTCAAATGACATCACTGATGACATCATCCAGTGAATGTGTGTTTTTCTGAAAATTACATATGTTTTATATATGTATATCTCAAGGTCGATGGAAGAATAAATGGGTATATAAGTGTCTAAATGGATGGTTTGTTTTTGAAAAATTGATTGTATAACTGACTGATTAAGTGTATCTTAGTGAATACATGGCTTAGTGAGTAATGTTTAAATATGTAAATATCTGTATCAGTCTCTCACTTTGTGTATAAGTGGCTGCATGGGTTGGTGAGTAGCTACATGAGTGTCTATATAGGTTATTAGTTGGTTTTTGAGTATCAGTATGAGTGTCTGTATGGTTCGGTGGGGGGTATTACGTAGTGCATAGGTGCATGAATGAGTGACTCACTGTTTGTATGTGTTGAAGACAGCATGTGTGCAGGACTGTATGGGTGGATGAGTGTGTGCATGGGTGTGTTAGTGAGTGAATGACTGTCTCAATAGTGTCTTTATGAGTAACTACATATGTTTTAAACTAGTATATGTGACTATTGGTGTATATAAGTGAGTATATGTGAGAGAGAGATTGAAAGAGTTCCTGTATGAATAAGTATGTGTTTCTATAAGTGATTGTTTAAAAGACTAAGTATGTGTAAGTTTCTGTAGAAGTAAGTGTGGTGGTGTGTGTATAATTGTATATGCAAGTAAATGGATGTTTGATTCTTTATTAGCATCAGTGACTATGTGTGTGAGTAACTCTATGGATGAGTGGCGTTGTGTAACAGGATGTATAGGTGTATGAGTACATATGATGAGTGAGCACATGTATGAGTGACTGCATAGGACTGTTAGTGAATGAGTGGATGTATATGTTGATCTTAGAATTACTGAATAGGTTGTTGTAACTGGTATTGGTATGTCCATTGTTTTGAAAATTTTAGTTTCTATTTTTGAATGTGTGTATCAAAGGCTATATTAGGGGGAGATGAGGTCTGCCACTCTATCACAAGGATGATGTCATCAGTGATGTCATTTGAGATGTCATCAGTGATGTCATGAGTGATGTCACTGACCATGTCATGAGTGATGTAATATGTGACGTCATCAGCAGTGCATTGCGGGCGCGCGAGTTATAGTTAGCTGAACTAACTATAACAGGGGAATTTCAATGGTTTTGTACGAGTGAAAAGCCCAGCTAACTATAACGCCCCTGAAACCTATGGTTTTTTCAGTGAATTTCAAAGGTTTTTTAAATACTAATTTCTAACTATGCGTACAGAGATAGGACATGTGAAGAAAGAAGAAAAAACGCACCAAAAGGAAAAATAAGAAATGCAGAAAGAAGCAACAGAAGTCCTCAAAGACAAAGAAAAGTGCAGGAAGAAGGATAATGTGCAGAAAGAACAAACAGAAGAGCAGAAAGAAGCCTTGTTGCAAAATCCTCCTGTGCCCTCAACTTTTTCAAATGGATACTGGTGGTAACTGAGTCTGACTAACCAGACCTAGAGCCAGTGCTATGTTAAAAGACACTCAGAGTACAGTGAAAACACCTACATACACTAGGGAACACTATGCGTTGGGGTCCCCCTGTGATCAGCATGACCTCCTCTGTAAGCCCCTAGTACATAATAGGGCAGAGGATTAAAACTACCTCTTAAAACGTGCCACAGGGCGTGTTTGCACACGTCACCTCAGGCCCCGTCCCCTCACTTCCCCACTGTGTAAACACGCCCTGTGGCCGTTTTAAGTTGGGAGATTAAGTCCCCTTGAATCCTGAGGGTCCCTAGGGTCCAACTAAACCACTAGGTACCTCCAGTAAGCGCCACAGAGCTGCGTTGCAGAGAGATGTAAAAAGGGGCATGAGCTAGACCACCTCTCTGCAACGCAGTGCAGTGGTGCTTACTGGAAGCACCTGGTGGGCTAGTCGGGCCCCAGGGTCCCTCAGGATTGAAGGGGAATTATTTCCCCCAACTTAAAACGCGCCACAGGGCTTGTTTGCACACATTAACTCAGGCCCCGTCCCCTCCCTTCACCACTGTGTAAACACGCCCTGTGGCCGTTTTTAATTTGGGAGATTAAGTTCATTTGAATCCTGAGAGTCGCTAGGGTCCAACTAGCCCACTAGGTACCTCCAGTAAGCGCCACAGAGCTGCGTTGCAGAGAGGTGTAAAAAGTGGCACAGCCTGGACCACCTCTCTGCAACGCAGCTCTGTGGCGCTTACTGGAAGCACCTGGTGGGCTAGTTAGACACCAGGGGCCCTCAGGATTGAAGAGGAATTATTTCCCCAACTTAAAACGCGCCATAGGGCGTGTTTGCACACGTCACCTCAGGCCCCGTCCCCTCCCTTCCCCACTGTGTAAACACGCCCGGTGGCCGTTTTTTAAGTTGGGAGATTAAGTCCCCTTGAATCCTGAGGATCCCTAGGGGCAAAATAGCCCACTAGGTACGTCCAGTAAGCGCCACAGAGCTGCGTTTCATAGAGGTGTAAAAAGGGGCGTGGCCTCAGAACACCTGTCTGCAACGCAGCTCCCTGGCGCATACTGGAGATACCTGTTGGGCTAGTTGGCCCTCAGGGACCCTCAGTATTGAAGGGGAATTAATTTCCCAACTTACAACTGGCCAGGGGGCGCGCCTGCAGAGTGCTGCAAGGAGGGGGCGTGTCCTCCGGGGCGATGCCGGTCTTTTATTTATTTTTTAAAGAAGGAGGGCTGTGTGGCCCCCCTTCTTTTTCTAATTTACTGGCCCTGGGAACACCATCCCCCAGGGCCTGCACCCTAATTTATTTTGTTGAAAAAAATAAATTTGGCCCTCCCAAGGCCTTAATCGGCCCGAGGGCCCCCCACCCCCAGGTCATGGCCTTTTTGGGTTTTTTTTAATTCTTTAGGAGGGGGCTGCATTGCCCCCCTCCTCAGGCCACTTATGGCCCCGGGGACCCATCCCCCGGAGCCGGCCTTTGTTTTTTATTATTTAAAAAAATATATATTTATAGAAACACCTAGGACATGCTGGACAAACCGTACGTACCTATCACCATGACGATTTGCGTAATATTCATTAAAAGGCGACTATGCATAGAATAAATCCACATGGAATGTATTTACATCGCTAGTGAAGCTCTGACGTGTCTGACGCCCTACCGTGCCTAATCCCGGCGCCCCCGCCGGTGGGTACTCTCCAAGTAGACACCCTTGTCGTTTATTTATACAAACATGGGTAGCTATTGAGGGGCACATTTAATATACACGCACACCTAGCCATTCAAAGGGGATTTGACAAAAATTCGACCAAACTATGCAAGAAACCCCCCTCACGGTTAATAAAATACACATCCACCGCCGGATGTGTAATACTTTTTATTTTACTCTCTGGAAAGGAGACGAACCTCACTTGAGAGTCACAGCGTGCTCCTGGCTGAGCCCAATGCTGTGTTACACCCACCAGTGCCCGCCGAGTGCCTCACACCTCTGTGTTGTATTCCACCACTAGTGCGTATGCTATGACACTCTCTAGCCCATGTGCACTGTAACACCACCCCGTGAATATGTCATGCCACACTTGCCTTCCCACGGGTTATATTGCCCCATCTAACGTGCCTTCCTCGATGCCTATGTTATAACGCACAGCGCTATGCCATACATATTACAATCTGGGATCCATATCTTTGTCACAGTGCATATGCAACGTTACACTCCCCAGCACATATTTTATATTACAACTTTAGAGACTAGTTAGGTTACACAACACTGCCCTGTGCATATTACACTCCAAGGCGCATATCGCATAGCACGCGCTAGTGCCTGTGCTATCTCGCGCTCTCCAATGAATCTGTCATTGCGCACAATGTATTGCATATTATATTTCACGCCCTGGTTCATCTTATATCACACTTTTTGGTGCATAGTTTATACCATATACTATATCTAGTTTTCATTTTCAATCGTGCTCTCAGGACTATGTTCTATATAACACTGCGTCCACCTACCCTTTTCACGGGCATTACATTTTGCGATGGGGGGGTGGAGGGTCAGGGGGTGTTTCTGCCAAGTGAGCCCGGAGTCACAGTCACAAACGTCCTCTTCTTCCTGAATAAAAGTGAGATTATGCTGCATACATGTTCATATTTTAAGTAGTTCGCACAGACACACATTTTAAAAACAATAAAGTTCCTAATACCCACCTTCTCTGAACAGTTAGCATGCTGCCCTATCCACCTCCTCCCTATCCTCTGTTGTCTGAATCCATGGACTAGCCTACTCCCTCCTGCCATGCATGGTCTGATGTGCTGCCACTGCCCTCCATTTAGCATGATGTACCAGTCCACTCCTACCCTCCATTGCCCAATTCTATGGCCCATCATTGACTTCCTGCTTAGCCTCTGTGCTTAGCTTGCTGCACCTATGCTCCTTCCCCCTGCCCTCCGATGTCTTTGTGCATGCCCCTGGTCCATCCTTTTTGCCCATGTTCCATGGACCTGCCACTCCTATCTACTCTGAGTGTTCTGTTGAGCTGCCACTCCCCTCCCACATGCCTAGCATTGTCAGATGACTGTAACCTGTCCCTGCCACCTCTACCCTGCCTGTCCACATGCCATGCCCCTATCCCCTTCCTCCTGTCCTCCATGGTCCATTTTACTGCCACACCCTTCTGCCCTCCCTGGTCTGTTGTGCTGCAACTGCTCCTCCTGCCTGCCCCGCGCGGTCTGTTGTGAGGCCCATTCCACTGAACTCTCTTGTCTGTCCCCAGGTCTTGACCCTCCCTTCTATCCTCCATGGTCCTTTGTGCATGCCCCTGCACCCTCCTTCTTGCCCATCTTAGCCATTGTGCTGCCACTAACCCTCCCGCTTGCCATGCATGGTCTTCTGTGCTGCCATGGCCCCTCCCACCTTCCTGTGTGGTCAGCTAGCTGCCCCTGACCCCCTCCCACCTTCACTCCATGGTCTGTGTGTATGCCATCATAGTCTCACTGTTGCTCTCCATGGTGTGTCTTGTTTCTAGTGCCCATCCTGCCTGACCTCCATGGTCATCTTGCTGCTCCTGTCCTGCCCCCTTGCCCCTAGCCTTCTGTTTCCATGTGCAGACCACTATTCCCTCCCTCCTGGCTTGTCTGTTCCATTGTAATGCCCCTGATCCATCCCTCCTGCCCTTTATGGTCTGTTATGCTGCAGCTTTCTCTCCTGTCTGTCCATTATGGTCAGCTAGCTACCATTGCCTCTTTCCCCTCTGTTCTCTGTTGTCCATGTGCATGGTCCTGTCCCCTCCCTATTGCTTTGTATGGATTGTTGTGCTGCACTCCCGTCCTGCATGCGCTGTGTGGTGTATTTTTCTGCTGCAAACCCTGATGGCTGCCCTGTAGGGTCAGTTTGGTGCACCTCTCGATGTCCCTCTTGTCCTCTGTTATTCGAGTCCATGTCCCTACCCCAATTCCTCCTGCCTACCATGATTCAATGTACCATACTTGCGAACATTTTGAACTTGGTAACAGGGAGATTTTGAAAAAAAACTGGGGTATTGATTTTCCCCTTTGAGTTACATTGAAAAAGAGGAGATTGTAGACAGGAGACAGATCAAATAAAGCCCATTTGAGCTTAAAAACATTGTACGTTTCCTCGCTGAAACGGGTCTGTTGGCATGTATGGTTGTACTACCACTGCCTCTTCCTTCTGCCCACAATGGTCTATTATATTGCCACAGCCTCTCTTGCCAGTCCTGTATTGTTGGTTTGTTGCCCCTGCCCCCCTTTCCACTTCCCTCCATAGTCTGTTGTGCTGCCACTGCCCTTCCTGCCTGCCCAGTGTGGTCAAATTATTACCTCTGCACTCTCCTACCTGCCTTCAATTTTCAGAGTCCATGCCCCTGGCCTCTGCCTCTCAACAGTATCCCAATGAACAACTAGATTGCTAACATTCTATATTTATTACAAAAGTGTGGAACGCCTGACGTCATCTTGATGCAATCAAAACTCTAATACCTAGAGTATTTCCTTTAGAAATTACATTTATGAGAGGGTCTTATTTGCATCAAAATTATGGTTAGTGCTCTAATGAACTAAAATGAGGACATATTTTCTGAGTTTTCAAATAGCGACAAAGAACTTTTAAATTATTTGTAATCTTTATGTTTTTTTATCCAGTTGACCACTTGATTAAATGTTGCACCTAGGGGAGAGGATGTGGTGTTACTTCCAGAGCCTCAGACTTTGCAACTGGGGAACCAGGTTGGAGTTTCTGCTTCAGCTCAACATTCTGTGATTCTGGTCATATCACTTAATCTCCCCATGTCTACAACCAAAATGAATTTGATCTTGTGTGATGTAACCAATCCTCATGTAAAGCACTCCAATACCTGACAAGTCTGCACTGTATAAAACTGCAAATACACACAAAATAAGTGTTTTGCACACTTCTGTCATTGGGCTACATGTGGGCTACATCTGGGTGATATTTGTGCTGCATTTGGGCTCTTTTGTCTCTGGTGGCCATCTTGGGAGATTTATTTGTTATGAAGTTTCCTAATTTCCTCATTTACTGCAGTCTCCTCAGTAGGAAATGCTTTCAGTTTTTTACTTTGATTCCATCAAGAAGGTATTCAGATATGTCACACATTTTCCATTAATTCTGAATGTTAGCACTCTAGTTGCTCATTAGATCACTGTAGTAAAGCTACTGCTCACCACGGAAGACTGCTGCTGGTATTAAAAGTGCATGTTTCAGTCTGCATATCAGAATTTTTTAATGATTTAGAAGAGGATTTGAGAAGTCACTCAAGATGTGCCCTAATTTTTCTTTCTTCAGCACTAATCATAATTTATATGGCAAAATGAACCCCCTCATTGTGTTCCTTTTTAAATTAAATGTTTTAAGTGATACCAGTTTATTCCAATCAAGATGGCTTCAGGTGTGTCATACTTTTGTCATAAGTAAGATAGTAAGCGCTCTAGTTGTTCTTAAGAACACTCTGGGACATTCTGTCATTGGGCTATACTTGGGCTACATGTGGGTGATATTTGGGCTACATTTGGGCTCTTTTGTCTCTGGTGGCCATCTTGGGAGATTTATTTGTTATGAAGTTTCCTAATTTCCTCATTTACTGCAGTCTCCTCAGTGGGAATACTTTCAGTTTTTTTATTTTGGTTCCATCAAGAAGGCATTCAGATGTGTCACACATTTGCCATAAATTCTGAAAGTTAGCACTCTAGTTGCTCATTAGATCACTGTAGTAAAACTACTGCTCACCAGGGAAGTCTGCTGCTGGTATTCAAAGTGCATGTTTCAGTCTGCTTGTCAGAATTTGTTTATGAAATAGAAGAGGATTTGAAGAAGTCAAAAAGTGCCCTAATTTTTCTTTCTGCAGAACTAATCATAATTTCTATGGCAAAATGAACCCCCTCATTTTGTTCCTTTGTAAATTAAATGTTTTAAGTGTTGCCACTTTATCACAATCAAGATGGCTTCAAGTGTGCCATACTTTTGTCATAAGTAAAGACTGTTAGCGCTCTAGTTGTTCGTTAGAACACTCTGGGACATTCTTTCATTGGGCTATACTTGGGCTACATCTGGGTGATATTTGGGCTACATTTGGGCTCTTTTGTCTCTGGTGGCCATCTTGAGAGATTTATTTGTTATGAATTTTCCTAATTTCCTCATTTACTGCAGTCTCCTCAGTAGGAAATACTTTCAGTTTTTTACTTTGATTTCACCAAGAAGGCATTCAGATGTGTTACACGTTTGCCATGAATTCAGAATGTTATCACTCTAGTTGCTTATTAGATCACTGTAGTAAAGCTACTGCTCACCAGGGAAGTCTGCTGCTGGTATTGAAAGTGTATGTTTCAGTCTGCATGTCAGATTTTTTTAATGAAATAGAAGAGGATTTGAGAAGTCACTCAAAATGTGCCCTAATTTTTCTTTCTGCAGCACTAATCATGCTTTCTATGGCAAAATGAACCCCCTCATTTTGTTCCTTTTTAAATTAAATGTTTTAAGAGTTACCACTTTATTCCAACCAAGGTTGCTTCAGGTGTGCCATACGTTTGTCATAAGTAGGACTGTTAGCGCTCTAGTTGTTCTTTAGAACACTCTGGGAAGCTGCAGTAGAACACAAAGGAATCAACTGACAGTCTCTGCCCTTGTTGGATGTACATGTTTTACTGAGAATGTCAGACTTCATTCTCACATGACTGAGAAAGATAATGTGAATTTACAGAAAATATGCTCTCAGTTTAGCTTATAGATCGCCTTCCAAACCTCTGTGGGAAAAGCATGAGAAAATAGTTTTATCTCAAACATGATTCATGATATCACAGCAGAAGGCTTTTTCACATGGTAAAATCACCTTAGAACACACCACAATTCCTAAAATGAGTATGGTACCATCAATAAATGATTTATAATGTAACTAAAGTCTTAAAACCTTCTATTAACTGCAATGCTTTTTAATGAGGTGCTATCATGTATATTGGTCCCAAGATGGCTGCCAACACTTCTTGGATGAAGTGCTGACAGCCAATCAGATCTCACGATGAGATGTGTGGTTAGGCGCCGCCCAGATATATATGTGATTTTACTTTTGATTTTCTCAGGAACTACTAAACGGATTTACACTATTTAAGCAAAAGGCACGAGTCTGCACTGAGGACTACCTCTTTGCCATATTTGGTGTAAATCCGTTCAGCACTTCGGGCTGTAGCTGTGTCAACAGGTCCTATGGGAAAATGCACGGGGAAAACTCTTTTTGGGACCCCCCTTTTTTCTCGGCCCCCGCTTGACGAATCACCGTGAAATTTTCAGGATAGGAGCAGATCGGAGCTGGTTAAAAGTTTGGAAAATTTTGCGAAGATTCATCAATCGGCGCCAACGTTATTCCAAATAGAATGTTGCTGATTTCCTATGGAAAATAGGTCCTAACTATAACTACCTACTGGCGACTGCCAGTAGGTATTTTACCTACGGGCAGTCGCCATCTTGATTGGAATAAAGTGGTAACTCTTAAAACATTTAATTTAAAAAGGAACACAACAAGGGGGTTCATTTTGCCATAGAAAGTATGATTAGTGCTGCAGAAAGAAAAATTAGGGCACATTTTGAGTGACTTCTCAAATCCTCTTCTATTTCATTAAAAAATTCTGACATGCAGACTGAAATATGCACTTTCAATACCAGCAGTAGACTTCCCTGGTGAGAAGTAGCTTTACTACAGTGATCTAATAAGCAACTAGAGTGCTTACTGCTAACATTCTGAATTTATGGCACATGTGTGACACATCTGAATGCCTTCTTGATGGAACCAAAATAAAAAACTGAAAGTATTTCCTACTGAGGAGACTGCAGTAAATGAGGAAATTAGGAAACTTCATAACAAATAAATCTCCCAAGATGGCCACCAGAGACAAAAGAGCCCAAATGTAGCCCAAATATCACCCAGATGTAGCCCAAGTATAGCCCAATGACAGAATGTCCCAGAGTGTTCTTAAGAACAACTAGAGCGCTTACTGTCTTACTTATGACAAAAGTATGGCACACCTGAAGCCATCTTGATTGGAAAAAACTGGTAACACTTAAAACATTTGATTTTAAAAGGAACACAATGAGGGGGTTCATTTTGCCATAGAAATTATGATTAGTGCTGAAGAAAGAAAAATTAGGGCACATTTTGAGTGACTTCTCAAATCCTCTTCTATTTCATTAAAAAATTCTGCTATGCAGACTGAAACGTGCACTTTTAATACCAGCAGCAGACTTCCGTGGTGAGCAGTAGCTTTACTACAGTGATCTAATGAGCAACTAGAGTGCTAACATTCAGAATTTATGGCAAATGTGTGACATATCTGAATACCTTCTTGATGGAATCAAAGTAAAAAACTGAAAGCATTTCCTACTGAGGAGACTGCAGTAAATGAGGAAATTAGGAAACTTCATAAAAATAAATCTCCCATGATGGCCACCAGAGATAAAAGAGCCCAAATGCGGAACAAATATCACCCAGATGTAGCCCACATGTAGCCCAATGACAGAAGTGTGCAAAACACTTATTTTTTGTGTATTTACAGTTTTATATAGTTCAGACTTGTCAGGTATTGGAGTGCTTTACATGAGCATTGGTTACACCACACAAGATCAAATTCATTTTGGTTGTAGACATGGGGAGATTAAGTGATTTGACCAGAATCACAGAATGTTGAGCTGAAGCAGAAACTCCAACCTGGTTCCCCAGTTGCAAAGTCTGCAGCTCTGGAAGTACCACCACATCCTCTCCCCTAGGTGCAACATTTAATCAAGTGGTCAA
Organism: Triturus cristatus; assembly: GCF_964204655.1. Lineage (NCBI taxonomy): Eukaryota > Metazoa > Chordata > Amphibia > Caudata > Salamandridae > Triturus > Triturus cristatus. Next base: position 1,097,291,892 of record NC_140581.1, read on the forward strand.
CTGGATAAAAAAAACTAAAAATTACAAATAATTTAAACGTTTTTTGTCGCTATTTGAAAACTCCGAAAATATGTCCTCATTTGAGTTTTTTAGATCACTAACCATAATTTTGATGCAAATAAGACCCTCTCATATATGTCATTTCTAAAGGAAATGCTCTAGGTATTAGAGTTTTGATTACATCAAGATGACGTCAGGCGTTCCACACTTTTGTAATAAATATAGAATGATAGCAATCTAGTTGTTCATTGGGATACTGTTGAGAGGCAGAAGCCAGGGGCACGGATTCTGAAAATTGAAGGCAGGTAGGAGAGTGCAGAGGCAACAATTTGACCACACTGGGTAGGCAGGAAGGGCAGTGGCAGCACAACAGACTATGGAGGGCAGTGGAAAGGGGGGCAGGGGCAACAAACCAACAATACAGGACTGGCAAGAGAGGCTGTGGCAATATAATAGACCATTGTGGGCAGACGGAAGAGGCAGTGGTAGTACAACCATACATGCCAACAGACCTGTTTCAGCGAGGAAACTTCCAATGTTTTTAAGCTCAAATGGGCTTTATTTGATATGTCTTCTGTCTACTATCTCCTCTTTTTCAATGTAACTCAAAGGGGAAAATCAATACCCCAGTTTTTTTTCAAAATCTCCCTCTTACCAAGTTCAAAATGTTCGCAAGTATGGTACATTGGATCATGTTAGGCAGGAGGAATTGGGGTAGGGACATGGACTCGGATAACAGAGGACGGGAGGGACATGGAGAGGTGCACCAAACTGACCCTACAGGGCAGGCATCAGGGTATGCAGCAGCACAATACACCACACAGGGCATGCGGGAAGGGAGTGCAGCACAACAATCCATAGAAAGCAATAGGGAGGGGACAGGACCATGCACATGGTCAACAAAGAACAGAGGGGAAAGAGGCAGTGGTAGCTAGCTGACCATAATGGACAGACAGGAGAGAAAGCTGCAGCATAACAGACCATAAAGGGCAGGAGGGACGGATCAGGGGCATTACAATGGAACAGACAAGCCAGGAGGGAGGGAATAGGGGTCTGCACATGGAAACAGAGGCCTGGGGGCAAGGGGACAGGGCAGGAGCAGCAAGATGACCATGGGGGTCAGGCAGGATGGGCACTAGAAACAAGACACACCATGGAGAGCAACAATGAGACTATGATGGCATACACACAGACCATGGAGGGAAGGTGGGAGGGGGTCAGGGGCAGCTAGCTGACCACACAGGGAAGGTGGGAGGGGCCATGGCAGCACAGAAGACCAAGCATGGCAAGCGGGAGGGTTAGTGGCAGCCCATTGGCTATGATGGGCAAGAAGGAGGGTGCAGGGGCATGCACAAAGGACCATGGAGGATAGAAGGGAGGGTCAGGACCTGGGCACAGACAAGAGAGTTCAGGGGAAAGGGCCTCACAACAGACCGCACAGGGCAGGCAGGAGGAGCAGTTGCAGCACAACAGACCAGGGAGGGCAGAAGGGTGTGGCAGTAAAATGGACCATGGAGGACAGGAGGAAGGGGATAGGGGCATGACATGTGGACAGACAGGGTGGAGGTGGCAGGGACAGGTTACAGTCATCTGACAATGCTAGGCAGGTGGGAGGGGAGTGGCAGCTCAACAGAACACTCAGAGTAGATAGGAGTGGCAGGTCCATGGAACATGGTGGGCAAAAAGGATGGAGCAGGGGCATGCACAAAGACATCGGAGGGCAGGGGGAAGGAGAATAGGGGCAGCAAGCTAAGCACAGAGGCTAAGCAGGAGGTCAATGATGGGCCATACAATTGGGCAATGGAGGGCAGGAGGAGTGGACTGGTACATCATGCTAAATGGAGGGCAGTGGCAGCAGCACTTCAGACCATGCATGGCAGGAGGGGGAGGCTAGTCCATGGATTCAGACAACAGAGGATAAGGATGAGGTGAATGGGGCAGCAAGCTATCTGTTTAGAGAAGGTGGGTATTAGGAACGTTATTGTTTTTAAAATGTGTGTCTGTGTGCGAACTACTTAAAATATGAACAGGTATGCAGCATAATCTCACTTTTATTCAGGAAGAAGAGGACGTTTGTGACTGTGACTCCGGGCTCACTTGGCAGAAACACCCCCTGACCCTCCACCCCCCCATCGCAAAATGTAATGCCCATGAAAAGGGTAGGTGGACGCAGTGTTATATAGAACATAGTCCTGAGAGCACGATTGAAAATGAAAACTAGATATAGTATATGGTATAAACTATGCACCAAAAAGTGTGATATAAGATGAACCAGGGCGTGAAATATAATATGCAATACATTGTGCGCAATGACAGATTCATTGGACAGCGCAAGATAGCACAGGCACTAGCGCGTGCTATGCGATATGCGCCTTGGAGTGTAATATGCACAGGGCAGTGTTGTGTAACCTAACTTGTCTCTAAAGTTGTAATATAAAATATGTGCTGGGGAGTGTAACGTTGCATATGCACTGTGACAAAGATATGGATCCCAGATTATAATATGTATGGCATAGCGCTGTGCGTTATAACATAGGCATCGAGGAAGGCACGTTAGATGGGGCAATATAACCCGTGCGAAGGCAAGTGTGGCATGACATATTCACGGGGTGGTGTTACAGTGCACATGGGCTAGAGAGTGTCATAGCATACGCACTAGCTGGTGGAATACAACACAGAGGTGTGTGGCACTCGGTGGGCACTGGTGTGTGTAACACAGCATTGGGCTCAGCCAGGAGCACGCTGTGACTCTCAAGTGAGGTTTGTCTCCTTTCCAGAGAATAAAATAAAAAGTATTACACATCCGGCGGTGTATGTGTGTTTTATTAACCGTGAGGGGGGTTTCTTGCATAGTTTGGTCGAATTTTTGTCGAATCCCCTTTGAATGGCTTGGTGTGCGTGTGTATTAAATGTGCCCGTCAATAGCTACCCATGTTTGTATAAATAAATGACAAGGGTGTCTACTTGGAGAGTACCCACCAGCGAGGGCGCCGGGATTAGGCACGATAGGGCGTCAAACACGTCAGAGCTTCACTAGCGGTGTAAATACATTCCACGTGGATTCATTGTATGCATAGTCGCCTTTTAATGAATATCACGCAAATCGTCATGGTGATAGGTACATACGGTTTGTCCAGCATGTCCTAGGTGTTTCTATAAATATATTTTAAAAAAAGAATATTAAAAAACAAAGGCCGGCCCCGGGGGATGGGGTCCCCGGAGCCATAAGGGGCCTGAGGTGGGGGGCAACGCAGCCCCCCTCCTAAAGATTTGACATGTCATCAGTGATGTCATGAGTGATGTCACTGACCATGTCATGAGTGATGTAATTTTTGACGTCATCAGCAGTGCATTGCGGGCGCGCGAGTTATAGTTAGCTGAACTAACTATAATGGGGGAATTTCAATGGTTTTGTACGAGTGTAAAGTCCAGCTAACTATAACGTCCCTGAAACCTATGGTTTTTTCAGTGAATTTATAAGATTTTTTAAATGCTAATTCCTAACTATAACGTGCCTGAAACCTATGGTTTTTTCAGTGAATATATATATATATATATATATATATATATAAGTCTTTTCACATTTGTCCCCAAACAAGTACACTCCTCGCCAGGACAATGATAATGGCTCAGCAAGGCGAAGGAAAGCATGTTTCTTCATAATCTATCTCTGCCCCAACGCGTTTCAAGATTTCCATCCCTTGTTCACGGGCAGCAGCAAGGCATAAACTATCGAGAGACTGTGACTGCTTCCGTATTTAAATCCTTTTAATCATACTCAGGTGAGTGTTAATGTCACAATGCATGCTGGTAAACACAGTCCATATTGCTAATAGCTTGCAATGCTGCTAAATATCATAAAATTATAAGTTCAATACCCTTAATAAGGTGAGAGAAACAAAGCGCCTCTGTCTTGCCACATGAGAGCGCCCTGGCGTTCCGCATGGCTTCTCCTCACAAAGCCGCAGACCCGCCTTTAGTAACTGGCGGTGGTGCGCTAAACGGCTGGACCCGCCGTAATATATGTCTTTTCACATTTGTTTCCCAAACAAGCACACTCCTCGCCAGGACAATGATAATGGCTCAGCAAGGCGAAGGAAAGCATGTTTCTTCATAATCTATCTCTGCCCCAACGCGTTTCAAGATTTCCATCCCTTGTTCACGGGTAGCAGCAAGGCATAAACTCTATCGAGAGACTGTGACTGCTTCCGCATTTAAATCCTTTTAATCATACTCAGGTGAGTGTTCATGTCACAATGCATGCTGGTAAACACAGTCCATATTGCTAATAGCTTGCAATGCTGCTAAATATCATAAAATTATAAGTTCAATACCCTTAATAAGGTGAGAGAAACAAAGCGCCTCTGTCTTGCCACATGAGAGCGCCCTGGCGTTCCGCATGGCTTCTCCTCACAAAGCCGCAGACCCGCCTTTAGTAACTGGCGGTGGTGCGCTAAACGGCTGGGCCCGCCGTAATATATGTCTTTTCACATTTGTCCCCAAACAAGCACACTCCTCGCCAGGACAATGATAATGGCTCAGCATTTGGGGACAAATGTGAAATGACTTTAGGTAGGAATTTTGGGTTGGTACGCACAACAACCTTGTTCTGGTGCATTTGAAGAAAAGGTTCTTGTATGGTAAGTGCTTGTATCTCACTGACCCTTCTAAGGGAAGTGATGGCTACAAGGAAAGCTGTTTTCCATGTGAGGAATTGCAGTTCGCATTTATGCAAAGGTTTGAAGGGAGGCCCCATCAGCCTTGTGAGAACGATATTTATGTTCCACACAGGTGAGGGTAGTACTCTGGGGGGAATTATTCTTTTGAGGCTTCCATGAAGGCTTTAATGGCAGGTACTCTGAAAAGTGATAGGTGCTGCCTGTTTTGTAAGTAAGCTGCAATTGCTGCGAGGTGTAGCCGAATGGAGGTATAGGCTAGATTACACCTTTGTAGGTGGAGTAAGTAGCATATGATCTGTTGTATAGACACGTCTAGAGGATTGATTGTGTTGTTATGGCAATAAACAACAAATCTTTTCCACTTGGCAGCATAGCAGGCTCTAGTGGTAGGGCTTCTCTGATGACGTTCATACAGTCAGGGGGAAGGTTAAGGTACCCGAATTCTAGGATTTCAGGAGCAAGATCGCAAGGTTGAGCTGAGCTGGGTCCGGGTGCCTGATCTCTCCATGGTTCTGGGTTAGGAGGCATGGTGAGAGGTGTAGCTTTTGGTGTGGTACTACCGAGAGTTCCAGCAGCGTGGTGTACCACGGTTGTCTGGCCCACGTTGGAGCTACTAGGATCAGTGTGAGGGAGTGCTGTTGTAGCTTTCGCACCACTAATGGAATGAGTGGGAGAGGCGGAAAAGCGTACGCAAATTTGCCTGACCAGTTCATCCATATCGCATTTCCTTTGGACAATGGGTGTGGGTATCTGGCGGCGAAGCTTGGGCATTTTGTGTTTTCGTGGGTGGCGAAGAGGTCTATCTGTGGATGCCCCCACATTTGAAAGAACGGATGAAGAACCTGTGGGTGAAGTTCCCACTCGTGGATCTGTTGTGTCTGTCTGCTGAGCAGATCTGCCACGGTGTTTTGGACTCCTGGGACATGTTGAGCTAGGAGAAAGATTTTGTGGGGAATTGCCCATCTCCATATGCTCTGTGCTAATTGAGAGAGCATTTTGTGTTTTTGTGGGTGGCGAAGAGGTCTATCTGTGGATGCCCCCACATTTGAAAGAACGGATGAAGAACCTGTGGGTGAAGTTCCCACTCGTGGATCTGTTGTGTCTGTCTGCTGAGCAGATCTGCCACGGTGTTTTGGACTCCTGGGACATGTTGAGCTAGGAGAAAGATTTTGTGGGGAATTGCCCATCTCCATATGCTCTGTGCTAATTGAGAGAGCTGTGGGGAGTGTGTGCCGCCTTGTTTTTTAATATAATACATGGCCGTCATGTCTGTGCGAATGAGGACTGCCTTGCCTGAAATCCATGGTTGAAAGGATTTCAGGGCTAGAAAGATTGCTAGTAACTTCAGATGGTTGATATGGAGTAACTTTTGTTGCGGCGTCTATGTGCCCTGCACTGTGAGGTGTAATAGATGAGCTCCCCAGCCGGAGAGCGATGCGTCCATTGTTAGTATTATTTGGGGAACCGGGTCCAAGAACGGTCGACCTTTGGAAAGGTTTGTGGTGTTCCACCACTGCAGAGAGCGATGGGTGCGACCGTCTACCAACACCAGATCTGTCAGTTGCCCCCGGGCCTGGTTCAATTGGCGCGCTAAGCACTCTTGGAGTGGACGCATCTGGAGTCTTGCGTGAGGCACTATGAAAATGCAAGAGGCCATCATCCCTATCAGTTGCATAAACACTCGTGCTGGAAGGGAGTGTTGAAGTACGAATTTTTGTCGCAACGCCTGAATGCTTGCAATCCTGGCCGGATTGGGGTAGGCTATTGCTTTTGAGGTGTCTATGGTGGCACCGAGGTATTGTTTTATGTGGGATGGTGTTAGTTGGGACTTTTGGTGGTTCACCGTGAAGCCTAGTTGGTGAAGTAGTTGGATTGTGGTAGCGGTGTGGTGTACACCTTGGTTGTATGAAGTGGCTTTTATCAGCCAATGGTCCAAGTGTAAGAAGACGTGAATGTGCTGTCTTCTGAGGTGTGCCGCCACCACCGCTAGGCACTTGGTGAATACCCGTGGTGCTGTTGTGACTCCGAATGGGAACACTTTGAATTGGTAGTGTTGTCCGTCCACTACAAATCTGAGGTACTTTCTGTGAGCATGGTGAACTGGAATGTGGAAGTATGCGTCTTTCAAGTCCAGTGTGGTGAGAAAGTCGTTCTGGGAGAGGAGCGGGAGTACCTGCTGAAGCGTTAACATGTGAAAATGGTCTGAGTGTATATGTGTTTAGGGGCCGGAGAGCTAGAATAGGTCGTAGAGTCTCATCCCTTTTTGGTATTAGAAAATATAGGGAGTAAACCCCCATATTTTGTTGATTGACAGGAACGTGTTCTATTGCCTGTTTTTGTAGGAGGGAGATTACCTCCTGCTTTAGCAATGTGGAATGTTCTTGTGACATTGGGCATTGCCTGGGTGGAATGTTTGGGGGGGTAGATGTTAATTCCAGGCAGTATCCTGACCGAATTATCTGGGTCACCCATTTGTCTGAGGTGATGGTCTCCCAGACATGAAGGAAATTTGTGAGTCTGCCCCCGACTGGAGTGGAATGGTCTGGGGGAGCGGGGGGAAGTCATTGGGTAGTAGGTATGGCAGAACGGGCGTTGTTTGTTTTGCCTCTGCCCTTGTTGTTGTTACCCCTGTAGCCGCCTCTTTGGAAACCTTTTGTAAAGGTGGTCTGAGTAGGGGACTTGTACGATATGGACGCTGTGTCTGAGGAGTAGCCTCTGGATGCACTCCGAAAGGATGAGCGGCGAAAGGAACGTCTGGGCAGGTGAGACTGTAAGGCCCCCATGGATTTTGCTGTGTCCGTGTCCTTTTTCATCTTTTCTAAGGCCTCATCCACCTTTGGCCCGAATAGATGATCCTGGTCAAAGGGATGGTTAAGGATGGAGGCTTGTACTTCTGGTTTAAACCCAGATACCCTTAACCAAGCATGACGACGGAGAAGGACGCTGGTGTTAATGGCCCTAGAGGCTGTGTCTGCTGCGTCTAGGACACAACGTATAGAGGTGTTTGTGATTGTTTTACCCTCTTGAATCAACTCGTTGGCTTTACTTTTATATTTTTCAGGGAGATGTTGCATTATGCTCTCTAATTCGTCATAATGAGCCCTGTCATATCTGGCCAGCAGTGCCTGAGTGTTTGCTATACGCCATATGTTGGCGGCCTGGGATGCTGTGCGTTTGCCTGAAGCATCTAGCAGTTTTGATCCCTTGTCAGGTGGTGGTGCATCGCCTGACGCTTGTGAGTTTGCCCTTTTACGTGCCGTAGAGATCACTAAGGAATCTAGTGGCGCTGGTCCTCTAATGTAAGAGGGATCTGAGGGAGCAGATTTGTACTTCTTTTCGATACGTGGGTTAAGGACCCTGGCTCTAACTGGGTCTTTAAAAACTTCTGCCGCATGCTTTACCACCCCTTTGAGCATGGGCAGTATGGAGGTGGACCTCTGTGTAGTATCGAATGTTTCTAGGAGGAAATCTTCCTCCACAGGGTCATTATGCATGTCCACCCCATGATAATGTGCTGCTCTTTGCAGAAGATGGTTAAACCCTAGTGAATCTTCAGGTGGAGATGGTCTGGAAGGGTAAATATCGTCTTGTGGGACGTTGGGGATATCTGGTATATGGTAATCGTCCCATGGATCTGGAGATCCTGTAGGGGTGGGGTCTTGTGGCACATTCCCTGTATCATAATATGGGTCCCCATGATCATCATCGTCTGGAGACGGAGTAGGAGAACGATGAGGTGGGGGTGGAGATGGTGGAGGGGGTGGAAGGAGGAGGAGGTGGAGGAGGAGGGGAAGGTATTCTGAATGGAGAGGTAGCAGAGTCCTTCCTCTTTGGAGGCGGAGGTGGAGCAGGCTTCTCCAAATGTCTCCTCTTAGTAGAGAGCGTCAAATGTCCAGTTTTTGGTAAGAGTTTTTTGCAAGGGATCCGGTGTAAATAACTCTGGTGAGGTAATTTGGTCCGTCGGCGCCGAAGGAGGCGGGGCCAATGATTTTTTAGGTTTTTCCGTGCCGGTTTGATGTTTAGAACCCGGCTTGGGACCCTCCGGTCTCTTGGTTGGCACCGAGATGGGCTTCGGCTTGGAAGTGTCGGCGCCGGTGGCCTTGTGTGGTTTGGTCGGCGCCGAAGGGCTGGGTTTCGGTGCGGAGCTCGGTGTCGAGGTGGAGGCCGTCTTCTTTTTCAGTGCCGAAGTGTGTTTCTTGGCACTGCTGGCAGGCTGGCTCGAGCCCGAGCCGCCGGGAGGCTTACTTGGCTTCTTCACCGGGTCCGAAGGTGGGGTGTGTGAAGTAGTGTCTCTGGTCTTGCCTAGGCCCGGTGGCGAAGGCGTGACCGAAGCCTTTTTGGGTATCGGCGTGGGTGTGGGAGGGGGTAGATTGGTACTCACGACCCTCTGCGCCGGGGTGATGTCCTCCACATCTGACTCGTCAGCCTCGGAAGCGCTGACGAGGTACTCTTCAGTACGATGATGTTCCGGATCGTCGATGTCGTCTCCGAAGATGTCGACTGGAATGGACGTCGAGGAGTGTGCCATGGTCCTTCTGGCTCTTCGGTCCCGAATAGTGTTTTTGGATCGGAAAGACTTACAGGCCGGACAGTCTCGAGCCTCGTGTTCCGGGGAGAGGCAAAGGTTGCATACCTCATGAAGATCTGTGTGGGGAAATTTGGACCCACATTGAGGGCACTTTTTAAATGGAGTTCTTTCCATGAGCCGGGACCGGAGCCTGGGTGGGCCCGAAGGCCGCTGTTGACGACTGGAACCGAAGGTTTGTGTCGATGAGAAGGCGCGTTGATTGAAGAGATCGTGATCGAAACAATACAGCGATTGGGGTGAGGATTGCGCTTCGATCGTCGAACTGGAAGCTGTTCGGAACCAGAGCGCGAAGATCACATCCAAGCCCGATGGCGGAAAAAAACAATCTGAGGATGGAGCCGAAGCCCATGCGCAATACGATCCAAAGGAGGAGTCACCGGCCTCGTGACTTCCAAAGACTTTCCAAGAGGAAAAACAAACTGCAAACATCCGGGCCCAACACCAGATGGCGATCTGTGCAAAAGTGTGTAATCTGCAGTTCATATGCCTCGAACATGTATATATATGTATATGCAAATTCACTGAAAAAACCATAGGTTTCACACATGTTATAGTTAGCTGTACATTTCACTCGTAAAAAACCAATGAAATTCCCGCGTTATAGTTAGTGCAGGCAACTATAACTCACGCGACCGCAATCCTCTGCTGATGCTAATACTGTATTTCGACACTTATTTGCCCATGTCTTCTTCCATTAAATTTTAGCTATACATATATTACAAATATTTTTTTTTCATAAAGACACATATCTCATCAGCAGAAGATTGCGGTCGCGTGAGTTATAGTTGCCTGCACTAACTATAACGCGGGAATTTCATTGGTTTTTTACGAGTGAAATGTACAGCTAACTATAACATGTGTGAAACCTATGGTTTTTTCAGTGAATTTGCAAAGTTTTTTTAATGCTAATTCCTAACTATAACGTGTGTGAAACCTATGGTTTTTTCAGTGAATTTGTACGGTTTTTTAAATGCTAAGTTACTTTACGCCATTCGTGGCGTGCGCGCCCAGTTAACGCAGTTCATTCCGTGCTTCGCGCACCGCGCGCCCACTTTACACAGTTAGTGCCGTGCACGCACGGTGGTCACGCGGTGCGCTGCGCGCACCGCGTGCCCACGTTAAGCGGGATGGGCCATGTACGCGCGATGCGCTTCGCGCACCGTGCGCACATGGGGGACATATTATGCGCATCTTTGTGAAATGTATTCTTTGTTAAATTCATAGCTGTAATATGCCATGCACACGGGGTGGGGAGAATGTGGATAATTTTTTTTTTTATAAATTTTTACCGTACGCGTACGGTAAGCGTAATCGGCGATTTTCCGAAAAAAATAAAAAAAAAATGTTGGGCTTCGGGGTGGTTTGGGGACCCCTGTATCAATGCTGGGTGGTTAGGATCTCATGAAACTGCCTCTTTACACATTTTTGGGGTTCGTTTTTGCTGCCCAACTCAGGGAGCGAGAGAGAAAATGGCGGCCGCCGCTTCCTGGTTTTGACCGATTCGAATGTTTACTAAGAGCTAAGAGCCAATCAAAATCGCGCTCGCGCACGCCACCGTACGCGTACGGTAAGCGCACCGGAAGCGCACCGTACGCTGGCTCAGATATATATATTGATTTAAAGGCTATTTTCTCAGAATCTACTGAACAGATTTACACCAAACCTACAAAAGGCACTTCCTTGACCTGAGGACTACCTCTCTGCCAAATTTCAAGTAATTCTGTTCAGCCGTTCGGGCTGTAGCTGTGTCTAAAGGTCCTATGGAAAAATGCATGGGAAAAACGCATTTTGGGACCCCCCTTTTATCTCAGCCCCCGCTTCACGAATCCCCCCGAGACTTTCAGGGTAGGAGCGGAGCGTAGCGCCCCACCTATTTTGAAAAATTCGCGAGGATTCGTCGACCGGCGCCAAAGTTATTCAAAATAGAATGTTGCGGATTTCCTATGGAAACGTGGTCCTAACTATAACTACCTACTGGCGACAGCCAGTAGGTAATATATATATATATATATATACATACACACATATATATATATATATATATATACATATACACATATATTATCTACTGGCGGTCGCCAGTAGATAGTTATAGTTAGGACCTATTTTCCATAGGAAATCCGCAACATTCTATTGGGAATTTCTTTGGCGTCGATTGACAAATCTTTGCGAAATTCTCCAAACTTTTGGTCAGCTCCGCTCCGCTCCTACCCTGAAAGTTTTGTGGTGATTCGTCAAGCGGGGGCCGAGAAAAAAGGGGGGTCCCAAAACGCGTTTTTCCCATGCAATTTCCCATAGGATCTGTTGTCGCAGCTACAGCCCGTACCGCTGAACGGAATGACACCAAATTTGGCAAAGAGGTAGTCCTCAGTTCGGACTCGTGCCTTTTGCATATTTGGTGTGAACCGAGCGCGCACCCTCCAGATCGCGCGCAGAATGCTAATTGGCTGTCAAGCGTCTCTCTACATTCGAAACCAGGAACTGTTGGTGGTCATTTTCTGCCTCGGTAAAAGCGAGGCTGAAGAAGCAAGGGGAATAAGTGCGTAAAACATGTAAAGGGGGCAGAGTGGGAATACTCTGACCCTCTAGAGGTTCTTAGGGGGTCACAGAAGGACCCCCTGGGGCCCCCTTTTTAAAAAAAAAAAAAAAAAAGCGCCGAAATGCACGCACGGTGCGCACATCCTATCAAGTTGGATGCACGGATTCTCTCGTTGTGGGTGCGCGGATCCACGGCAACGTTTTTTGAAAAACAACAAGAAATCATTGGTTGTATAACAACTTTCTACACTGAAAGGTAGGGTGTATATTTTTGTTTTTTAAAGGTATGATTGTTATTGGTTAACAAAAACAGATTGTAAGGAACATTATATATGATAAGCTGATATGTTGAAAAGTCAAGCACACTTCCTGTCTTGTGTAGGAACATTGTGTGCTGAACTTCTGACCTGTGAGCTCAGTGCAGTGTTCCATGACCTGTTTCTATGGTAACAGGCAGAAAACAGATTGGGGAAAGGGTTGAAATGTATTTCAGTTGGAAAGGGTTGAAATGTTTAACCAATAGAAATGTGTGTTTGCTTTTGAGTTTATGTGCGAAGGATTGTGATTTGATGTTTACATGTATATGTGTGGAAAATGAAAGGGAAACTTTTCCATTCTTTGCTTTTGCTGAGAGGTGCACAGTGCAGAGATTCTGTAAAAGAAAATATGGTGAGTGACTGATATACTCCTTAATCTACAAAAGAACTTGAAAGATGAGTTATTTAATTGTGAGGGGATGTATGTGGACTATTTTGATTTTAATCAGACTAATGTATTTTTCCTGCTAAAGTGTAGGGAGTACTTTTTTCTCTACAATGTGTGTGCATGTAGAAACCATTCTGTGATTGGCATTTGTGTTTTTCATGTGTTTGTAGAGAGATAACTGTGCAGTTTTTATATTTTGGTAGAATTAGAAACCAGTCATTGTTTATGAATTTGTGAAATGAGTTATGTTATGTTTCTATACTAAAATGTAGTACTACTTCTAGATGAAGAAATGTGTTTTCATATAGTGCAAGGGATAGTGTTGTTTGTCTAGAATCACACAGTGAGTCTGTGTGTATTTGGGAACCACTGTGAGAGAAGCATTTGGTAATATCGTGTATTTGCTGACAGATAAGTGTTTTAAAACCAGTCAGGTTGTCAAGTTTTAGTAGCATTAGAAGCCAGTCTTTGCTTATGTGTTGATTAAATGAGTCAGGCATTGACACTAAAGTGCAGTCGTGAAATATGTAGATTGTGTGCAGTTCCCTTATCACTTCCAGTGTAGTGAATGAGTTTTGGTAAACTCCTAGGAATACTGGTGCTTGTCTAGAATCACACTGTGAGTCTTTGTGCATTTGGGAACCACTGTGAGAGAAATGTTTGGTAACATCGTGTATTTGCTGAGAGAAAACTGTTTTAAAACCTGCCATGTTGTCAAGTTTTAGTAGCATTAGAAGCCAGTCTTTGCTTATGTGTTGATTAAATGAGTCAGGCATTGACACTAAAGAGCAGTCGTGAAATATGTAGATTGTGTGCAGTTCCCTTATCACTTCCAGTGTTGTGAATGAGTTTTGGTAAACTCCTAGGGATACTGGTGCTTGTCTAGAATCACAATCACACTGCGAATCTTTGTGCATTTGGGAACCACTGTGAAAGAAGCATTTGGTAACATTGTGTATTTGCTGACAGAAAACTGTTTTAAAACTTGTCATGTTGTCAAGTTTTAGTAGCATTAGAAGCCAGTCATTGCTTATGTGTTGATTATGTGTTGATTAAATGAGTCAGGCATTGACACTAAAGTGCAGTCGTGAAATATGTAGATTGTGTGCAGTTCCCTTATCACTTCCAGTGTAGTGAATGAATTTGGTAAACTCCTAGGAATACTGGTGCTTGTCTAGAATCACACTGTGAGTCTTTGTGCACTTGGGAACCACTGTGAGAGAAGCGTTTGGTAACATCGTGTATTTGCTGAGAGAAAACTGTTTTAAAACCTGACCTGTTGTCAAGATTTAGTAGCATTAGAAGCCAGTCTTTGCTTATGTGTTGATTAAATGAGTCAGGCATTGACACTAAAGAGCAGTCGTGAAATATGTAGATTGTGTGCAGTTCCCTTATCACTTCCAGTGTTGTGAATGAGTTTTGGTAAACTCCTAGGGATACTGGTGCTTGTCTAGAATCACACTGTGAGTCTTTGTGCATTTGGGAACCACTGTGAAAGAAGCGTTTGGTAACATTGTGTATTTGCTGGCAGAAAACTGTTTTAAAACTTGTCATGTTGTCAAGTTTTAGCAGCATTAGAAGCCAGTCATTGCTTATGCATTGATTATGTGTTGATTAAATGAGTCAGGCATTGACACTAAAGTGCAGTCGTGAAATATGTAGATTGTGTGCAGTTCCCTTATCACTTCCAGTGTAGTGAATGAGTTTTGGTAAACTCCTAGGGATACTGGTGCTTGTCTAGAATCACACTGTGAGTCTTTGTGCATTTGGGAACCACTGTGAAAGAAGCGTTTGTTAACATTGTGTATTTGCTGACAGAAAATTGTTTTAAAACTTGTCATGTTGTCAAGTTTTAGTAGCATTAGAAGCCAGTCATTGCTTATGCGTTGATTAAATGAGTCAGGCATTGACACTAAAGTGCAGTCGTGAAATATGTAGATTGTGTGCAGTTCCCTTATCACTTCCAGTGTAGTGAATGAGTTTTGGTAAACTCCTAGGAATACTGGTGCTTGTCTAGAATCACACTGTGAGTCTTTGTGCATTTGGGAACCACTGTGAGAGAAGTGTTTGGTAACATCGTGTATTTGCTGAGAGAAAACTGTTTTAAAACCTGCCATGTTGTCAAGTTTTAGTAGCATTAGAAGCCAGTCTTTGCTTATGTGTCGATTAAATGAGTCAGGCATTGACACTAAAGAGCAGTCGTGAAATATGTAGATTGTGTGCAGTTCCCTTATCACTTCCAGTGTTGTGAATGAGTTTTGGTAAACTCCTAGGGATACTGGTGCTTGTCTAGAATCACAATCACACTGCGAATCTTTGTGCATTTAGGAACCACTGTGAAAGAAGGATTTGGTAACATTGTGTATTTGCTGACAGAAAACTGTTTTAAAACTTGTCATGTTGTCAAGTTTTAGTAGCATTAGAAGCCAGTCATTGCTTATGCATTGATTATGTGTTGATTAAATGAGTCAGGCATTGACACTAAAGTGCAGTCGTGAAATATGTAGATTGTGTGCAGTTCCCTTATCACTTCCAGTGTAGTGAATGAGTTTTGGTAAACTCCTAGGGATACTGGTGCTTGTCTAGAATCACACTGTGAGTCTTTGTGCATTTGGGAACCACTGTGAAAGAAGCGTTTGTTAACATTGTGTATTTGCTGACAGAAAATTGTTTTAAAACTTGTCATGTTGTCAAGTTTTAGTAGCATTAGAAGCCTGTCATTGCTTATGCGTTGATTAAATGAGTCAGGCATTGACACTAAAGTGCAGTCGTGAAATATGTACATTGTGTGCAGTTCCCTCACCACTTCCACTGTAGTGAATGAGTTTTGGTAAGCTGCTAGGGATAGTGTTGTTTGTCTAGAACCACACAGTGAGTCTGTGTGTATTTGGGAACCACTGTGAGAGAAGTGTTTGGTAACATCGTGTATTTGCTGACAGATAAGTGTTGTAAAACATGTCATGTTGTCAAGTTTTAGTAGCATTAGAAGACAGTCATTGCTTATGTGTTGATTAAATGAGTCAGGCATTGACACTAAAGTGCAGTCATGAAATATGTAGATTGTGTGCAGTTCCCTTATCACTTCCAGTGTAGTGAATGAGTTTTGGTAAACTCCTAGGAATACTGGTGCTTGTCTAGAATCACACTGTGAGTCTTTGTGCATTTGGGAACCACTGTGAGAGAAGTGTTTGGTAACATCGTGTATTTGCTGAGAGAAAACTGTTTTAAAACCTGCCATGTTGTCAAGTTTTAGTAGCATTAGAAGCCAGTCTTTGCTTATGTGTCGATTAAATGAGTCAGGCATTGACACTAAAGAGCAGTCGTGAAATATGTAGATTGTGTGCAGTTCCCTTATCACTTCCAGTGTTGTGAATGAGTTTTGGTAAACTCCTAGGGATACTGGTGCTTGTCTAGAATCACAATCACACTGCGAATCTTTGTGCATTTAGGAACCACTGTGAAAGAAGGATTTGGTAACATTGTGTATTTGCTGACAGAAAACTGTTTTAAAACTTGTCATGTTGTCAAGTTTTAGTAGCATTAGAAGCCAGTCATTGCTTATGCATTGATTATGTGTTGATTAAATGAGTCAGGCATTGACACTAAAGTGCAGTCGTGAAATATGTAGATTGTGTGCAGTTCCCTTATCACTTCCAGTGTAGTGAATGAATTTGGTAAACTCCTAGGAATACTGGTGCTTGTCTAGAATCACACTGTGAGTCTTTGTGCATTTGGGAACCACTGTGAGAGAAGCGTTTGGTAACATCGTGTATTTGCTGAGAGAAAACTGTTTTAAAACCTGTCCTGTTGTCAAGATTTAGTAGCATTAGAAGCCAGTCTTTGCTTATGTGTTGATTAAATGAGTCAGGCATTGACACTAAAGTGCAGTCGTGAAATATGTAGATTGTGTGCAGTTCCCTTATCACTTCCAGTGTAGTGAATGAGTTTTGGTAAACTCCTAGGGATACTGGTGCTTGTCTAGAATCACACTGTGAGTCTTTGTGCATTTGGGAACCACTGTGAAAGAAGCGTTTGTTAACATTGTGTATTTGCTGACAGAAAATTGTTTTAAAACTTGTCATGTTGTCAAGTTTTAGTAGCATTAGAAGCCAGTCATTGCTTATGCGTTGATTAAATGAGTCAGGCATTGACACTAAAGTGCAGTCGTGAAATATGTAGATTGTGTGCAGTTCCCTTACCACTTCCACTGTAGTGAATGAGTTTTGGTAAGCTGCTAGGGATAGTGTTGTTTGTCTAGAACCACACAGTGAGTCTGTGTGTATTTGGGAACCACTGTGAGAGAAGTGTTTGGTAACATCGTGTATTTGCTGACAGATAAGTGTTGTAAAACATGTCATGTTGTCAAGTTTTAGTAGCATTAGAAGACAGTTATGGCTTATGCTTTCATTATATGAGTCAGGCATTGACAGTAAATTGCAGTTTTGAAATATGTAGATTGTGTGCAGTTCCCTTACCACTTGCACTGTAGTGAATGAGTTTTGGTAAGCTCATAGGGATAGTGGTGCTTGTCTAGAATCATACTACGAGTTAGTGTGTATTTGGGATCACTGTGAGAGAATCATTTGGTAACATCATGTATTTGCTGACAGATAACGGTTTTAAAATCTGTCATGTTGAGAAGTTTTAGTAGCATTAGAATCCAGTCTTTGCTTATATGTTGATTAAATGAGTCATGCTTTGACACGGATGTGCTGTACTTAAATATGTAGATTGTGTGCAGTACCATTAACATTTCCAGACTAGTGAATGAGTTTTGCTAAACTCCTAGGATAGTGTTGCTTGTCTAAAATCACACTGTGAGTCTGTGTGCATTTGGGTAAGGGTTGTGAGAGAAGCATTTGGTAACATTGTGTGTTTGCTGACAGATAACTGTTTTAAAACCTGTCATGTTGTCAAGTTTTAGTAGCATTAGAAGACAGTTATGGCTTATGCTTTCATTATATGAGTCAGGCATTGACACAAAAGTGCAGTCATGAAATATGAAGATTGTGTGCAGTTCGCTTACCACTTCCACAGTAGTGAATGATTTTTGTTAAACTCCTAGATATAGTGGTTGTTGTCTAGAATTACACTGTGAGTCTGTGTGCATTTGAGAACCACTGTGAGAGAAGCATTTGGTAACATCGTGTATTTGCTGACAGATAACTAATTTAAAACCTCTCATGTTGTCAAGTTTTAGTAGCATTAGAAGCTAGTCTTTGCTTATGCATTGATAAAATGAGTCAGGGTTTGACACTAAGGTGGAGTACCATGTACTATTCTGTTCACTGTGGCAGAACGGAAAATTTTAAAGTTTTACCTAAGCACTGTCCTAGAAGTAGTCTGATTATTTAGTCAGTTTCTAAGTACCAAATAGATTGCTTCAAATAAAAGTTTTCTGACATACTATACACTTGTCTTTTACACCTTCAATTCCCTAGTCAGTATCCATACACTTCCAGGAAACATCCTGTCACTTCCTTTGCAGTCCTCTAGAGACCCATTCAACAGCATGTACTAATCCATTGACTGTGCCAAAACTCAAACACTGATAAATTCACCTAGACACTCTCTTTCCAGTACTCTAATGATTCAGTCACTGCCTAAGTATTCATGCACTGAGCCAGTTCTTAGCACATGGACTACGTCAAACCCATATCCACTATGCATGCAGTCCTCTAACCACCTACACACTTGTCTTTCACACCTTCAATTCCCAAGTCAGTGTCCGTTCACTTCCAGCAAACACCCTGTCACTGCTGTTGCACTCCTCTAGTGACCCATTCAGCATCATGTACTAATCCATTCACAGCGCCAAATCCTAATAAATTCACCCAGGCACTCTCCTTGTAGTACTCTAATCATTCAATCAGTACCCAAGTACTCATCCAGTGACCCAGGCCTTAGTATATGGACTGCTTCAAACCCTTATCCTCTATGTATGCAGTCCTCTAACCACCTACACAATTGTCTTTCACACCTTCAATTCCCTAGTCAGCATCCATACACTTCCAGGAAATACTGTGACTCTCTTTGCAGTCCTCTAGTGACCCATTCAGCACCATGTACTAATCCATTCACTGTGCTAAAACCCAAACACTTATAAATTCACCAAGATACTATCTGCAGTACTCTAATCATGCAGTCAGTGCCTAAGTATTCATACACTGAGCCAGGCCTTAGCACATGGACTGCTTCAAACCCCTATGCACTATGCATGCAGTCTTCTAACCACCTAGACACTTGTCTTTCACACTTTCAATTTCCTAGTCAGTATCCATACAGTCCAGCACTTGTCACTGCCTTTGCACTCCTCTAGTGACCCATTCAGTACCAAGTACTAATCTAATCTCTGTGCGAAAAGCCTAGCACTTATAAATTCACCTAGGCTCTCTCCTTGCTGTACGATAATCATTCAGTCAGTACCCAAGTAGTCAGGCAGTGAGCCAGGCCTTAGCACATGGACTGCTTTAAATGCCTATGCAGTATGGATGCAGTCCTCTAATCACCTACACAGTTGAGTTTCACACCTTCTATTCCCTAGTTAGTATTCATACTCTTCTAGCAAACACCCTGTGAGTCACCAAGTGTGTCTCCTTATACTACTGTAATCATTTAGTCAGTTAGCATGTAGTGTTTTAGTGAGGTAGGCTTTAGGGCATGAACTGCTTCAAAGTAGTATGCACTATGCATGTAGTGTTTTAATGATCGTCACACTTGTGGTTCAGGGCTATAGTTTCATAGTCAGTTTTTATATAAAATGTGTTTGTACAGTAATGGGATAGTATACATTTGAAAGTTATTAAAATACATTTATTTGTGATTCTTTTTTACAGATACAGAACAGGAGTGTTTCTCATCTGTTTGCACTCTTCTCGTGCAAGATAGTTTGGATGAAGGGTCCTTAGGTGTTTCATCATACTTGCTGTGCCACACGAGTATTTTTTGTTAGGATCTCCTCGTAACAGAACTCTTTGGCAAATCTTGCGAGTGAAGAAGGTGGCATTGGTCTTTGTTTGCTCCTTGGAAAAAGTAAAACATTTCCTCACCACTAAAGAAAAACGTTGTTTGTGTGGTGCCTTCTGCAAAACATTTTCTTCAGATTCAGTAAATATTTTAAAGCGGCTACATTTACAGTTTTTGTAAGTTAAACTTATAAAATGTTGTTAGCTGTATACATTGGATATATCTGTGATTTGTTTCTTGTGGTATTTTGTTGAGAATACCATGTTGTTGTTTTTTTAACAATCTTTCTTACTTTCCAGGTCTGTCGTCGACATCCATTGTCCCCACAGTAGTGTTCCGCCTTGTTGTTTTTTATTATTGTTGTTACATTTTGTTTATTAGTTTATTGTTCATATATATGTTAATAAACAAATAAAGTTTGAAAATAGTTTTTCGTTTATATATTTATTATTATAAAAAATAAAGTTTGAAAAAAAATTAATAACGTTTTTGGTTGTTCTCTTAACAGCTGTGTGACTCGTTCTTGTTCTTGTTACTGTTATTTGATGGAGTCCACCATGGTGTTAAAGTTTGGGGGACTTATCGCTGGAATACTGGTGATATCTGCAGTTTGCACTAACTTCTAAATAGTGTGTTAGATTTATCTCAACTTTACTTCCGTTAAAGTGCTGATAATGAAATGGAGAGTAGCCGTTCCCGTGCAAAAAGACACGAGGTGCACCTTTCCGATTTAGTCTAAATACTAAAATCCTGTATTGAATTGCACTGAGGTATTGGCTGCAGTTACAGTGTACACACAAAATCTATTAAGAAATCTCATTGTAATTATATTGATTGGGAATAGTGCGTCAGGTACTGGATCTTGATGAGATACACTGCTCAGTTCGTATATTGTTCTGCACACGAAAAAAATCCCATCACAACTTTCACACCAATTGCAATGCGAAACAAATTCCGGCGATAAGACACGTTAGCATCAGGGATTTTACACCTGCTTTCTGCTGGTGTTAAGCAGGACAACTACCTGCACCATGAAAGGGAACACAGTCAAGAGCCACACCAGAACACCCACAGGTACCATAGAGTCAATGAGCATGATACAGGGATACCCATGAGGGACAGAAGTCTCATCTCAACAACTCCAGGACCGCCAATGCCCCCCAAACCCATATCTTAGTAAGTGTGTCCCTGTGGTCATTGTCTTAGCATGATAGGCACGAGCCCTGCAACATCACAGTGT
Organism: Triturus cristatus; assembly: GCF_964204655.1. Taxonomy (NCBI): domain Eukaryota; kingdom Metazoa; phylum Chordata; class Amphibia; order Caudata; family Salamandridae; genus Triturus; species Triturus cristatus. The sequence continues at coordinate 1,097,312,608 of NC_140581.1, forward strand.
GCTGTCACCTCAGCGTTGGTAGTGAGCCTGGATGTGTAGCTACGCACGCATCCTCCTGCATGCACAACTGGCGTGTGCTGGTCTGGGGTTCACAGGTCAGTGCAGGGGTGTGCCTATCCGGCAAGGGGAACGGGGTGTCTCGGACATGTCCGCGTACAGGAAGTGCAGTAAGTGTGTCTCTGTGTTCTGGTGTGGCCTGCTACAAGAGCCGCAGCAGTTGATGTTGTAAACTGGCATGCACCACCTCCAAACAGCACTGTGATGTTGTAGTTGGAATGTAGCAGGACATGCGCAAATAGGCATTACAATGGTGTGCTGTACGAGTGCACGAGATACAACAGCGCATCGTACAAAAGTGTGGGGGCTCGTGGGAGGGAGGTGCAGCCGTTTGGCAACATAACACAGTGAACTCTACCATGTGCCACATGCTGGACATCTCATCCACGATGACCACGGTCGCAGACATCCCACAACACCAACGACTGGCCTTTGTACACATCCTGTATGAATGCAGCGTGGTTTTCACTTGCTCATTCAGTGGTGTGATGTTGGTGGGTTGTGTGACTTGTGCTGCTTGTTGGTGTGTTTCATTTTGGCCATTGTTAGTCTATGTGTGTTGTACTTAATTGTGCATGTGTGCCATTCTGCCCATCTCCCCCCACTCCCTGCTTCTTCCTCTTCCTACTGCGGTTGTGTCTATAATTTTGTTGCTGCACACATAACTACATGTAAAGAATAAATTAGAATAGTTCCTTGATTCTTTTAGGTTTCAAAACTTCTCTATTGGTTTCTTTTTAATTTTCCATATGAACCGTTTTTTTAATATTGAACACCACATAGAAGTCAGAAGTGCAACGTATTCTATCAACACACTTTCTAGAACATTCTACAACACGTGCAGGTTAAAAGTTCATCAATTTTTTTAAACTTAACGATATTTTTTTGTAACATTTTCTTGAATATTTAACAACACGTGCAGGTTAAAAGTTGACAATTGTTTTAAGTTCGAACAGTGCCTTTCAAATGCAAGTAGCAGGTGTGGTTGATCTGAGCAAATTTTATCCTTTGATATGTACTCCACGTTGAAACTGCTTTTTCTTAACCAATCACAAAGATGCTTTTCCACAAAACTAATGTGCACCCTACTTTTAAAAAAGAATGCTTTTCATGATATCTTCAGACATAAGTTATAGATAGGAATTAGCATTTAAAAAACCTTTGAAATTCACTGAAAAAACCATAGGTTTCAGGGGCGTTATAGTTAGGAATTGGCATTTAAAAAACCTTTGAAATTCACTGAAAAAACGAAAGGTTTCAGGGGCGTTATAGTTAGCTGGACATTTCCCTCGTACAAAACCCTAGAAATTCCCCTGTTATAGTTAGTTCAGCTAAATATAACTCGCGCCCCCGCAATGCACTGCTGATGACGTCACATATTACATCACTCATGACATGGTCAGTGACATCACTGATGACATCTCAAATGACATCACTGATGACATCAAATGAGAAGAAGGTTACCCCTGGGTACTTTTAGGTCTAAGAGGAGGGGAGAACGACAAATGAATAAAGAAAGACCTCTTATCTGACCTGTCTTGTTCCTGTGGAAATTAATCTCTTATATACTACACAAACCCCCACATGTGCACAGTTACTCAAAAACCATTTTAATTTCTTTATATGTCATTTTATTTACTTTTTTTATAAAAATAGAGACAAAAGTATACATAACAATATATTCACAATTATCAAGTGGACATCTGATTCACATGTAAAACATACACTTTGTTTCCTCAAAAGTTAGACAACGTATTTGTATAGAAACAAAATTTTTTGTTTAGAGACCCCAAAAAGAAAAAAAGATTTTTAGAAAAACCGTCACATCCACATTCTCACTTCTCATTCACTCCTACATACTAACAAACATTCTCCACAAATCACTTTTCATTAAAAACCAACAAACCATCTCTAAAACGAGATCCTACTTCAATAATACTGCAGGCAAAATTAATCTCTATCCATAAGATTTTAACACTTATTGATATGCCCTAGAATTCTGAGGTCATGAAGTTTTTAAATCAGATTCTTCTGAGGATCTCTTCAGAGTGTGGTTGTTGTTTCTGGTCGGTCGACGTACGTTTCGGAGACTAACTATAAGTACCGTGTCTCCTTCTTCAGGACCAAAGTGTTCTACCAGAACTCACAGAAAATCTGCGTGGTGAAAGATTGGGGTTCTCTCTGCAGAGAAAAAATTTTGTGAGTGTAAAACTGCCACTGGGGGGAATTAGATTACAAAAAATTCTGTAACTAAGTAATTGCTCTAGCTTAGTTAGAGCCAAAGCAGCTAAAAATGATTTTTGGAAGCATCACTATATCGTTTCAAGCAATATTTTAAGTCAAAAAGAAAGGGATAGTGCCCAAGTTATGAATAACCCAATGGTGCTTCAAAATGCAAAAGAATTTTTTTTGTGTCATAGAGAAATTTAGAAACACCATAAGCTAGGTAGAAGAAAAAGGGAAGTCTGAGAGAGGGCATTAACGTGATATTCTCCTACATGTATCGATCGGATTTGTCTCTGTTATCCCGACACCTATTCCGGGCTTCTACTGTTCTGACGGGGACTGTGGTATTCCCAAAGTCTAAAAGATGCAGAAATGGTAAAATTATACTCGCCGGTTCTATACTGGAATTCATCACTGTACTATAACGGAACACATATTTAGGGTTGTCTCACCCTTAATGGCTATGTTGCGTCTGTCTTGGTACGTGGGGCCATTGCTCATTCATACATGTCGCATGTTCGAGAGTGCAACAAGAACGATTAATTCCACCGCGTCTGGTGGTTTGTTGCAGTTTCATCTAGGAGTGAAAAATAAAGGTATATGTGTCTCAGGCGTGCCAACCCACAAAATTCGGCAGCCAGAAATTTAAAATGGGGTACTCAGTACTGCTTACCCAAATTTATTACGATGCAGTAGACCTGATGTGCTGTATGTCAAACCTGTCTCCATGCACAGTTTAGCTCGTAGTTATCCGTTATTCAATCTAAAAGATAGAAAGAAACCATAGTGTCGCTAACGCAGTCTTATCGGTTGGTTGACGATGTAATATACCGAAAAACCTGATAGTATCTTTGAATGTCATGAAGACTCAAACTAAGTATACATTAGCTGCGTGCCATACGGCATCTAGTACCGTATTGTAATACTGAAATGCCTGCTAAGCATATGGATAGTTCTAGGTATGATTGCTAATATTGATACTAAGCATGGCGCACGCCATATGCTAGGCTAGGAAACACATTAATGTGTAACAACTATGTATCAGGCATGTGGTCAAATCGTATACTCAGAAAAAATAATGATAATGACATACTGCAGTCGTATATCTAAACACGCATATCGCGTAACTCTCAATGAATATACTCTGCCGATATTGATAATGTTCCTACTTCCTAATCAGTTATATCCAAAGTAGTTGGTTATTGCACAGAAAAACAATTTGAAGTCAGCGATCACATGTTGCAATATACGCGCAAGATAGTCACGGAGTGTAAATTAACCAAAGTGCCTAAAACGAGACTCCACGATATTATAATATCTACTTTCTGATGGCTTCTAATGGTTGAAATGTAGGACCTAATCCTGTCCTTACCTCCCAACTAGCATCGCTTGGCGTGTTCTTCGTCACCGAGTATATGAAGCAGTAATGCGATGAAAGCCGTGTATTTGTTTGGTAGACCCAGCGATCACGTGTTACAACGTAAAGTTAAAGTGGCGTGCACGTTCGTATAATAGAGAACGCCCGAATGTCTCAATCAGCGCCATCTTTGAATGGTGTTTAAAATAATGAGGGAAAATGGTATTTAGTATTTAGACTGGATAGATGCCAGACCTGATATATTCAAAATATGTATATACAGATATATGTTTTTACGGCTTGATGAAGGGGCGTGTTCAGCCGAACACATACTCGTATAAGACATATGTTTATTTGTGCCAAAGCTGGATGGGAGGGACTGCACAGGCGAATTCTGTGTCTGGAAACGGGACAGTCATACTATGCCCCGACATTATGGTGGAACTACCTCTACATTACATACATAGACAAAACCAATAAATCATTTTCCGGGAACTAGTGTGAGTGCCATCTTGGAATGGTTTCAGAAGATCTGGGTTAGAGGGCAGATCCTCACAATGCGGTATGCCATTTTCCGGGAACTAGTGTGAGTGCCATCTTGGAGTGGTTTCTGAAGATCTGGATTGAAGGGCAGATCCTCACAGTGCGGTATGCCGTTGTTACAATTGTTGTGTTGCTGGTGCCGAAATACAAATTGGCAGACATGTTACAGAAATCTGAGTGTTATGGACGGTATCTAAATTATTCTGTAACTAGCCATATTATCTCCTCGTTCAGGCCTTTGCGTACAGTGTCCAAATGAAAAGTCCAAAATGTTTCACGCTGTTTTCTGTTTTTTGCTGGGTCCTTTCCTGGTACTATCTTAACCTTTTCTATGATGGTCCATGTTATTTCTGTTTCCTTATGGTTGCAATCAAGGTAATGTTTGACCAAGGGGGCTTGTAACTTTTTTGTTCTTATTGCTGATTTGTGTTCCGAGAGCCTCAGCCGAAACTCTCTGGATGTTTCCCCTATGTAGCCCAGCCCACATGGGCATAATATCAAGTAAATGACATTTGAGCTCCTACAATTGGTCATTTGTTGTAATTTACCTGATTTTTCGCCATATGTCCAGGTTTGTGAAACTATGGCATGTTCACATGCATGGCAATTGCCACATCGGTGGTTGCCTGCTGGTAAAGGTTTGCCGTCCAAAGTGGTTTGTCTTGTCTTATTGTGTGGTTGAAACCTACTATGGACCAATTTATCTTTGAGGTTAGCATTCCTCCTGAAGGCTACTATGGGTTTGTGTATGGTGCTGGTGTCTTCGTTGGTGTTCAAGATTTTCCAGTTTTTGTCCAAGATCTGTTTGATTTTATAATTGATATTTGAATGATCTACCACGCATACTAGTTTGTCTGTTTTCTCTTTGGGTTCATTACTGATAAGGGCATCTCTGTTGTAATATTTCGCCCGTTTAAGTGACTGACGTATCAGTCTTCTCGGGTAGCCTCTAAGCAGCAGACGTTCTTGAAGAGATTTAGCATGCACCATGAATTCTGTGATGTTGGTACAGTTTCTCCTGATTCTAAGAAACTCCCCAAAGGGGATAGAGTCTTTTTGACATGGTGGATGGTAGCTCGTATGCTCGAGAATGGTATTTTTGGCTGTTGGTTTCCTGTATAGGCTAACTTCTAAGTGCCCTTGGTTGCCTATAATCCAAATATCTAGGAATTCAACTCTGTCTGCGGAATATTTGCCAGTGAATTTCAAATTGTGATCATTTAAATTTAGCCAGGATATGAAGTCCAAAAGGTCGGATTCTGGGCCTGTCCAAATAAAAAAGATATCGTCTATAAAACGGTGCCACTGTGTAATATTTTCAAAAAAAGGTGCGATCTCATTGAAAATATGTGTGCGCTCGAATTCACCCATAAAGATATTAGCTACACTTGGGGCACAGGAAGCCCCCATACTTGTACCTTTAATTTGTTGGTAAAGGTCTTGTCTAAACTCAAAATAGTTGTGTTGTAACACAATTTTGAGACATTCCAGAATAAAAACATCGGGTCTGTCCCCAGGTATCCTGGCCAAGAGGGCTGCCACCGCCTCTATAGCCAGGTCCTGGGGAATGTTGGTATATAAAGACTCGATGTCCAGGGTAACAAGTAGTTGTGTCTTACAGTTGAAGGGTTTATGTTCCAGTGTAGCGATCATATGTCCTGTATCTTTGATATATGAAGTGTACTGGGTGGTAAGAGGGCAAAGAAAGGTATCTACGTATTTAGACAGTGGTTCCGTACAGGAGTTTATAGAGGAAATGATGGGTCTTAGTGGTGGGTCCAGGATGTCTTTATGAGTTTTCGGGACTCCATAGATTGCTGGTGTCACAGTGTTAGTTCTATTAAGATAGGCTAATTCCTTCTGGCAAATGTATCCATCTGCAAATGCTTTAGTTGTAACAGTATTTATCAGGGTCTTGAGTTGATCTAGGGACCTCATGCTGGATTGTTTGTAGTGTTCCGGTTTTCTTAACATGTTGTTAATTTTATCAACATACTTTGTTGTATCCAATACTACAATACCTCCTGCTTTGTCACACGGTTTTATTGTGATATTAGAGTTATTCTGCAGGTTCTTTAAGGCCTCCCTTTCGTTAGCAGTCAGATTAGGAATGGGTTTCGGGATAAATTTAGTTATCCTCTGAAGTTCTTTAATAACAGTTTTCTCAAAGATATTTACTTCAGGTCCCACCATATCTAAGGTCGGTGTAAAGGTGGATGGCAGTTTACAACCAGAATAATTAAGTTCTGGCTCCATCGTGGTGGTAGAGGCAAAAAACTTCGCTAGTCTTATCTTACGAAAGAAAGAGAACATGTCATGATTGAGTCTGAATCGATTGAGCTGCGTACTTGGGACAAATGAGAGTCCCCTGCTTAGAAGTTTGATTTCATCTTGGGACAGGATATGTTCCGATAGGTTAAAAATAGGTATCTGTTCGTTGTTTTTAGATGGTAGTTCTATGCTCTCCAGTACTGTTGATTTCTCGTACGTAAGTACGGCTGTGGATGTTGAGGCTCCATCGGTTGATAAAAATTCCGATCTGGCCTCGAATATCTCACCCTGGCTCTCCCTCTGCCCCTGGATAAAAAAGGAGAATTGGACTGAGACCTAGGGTACTGGTTGGGAAAACGTCCTCGTTGGTTCCTATCGTCATAATTGTATCCATCTCCTGACCCTTGTATTTCAGGATCTGAGTCAGATGAAGTAGTATCTGAGAAAGTTACTCTTTTGCCTCGTCTTGCTGGTAGTGGATTGTATTGATCTTGTTCTGATGGTCCTTCTTGATAGTAATTACTGACTAAATAGGGGTATATTTTTTCCTGTGAAAACCACCTAATATCTTTCTTGAGCTTGTCTGTTTTTTTCTTTATTAGATATTCTTCAAACTCCTGTATTTCCTGATTTATATTCAGCAACTTAGCCTTAGCATCATCTAACGCTGTGCTTGTCTTTAGTTTGTTTTCTAAGTCAGTAATTTCCTGGTTGAGAGTTAGGATCATTTCTCGTACCGTCTCCACAATAAGTAACATCCAATCTCTGGAACATCGATTGGCGATGTAAGACCAACGCTCCAGAAATTTGCGTACTTCTACAAAGAGTGCTGGTACATTTCTCACTCTAAGACCAGATGGTATCGTTCCTGCCTTGAGATATTCTAACATAAAAAAGGCATGGGACTCCATCCTTTTAGCCTTCTTTCTCAGATTCAGTAATTTGGTCCATTCACCATTACTGTTGTCAAAAGTACTTATGTTTGTACTACTACTACCTGATATTTGTCCAATCATGGTGGCAAAATCATCATCAGAGAAACCGAACGTTTTTAGGCCCTCCATATTGTTACGATTGCTGTAAATAGGAAAAATGGGAAGAAAAGTGAAAGGAAAATGGAAAATACTACAGAATTTTTTTTTATAGTTAACTGGACAAAGATAGAAACGAGTAGTGATGCTCAGCTGCAAGTCAAGGATTTGTAAAGAAAACCTGCGGTAAAAACCGCAAGACGAACAAATGAGAAGAAGGTTACCCCTGGGTACTTTTAGGTCTAAGAGGAGGGGAGAACGACAAATGAATAAAGAAAGACCTCTTATCTGACCTGTCTTGTTCCTGTGGAAATTAATCTCTTATATACTACACAAACCCCCACATGTGCACAGTTACTCAAAAACCATTTTAATTTCTTTATATGTCATTTTATTTACTTTTTTTATAAAAATAGAGACAAAAGTATACATAACAATATATTCACAATTATCAAGTGGACATCTGATTCACATGTAAAACATACACTTTGTTTCCTCAAAAGTTAGACAACGTATTTGTATAGAAACAAAATTTTTTGTTTAGAGACCCCAAAAAGAAAAAAAGATTTTTAGAAAAACCGTCACATCCACATTCTCACTTCTCATTCACTCCTACATACTAACAAACATTCTCCACAAATCACTTTTCATTAAAAACCAACAAACCATCTCTAAAACGAGATCCTACTTCAATAATACTGCAGGCAAAATTAATCTCTATCCATAAGATTTTAACACTTATTGATATGCCCTAGAATTCTGAGGTCATGAAGTTTTTAAATCAGATTCTTCTGAGGATCTCTTCAGAGTGTGGTTGTTGTTTCTGGTCGGTCGACGTACGTTTCGGAGACTAACTATAAGTACCGTGTCTCCTTCTTCAGGACCAAAGTGTTCTTCCAGAACTCACAGAAAATCTGCGTGGTGAAAGATTGGGGTTCTCTCTGCAGAGAAAAAATTTTGTGAGTGTAAAACTGCCACTGGGGGGAATTAGATTACAAAAAATTCTGTAACTAAGTAATTGCTCTAGCTTAGTTAGAGCCAAAGCAGCTAAAAATGATTTTTGGAAGCATCACTATATCGTTTCAAGCAATATTTTAAGTCAAAAAGAAAGGGATAGTGCCCAAGTTATGAATAACCCAATGGTGCTTCAAAATGCAAAAGAATTTTTTTTGTGTCATAGAGAAATTTAGAAACACCATAAGCTAGGTAGAAGAAAAAGGGAAGTCTGAGAGAGGGCATTAACGTGATATTCTCCTACATGTATCGATCGGATTTGTCTCTGTTATCCCGACACCTATTCCGGGCTTCTACTGTTCTGACGGGGACTGTGGTATTCCCAAAGTCTAAAAGATGCAGAAATGGTAAAATTATACTCGCCGGTTCTATACTGGAATTCATCACTGTACTATAACGGAACACATATTTAGGGTTGTCTCACCCTTAATGGCTATGTTGCGTCTGTCTTGGTACGTGGGGCCATTGCTCATTCATACATGTCGCATGTAAGTTGTTACACATTAATGTGTTTCCTAGCCTAGCATATGGCGTGCGCCATGCTTAGTATCAATATTAGCAATCATACCTAGAACTATCCATATGCTTAGCAGGCATTTCAGTATTACAATACGGTACTAGATGCCGTATGGCACGCAGCTAATGTATACTTAGTTTGAGTCTTCATGACATTCAAAGATACTATCAGGTTTTTCGGTATATTACATCGTCAACCAACCGATAAGACTGCGTTAGCGACACTATGGTTTCTTTCTATCTTTTAGATTGAATAACGGATAACTACGAGCTAAACTGTGCATGGAGACAGGTTTGACATACAGCACATCAGGTCTACTGCATCGTAATAAATTTGGGTAAGCAGTACTGAGTACCCCATTTTAAATTTCTGGCTGCCGAATTTTGTGGGTTGGCACGCCTGAGACACATATACCTTTATTTTTCACTCCTAGATGAAACTGCAACAAACCACCAGACGCGGTGGAATTAATCGTTCTTGTTGCACTCTCGAACATGCGACATGTATGAATGAGCAATGGCCCCACGTACCAAGACAGACGCAACATAGCCATTAAGGGTGAGACAACCCTAAATATGTGTTCCGTTATAGTACAGTGATGAATTCCAGTATAGAACCGGCGAGTATAATTTTACCATTTCTGCATCTTTTAGACTTTGGGAATACCACAGTCCCCGTCAGAACAGTAGAAGCCCGGAATAGGTGTCGGGATAACAGAGACAAATCCGATCGATACATGTAGGAGAATATCACGTTAATGCCCTCTCTCAGACTTCCCTTTTTCTTCTACCTAGCTTATGGTGTTTCTAAATTTCTTTATGACACAAAAAAAATTCTTTTGCATTTTGAAGCACCATTGGGTTATTCATAACTTGGGCACTATCCCTTTCTTTTTGACTTAAAATATTGCTTGAAACGATATAGTGATGCTTCCAAAAATCATTTTTAGCTGCTTTGGCTCTAACTAAGCTAGAGCAATTACTTAGTTACAGATTTTTTTGTAATCTAATTCTCCCCAGTGGCAGTTTTACACTCACAAAATTTTTTCTCTGCAGAGAGAACCCCAATCTTTCACCACGCAGATTTTCTGTGAGTTCTGGAAGAACACTTTGGTCCTGAAGAAGGAGACACGGTACTTATAGTTAGTCTCCGAAACGTACGTCGACCGACCAGAAACAACAACCACACTCTGAAGAGATCCTCAGAAGAATCTGATTTAAAAACTTCATGACCTCAGAATTCTAGGGCATATCAATAAGTGTTAAAATCTTATGGATAGAGATTAATTTTGCCTGCAGTATTATTGAAGTAGGATCTCGTTTTAGAGATGGTTTGTTGGTTTTTAATGAAAAGTGATTTGTGGAGAATGTTTGTTAGTATGTAGGAGTGAATGAGAAGTGAGAATGTGGATGTGACGGTTTTTCTAAAAATCTTTTTTTCTTTTTGGGGTCTCTAAACAAAAAATTTTGTTTCTATACAAATACGTTGTCTAACTTTTGAGGAAACAAAGTGTATGTTTTACATGTGAATCAGATGTCCACTTGATAATTGTGAATATATTGTTATGTATACTTTTGTCTCTATTTTTATAAAAAAAAGTAAATAAAATGACATATAAAGAAATTAAAATGGTTTTTGAGTAACTGTGCACATGTGGGGGTTTGTGTAGTATATAAGAGATTAATTTCCACAGGAACAAGACAGGTCAGATAAGAGGTCTTTCTTTATTCATTTGTCGTTCTCCCCTCCTCTTAGACCTAAAAGTACCCAGGGGTAACCTTCTTCTCATTTGTTCGTCTTGCGGTTTTTACCGCAGGTTTTCTTTACAAATCCTTGACTTGCAGCTGAGCATCACTACTCGTTTCTATCTTTGTCCAGTTAACTATAAAAAAAAATTCTGTAGTATTTTCCATTTTCCTTTCACTTTTCTTCCCATTTTTCCTATTTACAGCAATCGTAACAATATGGAGGGCCTAAAAACGTTCGGTTTCTCTGATGATGAGTTTGCCACCATGATTGGACAAATATCAGGTAGTAGTAGTACAAACATAAGTACTTTTGACAACAGTAATGGTGAATGGACCAAATTACTGAATCTGAGAAAGAAGGCTAAAAGGATGGAGTCCCATGCCTTTTTTATGTTAGAATATCTCAAGGCAGGAACGATACCATCTGGTCTTAGAGTGAGAAATGTACCAGCACTCTTTGTAGAAGTACGCAAATTTCTGGAGCGTTGGTCTTACATCGCCAATCGATGTTCCAGAGATTGGATGTTACTTATTGTGGAGACGGTACGAGAAATGATCCTAACTCTCAACCAGGAAATTACTGACTTAGAAAACAAACTAAAGACAAGCACAGCGTTAGATGATGCTAAGGCTAAGTTGCTGAATATAAATCAGGAAATACAGGAGTTTGAAGAATATCTAATAAAGAAAAAAACAGACAAGCTCAAGAAAGATATTAGGTGGTTTTCACAGGAAAAAATATACCCCTATTTAGTCAGTAATTACTATCAAGAAGGACCATCAGAACAAGATCAATACAATCCACTACCAGCAAGACGAGGCAAAAGAGTAACTTTCTCAGATACTACTTCATCTGACTCAGATCCTGAAATACAAGGGTCAGGAGATGGATACAATTATGACGATAGGAACCAACGAGGACGTTTTCCCAACCAGTACCCTAGGTCTCAGTCCAATTCTCCTTTTTTATCCAGGGGCAGAGGGAGAGCCAGGGTGAGATATTCGAGGCCAGATCGGAATTTTTATCAACCGATGGAGCCTCAACATCCACAGCCGTACTTACGTACGAGAAATCAACAGTACTGGAGAGCATAGAACTACCATCTAAAAACAACGAACAGATACCTATTTTTAACCTATCGGAACATATCCTGTCCCAAGATGAAATCAAACTTCTAAGCAGGGGACTCTCATTTGTCCCAAGTACGCAGCTCAATCGATTCAGACTCAATCATGACATGTTCTCTTTCTTTCGTAAGATAAGACTAGCGAAGTTTTTTGCCTCTACCACCACGATGGAGCCAGAACTTAATTATTCTGGTTGTAAACTGCCATCCACCTTTACACCGACCTTAGATATGGTGGGACCTGAAGTAAATATCTTTGAGAAAACTGTTATTAAAGAACTTCAGAGGATAACTAAATTTATCCCGAAACCCATTCCTAATCTGACTGCTAACGAAAGGGAGGCCTTAAAGAACCTGCAGAATAACTCTAATATCACAATAAAACCGTGTGACAAAGCAGGAGGTATTGTAGTATTGGATACAACAAAGTATGTTGATAAAATTAACAACATGTTAAGAAAACCGGAACACTACAAACAATCCAGCATGAGGTCCCTAGATCAACTCAAGACCCTGATAAATACTGTTACAACTAAAGCATTTGCAGATGGATACATTTGCCAGAAGGAATTAGCCTATCTTAATAGAACTAACACTGTGACACCAGCAATCTATGGAGTCCCGAAAACTCATAAAGACATCCTGGACCCACCACTAAGACCCATCATTTCCTCTATAAACTCCTGTACGGAACCACTGTCTAAATACGTAGATACCTTTCTTTGCCCTCTTACCACCCAGTACACTTCATATATCAAAGATACAGGACATATGATCGCTACACTGGAACATAAACCCTTCAACTGTAAGACACAACTACTTGTTACCCTGGACATCGAGTCTTTATATACCAACATTCCCCAGGACCTGGCTATAGAGGCGGTGGCAGCCCTCTTGGCCAGGATACCTGGGGACAGACCCGATGTTTTTATTCTGGAATGTCTCAAAATTGTGTTACAACACAACTATTTTGAGTTTAGACAAGACCTTTACCAACAAATTAAAGGTACAAGTATGGGGGCTTCCTGTGCCCCAAGTGTAGCTAATATCTTTATGGGTGAATTCGAGCGCACACATATTTTCAATGAGATCGCACCTTTTTTTGAAAATATTACACAGTGGCACCGTTTTATAGACGATATCTTTTTTATTTGGACAGGCCCAGAATCCGACCTTTTGGACTTCATATCCTGGCTAAATTTAAATGATCACAATTTGAAATTCACTGGCAAATATTCCGCAGACAGAGTTGAATTCCTAGATATTTGGATTATAGGCAACCAAGGGCACTTAGAAGTTAGCCTATACAGGAAACCAACAGCCAAAAATACCATTCTCGAGCATACGAGCTACCATCCACCATGTCAAAAAGACTCTATCCCCTTTGGGGAGTTTCTTAGAATCAGGAGAAACTGTACCAACATCACAGAATTCATGGTGCATGCTAAATCTCTTCAAGAACGTCTGCTGCTTAGAGGCTACCCGAGAAGACTGATACGTCAGTCACTTAAACGGGCGAAATATTACAACAGAGATGCCCTTATCAGTAATGAACCCAAAGAGAAAACAGACAAACTAGTATGCGTGGTAGATCATTCAAATATCAATTATAAAATCAAACAGATCTTGGACAAAAACTGGAAAATCTTGAACACCAACGAAGACACCAGCACCATACACAAACCCATAGTAGCCTTCAGGAGGAATGCTAACCTCAAAGATAAATTGGTCCATAGTAGGTTTCAACCACACAATAAGACAAGACAAACCACTTTGGACGGCAAACCTTTACCAGCAGGCAACCACCGATGTGGCAATTGCCATGCATGTGAACATGCCATAGTTTCACAAACCTGGACATATGGCGAAAAATCAGGTAAATTACAACAAATGACCAATTGTAGGAGCTCAAATGTCATTTACTTGATATTATGCCCATGTGGGCTGGGCTACATAGGGGAAACATCCAGAGAGTTTCGGCTGAGGCTCTCGGAACACAAATCAGCAATAAGAACAAAAAAGTTACAAGCCCCCTTGGTCAAACATTACCTTGATTGCAACCATAAGGAAACAGAAATAACATGGACCATCATAGAAAAGGTTAAGATAGTACCAGGAAAGGACCCAGCAAAAAACAGAAAACAGCGTGAAACATTTTGGACTTTTCATTTGGACACTGTACGCAAAGGCCTGAACGAGGAGATAATATGGCTAGTTACAGAATAATTTAGATACCGTCCATAACACTCAGATTTCTGTAACATGTCTGCCAATTTGTATTTCGGCACCAGCAACACAACAATTGTAACAACGGCATACCGCACTGTGAGGATCTGCCCTTCAATCCAGATCTTCAGAAACCACTCCAAGATGGCACTCACACTAGTTCCCGGAAAATGGCATACCGCATTGTGAGGATCTGCCCTCTAACCCAGATCTTCTGAAACCATTCCAAGATGGCACTCACACTAGTTCCCGGAAAATGATTTATTGGTTTTGTCTATGTATGTAATGTAGAGGTAGTTCCACCATAATGTCGGGGCATAGTATGACTGTCCCGTTTCCAGACACAGAATTCGCCTGTGCAGTCCCTCCCATCCAGCTTTGGCACAAATAAACATATGTCTTATACGAGTATGTGTTCGGCTGAACACGCCCCTTCATCAAGCCGTAAAAACATATATCTGTATATACATATTTTGAATATATCAGGTCTGGCATCTATCCAGTCTAAATACTAAATACCATTTTCCCTCATTATTTTAAACACCATTCAAAGATGGCGCTGATTGAGACATTCGGGCGTTCTCTATTATACGAACGTGCACGCCACTTTAACTTTACGTTGTAACACGTGATCGCTGGGTCTACCAAACAAATACACGGCTTTCATCGCATTACTGCTTCATATACTCGGTGACGAAGAACACGCCAAGCGATGCTAGTTGGGAGGTAAGGACAGGATTAGGTCCTACATTTCAACCATTAGAAGCCATCAGAAAGTAGATATTATAATATCGTGGAGTCTCGTTTTAGGCACTTTGGTTAATTTACACTCCGTGACTATCTTGCGCGTATATTGCAACATGTGATCGCTGACTTCAAATTGTTTTTCTGTGCAATAACCAACTACTTTGGATATAACTGATTAGGAAGTAGGAACATTATCAATATCGGCAGAGTATATTCATTGAGAGTTACGCGATATGCGTGTTTAGATATACGACTGCAGTATGTCATTATCATTATTTTTTCTGAGTATACGATTTGACCACATGCCTGATACATAGTTGTTACACATTAATGTGTTTCCTAGCCTAGCATATGGCGTGCGCCATGCTTAGTATCAATATTAGCAATCATACCTAGAACTATCCATATGCTTAGCAGGCATTTCAGTATTACAATACGGTACTAGATGCCGTATGGCACGCAGCTAATGTATACTTAGTTTGAGTCTTCATGACATTCAAAGATACTATCAGGTTTTTCGGTATATTACATCGTCAACCAACCGATAAGACTGCGTTAGCGACACTATGGTTTCTTTCTATCTTTTAGATTGAATAACGGATAACTACGAGCTAAACTGTGCATGGAGACAGGTTTGACATACAGCACATCAGGTCTACTGCATCGTAATAAATTTGGGTAAGCAGTACTGAGTACCCCATTTTAAATTTCTGGCTGCCGAATTTTGTGGGTTGGCACGCCTGAGACACATATACCTTTATTTTTCACTCCTAGATGAAACTGCAACAAACCACCAGACGCGGTGGAATTAATCGTTCTTGTTGCACTCTCGAACATGCGACATGTATGAATGAGCAATGGCCCCACGTACCAAGACAGACGCAACATAGCCATTAAGGGTGAGACAACCCTAAATATGTGTTCCGTTATAGTACAGTGATGAATTCCAGTATAGAACCGGCGAGTATAATTTTACCATTTCTGCATCTTTTAGACTTTGGGAATACCACAGTCCCCGTCAGAACAGTAGAAGCCCGGAATAGGTGTCGGGATAACAGAGACAAATCCGATCGATACATGTAGGAGAATATCACGTTAATGCCCTCTCTCAGACTTCCCTTTTTCTTCTACCTAGCTTATGGTGTTTCTAAATTTCTTTATGACACAAAAAAAATTCTTTTGCATTTTGAAGCACCATTGGGTTATTCATAACTTGGGCACTATCCCTTTCTTTTTGACTTAAAATATTGCTTGAAACGATATAGTGATGCTTCCAAAAATCATTTTTAGCTGCTTTGGCTCTAACTAAGCTAGAGCAATTACTTAGTTACAGAATTTTTTGTAATCTAATTCCCCCCAGTGGCAGTTTTACACTCACAAAATTTTTTCTCTGCAGAGAGAACCCCAATCTTTCACCACGCAGATTTTCTGTGAGTTCTGGTAGAACACTTTGGTCCTGAAGAAGGAGACACGGTACTTATAGTTAGTCTCCGAAACGTACGTCGACCGACCAGAAACAACAACCACACTCTGAAGAGATCCTCAGAAGAATCTGATTTAAAAACTTCATGACCTCAGAATTCTAGGGCATATCAATAAGTGTTAAAATCTTATGGATAGAGATTAATTTTGCCTGCAGTATTATTGAAGTAGGATCTCGTTTTAGAGATGGTTTGTTGGTTTTTAATGAAAAGTGATTTGTGGAGAATGTTTGTTAGTATGTAGGAGTGAATGAGAAGTGAGAATGTGGATGTGACGGTTTTTCTAAAAATCTTTTTTTCTTTTTGGGGTCTCTAAACAAAAAATTTTGTTTCTATACAAATACGTTGTCTAACTTTTGAGGAAACAAAGTGTATGTTTTACATGTGAATCAGATGTCCACTTGATAATTGTGAATATATTGTTATGTATACTTTTGTCTCTATTTTTATAAAAAAAGTAAATAAAATGACATATAAAGAAATTAAAATGGTTTTTGAGTAACTGTGCACATGTGGGGGTTTGTGTAGTATATAAGAGATTAATTTCCACAGGAACAAGACAGGTCAGATAAGAGGTCTTTCTTTATTCATTTATCACTGATGACATCATCCATGTGATAAATTTAGTGCATCTTCTCACAACCTAATATAACCTTTGATACACCGACTCAAAATTTCAGACGGCCATTTTGAAAATCATAGATACTCCAATACCAATAACTACATACCCACTCATGAACTCTTAGGTCTACATACACCTCCACTCACTCACCTGTACAGTCACTCATACTTACAGTCACTCTGTACAAGACTATCATATGCATTTATACACCTATATAGACACTCACACACCGCCAATCATCCATTGAGGTATTGACACACCTAGTCAGTCGTGCAAGTAATTAAACACAGTCCAATTTACTCACCTATGCAGTTAAACACACTCAAGTTCACTTACTCATAAAAATAGTACCACATTCTTACGCTCTAATAGAATCATTGATACAAGCACACACTCATCCATACAGCCACTCTCACAATCACACACTCGCATATACCCACTTATATACTCTTACACACATATATACTGCCTTTCACATATGTAGTTAGTCACACATGTACCACTGAGATATACATTCAATCCCTAACACACCCATACATACACTCACCCAACCATACAGTCCATCACAGATGCACCACTCTTAAAACCATGCACCCATAGAATCACCCACTCACACATCTATGCATAGAGTCACACACACCCTACCCACACAAACCCTCAGGCACCCATACAGATACCCAGACAACCAATTAATAACCCATATAGACACTCATATAGCTATTCACAAAACCAAGCAGCCACTTATACACCTACACACAGACACATACAGACATTCACTCAGTTTAGTCACTAGTCTGCAGTAAGATACATTTAATGACTCACTTAAAGAGTCAGTTACGCACCTACAAAATCATCCATTCACACACTTGTACACCCACTCATTCTTCAACAGACCTTTCCCTATATATGTTAAACATATTAAAACTGTACAAAAACACATACCTACTGGATGATGTCATCAGTGATGTCATTTGAGATGTCATCAGTGATGTCACTGACCATGTCATGAGTGATGTAATATGTGACGTCATCAGCAGTGCATTGCGAGGGCACGAGTTATAATTAGCTGAACTAACTATAACAGGGGAATTTCTAGGGTTTTGTACGAGGGAAATGTCCAGCTAACTATAACGCCCCTGAAACCTTTGG
This sequence comes from Triturus cristatus, assembly GCF_964204655.1. Taxonomy (NCBI): domain Eukaryota; kingdom Metazoa; phylum Chordata; class Amphibia; order Caudata; family Salamandridae; genus Triturus; species Triturus cristatus. Next base: position 1,097,330,724 of record NC_140581.1, read on the forward strand.
TTTCCCATAGGAAATCTGAAAATTCTATTTTGAATAACTTTGGCGCCGGTTGACTTATCTTCGTGAAATTTTCAAAACTAATGGGGCGCTCCGCTCAGCTCCTACCCTGAAAGTCTCGGGGTGATTCATCAAGCGGGGGCTGAGAAAAAAGGGGGGTCCCAAAACGCGTTTTCCCAATGCATTTTCCCATTGGACCTTTAGTCGAAGGTACAGCCCGAACGGCTGAACAGAATTACTTGAAATTTGGCAAAGAGGTAGTCCTCAGGTCAGACATGTGCCTTTTGCATATATGGTGTCAATCTGTTCAGTAGTTCCTGAGAAAATCAAAAGTAAAATCACATATATATCTGGGCGGAGCCTAACTACACATCTCATCGTGAGATCTGATTGGCTGTCAGCACTTCATCCAAGAAGTGTTGGCAGCCATCTTGGGACCAATATACATGATAGCACCTCATTAAAAAGCATTGCAGTTAATAGAAGGTTTTAAGACTTTAGTTAAATTATAAATCATTTGTTGATGGTACCATACTCATTTTAGGTATTGTGGTGTGTTCTAAGGTGATTTTACCATGTGAAAAAGCCTTCTGCTGTGATATCATGAATCATGTTTGAGAGAAAACTATTTTCTCATGCTTTTCCCACAGAGGTTTGGAAGGTGATCTATAAGCTAAACTGAGAGCATATTTTCTGTAAATTCACATTATCTTTCTCAGTCATGTGAGAATGAAGTCTGACATTCTCAATAAAACATGTACATCCAACAAGGGCAGAGACTGTCAGTTGATTCCTTTGTGTTCTACTGAAGCTTCCCAGAGTGTTCTAAAGAACAACTAGAGCGCTAACAGTCCTACTTATGACAAACGTATGGCACAACTGAAGCCATCTTGGTTGGAATACAGTGGTAACTCTTAAAACATTTAATTTACAAAGGAACAAAATGAGGGGGTTCATTTTGCCATAGAAATTATTATTAGTTCTGCAGAAAAAAAAATTAGGGCACATTTTGACTTCTCAAATCCTCTTCTATTTCATAAACAAATTCTGACATGCAGACTGACACATGCACTTTGAATACCAGCAGCAGACTTCCCTGGTGAGCGGTAGTTTTACTACAGTGATCTAATGAGCAACTAGAGTGCTAACATTCAGAATTTATGGCAAATGTGTGACACATCTGAATGCCTTCTTGATGGAACCAAAATAAAAAACTGAAAGTATTCCCACTGAGGAGACTGCAGTAAATGATGAAATTAGGAAACTTCATAACAAATAAATCTCCCAAGATGGCCACCGGGGACAAAATAGCCCAAATGTAGCCCAAATATCACCCAGATGTAGCCCAAGTATAGCCCGATGACAGAATGTCCCAGAGTGTTCTTAAGAACAACTAGAGCGCTTACTGTCTTACTTATGACAAAAGTATGGCGCACCTGAAGCCATCTTGATTGGAATAAACTGGTAACACTTAAAACTTCATAACAAATAAATCTCCCACGATGGCCACCAGAGACAAAAGAGCCCAAATGCAGCACAAATATCACCCAGATGTAGCCCACATGTAGCCCAATGACAGAAGTGTGCTTTTTGTGCTTGTATTTTTTGTGTATTTGCAGTTTTATATAGTGCAGACTTGTCAGGTATTGGAGTGCTTTACATGAGCATTGGTTACATCACACAAGATCAAATTCATTTTGGTTGTAGACATGGGGGGATCAAGTGATTTGACCAGAATCACAGAATGTTGAGCTGAAGCAGAAACTCCAACCTGGTTCCCCAGTTTCAAAGTCTGCAGCTCTGGAAGTGACACCACGTCCTCTCCCCTAAGTGCAACATTTAATCAAGTGGTCAAGTGGATAAAAAAATATAAAGATTACAAATAATTTAAAAGTTCTTTGTCGCTATTTGAAAATTCAGAAAATATGTCCTCATTTTGGTTTTTTAGAGCACTAACCATAATTTTGATGCAAATAAGACCCTCTTATATATGTAATTTCTAAAGGAAATACTCTAGGTATTACAGTTTTGATTACATCAAGATGACGTGAGGCGTTCCACATTTTTGTAATAAATATAGAATGTTAGCAATCTAGTTGTTCATTGGGATACTGTTGAGAGGCAGAGGCCAGGGGCACGGACTCTGAAAATTGAAGGCAGGTAGGAGAGTGCAGAGGCAACAATTTTACCACACTGGGCAGGCAGGAAGGGCAGTGGCAGCACAACAGACTATGGAGGGCAGTGGAAAGGGGGGCAGGGGCAACAAACCAACAATACAGGACTGGCAAGAGAGGCTGTGGCAATATAATAGACCATTGTGGGCAGAAGGAAGAGGCAGTGGTAGTACAACCATACATGCCAACAGACCCGTTTCAGCCAGGAAACGTCCAATGTTTTTAAGCTCAAATGGGCTTTATTTGATCTGTCTCCTGTCTACAATCTCCTCTTTTTCAATGTAACTAAAAGGGGAAAATAAATCAACCAGTTTTTTTCAAAATCTCCCTCTTACCAAGTTCAAAATATTTGCAAGTATGGTACATTGGATCATGGTAGGCAGGAGGAGTTGGGGTAGGGACATGGACTCGGATAACAGAGGACAGGAGGGACATGGAGTGGTGCACCAAACTGACCCTACAGGGCAGGCATCAGGGTTTGCAGCAGCACAATACACCACACAGCGCATGCGGGACGGGAGTGCAGCACAACAATCCATAGAAAGCAATAGGGAGGGGACAGGACCATGCACATGGACAACAGAGAACAGAGGGGAAAGAGGCAATGGTAGCTAGCGGACCATAATGGACAGACAGGAGAGAAAGCTGCAGCATAACAGACCTTAAATGGCGGAGGGACGGATCAGGGGCATTACAATGGAACAGACAGGCCAGGAGGGAGGGAATAGGGGTCTGCACATGGAAACAGAGGGCTGGGGGCAAGGGGGCAGGGCAGGAGCAGCAAGATGACCATGAAGGTCAGGCAGGATGGGCACTAGAAACAAGACACACCATGGAGAGCAACAATGAGACTATGATGGCATACACACAGACCATGGAGGGAAGGTGGGAGGGGGTCAGGGGCAGCTAGCTGACCACACAGGGAAGGTGGGAGGGGCCATGGCAGCACAGAAGACCATGCATGGGCAGCGGGAGGATTAGTGGCAGCACAATGGCTATGATGGGCAGGAAAGAGGGTGCAGGGGCATGTACAAAGGACCATGGAGGATAGAAGGGAGGGTCAGGACCTGGCACAGACAAGAGAGTTCAGGGGAAGGGGCTTCTCAACAGACTGCGCGGGGCAGGCAGGAGGAGCAGTTGCAGCACAACAGACCAGGGAGGGCAGAAGGGTGTGGCAGTAAAATGGACTTTGGAGGACAGGAGGAAGGTGATAGGGGCATGGCATGTGGACAGGCAGGGTGGAGGTGGCAGGGACAAGTTACAGTCATCTGACAATGCTAGGCAGGTGGGAGGGGAGTGGCAGCTCAACAGAACACTCAGAGTAGATAGGAGTGGCAGGTCCATGGAATATGGTGGGCAAAATAGATGGAGCTGGGGCATGCACAAAGACATCGGAGGGCAGGGGGAAGGAGAATAGGGGCGGCAAACTAAGCACAGAGGCTAAGCAGGAGGTCAATGATGGGCCATAGAATTGGGCAATGGAGGGCAGGTGGAGTGGACTGGTACATCATGCTAAATGGAGGGCAGTGGCAGCATATCAGACCATGCATGGCAGGAGGGAGGAGGCTAGTCCATGGATTCAGACAACAGAGGATAGGGAGGAGGTGGATGGGGCAGCAAGCTAACTGTTCAGAGAAGGTGGGTATTAGGAACGTTATTGTTTTTAAAATGTGTGTCTGTGCGAACTACTTAAAATATGAACAAGTATGCAGCATAATCTCACTTTTATTCAGGAAGAAGAGGACGTTTGTGACTGTGAATCCGGGCTCACTTGGCAGAAACACCCCCTGACCCTCCACCCCCCCGTCGCAAAATGTAATGCCTGTGAAAAGGGTAGGTGGACGCAGTGTTATATAGAACATAGTCCTGAGAGCACGATTGAAAATGAAAACTAGATATAGTATATGGTATAAACTATGCACCAAAAAGTGTGATATAAGATGAACCGGAGCTTGAAATATAATATGCAATACATTGTGCGCAATGAAAGATTCATTGGAGAGCGCGAGATAGCACAGGCACTAGCGTGTGCTATGCAATATGCGCCTTGGAGTGTAATATGCACAGGGCAGTGTTGTGTAACCCAACTAGTCTCTAAAGTTGTAATGTATAATATGTGCTGGGAGTGTAACGTTGCATATGCACTGTGACAGAGATATGGATCGCAGATTGCAATATGTATGGCATAGCGCTGTGCGTTATAACATAGGCATCGAGGAAGGCACGTTAGATGGGGCAATATAACCCGTGCGAAGGCAAGTGTGGCATGACATTCACGGGGTGGTGTTGCAGTGCACATGGGCTAGAAAGTATCCTAGCATACGCACTAGCTGGTGGAATACAACACAGAGGTGTGAGGCACTCGGCGGGCACTGGTGGGTGTAACACAGCATTGGGCTCAGCCTGGAGCACGCCGTGACTCTCAAGTGAGATTCATCTCCTTTCCAGAGTGTAAAATAAAAAGTATTACACATCCGGTGGTGGATGTGTATTTTATTAACCGTGAGGGGGGTTTCTTGCATAGTTTGGTCGAATTTTTGTCGAATCCCCTTTGAATGGCTTGGTGTGCGTGTATATTAAATGTGCCCGTCAATAGCTATCCATGTTTGTATAAATAAACAACAAGGGTGTCTACTTGGAGAGTACCCACTGGCGGGGACGCCGGGATTAGGCACGGTGGGTCATCAGACACGTCAGAGCTTCACTAGCGGTGTAAATACATTCCATGTGGATTCATTCTATGCATAGTCGCCTTTTAATGAATATCACGCAAATCGTCATGGTGATAGGTATATACGGTTTGTCCAGCATTTCCTAGGTGTTTCTATAAATATATATATTTTTTAAATAATAAAAAACAAAGGCCGGCCCCGGGGGATGGGGTCCCCGGGGCCATAAGTGGCCTGAGGAGGGGGGCCACGCAGCCCCCTCCTAAAGAATTGAAAAAAAAAAGGCCATGACCCGGGGGTTGGGGTCCCCGGGGCCGATTAAGACCTTGGGAGGGCTAAATTAATTTTTTTCAACAAAAAAAATTAGGGTGCAGACCCTGGGGGATGGGGTCCCCAGGGCCAGTAAATTAGAAAAAGAAGGGGGGCCACACAGCCCTCCTTAAAAAATAAAATAAATAAAAGACCGGCATCGCGCCGGAGGCCACGCCCCCTCATTGCAGCACTCTGCAAACGCGCCCCCTGGCCAGTTGTAAGTTGGGGAATTAATTCCCCTTCAATACTGAGGGCCAACTAGCCCAACAGGTATCTCCAGTATACGCCAGGGAGCTGCGTTGCAGACAGGCGTTCTGAGGCCACGCCCCTTTTTACACCTCTATGCAACGCAGCTCTGTGGCGCTTACTGGAGGTACCTACTAGGCTAGTTTGACCCTAGGGACCCTTAGGATTCAAGGGGACTTAATCTCTCAACTTAGAACGGCCACAGGGCGCGTTTACACAGTGGTGAAGGGAGGGGACGGGGCATGAGGTGACGTGTGCAAACACGCCCTGTGGCGCGTTTTAAGTTGGGGAAATAATTCCCTTTCAATCCTGAGGGACCCTGGGGGCCAACTAGCCCACCAGGTGCTTCCAGTAAACGCCACTGCGCTGCGTTGCAGAGAGGTGGTCTAGGCCGTGCCCCTTTTTACATCTCTCTGCAACGCAGCTCTGTGGCGCTTACTGGAGGTACCTAGTGGTCTAGTCGGACCCTAGGGACCCTCGGGATTCAAGGGAACTTAATCTCCCAACTTAAAACAGCCACATGGCGCGTTTACACAGTGGGGAAGTGAGGGGACGGGCCTGAGGTGACGTGTGCAAACACGCCCTGTGGCGCGTTTTAAGAGGTAGTTTTAATCCCCTGCCCTATTATATACTAGGGGCTTACAGAGGAGGTCATGCTGATCACACGGTGATCCCAACGCATAGTGTATGTAGGTGGTTTCACTGTATTCGGAGTGTCTTTTAACATAGCACTGGCTCTAGGACTGGTTAGTCAGACTCAGTTACCACCAGTATCCGTCTGAAAAAGTTGAGGGCACAGGATGATTTTGCAACAAGGCTTCTTTCTGCTCTTCGGTTTGTTCTTTCTGCACGTTATCCTTCTTCCTGCACTTTTCTTCGTCTTTGAGGACTTCTGTTGCTTCTTTCTGCATTTCTTTTTTTTCTTTCTGTGCGTTTTTCCTTCTTTCTTCACATGTCCTATCTCTTTAGGCATAGCTAGAAATTAGCATTTACAAAACCTTTGAAATTCACTGAAAAAAACCATAGGTTTTAGGCACGTTATAGTAAGAAATTAGCATTTAAAAAACCTTTGAAATTCACTGAAAAAACCATAGGTTTCAGGGGCGTTATAGTTAGCTGGACTTTACACTCATACAAAACCATTGGAATTCCCCCGTTATAGTTAGTTCAGCTAACTATAACTCGCGCCCGCAATGCACTGCTGATGTCACATATTACATCACTCATGACGTGGTCAGTGACATCACTCATGACATCTCAAATGACATCACTCATGACATCTCAAATGACATCACTGACGACATCACTGACGACATCACTGACGACATCACTGACGACATCACTGACGACATCACTGACGACATCACTGACGACATCACTGACGACATCACTGACGACATCACTGACGACATCACTGACGACATCACTGACGACATCACTGACGACATCACTGACGACATCACTGACGACATCACTGACGACATCACTGACGACATCACTGACGACATCACTGATGACATCACTGATGACATCATCATTGTGATAGTGTGGCAGACCTCCTCTCCCCCTAATATAACCTTTGATACACACATTCAAAAATAGAAACTAACATTTTCAAAACAATTGACATACCAATATCAGTTACAACAACCTATTCAGTAATTCTAAGATCCACATACACATCCACTCATTCACCAACAGTCCTATACAGTCATTCATACATGTACTCACTCATCATATGTACTCATACACCTATACATCCTGTTACACAACGCCACTCATGGTAATAAAGAATCAAACATCCATTTACTTGCATATAGTTATACACACACCACCACACTTACTTCTACAGAAACTTACACATACTTAGTCTTTTAAACAATCACTTATAGAAACACATACTTATTCATACAGGAACTCTTTCAATCTCTCACTCTCACATATACTCACTTATATACACCAATAGTCACAAATACTAGTTTAAAACATATGTAGCTACTCATAAAGACACTATTGAGACAGTCATTCACTCACTAACACCCATGCACACACTCATCCACCCATACAGTCCTGCACACATGCTGTCTTCAACACATACAAGCAGTGAGTCACTCATTCATACACCTATGCACTACGTAATACCCCCACCGAACCATACAGACACTCATACCGATACTCAAAAAACCAACTAATAACCTATATAGACACTCATGTAGCTACTCACCAACCCATGCAGCCACTTATACACAAAGTGAGAGACTGAAGCAGATATTTACATATTTAAACATTACTCACTAAGCCATGTATTCACTAAGATACACTTAATCAGTTAGTTATACAATCAATTTTTCAAAAACAAATCATCCATTTAGACACTTATATACCCATTTATTCTTCCATCGACCTTGAGATATACATATATAAAACATTTAATTTTCAGAAAAACAGACATTCACTGGATGATGTCATGAGTGATGTCATCAGTGATGTCATTTGAGATGTCATCAGTGATGTCATGAGTGATGTCACTGACCATGTCATGAGTGATGTAATATGTGACGTCATCAGCAGTGCATTGCGGGCGAGCGAGTTATAGTTAGCTGAACAAACTATAACGGGGGAATTTCAATGGTTTTGTACAAGTGAAAAGTCCAGCTAACTATAACACCCCTGAAACCTATGGTTTTTTCAGTGAATTTCTGAGGTTTTTTAAATGCTAATTTCTAACTATAACGTGCCTGAACTGAAACCTATGGATTTTTCTGTGAATATATATATATATATATATATATATACCTACTGGCGGTCGCCAGTAGGTAGATATAGTTAGGACCCTGTTTCCATAGGAAATCCGCAACATTCTATTTGGAATAACTTTGGCGCCGGTCGACGAATCCTCGTGAAATTTTCAAAATAGGTGGGGCGCTACGCTCCGCTCCTACCCTGAAAGTCTCGGGGGGATTCGTCAAGCAGGGGCCGAGAAAAAAGGGGGGTCCCAAAACGCGTTTTCCCCATGCATTTTTCCATAGGACCTTTAGACACAGCTACAGCCCGAACGGCTGAACAGAATTACTTGAAATTTGGCAGAGAGGTAGCCATAAGGTCAAGGAAGTGCCTTTTGCAGGTCTGGTGTAAATCTGTTCAGTATTTCCTGAGAAAATAGCATTTAAAAGCATATATATATGTGGGCGGAGCCTAACCACACATCTCATCCTGAGATCTGATTGGCTGTCAGCACTTCATCCAAGAAGTGTTGGCAGCCATCTTGGGACCAATATACATGATAGCACCTCATTAAAAAGCATTGCAGTTAATAGAAGGTTTTAAGACTTTAGTTACATTATAAATCATTTGTTGATGGTACCATACTCATTTTAGGAATTGTGGTATGTTCTAAGGTGATTTCACCATGTGAAAAAGCCTTCTGCTGGGATATCATGATTGAGAGAAAAATATTTTCTCATGCTTTTACCACAGAGGTTTGGAAGGTGATCTATAGGCTAAACTGAGAGCTTATTTTCTGTAAATTCACATTATCTTTCTCAGTCATGTGAGAATGAAGTCTGACATTCTCAGTAAAACATGTACATCCAACAAGGGCAGAGACTGTCAGTTGATTCCTTTGTGTTCTACTGCAGCTTCCCAGAGTGTTCCAAAGAACTACTAGAGCGCTAACAGTCCTACTTATGATAAACGTATGGCACACCTTAAGCCATCTTGCTTGGATTAAAGTGGTAACTCTTAAAACATTTAATTTAAAAAGGAACAAAATGAGGGGGTTCATTTTTCCATAAAAAGTATGATTAGTGCTGCAGAAAGAAAAATTAGGGCACATTTTGAGTGACTTCTCAAATCCTCTTCTATTTCATTAAAAAATTCTGACATGCAGACTGAAACATGCACTTTCAATACCAGCAGCAGTTTTCCCTGGTGAGCAGTAGCTTTACTACAGTGATCTAATGAGCAAAAAGAGTGCTAACATTCTGAATTTATGGCAAATGTGTGACACATCTGAATGCCTTCTTGATGGAATCAAAGTAAAAAACTGAAAGTATTTCCTACTGAGGAGACTGCAGTAAATGAGGAAATTAGGAAACTTCATAACAAATAAGTCTCCCAAGATGGCCACCAGAGACAAAAGAGCCCAAATGTAGCCCAAATATCACCCAGATGTAGCCCAAGTATAGCCCAATGACAGAATGTCCCAGAATGTTCTTAAAAACAACTAGAGCGCTTACTGTCTTCATTATGACAAAAGTAAGGCACACCTGAAGCCATCTTGATTGGAATAAACTGGTAACACTTAAAACATTTAATTTAAAAAGGAACACAATGAGGAGGTTCATTTTGCCATAGAAATTATGATTAATGCTGAAGAAAGAAAATGAGGGCACATTTTGAGTGACTTCTCAAATCCTCTTCTATTTCATTAAAAAATTCTGACATGCAGACTGAAACATGCACTTTTAATACCAGGAGCAGACTTCCATGGTGCAGTAGTTTTACTACAGTGATCTAATGAGCAACTAGAGTGCTAACATTCGGAATTTATGGCAAATGTGTGACATATCTGAATACCTTCATGATGGAATCAAAGTAAAAAACTGAAAGCATTTCCTACTGAGGAGACTGCAGTACATGAGGAAATTAGGAAACTTCATAACAAATAAATCTCCCAAGATGGCCACCGGAGACAAAAGAGCCCAAATGTAGCCCAAAATCACCCAGATGTAGCCCAAATATAGCCCAATGACAGAAGTGTGCAAAACACTTATTATTTTGTGTTTTTGCAGTGTTATATAGTGCAGACTTGTCAGGTATTGGAGTGCTTTACATGAGCATTGGTTACATCACACAAGAACAAATTCATTTTGGTTGTAGACATGGGGAGACTAAGTGATTTGACCAGAATCACAGAATGTCGAGCTGAAGCAGAAACTTCAACCTGGTTCCCCAGTTGCAAAGTCTGCAGTTCTGGAAGTAACACCACATCCTCTCCCCTAAGTGCAACATTTAATCAAGTGGTCAACTGGATAAAAAAACATAAAGATAACAAATAATTTAAAAGTGCTTTGTCGCTATTTGAAAACTCAGAAAATATGTCCTTATTTTAGTCTTTTAGAGCACTAACCATAATTTTGATGCCAATAAGACCCTCTCATATATGTAATTTCTAAAGGAAATGCTCTAGGTATTACAGTTTTGATTACATCAAGATGATGTCAGGCGTTCCACACTTTTGTAATAAATATAGAATGTTAGCAATCTAGTTGTTCATTAGGATACTGTTGAGAGGCAGAGGCCAGGGGCACGGACTCTGAAAATTGAAGGCAGGTAGGAGGGTGCAAAGGCAACAATTTAACCACACTGAGCAGGCAGGAAGGGCCGTGGAAGCACAACAGACTATGGAGGGCAGTGGAAAGGGGGGCAGGGGCAACAAACCAACAATACAGGACTTGCAAGAGAGGCTGTTGGAGGGAAGATCTATTACGGGTCAAGGAAGCTAGGGGCGGTCCCCAGATCCCCGGGAGCCACCACAGAACTGAGCAGGAGAGTGAGTCAGGGACAAAAGGGGCACCTTAATTTGAGCCGGGGTGCCTAGGAACGCTTGCTCCAAAAATGAAGAAAACAGACATATGAGACATGGAATTGGAGGCAGAATACAATGGCAGTTTAATGAGAAGATGCAACTTCAAAGAAACCGCAGAATAGAGACATAAAGTACAAAATACAGAATCCAGATAATCATACAGCTGTCATAATATTCTCTGTATCTCAATTAATGTACTGACAGAGAGAGAGAGAGAAAACACATCTATAAATGCATCATGAGAAACAAGTTACACCAAGGAAAATGTTACCTAGGAACACTCACGTTTACTCTTAGAGCAAGCATTCCTGCAATTACAATACAAAATCTTTTAAATGCAAAAGTAAAGAGAACAATGGTTAAACATAACATGACATTTCATATAGGTAAAATAGAATAAGATACTTCAAGCAAAGCAGAGCAAGACATTTTAAGCAAAGGAAGACAAGAGCTCCCAGCTCTTGGGGAAAACCTGCACTGCCTGTTAACCTACATACAGACGGCGAGGTAGTCCGTCGATATCTGTGGGTGCTCCCTTTTTATATCATTTTGTGGGCTCCTTTGCACGCTACATCTACCTACGTATGCTACCCAAAAGCTTCGTCTGCAGATTTTACCAGACATTTCGTCATTTACCCACTTAATGCTGACAATGGACTGGGTGAAAAGGTCAGTCTCTCAGGCCAATCGCTTATCGTAAGTTCCATAGAGCAAGCAGAAAATAATGGGTATTGTACGGGAATTCAATATATTCATGTATAAAATCTCCTCAGTTCTCCTAACTTGACGCTCTGCGGTTGCCACTTCCTTAAAAGAGGGAAACCTGCCCAGGAAGCAAGTACCAGTCCAGGATGCAGCCTACTGTATGTCGACAGCTTCAGGGGGATGTTGAACTTTGATACCGAGCACGGAGCACTCGGGTAGGGTGGGGGCTACTAGTTTGGATCAGAAGGCCTCGCAGACCTGCCTTCAGACTGCTATACACTAAAATTGCAGAGCTATGGTCAATTTAACAAAGAGGCCTACATATTGAACAGAAGGGCCTACACAGGGGTTTTATGCTGGCTGAGTGGTAAGGATGTCTCAGGATAATTATATAGCAACAAAGGACCCGCTGGTCAATTTAATACGGCCTACAAATGCAGCTGGCAGGGCAAGGACAAGGGTCTCATACTTCAGGTGTGGACAGAACGGGCCAGGGGCCCCCTGTGATACAAAATCTACCCTCCTTCAAGGCTGTGGCAATGTAATAGACCATTGTGGGCAGAAGGAAGAGGCAATGGTAGTACAACCATACATGCCAACAGACCCGATTCAGCCAGGAAACGGCCAATGTTTTTAAGCTCAAATGGGCTTTATTTGATCTGTCTCCTGTCTACAATATCCTCTTTTTCAATGTAACTCAAAGGGGAAAATCAATACCCCAGTTTTTTTTCAAAATCTCCCTCTTACCAAGTTCAAAATGTTCGCAAGTATGGTACATTGGATCATGGAAGGAAATGGGATAGGGACATGGACTTGGATAACAGAGGACAGGAGGGACATGGAGAGGTGCACCAAACTGACCCTGCAGGGCAGGCATCAGGGTTTGCAGCAGCACAATACACCACTCAGGGCATGCAGGACGGGAGTGCAGCACAACAATCCATAGAAAGCAAGAGGGAGGGGACAGGACCATGCACATGGACAACAGAGAACAGAGGGGCAAGAGGCAATGGTAGCTAGCTGACCATAATGGACAGACAGGAGAGAAAGCTGCAGTATAACAGACCATAAAGGGCAGGAGGGACGGATCAGGGGCATTACAATGGAACAGACAAGCCAGGAGGGAGGGAGTAGGGCTGGGGGCAAGGGGGCAGGGCAGGAGCAGCAAGATAGCCATGGAGGTCAGGCAGGATGGGCACTAGAAGCAAGACACACCATGAAGAGCAACAGTGAGACTGTGATGGCATACACACAGACCATGGAGGGAAGGTGGGAGGGGGTCAGGGGCAGCTAACTGACCACACAGGGAAGGTGGGAGGGGCCATGGCAGCACAGAAGACCATGCATGGCAAGTGGGAGGGTTAGTGGCAGCACAATGGCTATGATGGGCAAGAAGGAGGGTGGAGGGGCATGCACAAAGGACGATGGAGGATAGAAGGAAGGGTCAGGACCTGTGCACAGACAAGAAAGTTCAGGGGAAGGGACCTCACAACAGACCACACGGGGCAGGCAGGAGGAGCAGTTGCAGCACAACAGACCAGGGAGGGCAGAAGGGTGTGGCAGTACAATGGACCATGTAGGACAGGAGGAAGAGGATAGGGGCATGGCATGTGGACAGGCAGGGTGGAGGTGGCAGGGACAGGTTACAGTCATCTGACAATGCTAGGCAGGTGGGAGGGGAGTGGCAGCTCAACAGAACACTCAGAGTAGATAGGAGTGGCAGGTCCATGGGACATGGTGGGCAAAAAGGATGGAGCAGGGGCATGCACAAAGACATCGGAGGGCAGGGGGAAGGAGAATAGGGGCAGCAAGCTAAGCACAGAGTTTAAGCAGGAGGTCAATGATGGGGCATAGAATTGGGCAATGGAGGGCAGGAGGAGTGGACTGGTACATCATACTAAATTGAGGGCAGTGGCAGCACATCAGACCATGCATGGCAGGAGGGAGGAGGCTAGTCCATGGATTCACACAACAGAGGATAGGGAGGAAGGGGATGGGGCAGCAAGCTAACTGTTCAGAGAAGGCGGGTATTAGGAACTTTATTGTTTTTAAAACATTGTGTCTGTGCGAACTACTTAAAATATGAACAAGTATGCAGCATAATCTCACTTTTATTCAGGAAGAAGAGGACGTTTGTGACTGTGACTCCGGGCTCACTTGGCAGAAACACCCCCTGACCCTCCACCCCCTATCGCAAAATGTAATGCCCGTGAAAAGGGTAGGTGAACACAGTGTTATATAGAACATAGTCCTGAGAGCACGATTGAAAATGAAAACTAGATATAGTGTATGGTATAAACTATGCACCAAAAAGTGTGATATAAGATGAACCGGGCGTGAAATATAATATGCAATACATTGTGCGCAATGACAGATTCATGGGAGAGTGCGAGATAGCACAGGCACTAGCGCGTGCTATGCGATATGCACCTTGGAGTGTAATATGCACAGGGCAGTGTTGTGTAACCTAACTAGTCTCTAAAGTTGTAATATAAAATATGTGCTGGGGAGTGTAACGTTGCATATGCACTGTGACAAAGATATGGATCCCAGATTGTAATATGTATGGCATAGCACTGTGCGTTATAACATAGGCATCGAGAAAGGCACGTTAGATGGGGCAATATAACCCGTGCGAAGACAAGTGTGGCATGACATATTCACGGGGTGGTGTTACAGTGCACATGGGCTAGAGAGTGTCATAGCATATGCACTAGCTAGTGGAATACAACACAGAGGTGTGTGGCACTCGGCAGGCAATGGTGGGTGTAACACAGCATTGGGCTCTGTCAGGAGCACGCTGTGACTCTCAAGTGATGTTCGTCCCCTTTCCAGAGAGTAAAATAAAAAGTATTACACATCCGGCAGTGGATGTGTGTTTTATTAACCGTGAGGGGGGTTTCTTGCATAGTTTTGGTCGAATTTTTGTCGAATCCCCTTTGAATGGCTTGGTGTGCATGTGTATTAAATGTGCCCGTCAATAGCTACCCATGTTTGTATAAATAAACGACAAGGGTGTCTACCAGGATTAGGCACGGTAGGGCATCAGACATGTCAGAGCTTCACTAGTGGTGTAAATACATTCCACGTGGATTCATTGCATGCATAGTCGCCTTTTAATGAATATCACGCAAATCGTGATGGTGATAGGTACGTACGGTTTGTCCAGCATGTCCTAGGTGTGTCTATAAATATATATTTTTTTAAAATAATAAAAAACAGTGGCCGGCCCTGGGGATTGGGGTCAAAAAAATATAATTAGGAGACTGGCCCTGGGGGATGGGGTCATCAGGGCCAATAAATTAGAATAAGAAGGGGAACCAAACAGCCCCCCTTCTTAAAAAACTAAAATAAATAAACGACTGGCATCGTGCCGGAGGCCATGCCCCCTCCGTGCAGCACTCTGCAAACGCGCCCCCAACAGGCATCTCCAGTATGCGCCAGGGAGCTGCGCTGCAGCCAGGTGTTCTGAGGCCAAGCCCCTTTTTACACCTCTCTGCAACGCAGCTCTGTGGCGCTTACTGGAGGTACCTAGTGGTCTAGTTTGACCCTAGGGACCCTTAGGATTCAGGGGGACTTAATCTCTCAACTTAGAACAGCCACAGGGCGCGTTTACACAGTGGTGAAGGGAGGGGACGGGGCCTGAGGTGACGTGTGCAAACACGCACTATGGCACGTTTTAAATTGGGGATATAATTTCCCTTCAATACTGAGGGCCCCTGGGGGCTAACTAGCCCACCAAGTGCTTCCAGTAAGCGCCACTGAGCTGCATTGCAGAGAGGTGGTCCAGGCCGTGCCACTTTTTACACCTCTCTGCAACGCAGCTCTGTGGCACTTACTGGAGGTACCTAGTGGGCTAGTTGGACCCTAGGGACCCTCAGGATTCAAATGAACTTAATCTCCCAACTAAAAATGGACACAGGGCGTGTTTACACAGTGGTGAAGGGAGGGGACGAGGCCTGAGTTAACGTGTGCAAAAACGCCCTGTGGCCTGTTTTAAGAGGTAGTTTTAATCCCCATGCCCTATTATACACTAGGGGCTTACAGAGGAGGTCATGCTAATCACAGGGGGACCCCAACGCATAATGTTCCCTAGTGTATGTAGGTGTTTTCACTGTATTCTAAGTGTCTTTTAACATAGCACTGGCTCTAGGACTGGTTAGTCAGACTCAGTTACCACCAGTATCCGTCTGTAAAAGTTGAGGGTACAGGATGATTTTGCAACAAGGCTTCTTTCTGCTCTTCTTTTTGTTCTTTCTGCACGTTATCCTTCTTCCTGCACTTATCTTCGTATTTGAGGACTTCTGTTGCTTCTTTCTGCACTTCTTTTGTTTCTTTCTGTGCATTTTTTCTTCTTTCTTCACATGTCCTATCTCTGTAGGCATAGTTAGAAATTAGCATTTAAAAAACCTTTGAAATTCACAGAAAAAACCATAGGTTTCAGGCACGTTATAGTTAGGAATTAGCATTTAAAAAACCTCAGAAATTCACTGAAAAAACCATAGGTTTCAGGGGTGTTATAGTTAGCTGGACTTTTCACTTGTACAAAACCATTGAAATTCCCCCGTTATAGTTAGTTCAGCTAACTATAACTCGCACGCCCGCAATGCACTGCTGATGACGTCACATATTACATCACTCATGACATGGTCAGTGACATCACTCATGACATCACTGATGACATCTCAAATGACATCACTGATGACATCATCCTTGTGATAGAGTGGCAGACCTCCTCTTCCCCTAATATAACCTTTGATACACACATTCAAAAATAGAAATTAAAATTTTAAAAACAATGGACATACCAATACCAGTTACAACAACCTATACAGTAATTCTAAGATCCACATACACATCCACTCATTCACCAACAGTCCTATACAGTCACTCATACATGTACTCACTCATCATATGTACTCATACACCTATACATCCTGTTACACAATGCCACTCATCCATAGAGGTACTCACACACATAGTCACTCATGCTAATAAAGAATCAAACATACATTTACTTGCATATACAGTTATACACACACCACCACACTTACTTCTACGGAAACTTACACATACTTAGTCTTTTAAACAATCACTTATAGAAACACATACTTATTCATATAGGAACTCTTTCAATCTCTCACTGTCACATATACTCGCTTATATACACCAATAGTCACATATACTAGTTTAAAACATATGTAGTTACTCATAAAGACACTATTGAGACAGTCATTCACTCACTAACACACCCATACACTCACTCATCCACCCATAGAGTCCTGCACACATGCTGTCTTCAACACATACAAAGAGTGAGTCATTCATTCATGCACCTATGCACTACGTAATACCCCCACCGAACCATGCAGACACTCAGACTGATACTCATAAAACCAACTAATAACCTATATAAACACCCATGTAGCTACTCACCAACCCATGCAGCCACTTATACACAAAGTGAGAGACTGATACAGATATTTACATATTTAAACATTACTCACTAAGCCATGTATTCACTATGAAACACTTAATCAGTCAGTTACACAATCAATTTTTCAAAAACAAATCATCCATTTAGACACTTATATACCCATTTATTCTTCCATCGACCTTGAGATATACATATATAAAACATATTTAATTTTCAGAAACACACACATTCACTGGATGATGTCATCAGTGATGTCATTTGAGATGTCATCAGTGATGTCATGAGTGATGTCACTGACCATGTCATGAGTGATGTAATATGTGACGTCATCAGCAGTGCATTGCGGGCGTGCGAGTTATAGTTAGCTGAACTAACTATAACGGGGGAATTTCAATGGTTTTGTACAAGTGAAAAGTCCAGCTAACTATAACACCCCTGAAACCTATGGTTTTTTCAGTGAATTTCTGTGGTTTTTTAAATGCTAATTCCTAACTATAACGTGCCTGAAACCTATGGTTTTTTTCTGTGAATATATATATATATATTACCTACTGGCGGTCGCCAGTAGGTAGCTATAGTTAGGACCCCTTTTCCATAGGAAATCCGCAACATTCTATTTTGAATAACTTTGGCGCCGGTCGACGAATCCTCGCGAATTTCTCAAAATAGGTGGGGCGCTACGCTCCGCTCCTACCCTGAAAGTCTCGGGGGGATTCGTCAAGCGGGGGCTGAGATAAAAGGGGGGTCCCAAAACGCGTTTTTCCCATGCATTTTTCCATAGGACCTTTAGACAGGGCTACAGCCCGAACGGCTGAACAGAATTACTAGAAATTTGGCAGAGAGGTAGTCCTCAGGTCAAGGAAGTGCCTTTTGTAGGTTTGGTGTAAATCTGTTTAGTAGATTCTGAGAAAATAGGCAACTATAACTCACGCGACCGCAATCTTCTGCTGATGACATATGTGTCTTTATGAAAAAAAAATATTTGAAATATATGTATAGCTAAAAATGTATGGAAGAAGACATGGGCAAATAAGTGTCTAAATACAGTATTAGCATCAGCAGAGGATTGCGGTCGCGTGAGTTATAGTTGCCTACACTAACTATAACGGGGGAATTTCACTGGTTTTTTATCAGTAAAATTTCCGCTAACTATAACGTGTGAAACCTATGGTTTTTTCAGTGAATATATATATATATACACACACACACACACACAAGCTCCAATTCCTTAGTAGAAACCAGACACCAACACAAAGGCTCGATTAGGATTCAGTTTTCAGCCCTTTCGCTGCTGCGATTGCTTCTCGCCTGGAGGCACCACACCTACCAGGACTCATTGCAGCTGGAGCCGCTTGCATCACTGCCAAGCGCCTGGAGGGGCTTCAAATCTGGGCGCGGGCTCCCGCAGCGCAGGCCATGCCCAGACGTGCCCATCCTAGACCGGATGAGGCTGGGCTGGTCCAATTCCCTTGGCCCGATATTGGAATTTCTTTAAACCCTTCTTTGACTTTAGCTGACTGGTTACATCGTTGCACCCAGCCTCTGCCTTATTGAGCACCTTACAGCTTCACAGTGACTTCCTGCGGTATCTCCAGCGGTTGAGGATAAGGTAGGAAGGTGACTGGCCTTACTTTGAACCGTTTGTGATTCTGGTATTAAGTACACAGGCTGTAGGAGTGTTTGCCAGCAGTGTACTACTGCGTTGTGGTATCCAGGAGCTGTATCTTAAAACCTATTTAAGTCAATCAACTATACATATTCAGCTCCTGGGTCTTCGCCCTGTTATCTAAACGCATTAACCTGAACATTGTGATTATATCATGGGGAAGGAAGCACAAGGTGACCGTAGCCCCAAGAAGGGCTGTGGCAGGTACCACCGCCTCAGTGGTTACCATGGACTTGTTCCTCCAGCGAGTTGCAGCAGTGCTGGACAAGGAGACAGATGGTAAATCGACGTCTTTCTAGGTCTCCCTTTATTGCTCGACCCCCTAAGCTCGCAGACACACATTTGTCTTTGGCCAGCGCCGACTATCAATTCTGTCAACTAATCCTGGCTCGCGTGAGGTCTTGCAGGATTGCACCAGGGCACCCTGCCATTCCACAGCTCAACAGTTACCCCTTTCTCCTACCATCACTATTAACAAGACTGGTAATGAAGAATCTCTAAATCAAGGGCATGCGGTGTCTACCTTCAGCAAGTGTCCGGAAACTCTAAAAGCTGTTGGTTCAACCATGAGAGGGAGCTCATTAATGGCGGAGCCGGGTAGTTTAGGGACCGGTACATAAAGGAAATCCCAAACAACAGGGGGTAAAGCTAAAAGATCAAAACCTAACCTGTTACCTAATGTCCCACGGACTACTCAAACATTGACTAAGCCAGAGTTGATGGGCGTGCTAGAACCTTTCCAGGTGATGATTAAGTACATGTTGGACTCCAAATTGGGCCCAATAATCCATTGCTTGACATTGATTGACAAGGGTCCATCGGACCTAAAATGCTGTGTTTCACCTGCTTTAACGGGAGGGCCTGACACCCAATCAGAACTAGGCACACCATCGGTCCCTATAAGCTCGGACAGTCCACCTATAAATAGCGGGGGATAGTTACAGCCACCGGGTGTACTAGCATCTGTAAGCCACCCAGGGTCTATTTCGGGCATAAACCACAGCAACATGGACCGATCGGCCACGCGGGCCCAGCTCTCGGTGGAGAACCATCTAACAGTAGGGTGGCCCTGGGGAAGGGGGGGTGGGAGCCCTTATGCAGCGCCTGCTAGTTATTTAACTGCCAGGGAAATGTAACCCCCCCCCCCCCCCCCCCCCCCAAGTAGTGATATTGGGTAAAGTGCCAACTCTCCCCCAGGGTACTAAGCAGGACTTTTGCCAGTTATAAAATAAAGTACTATACTGGCTATCACACAATAGCACCCTAGGAATGAGGGTGGAGAAAAACATTAAGATGGTGCGAAGAGTCAGTTGGATTGGTAGTTCTCCTAAATCGTGTATGTGTGACTTATCAAACTTTAACAGGCCTCATATAGCAGAATGGATTTTGCTGACAGACCCACATCTTGCTCCTTTTGGCCTCAAGTCGTCCATCCTTGCCCTACCACTTGTTTTTTTCTATAAACCGGAGTTACTGGGGTGTAACTATACCAACACTGCCAACATGGTCCCATCCAACGGTCCGTTGCAGATAGTTCCATTTATCAGGAATGTTCATCTGAACCGGCCTCCTTTAGCTGTGGATTGCTTTTGTGAAACAATTGTGTGATTTGTTTGCAGGAAACATGGTTGGCGGAACGTAGCTTCTTTCTGGAGGGATACAAGTCCTTTTTTGTTCCAGCTACCCCTTCCTCAGCGGGCAGACCAAAAGCTGGTCTTGTTATTTATAATTCTCTAGCGGTAGAATACCACATACAGGTCTTGCCTACAACAAGCTCAGGCATACAGTCTCCGGTATTAAGGAAGGGGTCAGACAAACAGGGTCTTATTCACTTTTATAACTCCGTATCATGTCACAATACTGGATATAATATTACCTTGTTTGGGGTCTTCTATAAGGCAAAATTGCACAGCTGTCCTCCAAAACCTCGTGATTGCTGTAGATTTGAACATCCACCCATTTGGAGACCCCAGGGTCTCCAGATTTGCTGACCTAGGTTGCTCACGTGTGAGGGGCATCCATTTTGAACATTCTGTTCAGGGTGATGTTCTGAATGATCTGCACGAATCTGATCTAATGTCCCTTATGTCTCTAATTGATCCTTGAAGCAAGGCCATCGTCCCTTCCTTTAAAGGGAGAGGCGATGGCACATTAATTGATTTTATATTAATCTCATCTTTTTTACAATTTTTATTTTTGGGCTTTACAATACAAGAAATCGCCCATAGTGACAAAAACCCTCTATGTGTTGAATTTTGTGGACCCTTGTTGACCTGCAAAAGAGGAGCTCAGCAAAAAGGGTCAGTGAGACCAACAGATGGTAGAAGACTGTTAAAGTGGACATAGATTTCCCCAGATGTATTATATAAATCAGTAATAGAATCATGTGCTAGTGAAATAGCCCTGTATACCTCACGACATACATCCCCGGGGGAGATTATCAGTGCTTTTAACATTATCTCCGCTAAAGTAGGTGACCTTCTAAGTATCCCGGCTCGCAGCACAGTCATCCAGACCCCTAGATGGTTTGACTCCTGTTGCTCGCTGGCGGCAAGAAAACTGCAGGAAGCCTTAAAGAGTAGTCCAAGAAATGAGACCCTGGTCGGAGCGTGTCGTAAAGATTATAAATTAAAACTGGCCAAACGCAAGTCTGTTCTGAAGGAGGAAGCGTGGAGGGGGTTTATTGAGGCTAGCACCATGTGGACTAGATTCTGGAGCATTATTAACAGCCCCTTCTTAAAGCACAACAACGGCAGTGCAGTAGGTGCACACATCACCGAGGATGAATGGGTGCTCCATTTCAAAACCATGTTTGAGAGCCCACCTGAGCTAAACTGTCAGTCAGGTAGAGAGGAAGCCACCCCTGATCTGATCTTTGGCTTGGGAGAGGTCGAGGAGGGCATCGCCGGATTGAAACAACCTTTTGGGCCCCGGTCCTTATTGCTGTATTTAATGCAGCAGCAAGGAATGGATGCCCTGGTGACCACGATAGCACACATTGCTATTTACAGGTATCTGAGAATACATTTTTGAAGTGCTTATTGGGTGTTCCTCGCGGCTTGTCTAACATGGTGGCACATGAAAAACTGGGGATGCCTTACGTAAGTGACATATTGGCACTCAGTCCTCTAACCTTCTGGTTGAAAGTCTGGTTGAATGAGGGATTAATGCGGAGTCAGATGATTTTAAAAGAGTGCATGACCCTTGACTATGCCCTCCGTATAACCTGGCTCAGATATATTCGGAGTAGCTTCGAAAGGTTAGGGCAAGTCGAATTGTACAACAACCCCTAACAAATAACCATAAAGGATGTGGGGTTAATAAGGGACTCCTTTAGCAATCTAAGCAAACTGGAGAGGGAAGAGCTGGAATTGCGGAAACCTAGCGTCCGTAAATTTAGAATGTTAAAGACAACATCACTAGCTGAGCCTTATCTTCTGGGGCTTTTAAATATTTATGCACGTTTTTTACTAACCAGGTTTCCCCTGGATCTTTTTCACCTCCTGCTTGCCATACCTAAGGGGAGTAGTAGAGACAGGATGTTACCACAGGATTTGCTACACTTTATATTATTTTGTAATGTTCCACGGAAGTCTTTTATCGCCTCGATTTTAAAGAGGATGAATTTTAAGCAGGCTCGCCCAGCTCTCCTGTATTTACAACTGTTGAAGGAAGAATGTATCTTATGTGTCCTTAGTTAGTTACCTGAAACCCATGGTGAAGGCTAGGGCTGGTCTCGATTAAATGTTAACTAGGGTTAGGGTTTAAGCTTATTTTAAGATATATATACCCTAGTATAAGCCCAGGGATAAATTTACTTGCTGTTTTTTTTTTTTTTTTTTAAATCAAGGGTTAAGATTATTTGTATTTAAATTAGCAGCTTATGTTGTGGATTATTATGGACCTCCGAGGATTGTAATTAAATTGTGATGAACTGTGTTTATATTTTATGAAATTTTGATGCAATCGATAACTTATGATTTTATATGCTGAAACCAAATAAAATTTACATTGATTGATTTCACGTTTTTATTCTCTCGCTGGGACGCGTTTTGGCATCTCTGCCTTGCTATATTATATATATATATATATATATATTTGTGCAGAGAACGCAAAATCAGTTAGCAGTGTTCCTTCATATGCATAAAGTTGAATGTTAACATAAAAAAGTGGATGCTCAGATACAATACGGTTTACAATTGAAAGTTTATTTCTTAAAGTACACCAAATAAGATGCAAGCACTTTCATGACAAATATACAGAAAAGAAGTACATTAACACAGAACAGTACTTTAGCTTAAATGAGGGGGGGGGGGGGGGGGATATCTTTCAGTGTTATGGCATACACTCCCAATGGGCACTCAATTCCTTTCTCCAGTTAATTTACATGTACATTTCAATAAAATATTGTTTGTTAAAAAAAGTGAACGCTCAAAATGGAAGTTAGTGCATTTCTGTTTAAAATAACTCCAAAGTTGAAATGTCATGCCAGATACACTAAAACAAAAATGTACAAATTTGCGCAAAAGGAGATTAAGGTATTACAGCCACCTTTTCTGTCTGAACAGTCCAGAAAAATAAAGTTACTACAAATACAGCAGGCAAACTGACTGTTGGACTGATGAATATAGGATATATAGCGTATTGAACCTCAGTCTCGAATTGTGCTAAATGCTCATACGTATGGCACATTTTTGGTCCATGATGGGGGGTTTATGCCAACACAGATCCGAATTGGTTAGAGAAATATTAAATTGTTGCTCTTTTTACTTTCTTAAATGCCAAGTGTATGTTGGAAGAACAAGGCAGAAATTTATAGGAAATAATCCGGGGTACGTCGAGTAACGTGGGGCTCTCCACGGCGAGGTGCCGGATCAAACTGAAGGCTGTGAAAAGGAGATAAAAACATTTATTTAGTTGAAATGCATTTCACACGTGGAAGAACTAAATTGAACATGTATGGCAAACTATTACATTTATAAACTAGGTACCAGCTACAGCGGACAACTTAACAGCTCTAGTATCCATCTCAGGAGAAACTTGCTATGATAGACTGAATTATGTGTTATCAGTTTTATATAACCTGACCTCCAACCCCGATAGTCTGCAGTGTACTTTACTGAAGACCATGAGGTCAAACAAAAGTTTAGCAGTGTACAAGAAACAGAGGAAAAACAAAAACAACCCAGGCGATTGATAGCTATATCCATCCCCTACTGGCAGTCGCCAGTAGGTAGTTCTAGTAAGGACCTCATTTTATTAAAAACCTTTTTCATTTGTCAATGACTTGCATCGTTTTACGGATCTTCGCAAAATTTTCAAAACTACAGGTGCAGTCACTTCAGCTGCGGTCTTGAAAATTCAAGGTGACTCAAGCGGGAACCGAGAAAAAGGGGGGCACACACCCCCTGCAGACCACCACCTCCTCTGGGCTATATTTAATAATGTTGGGGTAGGGGTTCTCCAGCCTTGGGACCAAAACCTCCCAGGGGAAACTGTATACAAAATTATATATAGGGGCTGCCCCCCCTCCCCCCGGGACCACCTACCCAGAGCTTCATTTTTGTTGAGGATGGGGGCGCGGCACCCCTCATGGAGGCTTAAATAAATCAGCCAAAGCAAGCACTGCTCCGCTTCATGGAAGCGATAGCATTCAAAATGCTCACGCATCCAGGAAGCGGACCAGAATTGCTGTTGGCGAGAGGGAGCTGCACGTTTGCGAGGCAGCCTCCTTCCCTAAATAAATAATTTAAAAACACACTCCGGCTACTCACCAGACGCCACGCATCCTTCACCACTGTGCAAACGCGCCTCCTGGTGCAAATATGGTTGGGAATTGATATCCCCCTCAACGCAGAGGGTCTTTGGGGCCAGCAAGCTCAGGATTGCTGAGAGGACTTTAAGGCCACGCCCCCTTTCTCCACCACGCAGCAAACGTGCCTCCTGGTGCACTTCTGGTTGGGGAATAAATTCCCACTTTACTCCGGAGGGTCTCAGGACTAAAGTGGACTACTTCCCCCAACCAGAATTGCATCAGGAGGCACGTTTGCGGAGTGGTGGAGAAAGTGGGCATAGCCTCTGACAAGCTCTCAGCAATCCAGCTGTGTGGGTGTTACCGGAAGTGCAAGGAGGCTTGTTGGCCCCCAAGGACCCTTAAGAGCCAAGGGGACTTCATCCCTCAACTAGCAGTAGGCCAGGCACTGCGTTTGCAGTGTAGTGGTGAAGGGGGTGTGGCCACCAAACATCTCTCAGCAAAACCAATGTGTTGGACTTACTGGAGTTAACAGAAGAGGTAGTTGGCCCCAAGGGATCCCCTGGAGTCAAGGGTACCTCATCCCCCTACTAATAGTGCACCGGGAGCCACGTTAGCACAGTGGTGGAGAAATGGGGTGTGGTGTCCGACAACCTCTAAGCAATCCTGCTGGGTGAGACTTACTGGATGTAACGGGAGGAATTGTTGGCCCACCAAGACGTCCTTGAGGGCAAACTACCCCTCCTGTTACCTCCAGTAAGTCACACACAGCGGAATTGCGGAGGTCTTTAGAGGTCACGCTCCCTTTCTCCACCACTCTGTTAACGCGGCTCTGCTTGTGGTGCACTAAGGGTTGGGGGATGGTGTCCACTTTACTCCAGATGGACCTTTCAGGCCAAGAAACCCTCCTGCTACTTCCTGTAAGTCCTACACAGCGGGATCCCGGAGAGCTGATCGGAGGCCTAGCCCCCTTTTCTCCACCACTCTGCAAACGCACCTACTAGTTAAAAAAACAGACATTCACTGCAGAAAAAACAAAGGTTAAAGGGACATTTTCAGATTTGACTCATGCAAAACCAGAGAAATTCAGCAGTTCCAGTTAGCTCAGCTAACTTTAACTCACGCCCCCGCAATGCACTGCTTATGACCTCACATATTACATCGCTCATGACCTGGTCAGTGACATCACCGATGACCTCAGACACAGAACCACTCACCTACTCACAACCTCAAAGCCTCTTGTACACCCACTCACACCGGTACAACCACTTCACAGACCTATACCAGTACTCACACAGAAGACTCAATCCCCCATACAGCCACTCCTAGAACCAGTTACTCACCCACACAGCCAGCCACCTAACCACTTACCCATACAGCTACTTACATATGCACTTATTTACCTGCATAGTCACACACCCACTCACTCAGCCGCTCATTCACCAATAGAAGCCCTCATACACTCACTCAACCACTTAGATACTCATTCACATATCCATACAAGCACTCACTGTAGAAAGCTGGCTCTGTATATACTATACCAAAATGAGGTAAAGTGTGCAGAGTCTAGTGGAACCCCAAAGGTAGGCAGAGGTAAAAGTAGATAGCACCTAACTTTCTATTTATGGTAGTGTGGGTGAGCAGTAAGGCTTTATCAGAGGATAGTGTTAAGCATTTGCTGTACACACTCAGGCAGCAAATTATGCCACACTAAGACTGAAGTCAGACCAATTTGTATCAAAACTATTATTTAGTCATTTTATTTCTAGAACCAAGCCAAGCTCTTATGCAAAAATTTACAATTGAATGCAGGTTCAAATGCAGTTGGTTGAATTACAGGTAAGTTAATATGTCGAAATTACTTTACAGTTACTTCTCAGATTACTATGTACGTTACTTTTTAAGTTACTTTTTCTACTCTGTGTGCTATGCCTAGATATAACAATGGGACATTTCCTAGAGAAAAAGTAAGTAAATCAGTTTTTGTACATTTGCAGGTTCAGTGTTTAATACAAACCAACTCCGCCTTAAAACAACTTTCAAGGAAAAACAGTCAATGTATTCCTATGGAGAGAAATTAAGTTTCTGGTTTGCAGGTAAGTAAAAGTTTGTGGGAGTTGGTATTCTGAGGTTAGGGCCAGGGTTCCTCCAGGGTCAAAGATGCACTCTTGAAACACCCTGAGCGGCACTAGGGTGGCCGGGTGCTGAGGCCCAATGTTATCCACTGGGGATAGGGGACCCCCGGTTGGTGGCTGCTCACGAGCAAGCCACAAGGATGTGGGAGCAAAGCTCCGGGTGTTAGGCTCAGGGTAAAGGGGGATCAGAGTTAGCACACAAGGTGCACCTGAGGCAGCACAGAGGTGGCAGGGTGCTGTTTTGGAGTTCGGTGCTCTGTTGGTTTCAATGGGTCTTGCCTGTTTTGGCTGCAGGCTCGGTCGGGGAAGACTTCCGGAAGAAACCAACAGCTAGACAGTTAAGTTGGAGGGCTCAAGGACGTAGGTGCACCTAGGGTTCTCTTCTCAAGGGCGCAGGATGCAGGGATGTCTTTGGAGATCAGATTTCACCTTACCGGGCCACTCGCAGTTTGGGAGAAGGGTGGGGGGGGGGGGGGGGGGAGGAGAAGCTCTGTGAAAAGGCTGTATGTGACATATCTTAGGTACTTTTTTGTGCTACTTCAATGGGCATGTGAAAGTAAGCATCTTTGAGATCTATTGATGTTAGGTAGTCCCCTTTGTCTAGCAGAGGTAATATATCCTGCAATGTCATTTAGAATGCGTGTGTATTTATATGTATCTGTTCACAAAGCGCAGGTCTAGGATAGGCTGCATGGGCAGATATTGTCTTGGTACAAGAAGCAAACTAAGTACACCTGTGTTACTTTCCTCTCACAGCCTCTTCTCTTTAGCTTCTATATCAGTAGTTCTTGGAACTCTTTGTTCAGGATCTGATTGTGTGCCAGACTACTTTCCTTTGTTCCTTGAGGATTCTTAGACAGTCAAAAAAAAATGTCAGTAGCTCTAAGATGCACCCCCATACGAAACAGAAGGGAAAACATAATGTAACATGGTAAGCATGAACGTGGGCATTGTGGGATCAGGGTCTGTCATACAGGAGCTCAACCTACATCTACTCCCAAACCACAAGCTAATAAAGTTAACGAAAATAAGGACACTTCCAGACATAACCACTAGAGTCCCTTTTTTTTGTGCCACCTTCGTGAAAGTGCTTGGTGGAGCCCTCTTCACAGAATCATACGCAGAACAGGGAGCATTCCCTTCAGGGGGGTCATTTTCTTCTCCAATACATAGAGGGTCCACATCCTAATTTTGTCCTTTATGGTTTTTAATGGCAAGGTTCTACAAATGTGACAGCGAGAAGGCTTGAGTGCTAGACAAAGGCATTAATACATTGCTTATGTAGGTCAATAGAAACTCTTTTCGGACCACCAGGATAACAGGATTTGAAGAGAGATGTTTCCCTCTGTCAGCAATGGTGACAGATGAAGGGTCTCACTGTCCCTGAAAAAAAATGTTTTCCCCCAAAAACAGCTTCCAATATCTGAAAACTGAAAGTAGGGCTGGTTTAGTCCCAGGAAAGACCAGAAAACTAACAGAATATGGCCATTAAGAGGCTAGAGCAGAAATATGCCTAAGACTTCCTAACACTAGACGTGCAATAGAAATCGGAGCTATGGTTGCCTCTAGGGGAGTATGAGAGCTGGCACTTCCACCAAGCTGGCTGAAGTTCAGGTTGCTTCAAATAAGGTTGATATGCTACTAAAACAATGCTGTTGAGGTCTAACGCCATTCTAACAGTTTACAGCAATTTAAGATTACCGGGAATTTCCAGCTTGACACCAAGGAATGATTAACGCATGTGAATAAATGAAAGACTTAAAGCAATAAAATTGTTATTGCTGCAGTTAGCAGCTATAAAACACAGGCTGTGACCAGACCAAAATAAGATAGGAGGTAAAATCCCCTTCAACATTCAAAAAATAAAAATGTTTTTGTTGCAACTCAATAGCAACTCCTGTAGCACAGAATGAGGAATCACTAATTCCCATCTTATTTTGTGACCTTAAATGGTTGCTCTCTGAGCCTGGGGGCAGGAGGAAGTACAGGTACCTTTACAATTAATCCAAGCAATAGAAATGCAAAGAGGACTGAGAAACCGAAGGGTCACGAGAAACAGGAAAGATGTAAGCAACACTACTCAGCCCTGCAGATAGGAAAAATATGCAATCACTGGCAATTGTAAAACCTTTACCTACAAAAAGAGTAGGTGCTAATACAACAGAGTAAATTCAAAAATGTTTAGTAACTCAAAGTCCAGTAACATGTTATTGAGAGCTTCACCCTGCAGATCAATTGCAAGAATGGATGAATGTAGCTTCAAATAGATTGTGTAGAAGAGATACATTAAAATTACAGGCTTTGCGGTACAAGTGCATACTAAACTCCACTGTGATGAACATGAAGAAAAGTGTAAAATTTCCAATACAATTCTCTAAAACCGATGACAGTGAAATACTAAGCCAGATTGGAGTTAAAAAATATCACAACCAACAGAGAATTTTCTAAAATTGTGCAATATAACACAAAAAACCCTAAAGAAACACTAGAGAAAATTACTATATAAAAAGAGCATATAGTTCAGTGACAAAAATCAACGGTGCAACTTTCGCCCTTGTAGATGAAGAGGGAGTCACAGGGATGGAAAAGGAATTAAGTATAACTGTCCAGTGCAAAGGTCGAAGCTTACCAAATTTCCTGGAATAATGTGACACTGTTTCAGAAAAGAGGACCAGTCTTGATTATTTTCTTTAGAACTGAGGCCCGCAATGTTCCACGAGAGAATATTTAGGTTCTCCATAGCAAAAAAGAACTCGGGGGACCTCTCAAGTGAAGTCTCTGCTGCACTAAGCGTAAGTGATAATGGTATCGTAGAGTGCTGCAAGTGTCAGCCGTTACAGTTTATCTCATCCAGAGGAGAAAAACAGTTTGAAGTAGGAATAGAATAGATAGATATATCCTTGAAGGTGGTCTCCATGTAGCAAACCCTGGGAATCAGTTACTTGGGAGTAACGGGTATCAAACATGAGGATTCAACCATGGTTCCAGTCATAAAATGTGAATTCAATTCACAGACTAAGGATAAAGTAGTGCCTGCTCTCTGTAGCCAAAGATTCCCTGAAATTATGCGATCAAAAAGGTCACAATAAGGACAGCTGTCCGACATCGAGCAGTAGAAAATATGGTAGGTGGAGCTTCGGAGGATTGAATCACAGACTCGCCACTTAACTTGCCTGAGTTCGGGTAATATAGTGAGGTGGATAGGCTAATGGGGGTTAATGAATATTTGTTAGTTTGTTTTCAAAGTGAATTGCTGTACTGAAAAACTGCTATGGTGAAACTACCGAGTGTTCCCACCTGGACGCAGAGGAATAATACAAACATTTGAATCTATAAAAGATCTTGTGTTGAGAATACATTATCCAACTTTTGAAACTTTTTGTTGTGTTCATTATAGTTGGAAATGTCAATGTTCCGTATTGTTCTAACACCATACTACAGACCAGAAATATTTTGGGAAAGCAACAAACAGTCAATGAAATCTCATAAAATGGTTTCAGCTGCACAAAGGCATTAGCGTGGCAATCACACATTACTTGTGTCATTAGCACTAGTATTTTCAGTTAAAGCTCCAGGCACCCCTAAAATGAAACAATACTCTGTATACAGACATACACTTCATTTGGGTGCAATATGCAGATCAAGTAGATGTAACATGCAAAGTCCGTTAAGACTGATGCATAATCAAATGTGATCACTTTTAGCTTACACACCAGACACTATCTTTTCAAGCTCCCAACAAGGATGGTAAAATAATGCACTATAAATCAACTGAGAACAGAACATTTAATAATATGCCATATGAAACAATGGATATCAAACAAAATACATAAAACAATAGTTACTTACAAGGAATATTTTAAAGTGTCATCAAGTTCCATGATGGCAGCCTGGTTCCCACAGCGGTAACAGTAATTGGGTGCACTAAAAATGGTTACCACATTTCGGTCATGGCACCAATTGTAACCCTGGAAAGAGATTACAGACATTTTGTAAAATGGAAATAATTTTAGAGCCAGATTTTGAAACATGAACACCGTAACAGTGAATGTATGGCAAATAGCAAAAGCAGGAAATGGACACATTCAAACTTAAGGAGCATATTCACAAATGAGACATTACAAGAAAAGTCTTAGGTGGAGAATTTAGCATTTGTCTCCTTCAAAATGGAAAGAAAGAAAAGCCATTTACTTGTATTACTAGTTCTGCATGGTAGGTATCCTAACTGAAGTCAAAGAAAATAAGTTACTTACCTGGAACTATAGTT
Source organism: Triturus cristatus (assembly GCF_964204655.1). Taxonomy (NCBI): domain Eukaryota; kingdom Metazoa; phylum Chordata; class Amphibia; order Caudata; family Salamandridae; genus Triturus; species Triturus cristatus. Next base: position 1,097,361,674 of record NC_140581.1, read on the forward strand.
CTCCAGTATTGGAATCTTACATAGATTCACATGCTTGAATCATTCCCAGTCGTCAAGATGGTAGTCCCCGGTGTATCAAAACAGCAATGAAAAGTTAGCATACACTAGAAAACAGGCCGAGGCCCATTTCAGTTCTAGAACCTATTCATTCTTTTGTAAAGAGACCAAAAACTAGGCTTTATTTAGCAAATCAGAACACCCTTTCCTCTAGAACACTCCTGAGAGAACCTCAGACCTTCAGATTTTCAGAGGCACTAGTGCAATAAACCTAACCATAAAGGTATCAAAAGGTGAGCTTCACAGGTGAGGAGCATGTGAATCTAGGAAAGATTCCAATACTGGAGAACTATAGTTCTGGTACGTTACTCATTTTCTTACTCCAGTATTTGAACTTTCATAGATTCACATGCTTGAATCAGAGTAGCTAGCAGTTAGGAGCACATTTGTGTTATAATGGTCTTTGAATAGATTATACACCACGAAAAGTAAAAGAAAAGCTAATTTTTAATTCTTAAATTCATGCCTAAACATTAAACAATGGGCATCGCAATATACCCATAATCACACACACACTAACTTAATGGTTGCTCTCGCCATGTTTGAGAAGTTGCAATCTTCACTCCCCAACAAAGCTTAATACCACAAAACGAAACGTTACTCATTATTAACACACCCACATAGCTCTAGGTTCTTGCAGCGCTGAGGAACATAATTACGCCCTGAATGGGCAATGCATTAAGTCAAGCAAATGTGGTCACGCAATCTTGGAGTGATAAACTTTACGTAAAAAACAACTTATTGGTGGTTCCTGCTAGGTTATGGAAATTCAAATCTTCCCTTGCTAACCAAGCTTAATACAAAACAATTCACACTCGCAGAGCTGTTGGTTCTCGTAGCGCAGTGAAACATAATCACGCCCTAAATGGGAAATGCATTTCACCTCGGTTGTGCAACATGTTATAACTGACTTCATTCCAATGTCTACACAATTTTTTCTCTGTCACCGCCTCTGTCGCGTTCTACATGATCAATGCACAAGTATTTAAGTAAATTCCTATTGCTATGGTGATATGTCTGAAAGTGCCTTTCAAAAGGGTAGCTCGGATCTCTGTTTTGAATCGCCTGCTGGAGTTCTCAAATGCAGATTTTTGCTGGGTGCATTGTGCTTCCCACATATCTTAGGCCGCATGGGCATGTTAGGCAATATATCACAAATGGTGCATTACAGTTCATGAACTTTGTGATACGGGCCGGGTCCTTTAGACCTTGGATTTTATACACGGTCACCTTGTTGCTGTTTGCACAAGCCTTGTACCTCCCACCAGGTATAAAAGCCCGTTATACCCTGTATTCCTCTATGCACTTTGGGTGACGGTAAGTAGCTCTCTATCAGCTGATCTCGTATGGAGCGTGTCCTTCTAAATGTCCGTGAGGGGTGGCAAATCATGTCTTATTACTGTGTCCGACTTTAATATGCGCCAGTTAAGCTGCATTATCTTCCTCACACCATCCAAACTGGAGAAGCTCGTTATCAGCTTGAAGTTAACCTTTTTGTCCGTTTTCTTTCTTTTGGACTCCTCTCTCAGTAAATCAATCCTGGACTTTCCTTCCACACTATCGCTTTCTTCAGAACTCCCCTCTAGTACCCTCTCACCTCAAATCTTCTAATGCTCTCTTGTGCATATCTCTGGAAATCCCCTATCCTAGTGCAATTTCTTTTTATCCGTAATAGTTCCCCCTACATGATGCTATTTTTTTGGTTGATGGGGTAACTGCTCTTAGGGTGCAGTACTGAGTTCCCTTTTGTGGACTTCCTAAACAGTGCTGTCTGGATCTTGTCATCTTCGACAAATACCCTCAGGTCCAGGAAGTTAACTTCTGTCGAACTTATCTCACTTGTAAACTTCAGATTCAATTCATTACAGTGGAGATAATCAATATACAGTTTAACTGACTATTCCGTACCCCGCAAAATCATAAAGAGATAGTCAATATAGCGTCTCCAACCGACTGTCCTCTAAACCCATCTATCACGTGTCGGGCCATTCTACCTGCTTCGCCCATCAGCCTACAAACAAGTTTGCATAGCTGGGGGCAAAGCAGGTTCCCATGGCCGTTCCTTTCACCGGTTTATATACCTGGTCCTGAAAGTAACATGTTATGCAGGCAGAAGTGTAAAAATTCAATCAACATCTCACTGTGCTCAATATATTTCAATGGACGTTTTTTTTTTAAGTATCTGATGGCCTTAAGTCCATTGTCGTGTCCAATACTCGTGTACAAACTGGATACATCTAACGTGATAATAAGGAAATCTGGTGTCCACACAACTATTTCAATTTGTTTTTAAAAAAAATCTTTTGTATCTTTCGTATACGAGGCTAGTTCAGATACGAATGGAAATGAGTAGTCTACAATTCTAGACATGTTCTCAATCAGACTGCCGATGGAGGAATTTGTCATCCTGGAGGGTTCAGTTGGTTTCTCTGACCTTTGGCATGTGATAAAAGCTGGTATTCGCAGATGCAGTGTCGACAGGAATGTAAATTCCTCAGTTGAGAGCATCCCCCTTTGATTGCCATTTTGAGATCAGTTGCTCATAATCCGTTATGCTGTTCATATATTCATTGATCAGGATAGGTAAATAGTTCTCCTGGTTGAGTTGGTCATACACCTCCTGCAGCACCACATTCCCGCCCTTGTCTGAGGGCTTGATTACAATCAATTCATCTGCCTCCAGATTCTTGAGTGCCTGTCTCTGCACATATGAAAGATTCAATATGCTCTTAGACCGGTCTCTGTCCTCCCGCAGCTTAAGAAGGTCTTGATTAACTCTATACGCGAAGAGGTCAATAGCATCAGTAGAGGTTTGAGGATAGAACTTTGAAATTGGTCTGAATGGGCTCAATGGTCTTGCATGTATTATTCCTAAATCAACAGTCGGAACCATGTCGTCCAGTTGTATGTCACTCAACTGTGACCCACTACTGCAAAGCTCTTCAAGAACAACTAATGTATCTAGATCATTCCCACTTAAAATTTCTAGACCTGTTGGTATAGTAGTCTAGCGAGTGCACAGTACGCAAGGACAGTCTCGTGTTCGACATTCACTCGACACAAAAAAATCACCAGCACTCACTGGGGGTTCAGTGGCAGTTTGTTTGTAGCATCCACTGAAGTCTGTGCAGCTAAAGGAATAGTGAAAAGTGGGTGTTTGAAGTGTGCCCAATGCATTTGCAGTCAGTCTTTTTTTATTTTCTCCAGCATTTGATCTACCGGAAGCTCAAAAAGATGCTCACTGAAAAATAGGAGAGCTAATAAGATCTGCAGAACTTCAGGCTCAAAACCAAATATACGCAACTATGCGTGGCATCAGAGGCTTAAATTGATGCCCCGAGCAGCTGCATCAGTGGTGTCAAAGGCACATCTTAGAATAGTGTTTGAGATCAATTTCGCCTCAGACACTAGCTCATGCCCGCTTACTGTGTTCTTCAGAAAAGTATTGAAGGAGCGCCTCCATTTTGTTCCATGTGGAGCGGTACAATATGATAAGCTGCTTCCCTAGCAAGTAGCTCTTGGTAAGTGAAGGAATCTGGAGATGGACAAGCTGGGTACATATCAGGGAAGGTGTATGCTGGGGGATAAGCACCGTAAGGGTCTCGGGGGTCTAGTTGTGGGGATATGGGGATTAAATCTTCACTTTCTAATTCGTTGTGGAATGGAAGTAGTGATCCCTGTGATGTGTATGAAATGGGATCTTCATGTAAGGAGTGTGGAGTAGGTGGTTCCTCCATAGGCTGGACTGGTGGCGGAGGTGCAAGTAAGGAGTTGATGGCCTTATCTGCTTTTTTCCCCTCGCTTTAGGAGATGGGGCCTCATGCATTGCTTCTTGGAAAGACTGGATTTGTGGCCACTTTAGGCGGCTGAGTAATGATCTTTACAGTCTAGGAATGGATTTCTAAATATCCAACGGGCCTCGAGTTCTTCTTAGAGCAGATGGAGGAGTGGCCTGTCAGTTTTGCCACAAACTGAATTAGCGGCTGCTTTGGGCACCGAAGATTTCGGTACAGACGGTGGTTTTGGTGTCAATGGGGCCAGTCCAGAAGAATCTTTTGATGCCGACAATTTGCTCAACTTCGAGTAGGTCGCGGTCAGAGGCGAGACTGACTTGCTAGGTTTTCTTAGCACCAGGGCTGGACGATACTTCCTAAGTTTAAGGTCAGTGCCTACTATGGTCTAAAGGCAGTGGTGAAACGCAGAAGTGTTCCTGGGCCTTTGGCCTGCTCAGTTTGGAACTTGTTTAGAGGAGGGGGAGGTTGTGTACTCAACCTTCTGTGCAGAGGTTACGTCCTCGATTTCCAGGTCGGAGCTGTTGCTGTCCTCTGGTGAAAACACTTCTCTGTCACCTGCAGACGCCGCAAGATGGTGTTCCGGATGCTCTTCCAAGCAGATTTCCACCGGATGAACAAGTGACTTACCTTCGGTAACGCTTTTTCTGGTGGATACGAACAAGTTACTTACCTTCGGTAACGATGTATCTGTAAGAAACATTAGTTAGTTAGATTCCTCACCTTAAAATATCCCCAGGCGTCAGACTGGATCCGGAAGATTTTTCGTCAGCAATACCCCTTGCGCGTCGCTAGGCGTCGTCTGCGGCTCCGCGTCTGTCGTCGGCGTCGTGCGCCGGAATGACGGAGTACTTAGACGCCGCCCTCGCGCGCTGACGTCAGTTCTTGTACATAGCTTTCCGCGCCAGGAACGCAGAGCCATGCAAAGACCGACACTGGTGCCAAAATAAAATCTAGGGGTCTGAAAAGGATAACCTTAACCCTAGATGTCAGTTCGCAGAACGGGGAGGATGGGTGGGTCGGTGAGGAATCTAACTAACTAATGTTTCTTACAGATACATCGTTACCGAAGGTAAGTAACTTGTTCATCTGAAAGAAACACGTTAGTTAGATTCCTCACCTTAGAATAGATACCCAAGCAATACCATCCCCGGTGGTGGGTCTGCGAACCAAGATCACACCAGAAAGTCCTGGAGGACAGAACGGCCAAAGAAGCCATCCCTCCAGACTTGGCTGTCAAGGCAATAATGTCTGGCAAACCTGTGTAGCGAAGCCCACGTCGCCGCCTGACAGATGTCCTGCAAAGGGATACCCCGTCCCAAAGCAGTAGTAGCCGCTGTGGCCCGAGTAGAATGGGCGCGGAGCCCAACAGGAGGGTCCTTTTTTGCCAAGGAGTAACAAATTTTGATGCACAAAACGACCCACCGAGAGATGGTCCGTTTGTGCACAGCTTTCCCCTTCTTAGCACCCACGTATCCAACGAAAAGTTGGTCGTCCACCCGGAACTGCTTTGTGCGGTCCAAATAAAAGGAGAGCGCACGTTTTGGGTCCAGACGGTGGAGCCTCTCTTCCTCTTTGGAAGGATGCGGAGGCGGAAAGAAGGTGGGCAAGGTGACAGACTGCCCAAGATGAAATGGAGTCACCACTTTCGGAAGAAAGGAGGGACGAGGCCGAAGGACAACCTTGTCCGGATGAACAAAGAAAAGGAGGCTTTGAAGATAAAGCCTGGAGCTCACTCACCCGTCTAGCCGAGGTGATGGCTACCAGAAAAGCAGTCTTAAGTGTCAGCAGACGAAAAGGACAATTATGAAGAGGCTCAAAGGGAGCACACATGAGAAATGTGAGGACAAGATTCAAGTCCCACTGAGGCATTACAAAAGGGACAGGAGGGAACGTGTGAGTAATGCCTTTTAGAAAGCGTGTAACGACAGGGGACTTGAAAAGAGAAGGCTGATCAGGAAGCCGCAAGAAGGCAGAGATAACCTTTCAGGGTGCCCAGGGCAGAGCCCTGCCGGGCCAAAGAAAGAAGAAAGAGGAGAACCTCAGAAAGAGGGGCGGAAAGGGGATCCACAGCCTTTGCTGTGCACCATGCCACAAATTTGTTCCACCGGCAGGCGTATACCGTCTTTGTGGAGGGATGCCTGGCTGCCAGAATGATATCACAGACTTCAGGAGGCAAGTCAAATGGCATCAACTGCCGCCGCTCAATCTCCACGCATGGAGGAGGAGGCTGGACAGGTTCGGGTGGAGGACCGTCCCCTGCTGCTGCGACAGAAGATCCTCCCGAAGGGGCAGACGTATCGGAGGATCTGTCAACATACTGAGTAGCTCGGGATACCAGTACCTTCGCGTACAACAGACCGCAACTCCACTCGCGACGAAAAGCGTCGCCGAGCGAGTGCCGCCTTGGAAATTCCAACGCGCAGAACTGCTGACATTGCGCGTTCTCTTCGGTGGCGAATTGATCTAACCAAGGCTCTCCCCACTGCTGAAAGAGACCTTGCGCCACTTCGGAGTTCAGACGCCATTCGTGATCCATCATGCACCGGCGGCTGAGTTCGTCTGCTCTGGCGTTCAGACAGCCCGCCAGATGTTGAACCACTAGGGTGACGCCCTGGTGTTCCAGCCACGTCCAGAGGCGCAGAGCCTCCTGACAAAGGGTCCACGACCCCACTCCGCCTTGTTTGTTGCAATACCACATGGCGGTGGTGTTGTCCGTGAACACCTGCACAACACTTCCCCCGACAGAGGGAAGGAAGGCTTTCAGTGCAAGTCGGATCGCTCTCAACTCCAACAGGTTGATGTGGAGACTAGACTCCGCCGGAGACCAGAGGCCTCTGATCTCCGCCTCTCCCATATGGCCACCCCATCCCAGGAGGGACGCATCCGTCACTACGACATGCTCCGGTTAGGGAGAGGCTCTTGCCCTTGACCCAATCGCGGTCCGTGAGCCACCACTGCAACTGCCGCGCAGTGCCCTCCGAGATCAAGACATGGTCGGACAGGTTGCCGTGATGCTGGGCCCACTGAAACTTCAGGTCCCACTGCAGAGCCCGCATGCGCCGCCTGGCGTGATGCACTAGTAGGATGCAGGAGGCCATCAGCCCCAGAAGCCGCAACACAAGCCTGACCGAAACCCAGGATAGAGGCCGAAAGATGGGAATCAGGGCCTGAATATCCCGGACCCGCTGTTCCGGCGGATAGACCCGGAACTGCGCCGAATCGAGAACCGCTCCGATGAAGAGGAGCTTCTGAGAGGGACTCAAGTGTGACTTCGGCACGTTGATGGAAAATCCCAGCAAATGCAGGAGATCCGCCGTAGTCTGGAGGTGGGAGACGACTGTCTGGGGCGAGCCCGCCTTCAACAACCAGTCGTCGAGATAGGGAAAGACTGGAACCCCTGATCTGCGCAGATGAGCTGCGACCACCGCCATCACTTTCGTGAACACCCGAGGGGCACTGGTGAGGCCGAAGGGGAGCACGGTAAACTGAAAGTGCTCTTGGCCCACCGTGAACCGCAGGTAACGCCGGTGGGCCGGCAGCACGGGGATGTGGAAGTATGCGTCCTGCAAGTCCAACGCTACCATCCAGTCTCCAGGGTCTAGGGCAGCTAGAACCTGAGCCAAAGTTAACATCTTGAACCTTTCCTTCCGGAGGAAGGTATTGACGTTCCGGAGGTCCAAGACAGGGCGTAGGCCTCCTTTGCCCTTCTTGGGAACCAGAAAGTAGTGGGAATAACAACCACGACCTACTTCTGGGCTCGGAACGCGCTCGACGGCCCCCTTGGCCAAGAGGGCCGAAACTTCCTCGTGGAGAAGATTCAAATGATCCCCCGAGATACGGTGGTGCTGCGGTGGCATGGCTGGAGGGGTCGTCTCGAAGGGGAGGGAGTAGCCCCTTCGGACGATTTGCAGCACCCACCTGTCCGATGTGATGGACCGCCAGTGGAGCAGGTGATGGCGAACTCTGCCGCCCACTGGCGTGGAATGGGCCTGAAAGCTCGGACTAGGAAGGCTTTGAGGCGGATGCTGCCGGGGTGGATGTGGGCTGGCCGCGTCGTCCTCCAGATCCGCCTCGGCAGAAACCACGTCCGCGACCGCGCGCAGGTTGGTTCTGCGGCTGGTGGCTAGGCGTACGTGAGGAGGCACCCCTTCCTTGGCCACGAAAGGGGCGAAAGGTGGAAGTTTGCGACCGCGGGGCCGAGAGGCCCAAGGACTTGGCCGTAGCCCGGGAGTCCTTAAAGCGATTCAGCGCACTGTCCGCTTTCTCGCCAAAAAGGCGAGTGCCATCAAAGGGCATGTCCATGAGGGTGCTCTGGACATCGCCCGAAAAGGACGTGGACCGCAGCCAGGCGTGACGTCGAAGCGCCACTGAGGTAGAAATCGCCCTACCCAGCGAGTCCGTAGTGTCCAGCCCACAGCGGATAGCATGTCGTGCTGCATCCCTCCCATCGGCCAGAGCCTGGGTAAGACGTGTCTGGACCTCCTCCGGACACAGGGGCAGCACGTCCTCCACCGTATCCCACAGAGAGTGGGAATAACGGTCCAAGAGGCAGGCCCAAGCTAAGGGAGAAGAACAGTTTCTTGCCGAACTGTTCCAGCCTCTTGGAATCCCGGTCCGGCGGAGCGGTCGGGAAGGAGGATTGGGAGGTAGAGGCCTGGATAACCAGGCTCTCGGGGGTAGGGTGTTGGGACAGGAAACTGGGGTCGCCCGGAGCAGGGCGGTGGCGCCTGGCGACGTTCCTATCCACAGGAGGGACTGTGGAGGGCTTGGACCAAGTGCCCTGCAGAACGTCAGTGAGGGCCTCATTGAATGGCAGCAGAGGCTCAGTGGAGCTTGCTGCAGACTGAAGCACCTCAGTGAGGACGTTAGTCCTCACAGCCACGGCAGGTAGCTCGAGCCCAAGGGCTGCGGCCGCCTCGCGCAGCACCACAGAGAAAGCTGCGGCCGCCTCGCGCAGCACCACAGAGAAAGCTGCGGCCGCCTCCGAAGCCACAGTCGGAGGAGAGATGAATCCAGTGTCCGGAGAGGTATCCAGACCACTGGCCTCCCCCAGTTCATCTGCCCAGTCCTGTGACAGTTGAGCCTGAACGGCCATAGGATCCTCGGATCCCTCCCAGTTGTCCCCATCATCCGATTCCTGGTATGCAGGAGGAAGGATCGGAGCCGGGCGATAGACAAAATGTGTCTCCAGCGGCGCCGAGCGCGGCGTCCATCGACGCCGGGCCCGGACCGGGACTGAACTGGGGCTCGACGTCGAGCGGAGTCTGCGTCGGAGGTGGTACCGGTGTCGACGCCGGCGGAGGAGGCGTGACGAGGTCGACCGGCGCCGGCAGGGACTCGGGAACGGGTCCCTCGGGCGCTTGCGGCGTCGAGGCCGGAGCCATCAACGGCGCCGGGGCCGGAGCCGCCGGCATGCAAGGCTGCCCAGTCTGGTCCGCGGGGCCCGAAGGCACGCCAGCGGGCGCTGACGGCGGAGCCAGGCTCCTCATGGCCGAGAGGAAGGCACTGACTTCCGCCGGCGTCGCGTCAGTCCCAGGGACCGGTGGGTATGGGGACTTGCGCGGCGCCTGCGGGTCCGCCGGAGCCACGGGGGTGGAGCCACCCTGACCCTCGGCCGAGTCGCGCGACCGGCGAGGGGAGTCCGAAGAGCGGTGTCGCTTCTTGGAGTGCTTCGACTTACCCGAAGACTTGGATCCCGACGACCGATGACGTCGGCTGCGGCTCTGCGACCGATCCTTGGACCTCCTCCTGGACTGGGATCGAGAGGGGCGCGGAGCCGAGTGGCGAATCTCGAGAAGCTTACGGGACCGCTCCCGTCTAGCCTTCGAGGTCAGGGCCTTGCAGTCCGAACACGACTCCGCGTCGTGGTCGAGGCCCAAGCAGTAAAGGCACCGGCGGTGATGGTCCGTAACCGACATCAGGCGGCTACAGTCAGCACAGGCTTTAAAACCAGGCATCCTACCGGCACCGGAGTCGAGACAAGATCAAAAAGGATCGAAAAAGTTAGTCAAAAAATGACTAAAGGGGTAGCTCTCCCGGATCTGCGCTTACTGGCGCGGAAAAAAGAAGAACTGACGTCAGCGCGCGAAGTCGGCGTCTAAGTACTCAGACGACGTCATTCCGGCGCACGACGCAGACGACGGACGCGGAGCCGCAGACGACGCCTAGCGACGTGCAAGGGGTATTGCTGACGAAAAATCTTCCGGATCCAGTCTGAAGCCTGGGGATATTCTAAGGTGAGGAATCTAACTAACGTGTTTCTTTCAGATAGTATCTGCCTGTGGATTCCTCACCTTGTGAATATCCCCTGCACCAGCAACATTCGGAAACTTTTGTAGCAGTCCAAGCCGATGAGGTCGAAAACGACGTCACAGAGACACGGCTCCGCTCGAGACTCCGCTGACGTCACCGGCTCCATAAGAAGACCTAGTCAGCGTGATGACGTCAGTTCTGCCCTTTTTTCCATGCCTTCGAGGCACATGGACGGACTGACAGCAATATATACACAGTACATAATATACAAGCAACACACACAGTGTGGAAAAATAAATAGAAAGGCAAAAGAGATAACACACTGCCTTTGATAGTAACAAATACATTTTGAAACACCATCATATACTGAAGGTATACAAGGGTGGACAACGGGGAGGCGGGTGCGTCAGTGAGGAATCCACAGGCAGATACTGTATCCACCAGAAAAAGCGTTACCGAAGGTAAGTAACTTGTTCTTCTGATGGATACATCTGCCAGTGGATTCCTCACCTTGTGAATAGATTTCCACAGCAGTCCCACTCCAGGAGGAGGGTGTCCACCCTTCTATACCAGAAAGTCCTGAAGGACGGAACAAGCAAAGTGTCCGTCCCTCCTCACCTCAGTGTCTAAGCAATAATGTTTTGCGAAAGTGTGGAGGGAGGCCCAAGTTTCCGCCCTACAAATGTCCTCCACAGGAACACCCCTAGACAAAGCAGAAGTGGAAGACTTAGCTCTAGTGGAATGGGCCCTTAAACCCTCTGGAGGTTCCTTACTAGCCAAAGAGTAGCATATCTTGATGCACAAGACAATCCATCTGGAAAGGGTGCGCTTGTGCACCGCTCTGCCTTTCCTGCAGCCAACAAAGCCCACGAAGAGCTGGTCATCAACTCTAAAAGTCTTTTGTCCAGTCCAGGTAGAAGCTCACCGCCCTCTTAGGGTCCAAGCGGTGAAGTCTCTCCTCCTTGGAAGGGTGAGGGGGAGGATAGAAGGAAGGAAGGGTAATGGACTGCCTCAGATGGAAGGGAGTTACCACCTTAGGCAGAAATGCAGCCCTGGTCCCGAGTACCATTCTTTCAGCATGAATGGTCAAAAACGGGGGTTTTGAACTTAGAGCTTGAAGCTCACTTACCCTCCTTGCCGAGGTGATTGCAATGAGAAAAACCGTCTTAAAAGACAGTCTCAAAGGACACTTGTGTAAGGGCTCGAAAGGAGAACCCATATGATAAGTCAAGACAAGGTTTAAGTCCCATTGAGGCACAATAAAGGGAGTAGGAGGAAACCTGTTTGTGAGGCCCTTGAGAAATCGTAGAACAATAGGTGATTTGAATAAGGACTGCTGATCCGGCAAGCAAAGGAAAGCCGACAAAGCCGATAAATATCCCTTTACAGTAGCCACAGCAAAGCCTTGCTGAGCAAGAGAAAGGGCAAACTGCAGAATGTCAGATACATGAGCCTTCAAAGGATCAATTGACTTCTCTCCACACCACAGTACAAATTTAGACCACCTACAGGAATAGATAGATTTGGTGGAATGAAGTCTGGCAGACAAAATTACATCTACCACATCAGGTGGGAGAGAAAAAGAATTCAGGTTGCCCCGTTCAATCTCCAGGCATGAAGGTGTAAGCTCTGGAGGTGGGGGTGTAGAACCTGCCTCTCCTATTGCAAGAGGAGGTCTGCCCTGAGAGGGAGACAGAGCGGAGGGCACGAGGAGAGGTGGAGAAGATCTGTGTACCACACCCTACTTGGCCAATCCGGGGCGATCAATATAACTTGGGCTTGGTCTTGGCAAATCGTCCTCAGAACCCGAGGAATCAAGGGTATTGGAGGAAGTCGTGAGCCCCAACTCAACTGAAATGAGTCCCCCAACGCCCCCTGCATTGGAAACTGGAGACTGCAGAATGACGGGCAGTGCGCGTTCTCGCGGGTGGCGAATAGATCTATCCGAGGAGTCCCCCCACGTCCGAAAAACGTGACGAACCACCTCCGGATGGAGCCTCCACTCGTGGTCAGCGGAGAACTGCAGACAGACTGTCCGCACGTACGTTCAGCACCCCGGCCAGATGATTTGCCATCAGACAAATCTGATGGTCCTGAGCCCAGGACCATAGACGCAGAGCCTCTCTGCAGAGACAAAGAGACCCCACTCCTCCCTGCTTGTTGACATACCACATCGCGGTAGTGTTGTCCCTCAGGACTTGAACAGACGGACCGCGAAGGGAAGGGAGGAAGGCCTTGAGTGCCAAACGAATCGCCCTAACTCCAGAAGGTTGATGTGAAGCAACCTTTCCTCTGGAGACCAAAGTCCTTTGATCTCCAGATCCCCCAGATGCGCACCCCACCCTAAAGTGGATGCATCCGTTATCACAGTGGCCACCGATGGAGATTAATGGAAGGGCTTCCGTTGGGACAGATTGCCCTCCACGCTCCAAGACAGATCCGCCGCAGCTTCTCCGGAGATCCTCACAGACTCCCTGAGATTTCCTTTGTGCTGATACCACTGCCTGCGGAGGCACCACTGGAGTGCCCTCATGTGCCAGCATGCATGGTTGACCAACAGAATGCAGGAAGCAAACAGACCGAGCAGGCGAAGGACCTTCAGGACTGGAACGACCGTTCCATTGCAAAATAAAATAATCATTTCCTGTATGTCGAGAATCCTTTGAGGAGGAGGGAATGCTCGACACACAGTAGTGTCCAGTACCACACCTATGAACAGGTTGCGCTGAGAGGGCACCAGGTGAGATTTGGGCACGTTTATCGAGAAGCCCAATTTGAACAACAGCTTAGTTGTATCCTGCAGAGGATGTAGCACCTTCTCTGGCGACTCCGCTTTGATTAGCCAGTCGTCCAGATAGGGGAAAACGGAAATCCCCGACCTTCTGAGATGGGCTGCCACCACTGCCATCACCTTTGTGAAGACTCGGGGTGCAGTAGTAGGACCAAACGGAAGGACCGCAAACTGATAATGTTGCGATCCTACCGTAAACCGGAGATACTTCCTGTACGACTTCAGGATGGGGATGTGGAAATGCGCATCCTGCAAGTCGATCGACACCATCCAGTCCTCCTGATTCAGCGCTTAAAGAACCTGCGCATGGGTGAGCATCTTGAACTTCTCTTGCTTCAGATAAAGATTCAAGATCCTGAGGTCCAATATCGGACGCAATATGCCGTCCTTTTCCGGAATCAGGAAATACCAGGAGTAGCATCCCTGACCCCTCTCCTGCTCTGGAACCACCTCCATCGCACCTTTCTGTAGTAACTTCAGGATTTCCTCCTGTAGAAGACAGTGGCTCTCTGAGCAAGCCCCTTGACGTGGAGGGGGACGACGACGACTAAGACGAGAGCTGACGGCCACGGGTGCAACCCCAGATTCTGCCTCTGTATCCCTTATACAGAGAGCCTTGCTGCTGTTGGGTCTGCCTGTAGGAACGAAAGGTTGCCCTTCCGAAACCCTGTATCTTTTAAACGATCCCCTTGATCCCACTAAAAAGCAGATATGTCCTATTTGAGTCTACTACAAACATATTTATGTGCTGGATTTTGGTTAGAAGATATCCCCATCCAGTACATCAATTACCAAAGGGTTACACCTTTGAGAATTCAAAACTAACCTCGGCAAATCATGCTGTTTTGTTTGTTTTCAATACCATTGCCAATTCAACTATACAGGAATAAAATCGGAAAATATTTACTTTGGAGGTGTGTATCAGTTAATATTCCAAGTTATTTTCTCAAGTATACAGACGCTCTCAACTAAAAGTTATTTGTCAGGCATTCCTGAAACCTTATCAGCCCGTTTCAAATAGTGTTCTATGCTTCAGTCAGGCTGATAACTATTTACTCAGAGGCATCAAGCTTAAGCTTCGGGATCCCCAGGTCAGTGGGCCACGAAGGATATCTGTGCTTACACATTTTAACTGCTTTTAGCTCCTGCAATAAGAGATAGTCTTACTGTTGCTGCAATCCTACTTTACTTTAAGAAGCAGCTGAATGCTCTGTTCTTAATGGGATCATGTTGTTTAAACTCTTATTTTGAAAACTGTTAAAAGTCTATTGAAAATCGCTTTGCGAAGGACCCAAATACCTTAAGTACCATCACGGACAGCGATACATTTTAAAACATGCAAGTGTAAAGGCCTAGTATATGCTATTGAGCTTGTACAACAAAGTTGACATCCATGCAATCTCCAAAATTTATTAGATTAAGACAAATAACTGCATGCTGTTAATTTCCTAAGAGGTTGAAGTTATTTGCCAAAGCAGAGCATCTAAAAATTAACTTGAAAAACACAGAACATACCTCCATGACAAGCTGGTGAGCTCTAGATACCAAAGTCAAACCATTAGCATGGTTAAAGGTTTCAGAAATATCTTGTCCAAAGGTGTACCCTGCACCACGTGGAGAAATACCCCAACCACCACGATCATCTGGATCAGACCATAACAGGTCACACATTGGACCCTAAAACACAGGAAAAAAAGTGAATTGCACAATTGTCAATCAAGCTTTTACTCCAATTAACAATCATATTTATGATCTGGGCCAATTGAATTATGCGTCAAGAACACCACATTATGTGGCAAGGTTGAGAAAATTATGCAGCAAGAAAAGGCAAATTCTGTGGCTAATGCAACACATTTTGTAATAGTAGTACTTCATTTTTCTTTGCAATTTTCTAACTTGGTAACACTGTCTAGGCATTGGTTGCACCCCATTAGTACTAATTTAACACAAATGTAGCAATAAGCAACAGAAAGTTGACAATTAAACCTTTACACAGGGCCTTCCACCATGCGGCGACACGCGTCGCTGCATTTTTAGCAGCTTTACCATTTGAGCTAGAAACAAAACATTTTTTCGTTCAAATTTGCAGATTACGCGGCAGATGATGGATTATGGGGCAAATGTATAATTATGCGAAAATCGCAGCAGCCATACAATAGCATAATTCCAGTGGCCCGGTTTATGATTTATAATGGATAGAATAGTCAGTAGGGTTGTCCAAACACTGAGGTACTATTCGGGCCCTCTGATCCAACTTCTCCCATGTGTACCTTAAGCAGTTCAACATAATTAGTCATGCTGTGTCAGCTTCCCCTCAGTATGGGTAAGGTCCTGCTCCCATATTTATTACTCATGGTAAAGTGATTGGGTGCAGATAGAATTGAACAGATAAGCTGAACAAAATCATCCAAAGTTTAACCTGTTTTTAGTGGTGTTGCACGATGAAAAAAAAATTCAGAAGCTTATGAAGAGGGTTACTAGTGAAAGTGAAACTTGTTTGAAATTTGATGGTGATCTTTACAGCATAAAAGGAGTACAATGTTAATTTACAGGGTAGCAGTTTTTCGACGTAGGGTACACTCTCAACACTAAGCAAGGACGTTCGGAACTCTATAGTCTCAGAACACATTGCACAGTATGTCTGATTCAATTGCAGCTGACTGGGAAAATCTGCTACTGTGTGCATCATTTATTCATGGAAAAAATACAATAGCCTTAATGAAAAATGTGAGTAACGCTGAATCCCAAAACTCAAATATTTGAAGGAAACGTCAGCATTATTGAATGCATATAAAATAGACACTGCAGCCTTTTTGGATGTTACATTTCGCAGCTTTACATGAAGGAAACAAGGGAAGCAGTCAGTCAGATAGGTAGCAACTATGGAAAGTTGAAATTACGCACTGCTCCTTAAAGGACCCAGTGTCCCCTGTTCATCATGTCTTGCACTGGAAGATGCTCCAAAGCCTTAGTTCCTCTGATGCACATATGGATTATAATGACAGGACATTTCTATCCAAAGACTACCTACGTTGGGAGGAGCAGGGCGTTTATGAGTTTCATGAAGATTCCTATGATGCAAAACTAGGATCGCAAATAATATTTTGTATGCATCATACTGTTTTCACTGATAGTCTGTCAAAGACTAGCAAGCATATCCCCTTACTATGGGGCCTTCAGGAAATTGGACGGTAAACACTGCTTACATAACAGCAGGTAGATTTTATTCAAATTTCTTTCACCTTTTGAGCGAGAGCCATGAATGAAAGCAATAACTTGAGACCAGCTAGCAGCTCTTCAGATATCTAAAATAGACATTTGTAACTGAAGCAGTTGAAGCTCCCCGCCCCCCCAGCCCACCCCCCCACAGAGCGAACCTTTAGTTGGTCTGTTAGCATTTTATTGGCTAACAAGACACATGGAGGATACAATCAATCCCTACTTTTTAAAAGGTAGGGAAACCGGTTTAAATAGTCTCTCAAATGTAACCTAGTATCACATCTCTCTCTACCAAAGAAGTAGGATTCTTAAAGAACACAGGAAAAGATGTGGTCTGCTTAACATAAAAACCCAAAATCACTTTTGGAAGAAATAAAGATTATCTCATAACTATTCTATTTTAACAGAAGATTGTAATGATTGCAGAATACATGGCCCAGAAGTCTGGACAGCAAATTAGGTCTGCAAACCGCTGCTCAGGAAAAATTAGAACAAGGAGCATCATTTTGGGGTTTAAATAAGTTTGCTGTCAGTATAGCTGGTAGTTAAAGAACTGATATAAGTAGATAAAACTTCCCTTTCCAATTCCTTAAAAAGGCATCGTACCAGCTTCAACACCTGGAAGCAAACACTGGGCATATTATGTGTTCTGTCCCATTGTAGGAGTACGAGTGAAACCCTATTTGAAGACATGCCAAATAAAGAAGGTCATCAATGGCCCATTCATGACTGTAACGATACACTGTGCTTGGTGAGAACACTTGCGTCTAGATAAACATTGTTTGCAGAGAAGATAGGACAACTTTGAGGACTAGATGAGCTGTGATGGACGATGGGATATTGGATCTCTGTGTAGACCATACACCCTGAATTGGTGTAAGCTCCTGGATCACAGCCAGGTGAGCTCCTAATCCGGTCAGCGACCCAAACGTGACAACTGCTTGTGTGGATAGAAGCTTCTGCCAACCCAGCCTAGGCTCCTACCTGTACAGCACCAGGTCAGTTCTCTTCCTTTTGGCTAGATTACTAAAAACAATGGAGGGACTTTAAAATCCCAGATAAAGCACCTTTACTTAGAATATTAATGACCATAAAACACTTCAAACATTCCAATGATCCTCTACCCGCCAAGTACAAACCGCTGAGCCCCTCCATCGACAAAGAGGGCCAGTGCATCTCTCTCTCAGGAATTGTTTCCAAACTGCTTAAAGATAGGTCCGGGCACCCCTAATCCAAAAAAATAAAAATACATACACCTACAACTCTTGATCAACCTTCAATCTGGATTCACAACTGGTCATAGCACTGAAACAGCTCTGGCAGACATTGTCAATGATACACAGAGAATGATAGACCAGAACAAACCCTGCCTACTTATACTACTTGCTCTCTCCTCAGCTTGTGACACAGTTAAACAGGATAAAATAATTGACCTTATGGAGAAGAGGATGGGACAAACTGGTCCCGACTTAAACTGGTTTGCCTCGTTTCTTCATTATAGAGCACAAAGTCAATCAGACCCTATCTGACACCACACCAGTCACGATTCGAGTGCCTCAAGAATCCACACTTATACCCACTTTATTCAACTTGAAGATAGTTTGCATGACTCATGCGGCGAACCCCTACCACATACCTGTCTAAACAACATGAGCTATCGGGTGGCAGTCGCTCCTCAAGAGGCTCCAACTCCCTGCTGCTGAAGTCACAGAAGTTCAACAAAAAGACTTACAACCGCTCCTTCTTGGGTCTAGCACCAAGAATATGGAACACTCTGCCCCCAGAAATTTGGACAAACCCCGCTTCTACCTTATTCAAAAAGTAGTAAGAAGGCATCTATTGAAAGGATTCCTCCACTAGTTCTTCTCAGGCACTCTACTCGATCATTTTCAGGTAGACTTATCTGGATCCAGAATCTACTAAGAAGTTGTGCATACAAGAACTCATTTTTGTCTTGCATTGCTCCTTACATTTCCCTTCCTTGCATCTTACTCATTATGAATATCCTGACTGCTATATGTACAGCGCTTTGATACCAGGAAGGGTCATGTTCGAGCTTTATAAAACCCCACAAATAAATTAGAATGTTGGTACTGTACCAACGACAAAGATTACTTCTAAGCACCATCAAGGTAGACTGTCAATGTTGCGGAAGATTACGTTCATCTTTCCCACTGACCTTCTTAACACTACTGCAGTGGCCTCATTTAGTGTGCTATTCGGATGAAAAATATAAATTAAGCCACAAAGCTCAGGAGAATCAAGGTTGTGAAGCAGTTTGGATTTTTCTGTAGCTCAAGGTCTTTCCAACATCCCAAGGTAAAACTTTGCTATGACATGTAAGCAGCGTATCCCTGTGAAGAGGACTTAAGTCAACTTCAGGATACTGACTTGTAACTCAAGAAATTGATAAGTGCAATGTACTTTGAAAATTCAGGAAAGTTGTTCTGTACATCAACCAGTCGTCCACGAACAGGTAAAGCTGTTCTGTTTCTCGAAATGCACTGCTACTACTAGAAAGCGCACACACACAGAGAACATACAAAGGGAGTTTATTTGAGGCAGACATTGCACAGAAAAAGCAACTTTCCTACTACACAAACCGCAGAACCGTTATGTGTTTTCTTGCAGTGAGAAAGTGGAAGTATATCTTTTGCTTTTCTACTGAACAGATCTAATCTCAAGTTTTGGGACGAGGGAAAATGTGAGGTAGTGTCAACATTCAAAACTTATCTTTTCTTACCTACTCATTTGAACTTAAAGTGGTTCACTTTATAATTCAAACTTTTTACTGTACGAGAGAATATTTTAAATGCACCTCCTGTTTCTGTCTAGAAAGAACCTATTCTGTGGCTCCTTCCTGATGATTAAGTTCACCTTTTTGTACAGAATATAATGGTTTAATTTGGGTGCTTTCCTTGGTGGAAACGTTGGTCGATGCACTTTCACATGCACTGCATACCCTTTACATAATACTCAGCACCCATTTGTTTTTGGTAATGCTTCACCATTCTTTTAGATGGCTTGCAATACTCGCATCAAATAGGAAGGTTGGAAAGTCCTTGCCTTGAATTCGCTGGGGCTTCCCTATGGAGGCCGATTGTTGGGTTCCTCTACACGCAGCAGATTCCCTCCGTTGGTATGGTTGTCACTGCTGTACAAGTGAGGGTTCGATTCCTTTGGAGCTGTTGCTCCTGGATTCATCCACACCTTTGTTTTGGGACTACAGGCCAGTCAAACTTCAGCTTTTTTTTTCGCTTTTAAAAAAAATGTTTTATTGTTGGAAAGACAGACTGGTACAGTTAGCTTATTTGAAAATAGCTCAAATTTTATGTCAAAGTTTTATTGTATTGATTTTTTTTTTTTTTTACACAATGCTGTTAGAGCCCCCCTATACATTTTTACCCAAAATGTACACTAATTAACAAAATTTGAGTGGAGAAGGGAGACCACACAGACTGTTTGGGCCATTTGCAACGTTGTGCACTTAAAAAGGGTCAGAAGGACACTTCTTTGAGGGAAAGCTGCTGCAAAAACACACCTGAATCAGGATATGAAGCTAAACATTTCAGATGAAAAATGGGTCAAAAAACAAACAAACTTTAGAGAAAACATTCTCTCAGAAAACCCTAACCCACTGTCAAAGATTCTTTTCACATGAAATGGGGGGGGGGGGGGGGGGGAAAAAAAAAAAAAAAAAGAACTGAGACACTGGAGCAACTGCTAAAATGAGACATGATGGAGAATACACTCATCTCCTTCAAACAGGTTGTATTTCAGACTTCCATGGCTGCATTCCCTTATTCATTTTCTATATTGTTTCCTTTATAGTTAAGCTCCAAGATTAAGGTATAATGCTTATGCTGAATTTCAAGGCTTATGTGGACATACTTTTACAAGAAATACAAAACATGGGAAAAAAGTAGCTTTACATAGGCTGCAGTGTATTTAGAATTAAAAATGTCCATTGTGTCATACAAAATTTAGGACTTGATCTATAGAGCTAAAAAATTGTCCTTAGCTCCATAGGAATGGATCCGAAGGTCTTCAGGAGGCTGCTTTATAGCCAGGTCATACAGAACACGTCTTTAAGCACAGGATGATTTTGTGAACAATATTTCCCTTTAGCATTAAAGACCGCAAAGAGTTGATCCTCCACCCAGTGCTCTTTAGTGTGCTCAATGAAAAACCATCCTTTCTCACAGGGAGCACCCAGAGTATCCACCTCCCACCCTTCACCTCACAGCCCACGCACACCAAGGTTCTTCCCTCAGTACTACCCTCTTCAACAAGTACAGGGCACCACTTAGTCAAATTTCACTACATCAACATCTCCTGTGCCAGAGATACCCTGCTCGTTCTCTCTCTCTGCGGACCACCTGAACAAAGACCAACTTCCACCACTATATGACAAACGTTTCCAACTGGATGAAGGACAGCAGTCTGAAGCTCAAAACGGACAAAGTGGAAGTTCTGACCTTCAGCAGGCAACCCCCTCTAGAATGACTACTGGTGGCCGGCGGAGCTCAGTCCCCACCCCCCACGCCAAAAGATCACGTCCGCAACCTCCGCATCATCCTGGACAGCAATCTCTACATGTAATGTCAGGTCAACGGCATCTCCTAAAGCTGCTTCCACATGCTCCGCAAGGTTTTCAAGGGGCTCCCCATCAGCCCCAGAAAAACGGCGATTCAGGCCCTTATCAGCCGACTGGACTACAGCAACACACTATGCAGGCACCACCACCGAACTCATGCAAAGACTCCAGACTATCCAGAATGCAGTTTCCAGACTGATCCTCTGCTGAAGAGGACCCGCATCACCTAGCACCTGAAAGACCACCACTGGCTCCCGGCCTGAAGAGATGCTAATTTAAGCTTCTGACTCATGCCTACAAAGCCCTCCATGACCAAGGACATGCTTACTTGAACTGCTGCATGCATTTCCACTACTCTCCTAGGAATCTGCTCTGCACACCTCGCCCTCACACAGATACCACATATCCGCCGCTCCAGAGGACACTCCTCTGACCTCGCCACCAAAGCCTGGAACACCCTCTCACTTTACCTCCGCACCCTCGCTGACGCACTTCAGGAATATACCCATGACCAGGCTTTTCAACTTATAACTGCAGCACAGCTGCTGAATACCTTATAGAGTGAAAAAACACACTCTACAAGTACGGCTTGAATGATTGATCTAATCAACCAAACAATGCAAGCTGTCTGATTTCAAAAGACCTATTGTGAATTTACAGTGGGCATGCTAGTAGTTGGCTTGGTCAGTTTTATTTGGTTGTTTTTTATTCCAAGGCTGGTCTTCATCTTCTTGGGTTTGTCCTTCTACTAGAGTACAGCCTGTTTAGCTGCCTGACTTATACTTTCACTATTCACTTAGAGAGATGAAAAACTCCTGCACTTTCATGTTTCCTTTTACTCATTCATGTTCTTGTCCCCCCCACCCCAATAAATACCTGCCCTATCGCTCAGAGTAGCTCTCTGACTTGTTCACTTTTCCAACACTCCCATGTTGCTCTCTCCCTTGCGTAATGCTTACTTGTGCGTTTCTCCCGTGTGTCACCCCTATGCTTTGTGTTCACAGCATTGTGTGCTCCCATCGGCCACAGTTGTTGCTCTACCCCTCTTGTGCTGTCTCCCACCCGACAATGTATTAAGCTCTTTGAAGACAGATCTTGAAAGGCCCAACATAAGACATTGTGGAGCAAAGCATGAACCGCAAAAGACATACCTCATGAGGAACTTCTTGCAGACGATCTAATGCTCGAATGTGATCAAGAGTATCAATTGAAGGAGAAAGGCCACCATGGAGGCAGAAAATCTGTACAAAGATAAGTTTTATATTTAGCAATTAGTAGTGCAAAAATCAAGGTTTTGCAATCTTTGAAGCATTAATCATGGTCAAAAAAACGCTAGAGAACCCAGAGAAGACAAAATTTACTAAGCCAGAATATTTGAGTGCAAATGATACATCTGGGCCCCATTAACTGTTCATACCATCTCCTTTATCGTCCATGTGGTTAGTTAGAATTAAATAACCCTTACCATAAATTACATTCATACAGAAAGTTACCTTTAGTTTGTGTTTTTCTTACCTCTAAACTAGTTAGGCGCAATGCTTTTGTAGCAGGTTATGCCCCCAATAAGTCTACTGAACAAGTCAATAGTGCAGACCCAATACGTTACTTACCTGCAAAAGCTGGAATCATTCCTTTGCACCGGGTTAGGAGTTCCACTGTACCTTTGCCACAGCAATAGAAGCTCAAACTGTGCTTTAAAGGCTGTAAACAGTGTCATTATTAGCGCAATGACCTCATTGGAATCAACCCAAACTATGGGTCATGAGGGAACAGTGAACCGAACTCTATTCACCTAAAAAAACACAATCACACAGATTTCTAAAGGCAAGTCATGTGATAAGTGAATACTTCAAAGCTCTGCTTAATTTCTTTACGTTTTTAAGGTCTTTACAAAAATACATTGTTTTTTCACTTGATTACTTCATCCTTCTGGGCGCCTTCTCATTGGAGTTGAGTGCATATGAAGCTTGCACCAGGGAAGCACTCCTTCACAACATAAGATTAATCTAAAAAGACCCTTTTCATACCCTGCTGCTGTAAGAATCCATTCTTCAGGACCTGTGGCTTCTGTGAGAAGATGCTTTATGAAAAGGAGCCCAACAAGGATAACACATGTTGTATATAACCATAGCATCCCCCAAGGCACTGCAAAATGTATGGACATTTCCCTCTAAGAGCCTTAATGATCCAGAGAGCCACCTCATTAGATGGCCTCCGAAACAGGTCAGGCCCATTGATAATAGCTGCTAGTAAGAATGGAAATCCAATATGGATTTATACATGGCTGCGAAAAAGGTAGTTTATAAGGCAAGAGGCTACCCATGTAAATTCAAGAAAATTTGGTCCCCATGGCAAAAGCACTACAAGATCGATTTAGATGTGGAGTAGGGGGACCCTGTATTATCTCATGCGACAACTGGCCCGGGCTCATAAGAACTGTCTTCCCGCCCTGTGTTTGCAAAGAGGCTCTTTAGCAGAAAGGTCCTATGTATTAATCGGATTGCCACTGCTGCTACTCATGAACGATTTCGCTTAAGTAACCCGGTTGCGGGATTTGCCAATCAATGTTATACCTCCGTACTTAAGGTTGAATATGCACTTTGTACTGATGACTTCTTATCCCATCTGTCAGAAGTATTGTTATTAATTTTTGTAAAATCAAAAATAAAGTTATTAAAAAAAAGATAATAGCTGCTAGTAAATTTGAGCATTAAATTATGCCTTTTGTGCCACAATCACACCCACAAGAAGCCCGGTTGACGCCTGCCACTGGTATCTGGTTTTGATTGATGGTATTTAGAGATAAGCTACAATAATATTTATAAAACCTTAATGGATTCTTTAAATGAACACTCCCTTGTAATTCAACAGTAACCATACCTGTCCGTCCACCAAGGCTGTAAGTGGAAGGTAGTCAAACAGATCTGTAAAGTATTTCCAAACATTTGCATTTCCATATTTTCTTAGACATTCATCATAGAAGCCATAAACTTGTGTTATTTGTCGACTCTCATGGTTTCCTCTCAATATTGTAATGCGTTCAGGATATCGCACCTGGAAATGAATCAAACAAAACATTAACCATGCACAGAAATTCAGACGTGTAATTAAAAGAGCAGTCAAACACGGACTAGCAAGCAAGTCGTAAACCACAACAACAACGTTTGTAAGTCAGGAAAATTGGGGTGAGCAAGGGCAAGAATCACGAGTGAACACCACAAGTTATGTATGCAGAAGTATCTGACTTATTACTCAAAATCGAAACGAGTCGCGCAAAAGTATAGAACACGCCTCATGTGCTTATTCTGCAAATTACTTTAATGTTGTAATTTCCAAGTCAAGCTTTTATGTTCGTTTTTCCTCTCACAAACAGCATGGTAACTGCCACTCTCCAGCTTGCATTTAAAACAAATCATCTAATGTTCTATGAAAATATCAAACCCTAAATAGTGAACCAGCCAACCTGTAGGAATTTCAAACACTTATTATATCTAGCATCTTAAAGCATTAAAGTGAAATAAAATATTTGGTACGGAATGCCAAAGGCATACATTCACACTGTGGTTTAAAAATCCTCCCCATAAGCATCTAAATTCAGCAAACTAGTCTAAATTTGGTACAAGACAACATAGAATTACATCATGGTAGCTGCCTGAATCACCCTTAAAAAGTGGACTTATAATAAGATTTCCCAAGGCCACGTCCCTGGCAATAAAAACATTTCAAAGGATTCTATGGCCGGGTCATTGTATACACAAAAAGGAGCAGAAACGGTTAGTCTCGGTAAACGCAGATGTAGCAGAATTGTACAGATGACACACATTTAACACCTCCAAGCCTTTGATATATCTGTATGAATACTAAGGGCTTGAGCAAAAGCCTAGGAGCTATTTATGGCACCTGGTAAATAACGATACCACAGGAATCATTTACCAGGTGCGGTAAAGAGCACCTATCAAGAGTTACTGGGGAATAACCTGCGGATTTTGGTATTTAACACACCAAAATATGTTTGTCACTGTAAATGCTGTATGCTTTCCCCGTTACATTTTGCCAGCGCAAACCTGCCTAAATTTTACAAAATGGGTATTTAATGCATTTGGGAATTACCGAATGTATTCAATACCTTCCAACTTGTAATCCCGGCCCATGCATACACAGGGGTTTATGCATGGGTCGGGATGTAATGAGTAACTGGGGTGGGTGGGGGGGGGAGGGGGGGGGGTGGGGAGGGGGTATTTTTGGAGGTGAAAGACACAACTAGGTGTCTATGGGCAGTGATGTACCTCTGAAGCGCAGAGCCACTGAACTGACCCAAGTAGCACTGTTTGGGGGCTAAAGGCGACAGACCCTGGATTAGGAATGGGTTCACTGAAAGCACACAACCATCAGTTATATGTTTCCCACCCAACATTTTTAAAAACCCACAAAATATAAAAACAGAACAAATCATATGAACACTACCACAGGAAGAGAAGGGATATACCAGAATGAGGGTGAGCTTGCATCACCAAACTTGCACTTCAGATTCAACGTACCTACTGTCCTGAGATGACAAGTAATCAATTAAAAAATGTAATTCAATCCAACTAATATTCACACCAGACAGAACTGATGAAATTACTACCATTACCCATCAACAAGTCCACAAGAGCCATTGCAGAAGTCCTGGGTCACCATTCACATTCTCTCCGACAAGGCCTGGCATTTCTCTCCAGAGGTGTGCATCAAACTCTACACCAGATGAATGATCCCATCATTGTAGCATTCTGCTCTGAGAGTACAAAGAACTTTGCAGGAAAGAATAAGTACTGTAGCTCTCAAAAGCTTAATCAACCAATCTTTTGTCGTCATTTATTTCAATACTCTCCACTGCTGGCCCGATGCTCGAGACATCTCATCTTTATTCTGCTATTTCGAAGGCATACAAACTGCTGGGCATGAAGATTCACCAAGGACAGGTCTAGACCACAGTGGGCTCTCAAGCAGACAGTGCGCCGAAATTAGGAGAGTTAGGACTAAGGGAGTTGTGGGTAAACTGTATGAAGAGATGGGGTTGGTGTACATCAGGCTGAAAGTACATTAGGACCAGGCAGCCATTGTTAATACCTGTAAAGTGGCATGATTTCAAACCCATCCTTAAAGTACTGGCGTAACAACACAAAATACTTTGAAGAACTGGTCCCTCATTACGTCCCAACAGATTAGTCCAACTTAACAAATGATCGATCCCTCAATCTCACTAGCGCACAAGCCCATACTATTTTAAATGCGGAATCCAGACTCAAGATCACAACCCAAACATTTCTGAATTGTCCAAATTTAAAGAGGTTTTCTGATTTGCTTTCAACTAAACTCAGCACAAAATTAGGGTATCAACAGACACCTGACAAAGTCACTATCCCTAACCAAATGAATTTCAACTTCCTGTTAAAACGACTTTCTATTAAAGCCAGCACTCTGAAGTAATTAAAAGGCAACTCATATTGCTTTCAACTACTACATAAATGAAACAGTCTCCCTATAATTTTCTCGCCTTGAACCCCTTCACTCGGCGAAGGGTTTTCAGCCTAGTGTCCCAAGTCATCGGATATTTGATCTACCTGTGCAAGGCAAGTTCCATTAATATTTACCAACAGCTTTTGTACATCGTAGAAAAAAAAATATGGTGGTAGTCCGTTTATCTGACTCACATATTCATCCCAGTATGCTCAATCCTCACTTTCCTCTGTACACTTCCCCAGTCGACCCCCCCAATCTTTTTTAAAAACTTTATTTAAATGTCAACACGTCATGACAAGCACAATATACAGAAATACAGCAAGAAAAAAAAAACAAATGAAACGGAATAGCCAAGAAAGCCATGGTAAAAAAAAAAATATATATAAAAATAAAAAACCTGTCCGGAATTGACAAAATATACACTAATAAATCAGTTGTATGACCTAATAAACAAAACGAAGACGACAGAAACAAAGTATGGCACATATCTATAAAGCCCTGCAACCTGCAATTGGCCCAGCTCAACTATACCCATCAACCCTTAGACTACTCCTTGATAGGGGCCCATATCCGAGTGCCAAACTTCCGCCTCTTTTCCCCCCTTAAAAGATAAACAGAGGACTCCAAATTAAACAATGCGAGCATCCTGGCTCTCCAATTAAAAAATGTTGGGGCTTCCGGGCTGAGCCCTTGAAACGTAATGCACAGCCGAATAATTGCCATTGCTACAAACAAGAAAGAAACTGTGTCTAGATCCACCAGCCGTCCCGGTGCACTCACAACCCATTATCTCCAACTCTGGGGAAATTTTAACCGGAATTTTTAAACACTGCATTAATGAAGTACTCAACTTCATGAAGGAATTCCCCCAGATTTGGGCACAGATAGAACATGTGTACTGCATCGGCGGCTTGGAGCCCACAAATGCCACACCTATCGCCCTTCCGCCCCCCCCCCACTTTGCAAGTGTGTAGTACAAATCAAACATCGCCATATAGAATTGCGTCTGTAGACTACCGGAAACTAAAATCTGACTTGCCAGTTCTAAAGCAAACCTAATATCAGCCCCTGTCTAGCAAAATTGTGCCTCCCACTTGGTATTCTGCACATCAACATCATCCGGAAAGCAGGATAGAAAATGCTGATATACTGTGCCTATTCTTGCTTTCTTTCGGGCTAATTCTATTATAATAACCTTTTCAAACTTCGTGGCCGTCTCGTTTTGATATTTATCAAGAAAACTTCTAATCTGAAGATATTTAAAAAAATCATGGGAATGTAGACTGAACTTCTCCCTAATAAAGGAAAAGGAAGCCACTTGCCCCTCCGTGCACAAATCACCAATAACCTTCAAGCCCAATCGCTTCCATCTAAAGATAACCTGGTCCTGAAAAATCAGTGGCAAAATTCTAGCAGCCGTAAAAGGCGTGTAGGTATTAATGTTAGAAATTTCACACTTGCGGCGAATCTTCTGCCAAAACGAGAACATACCCCTGATTACTTTGAACCTTGTCTTTTTAAAATAGCTTGGTTCGAGCACCATCACTAAGATGCCCTTAGCCGCGTCTCCCAAACCTATTTCATAGATAGTAGGTCTTTTGGCTAATGGAACCTCAGCCCTGTCTTCTACTAAAAGTATTCCAAAATGTTGCAACATAGCTGACCAATAATACAATACAATATTAGGAACCGCCCAGCCCCAACGATCTCTAGGGAGACGCATGCATTTAGCCGCCCTATGTGGCAGACTATAGCCCCAGAGAAATCTAGAGCAAATCCTCTCAGCCCTGCTCAGAGACCCTTGAGAAAATTCTAGCGGAATGGTTCTGAACAAATACTTAAAATGCTGGTCCTCCCGAAATTAATGTATGTTACACCGGCTGTACAGCGAGAGATGCAGATGGTCTAATCTTTCATGTTTAGTATTAATAGATTCGACCACTGGCAGAAAATTCAGGTCAGGAATGCTAGCTACTGAGGCAATGATTTTAACCCCCAGATATGTTGCTTCAGTGGCAAGAGGGACATCAGAAGGACACATGAAAGCTGAATGTAAAATCTGCGTCTTATCGACGTTCAATTTGTAGCCTGATGGTAAGCCAAACTGCTCTGCAAGAGTCTTTAAGGTCGCAAAAGCCACAGCAACATCCCTGGCTAAAACCACAATGTCGTCCGCATAAGCCAACGTCTTATAATCTGTGCCATTGACCCGGACCGGCAGAATGTTTGGATCTCCTTCGATTTTAGTAAGGAAAGGGTCGATGTACAGAGCAAAAAGCAAAGGAGAACACGGACAGCCTTCCCTAGTACCCCTGCCGATGTTAAATAGCCCAGTTTCCTGCCCCGAGATGCAGATTGTTGCCGCTGGGGAGATGTACAATGCTTGTAGTGCCCGTATAAATTCAATACTAAATCCCTTCCAGCGAAGCACTGCCCACAAAAAGCCCCAGGATACCCTGTTGAACGCCTTCTCTGCGTCCAACAGGATCACCGCAAGGGAAGACTCTGGCCTGCGCCCAATCCAGCAGGGCAATGACCCGCCTAACATGGTCGGCTGTATCCCTTCCGGGGATAAACCTATGTTGCCATATAGACACTAATGGGGTAATGACTACGGCAAGTCTAGAGGCTAAAATTTTAGAATATATTTTACTCTGTATTAATTAGTGAAATAGGCCGATAAGATGACTGGTTTAGCTCAGGCTTATCTTTCTTCTTAAAAAGAAAGAATAGTTGTTCGCCTCCACGGCTCTGGTATGACACCCCTCTGTGCGCCCCTAAAAACTGATAAGACATCCTGTCGGATTTCTTGAGCGAATGCCCTATAAAATTCTAACAGAATAGCATCCGGACCAGCGGCCAAAGATTTTACTCCCAATTCGACCTCTTCCCATGCAATTGGGGCTGAAAGAGCCTCATTCTGGTCTGTTGTAACTTTAGAAGTATCTATATCCTGCAAAAACCCCTCCCCCACAGACTCAATAAATGCCATAGTCCTCTCTTCCTTATACAGCAGAGTATAAAACTTTACAAAGACATCCATAACCCCCTCCCGAGTGTCCTGAATCCGGCCTTGCTGATCTTGAACTCTACTTATTCCATTTGCCATACTTCTCTGCTGTAGCCGTTTGGCGAGAACTCTGCCAGAATTTTCCCCAAATTCGTACATCATCGTACGGTATTGAATGTATTTTGTAGCCAGGTCCTTCCCAAAAAATTCTAATAATTTAGATTGGACAATAGCCACCGTTTGTTGGCTTTGATCAATGTTATGGCCATCCTTGATATTCTGCGTCAGCTCCATCTCTGCAACCCGTAGCTGCTCAACACGCCCCTTAATCTGCTCCTGAGCAGTCTTCCAGCGATAAGCAGCGAAGCTTAGTCTCCCCCCCCCCGCACTGCAGCTTTAAATGTGTCCCACACTATAGAATCCGATGCGGTCTTTCTATCAATACTAAAAAATTCCGATATCCATTTAGTTATGTGGTCCCGATAAGATTGATCAAATAATAGTTTTCTTTCAAATGTCCATGGTCTGGGAGCTCTATCCAAGTTCTGCCAAGGAAATTCCACAATCAGCGCATTATGGTCAGATAGAATTCTCGGGGGAACTTCAACCGAAGCCTCCCCTACCAACTGATCGGACATAAAAAGTTAATCCAAACACACCATTTTATTATGGGGGGCGGAGTAATAAGCAAAAAACCATGGTCGTCTTTTTTTATGCCTATACCAGACATCAGCCAGTCTGTGCTCAGAGACTAAAGTCTGAAGGGCCTTAAAGACCCTTGGCTTCCTACCCAAATACCTTTGATCACTTAAAAGATAAAAGTTGCCTGCCAAATGAATATTTAAGTCCCCACAAACAATCATTGAATGCGGCCACATTGTTAATTCGACATTTAAGCATTTCTGGATTATCTAGGTTGGAGCCGTAGATCGTGCAGATAGAAATAGAGCTATTATTAATCATGATTTCGGCTACTGCCCATCTACCCGCTCTGTCCTCTTTCGCCCTTTTACAGACCCCAACTCCGCGCCTTAGCAATATGGCCACCCCTCTAATCATAGATGACTGTCTTGTACAGGCTACTAACTCAAACCCCAAGACTTTCAGACACTCCCGCTTTCCCCATGGTACATGTGTTTCTTGTAAACACAAGATATCCACTTGCATAGTGTGTAAGACTTTGAATAGAAGCGCCCGCTTTTTGCCATCATTTAGGCCACAAATGTTCCATGTACTTATACGAAGCCTACCCACCGCCCCATTTGAGCAAATCATAGATCCTAATCTCAGCTCAGCACAAAATACTGCTAAGAAAGCAACACCATTTTTATTCATGAGTTCTGTCATACCCCCGCCACTGATACTGTGATGGTCATGACTACATTTGAAGAAAAAAAAAAAAAAACACACCCCTCCCCACAAGTGGGTCGACCCCCCCAAATCCAAAGATATATCAAACCTGTATTCTGTTCACTCTCGTAGCCAGTGTGTCAATTTCCTGTGCCAAAGGAATTGCACACCTAGATTTCAAGAACCACTTAAGAATTACAGGAATTTATTGCAGGTTTCCAAGATGCAAGTTATAGCAAGCAGTCAGTACAGCCACAAGGGAAGATCACAAAAACAGTCAGCAAAAAGAATGAAGTGGGTCTCTTCGTTCAGAAATTGGGAGTTTCCAGCATTAAAGAAGTTCTGGATCCAAATCATCAGATGTCGCTGGATATGGAAAGCACGCTGGTCAGGTAAGAGAAATTTTGAGCCTGTAGAGCCCTATATGTTATGCAAGCAAATATGAAATAATTTAAGTGTACAGAGGGAACCAATGTGGTCTTTATTGCAGTGCTTTACTTCAGGGGGAACTATTTTAGATTTCCATATTTTACATTGTCTAACAATTACTTTGGATGCTTTACATTTGCTGACTCTTCAACTCCTAAACACCATCTACCCCTGACCCCTCTCTCCCTAAACACAAATCAATCCCAACTCCCCAAAAACACCTCATCACACCTAAACCCCACCCATCCCTGAACCCTAAACACCCCTCACTACCCCTAAACCCCACCCACCCCTGACCCCTTAAAAACCCCGACCATACATAAACTCCACCCATCCCAGAATCCTAAACAAACTCCCTCAGTCTTTAAACACCACCCATCCATGAGCGCAAAAACCACTCACCAATAAATGTCACCAATCCACGAATCCATACCACCATAAACTGCACCCAATCCGGACCCCCCTAAAAACTCTTCACCACCAGTAACCATCACTGAGCCTTAAAAAACCCCACTAGCCCTAAACTTCGCATCCATGAACCCTAAAACCGCTACACACCCCTAAACTATACTCATTATTGAAATCTAAAAATTTCTTATCACCCTTAAGCAGCATTACCAATCATTGAAGCAAAACTTCCTGATTAGTCTTAAACTTCACCCAAATTTAAGTATACTTTTGGATTTTTCCTTTAATACTCAATTGATTTGTATGGACGTAAAATTGTTTTTCCATTATTTTGTTTCTTCAAATATGGCTTTTCAGTTTGTTTTTCGATTAAATCACATACCTCGCAGAAAGCAATTTTATTATTTTCATGAAGTGGAGTGACTCAATAACAGATTTCATGATGCATGGGTCATGTTAATGCATTGTGAAATATAGGTCGAGGATGAATTTGTGATTTTTGCTTTAGGAGAGAAATCTTGAGTTTTTAACATGGATATCCACGACGGATCAAATGCGGTGGAGTATTTATGGAATAAGTATGCACTGTAAACTAATTAATTATATTTTAACCCTAGGTACTGTGGTGTTACCATTATCGCCTTTGTATCCACTCCCCTTTCGGTCTTTCAATGGCTCCTCCTTTGAGATCGACATAGTTCTCCTTTACATCGAATTCTTTCCCCTGAACTACCTTGGTTTTTTCAGAGTTTTCCCTTTTCGCTCAACAGAACCAGGTCTTTGAGAGGAGGCTCTTTTTGATGCAACTGTACCGTGGCGTAAACTGCCAACATCAGCTTTTCCATGACTGACTGTCCATCCCCCCCCCCCCCCCCCCCCTTAGATTGGTGGTCTTCAGGCAAACAGTTTACAGGCCTTGTGACTGGTCTTTATGGGTGAACATGTGGCAACACTTAAGGCAAAACATAAAGGGGAGTTTTATTTTTCTCCATCTCTTACATCACTGATTCTCTCTCCCCCCCCCCCCCCGGCACCTTTTCCAGACCAAGATTTCGAAATTCTGGTTATAAATTCTTTTTCTGGCATGCTATGCCCTGGAGTCAGAGTGCTATACAGTTTCTGTTAGCCTTTAATTTTAGTAGTGGTTTGAGCTATGCAGTGTGGGGTAAGAGTAATTTCTTAACTGAAGAGGGTGCAGCTTACAAAAGCTTGTGGAGGCCAGGACAGACTAGGTAGAGTTCCCCTTCCTATAGGTCTCTGACAATGAAAAACTGCCTCTGTGGGTCTGAAAGAAAAAATGGTCCCCAAGATACCATGTTTTGGACGCTGCGGATTAATTCAGTTCTCCACAACCCAATCTTTGACAGAAACTACTGAGCTGGATCAGAGGACAGGATGTGTATAGATCTAAGCTGCTCTTGATGTTGCAAGTCCTCAACATCTATGAGGGAAGGGCTGAATAAACTTCAAAGTTATCAACCATTAAGCAAGTCTTCAAGGACAACTATGTAGCTGAAAAGTTTCCCCTACACGTAGCAGAACGGAATAGGGGTGGCCTGGTTTGCAGCAGTTTCCCGGTGTGGATGGAGGGCGCACCCAAATACTAAAGTGGTGTCTGGATTGTCCGATTGGAACATGGCCCATAATGTGAACGTCTAACCTGAAGGTAAAGAGCGCTACTGTTTAGTCAGGAGATCCATCTTTTGACTTAACAGGACACTGTTTTGAATGGAGGTTATGAATTCTGGTTTACTGAGCTCTGCCGTCAGGGTGTTGTGGAGGATACATGCTATTAAATGCCGACATCTATATCGTTGTGATGTGTTTTTGGTCTTGTATTGGATATTGTGTTAGGGTTTTCCCCCCCCTCAGTGGTTGGTTGCTGCTGTAGTGATTAAGTTACCCAACCTAATAAGAGACTGCTGCTATGTTTGAGGTTTGTGCAGCATTGCGTTTTAACATGTTCAGTTTCGTTTTGTAATGTCCTGTGGAGCAATGCAGACCGTACAATCTCAGGCGAAGAGACAATTTACCTGTCTGGGTTTGAAAAAAAGGTATGGATAAGTAAATGGACATTCCTTCAGGCCGGAAATCCCCGGTAAAGTTAAAAAGCAGTAAACAATGTTTAAATGGCCATGGGCTTTAACAGTTCAGTACCATTACCACCCCAGTTGCAGCAATGTAAACGGCAGCCAATGCAGTGAAAGCTCTCCTACTACCCCTAAAGGTTCCTAGAGCTCAGATTTCACAGCACAAACATGGAATACATTTGATAGTAACAAGCATCTGAGTAGGAAATAGGGAGAGACATGTGAATACAAGAAAGATACCAACGCTGGAGAACTGAAGTTACCAGGTAAGCAACTAATTTCTTCTCCAACAGTCAATCTTCCATATATTTATATGCTTGAATCCAAATAGCAAGCAATACATAACATACGACTCAAGCAGGAGCGAGGCTCATCTTTACCAAAACAGGATGGGGAAGACTGACTGGCCCAGTACGGGGTCAGCTACTTCGATCACATACAGGCAGAGGTCTTGTAAAGGAAATCTGGTGTACAGTACATACTTCTGGTGGAGTACGCCCTCACTCGCCTCTGCACAAGGTTTCAGTTCAGTGTTGCAGATGGTGAGGCAGGCTGACACCGAGCATGCCATCCCCCACTTTACCATTCAAGGACAGGACACAAAACCTCTGTCCAAAGGACACAAACCTATGTGTTCAAGTATCTGGTCTTTATTTAAAATCGGATGCACCTACAAACAGTTATCAAGTGCACAGATTTCTCAGATAACGATGTTGAATTAGGGGGAGAAGGGCAAATTATTACAGACTCAGTCAAATAAAAGACTGTAGAAACCTTAGGCAAGAACTTTGGGTTCATCCCTAAGATGATTTTGTCTGTGGTCCATTGTAGAAAGGACTCTTACAATTAACACCTGCAATTTCATACTCTCCTCCCTGACGTGACTGCAAGCACTTAAACAGAAATAAATTCCAGTTACCCCTTGTGGATTGCTCTAAGAGGAGACAGCATGAGTTGACTCAGTATATTCACCTCCCATGGCACTGGAGTCATACAGCTGGGAAGGTGCTAAAAAGACCCATCATGATCTCATTCATAATCCTTTGCAAAAATCAAAGAAGAAATAGAATTTTATGTACACCTAAGCCAGGAGACTGCTGCAAGTTTATTCTCACCGATTAGTAGTTCAATTAAATTGACAGTTCCAGTAAATAAAGAAGTTGTGCATGATAGTGCATGAAGATCGGATGTGCAAAAATCGCTTCTGTTGGTGTTGTAAGCCTTTATCGATAATCTGTGGGTGCCTGTGGCAGAATTTTCTGCAGTTTGCTGGAATGTCAAAATGGCCATACGCTAAGTGGTCGGGTACCAGGTAGTCCGGCTCAGCGACTCGAAAACATTAAGTCTCTCTCCTTTGTATCTTGGAAGTGTCTTCAGCCAGAATGTTGGATGTGCAGATCGCCTCAGAAGGTTGCTGTACCCATACTGGTAGGGCTACACTAGTGGAATTAAGATCAGGGAACAGTGATCCGCCTTCCAGAAGTCTATGGGAGAATCAAAATATACTGAAGAAAGGCATGTGTAAAGACACTGAACCATGTGATCAAAAATGCACTTCCCCAAGACTGGTTGCCAGACCCTGCCGGCAGGTTACTGGCATTTTTTATTTTGGCGAGAGTTGAATAGATGTACCTTGGGGAAGCCCATCAGAGGGAAGAGGTAATACAGGTGGTTTTGGTGCAGCTACCATTAAAAGCACTCTATAGGAGCGCAGCTGACTATTATTTGGCACCCTGCAAGATGTTACACTGATATCCACCTTGTTGGAAATAGCCAAGTTCCACAACATCTGTGTCTCTTCTGACAGAGAAAACGGACTTAGTTTCTTCTTGCTTTGTGATGTAGTAAATAAAGGGCGTGTTGTTCATTCGTTGCAATCGACAAGACTTCAATGGAAACACTGATGACTGAATTTGTCAACTGAGTGTTTAAGTCGAAGGAGAGAGCGCTGTAGACTGCGAGGGTGGCAATTTTCAACAGGGCTTCAAAGGATACGGATTACAGCACCATCTTCAGAATTAGTGGATTTTCACTTTTTTGGAAATGTGTTTCTGAAAACATTACATTTTTGCCCTTGAGTGGGTGGCTGCATGTGCATTAAGTACCAAGTGCAATTCTGGAGGCTACATGCTCTTTTTTTTACACCACTTCTTGGAAGTGGTTGATGGGGCACTTATGACAATATTCCCCCAGATGATGAAGCAGCTCCTTTGGCAGGGAGAATGTTGCTTTCCAGCAGGTGCAGTGCCAACCTCTTCACACTGTCCCTTCAGTCTTGGAAGGAAATGTTTTTTAAAATCTCATATGACATGCCTTGTGAGTTTGGTAGAACAAATACACTGTGCATGTGGATTGTCTGTGTCCATTTTGTTCTGCCCACAGCCCAAGCTGTCCAGAACGGCGATATTTACCAAACGTTTTCCATAAAAATAACTCCAGATAGGTTAATATGGCCTGGAGAGTAATTTTAATTATGCTAGAGTAATCACAGTAATTTTGGTAAATCTGTTACACTCTTTGACAAGGCGAGCAGGAAAGTAGCAGGATAGGGTTGCAGAAAGATCAGTGAAGCTCTTCTCGGGAACTCCCTGAAACATGATGTGCAGTAGTGAGCTGAGCTATAGTGTGGCCTTTAAGGGAAAAAGGAGAGGTCACCACATGTTCAGCAAAGTAGAGGTTTACTGTATAAGTGTTTAAAGAAACTAGGATATGAATGACTGCAGGTTATCTACTTAGAGGCTAGTGCTGTTGACTAGCATGGTCCAGAGTAGGCTTTGTAACAAGTGTGAACATCTGTAACGAGCTGGTAAAAACAAAGGTGAGGGTTGACAGGATGGTTAGCTTACCTAGGTGAGGTTGTGTCACAATTTTGTTTTGCGCGCTTGAACTTTTGTCTTCTACCTGATTTTGTAGTTCCTCTGTTGCGTTCTTGGCGGTCAGGTTCCAATTCGTACTTTCTTCGGTCATGTTCCTAGGTTTCCTTTTAGTAGTGAGGGCAGTTCTATGAGAGTTATCTTTGCATTTGTTTCCTTTAATATATTCAAAAGCAATTGAGCATCAAATATATCCGTCCTGGTTGAGATTGAGAAAATAGATGGGATAAAGTGGTTACAAGGTCCTGCACGGGAGCAAATAGAACAAAAATGCAATTGAGGGTAAGACAAAACGCCAGTGAGAGAAACACACGGATGTGACAAACTTGACTGTGTTCTCTTGTTGGATTCCATCTCCTCGAATGGACGCAATATCAATATGCTCAAAGGTAAAGCAAAATGTTTGACAACAAAGTCACGCTTGAAATTGTCAGTGCTTGGGATGCGTTCATTATCAGTGTGGCTCTGGATTAACTTGTGCCCTTTTCATTTCTTTTTCTTGTCCTTCTGATGAGAAGAGGACTCATCCTAATCAACTCGTAGCACTAATTTTGTGCTCACATTTTATTTATAAACCTTGCTTTCTACCATCTTGACCTGCTTAAAGTGGATTATGTGTACTGTCTCCAGATGTACCAAAACATTTCCACAATTATCCTGGTGCCAAGCACATGGGTGGGAGAACGTAGAAGGCTTGGTAATTCAGCAGAAGGCCTATTGAAGCACCTTGAGGGATTTGGCCTGAAAAACCGAATGAGCTCTGTTATGTTCAGTGCAATACAGATCGGGACTCCAAAGGGCCCTAGAACTAGGTCTCCAGTCCTCTGCCTAGTACAAGTGGTCAATGTTGAGCAGGTGAATATGTACAATTCCAAATTTCAATATCCAGAGACGTTATGTAACAAAGTGAAGAGTCTACATCAACACCAGTGCCTTCATCATGAGTCATAACACTGTTACTCCACAGCCTCAGATAACTTTCAAGATAAAAAGAACCAAGTCTTGAAATTCCTCATTGTAAAACAGACACGGCGTGTGCATGTAACAGACCTGAATGAAGCATCATATACAATGCATGAAGCTTGTCAGAAAGAACAGAAGCAAGCAATGGAGCCACTGAAATTACCGTAAAAACAATTCAACACCCGCTGAGGAAGACGAGGGAGTAAAATAAACAGACTATTCAAATAAACATGAAAACCATAGAGAACGCCTCTCTCGTGCCACTTATACGCAGACAAAACAAATATATGTAGCAGGACAGCTGATAGGCTAGAAGACTGAGCAAGAGCACAAGGATGCCCACGAGAGCACTTCCACAGAAAACGCTTAAAATGAAATCTTTTTTTGGGACCGTTCTGGTGCAGTGGCAGATAACCCCAACATGGCTTAGAAAAACCTAAGAGTAAAATAAAGAAAGACCATTTCGAAAGTAAGCTTCTGTACCAAGTGAATCGTGACCTTAAGGATACCGTTGCCTTGTAAGTTATCGAAAAACAATCTGAATAAATCACACAAAGCAATACATACCTTTAAAGCTACCAGAAGTGTTACTGTTTCAACTGAGTAATAACCTCTGTCCACATAGTCTCCCATAAATAGATAATTTGTGTCAGGTGATTTTCCTCCAATTCTAAACAGCTCCATCAAGTCATGGAATTGGCCGTGAACATCTCCACAGACAGTGACTGGGCAGCGTACCTCCTGAACATTGGATTCTTTGGTAAGAATTTCTTTTGCCTGAAATGACAGAAAAGTAGCAATTTTAATAATAACAAATGTCTGTTAACATGCTGTACAGATAAATGCTCATAATCATGGTCTTTCCTTTCCAACAGTGCTTAACAAGAATCATCAAATGAATAAATTTCTAGGCTAGTAAAACAAGTGGCCTTCACAGCAGTGGCCTTAAGCACAATTTTATTTTCAATGTAATGGCACAATCAAACAAGCCAAAGCCAATATGTTACGTCAGTGGGCAAGCAATCCGCTTTATCAATTTCTCTTAGCCATGTAGTACAGCAGTTTGGGCTGTTGAGCAGCAATGCTGAAAGTTTGAGAAACAAGCAGTGGAAATGCAATAGGTCTCGCATTTGCTGGAGCTAATCACATTGTAAACGGCAATGTTTTTTTATTTATCCTTGGGGTTTTATATAGAGCGAACTTAACAGCCTCAGTTGTGAATTTCGATTCATCAAAGTTTTGTGAGCCCTGAAATTTGCACAAGTAAAGTGCTAACAGTATAAATATGGGCACAGTTTAACAAACGAAGCCACTGCAATACAAGAGCAAAGGTGACCGAGTGACTGCTTCTGGGTTGACGGAGTTGCTTACAGTCACTGCCCGTTAAAGCTAGCTAGCCCGCTACTATGAGTTTATCAAACTTAATGCTATGTTTTCTTATGTTATGCTAGGTTTTGTTGTGTTTCGTGATGCTATGCTTTGTTTTGCTATGCTATGCTTCGTCGTGCTTTGCTATGCTTTGTGTTATGCTATGCTTTGTTGTACTTTGCTATGCTTTGTTGTACTTTGCTATGCTTTGTTGTACTTTGCTATGCTTTGTTGTACTTTGCTATGCTTTGTTGTACTTTGCTATGCTTTGTTGTACTTTGCTAAGCGATGCAATGCTTTGTTGTGTTTTATGCTATGCTTTGTAATGCTATGTTATGCTATGGATTGTTATGCTATGCTTTGTTATGCTATGCTTTGTTATGCTATGCTTTGTTAGGCTAGGCCATGTTATGTTGTGTTAGGCTGTGTTATGTTAGGCTAGGTTGTGTTGTGTTTTATGTTATGTTTTTGTTTTGGTTTGTTCGGTTATGTTTTGTTATGTTACGTTATACTGTTATGCTATGCTATGTTATGATTTGTTATGTTATTTTGGGTCAATCTGAGCTATCATTAATGCAAGGAGACATTTGATACTTTTGGAAAGCACGCGCTACAACTTGAAAGCTCGGTTCATGTGCTCCATTGATTGCAACTAATACTTGTGAGTATTTAACATGCTGACGGATGAGTACTTTTGTGATCTGGAATCCAAGCCAATAAGTCATCAGTGCACAACTGCATTTAGGTATGAGGGGAAATTTAATTGCTGCAGGAAAACAGTCTGCCGGGATCCTTCTGTCCTCCCCGTGACCCCGTGCGCTTCTAAGCTCTGTGCCTGCTTCACAGGTGTCGTGAAGACTTTTCTTATCTGCTTGTTAAATAAACAGATAAGAAAAGTCTTCACATCAGCCATGAAGCAGGCGAGCCACTCCAG
Organism: Triturus cristatus; assembly: GCF_964204655.1. NCBI lineage: Eukaryota > Metazoa > Chordata > Amphibia > Caudata > Salamandridae > Triturus > Triturus cristatus. Next base: position 1,097,401,311 of record NC_140581.1, read on the forward strand.
GTGGGCCGGAACAAAAAGCCAAAAGGAGGCACGACAGAAAGCTCATTTGCAATGGCAGGCCACCGTTTACCATAAACGGTGACGCCAGCCAATGGAAATGAGGGGTGGGGCTTAAAGCCTTTTTCTGAAAATCCTCTCCTACAAAATCTCTCGTGGAGACGGAGCAGAGCTTTGCGCTGCAACGCAGGTGAGACCTAAAAAAAGAGCTAGGACTCAGCCTGGGCTGACAGAGCAGTGATCTGTTTTCTTGGTATGCCATCAGTGTCTGCCTTAATTAGCTCACGTCAGAGCTGAAGTTTGCCAGTTTACCCCACACAAAGACAGCCCCAAAAAGGCCATGCAAAAGTACAGAGGCCAGTATTGTCTGCATCTTTGTAGCATCTCAACACAAGTTGGCATGACTTGGGTGCTTTTTTCCTGGCAGAACAGGATGGGCCAGCAACAAAGAGAGTGGGTTAGGAGGTGGATGAGACAAGTAATAACAGGTGAGGGGCAGACTAGAGATGCAACCAAGCAGGAGGAGGGTGGGTGGACAGGGGAAGCAACAAAGCAGGAGGAGGGTGGGTGGACAGGGGAAGCAACAATGCAGGAAGGGGGGGGGGGGGGTGGGGTGCAAGTAAAAGGTGGAAAGGTATCCCTGAAAGTAGCAAGCAGTGTAAGAAAACTGGGCATGGAAAGCAGTACTTTTGCCATGTTCCAAGGTAGGGACAAATGCATGAACAGGAGGTAGAGCTGGCACTCGCTGATAAAGCCAACCAATGGAAAGCAATAGGTGAACCCTAAGCCCCCTAAGTCTCACAAATGTCAGCATATGTGCGGTCTCAGGTGAGTTCTTAAGTATAGCTAGTTGGGGGCTGGAGAGGGGCAAACTGTCAAAGAGGCGATGGTGCCTGCTAAACATACTGAAAAGAATAAAACCCAAACCCAAAACATCTGTGGCCCACTTGAGGGGACACAGCCTTTACCTCACAGGTGAGTACCACTGAAGTATGTGTACGCAGTACTTCACCACACAGATATTTGTTCTTACTTTGTTTTTGTAGGAAGCTGGCTCTGTATATAATATACCAAAGTAAGGTATAGTGTGCACAGAGTCCGCCTAGTGGATCACAAGAGGCATAGCAGAGGCTAAAGTAGATAATGCCTTGCTCTCTTGTGGTAGTGTGGTTAAGCCGTCAGGCTTACCAGAGGGTAGTGTTAAGCATTTGTTGTACACACCGAGGCAAGAAATAATGTCACATACTCAATGATTGAACCCAGACCAATTGTTTTTATACAAATGTGTTACTTTTTTTTTTTTTTACTAGAACCAAGAGTGGCTCGCAGGTAAGTGGTACTTTCAATACAATACTTTTCAAGACACAGCGTGTACTGGTTTTGTAGAAGCATACAAATTACTTTGCAGTCCAGAAAATGGGTTGCAAGCGCTTTAAAATACTTGCAATTGCTTAAGAATTCTGTTTTGTTACTTTTCTACTTCTGTACAATACAAACTAATCATGCAGTTTGGGTATCGATGTTCATTAGCAAGCAGGTGAACTCATTTAAAGACTAAATTACTTTGCTGCAGTACAAGACTGGGTCAACGCCAATTATTTGAGTAAAAACCCACCATGCAATCCTCTGGAGGAAAAAGCAGCGTTAAGTTTACAGGTAAGTAAACTGTTTTGATAAATGAGTTTTGGGGGGAGAACAAAGGTTCAGTTCAGCACTCTAAGTGCACCACCAGCAGCACTAGGGTGGCTGGGTGCAAATGGGCAAAAAGTTATCCAATGGAGCTCCTTGGTTGGTAGCTGCTCACGGGCAGGGCACGCAGATTTGGGAAGCAAGCTCCTGTGTTAAGGTAAAGGCAATGGTGGTCCAGGTCAGCACAAAGTCTACACTACAAGCGATTCCGGGGCGGGAACGGTGCAGGTTGCTTAGGCGGTGTTGGGAGCCCAATGCTTTTGTATGAAGGTTGCCGGTCGGGGGAAAAGACTGGAAGAAGGGAACCAACGAATGGAGGGTGAAGTTGGGAAGTTGCTGCTGGACACCAGAACACAGTCGGTCGGACACCCCACAGCTGGAGAAGTGTGGCTCAATGGTTAGAGCGGCAGACCCTGATGCAGAGGTCTGGCCCGGACCAGGGTTCAATTCCCGCCTCGGCGGGTCTTGGGCTCAATTTCCCCGGACCCGATAATTCTCGCCTCAGTGCCTATTCTAATCATGGGTCCCCACTCTGCAACTTTGGGCAATAGCTTGCTTAATCTCCACAACGGCCCCAAAAGCGCTAGGATGCCTGGCTTCACCTTGGGGGTGCCCAGGAGTGGGCACTTCACAGGGAAAGGCCAGGAAGGGTTCCACAGTGGTATGTGTACAGCGCCTGAGAGACCATTTCGGGGGGGGGGGGGTGGTGCGCTATATAAATGCACTACATTTACATTTCACAGCTCAGGGGCTGCGGATGTAGGGGTGTCTTTTTGTGTCTGGGTCTCACTGTTTCTGGTTGCAGTTGAGGGGACCCTTCAGGATGAGGATGCAGGCATAGAGTAGGAGTCAGGCTGTGGGCATCAGGTACGGAGTGGTGAGGACTCGCAGTTCCGGCAGGACCTGGAGTCCTGGCTTGGGTTGCTGTTGGACAATTTCGGTGTCCACTGGAGAGAAGTCTTTTTGAAAGGCAGGGCAGGTCCCGGGGTTCTTGGAGGCTGCGGACTGCAGGACTCTCCAGTTTCAACATGCAGGGATTCCGAAGGAGGAGACAGGCCGGTAGGGCTGGGGCCAACGCAAGTGTCATCTTCTCTGCAGCACAGCTCTTCGGTCTTTGTCTAAATGAATCTGAAGAGGCAAGGTTCAGGGGTGCCCCTAAACACTAGATTTAGGGGCGTTACAGGGGTGTGTAGGTCAGGACAAATGGATACCTTCATGGGGTGTCTACACCTAGTATGCCACCCTCCAGAGGGAGGGGGGGCATAGGCCTCTTCCTGGTTGGAGGAGTCCACTTATCTTCAAGATGGAGGGGACTGAGATGTGTGCTTCACTTCGCCTCTCCCACCGGAGGGGTGGGGTTCAGAATCTGTGGGGAACAGTTTTTGATAGCAGCAAAAGGCTGGGAGTAGCTAACAAAAGCAGCAGGCTTTTAAGCTTCCCCTTCGTGGAACATGCCCATCCTGGGAGGTGAGGCATAACACCTCTGCCCAGGATGGGCTTTGTTTTAGGACCCAGAGAGCGGAGGCTTTCTACAGAGGGGTCCAGAAACCGGTCTGGTGGTGGCAGATGGCTGGCAGCCAGTCAGGAACACGACCAGGGATGGTAGTTTTTCAGAGGGCATCTCTTAGAAGCCCTCCGAGTGCATTTTACACTTAATTCCACACTGGCATCAGTGTGGGCTTGATGTGCTGAGAAGGTTGGTACCAAACTTCCCAGTTTTCAGTGGAGCGAATCTGGGGCTGTGGAGTTCGTACAACTAACTTCCAGCCCCTATATTCAAAATGGCTTCCCTGCTATTACAATGCCTGGGAATGGCACAGACACTGTAGGGACAAGTGTTCATGCAGCTATGCCCTCACCGGTGGTATGGTGCACCCTGCATTTAGGGCTGCAAGGCCTGCTAGAGGGGTGACTTGCCCATGCCACAGGCAGTGCTGGGAGGCATGGCACCCAGGGATGGGTGCCATGTCTACTCTTCAGTTTAGTCTGCACCAGAACACCCAGCCTACAGTGGCACTGTGTGGGTGTGCAGGTGAGGGGTCTCGGAGGGTGGCATAATACATGTTGTAGCCTTAGAGGCCCTCTCTGGTCACAAGGCCTTTCGTACCAGGGGTACCTTTAACAAGAGACTAACAGGTGGCCCAGAGGTCTGCCAATTGTGGAAACAAAGGTACTCTTTTGGGAAAGAACACAGGCCCTGGGAACCTGATTGGCATGGACCCAGGGCACACTCAAGTTGGCATCAGGAATTTGGTAAAAAGTTGGGGGGATAACCATGCCAAAAAAAGGCACTTTCCTACAGTTATTTAAAAAGCTAAATTAGCGATTTTATGGTTTAGGGATGGGTAAAGGGAGGTGAGGGGAAAATGAAGGGTGACTTGAATGTTCATTTTGATGTGGTGCGGCCTCTCAGTGTACAGTATGGTATGGCTATTTTATAGTAAGGACTGTAATTTTATTGCATGGTCTGTTACATACACATACATTTAGGCATGCATCAATAGCACCAGTTGGAACAATTTGCAAACATGTTACTAACAATAGCTTTTCCTAATTAGGAAGGCAACTTACACAGACTGCAAACAAAACGAGGATGAGTCCAAAACAAATGCACCGTTCGTGAATGCAGCAACATGTACCTTTACTACAAAATGTGTTATGCAGCTCAAACAAAACCTTGCGAAGAAAAAGCAGCTTACTGGAGAGGAAAGGTTTGAAAAATCTGGAAAGCAAACAATGGGTCAAGGGACGAGTGGGACCAAGCCAAAAAAAAAAAAAAACTCAAATGAATACACACTCATCCCCCCCCCCCCTAAAAAAAAGTAACAATTACAGCGCAAGCAGCATGTAAAAACACTAATCAAGAATTGAATCAGTACTTGGTTCATGCTCGAGAAAAAAAAAACCCACAAAAATTCAGTTAAATAAAATAAAGAATAGACTGACTAAAAATAGACAAAGCAATTATTTTTGCCTCTGCAGTGTCGCGCCAGGCGAGACCTAAAAAACTGGGCACCAAGTACAGGGCCACAAATTGAGTAATTCTGATGACTCATCTTTTTAAAAAAAAGCTCTGGAACCAATGGATATCAAGTAAGGGCCCCAAAATGGATGGACTGTGAGAGAAGTTTTACCAAGTACCATCTAAAAGAATAGGAAATGAAAGAAGCTGGTACAGAGAATAAAATACATTTACTGACAGTAAAAAGAGAAAATAAAAGCAGCAACCACAGCCCAAAAATCTGAGTGTTATTGATAACACGCTTATAGTAGTAAATGCTGACCCACTAGCAAAAAGGAATACTAAAGAAAGTAGTGGAGGAAGGGAAACCAGGACATAAAATCACAAACAAGCTTGAGTTGACAGGAAGGTTAGGGTGCACAGACTGGTCTGAATACCAAGGTATGCAAAAAGAACAGTTGATGGACAGAATGCAGAACAAGGTCATACATTCACCCCAGTACTGAGATCTGGGCCTAAATCCTTCGTTTGTTTGCTCACAGGAACAGCTTGGCAGTTTGGGCTGGACTGTTCCCATGAAGCACAGGGTCAAGATTGATTTGCATATAGCTGGGTCTGAACTGAGGTAGCAAAGTGAGCTAAAGAATCATGATGGATTTAACTCCGATCTGTGACTGGGGGGTGAGTGTCTGAAATGTTTCAGCGCTCCGTCCATCTCCTTGTGGTTGAATACAAAGGTATAGGCCCAAAGTACGGTATAGGGACCGCACATTTACATAAATCAAACAAAACAATGTCACAAAAAATTTAGACAGAAAAGGGTCCATAGGAAGACTTAAATGCAATACAATCAGAGTTGACAGTCGTGGTGATAGAGGGGATCTTACCCTTGGATGTAAAAAGGTCATAAGAAAGCAGTAACTAATTTTAACTGGACAAGCACTGCAGATGTGGACCTGGCAGTGGTTGAGCCTTACTCGATTCAAATACTATTAAAGGGTGGCCATGATGAAACATATGAAACTTTCTCTACCAAATACTCAGAGACAATAGCGTAACCGTGGAGCCACTTTATGCATTTTAACAGAACCCAGCTCTTTTAAAAGGGAAGGGTTGCTTTAAGTCCGTATGATTGGCTATTAACATGTGGATATCCTTGCAGAGTAATTTTGAGATATTTAAGCTTACCTTCAACTCATCATCTAATATGGTGGTGTGCAGCTTTCCCTTCTATTTTTAGGTCTCGGCTGCGAAAGGCTGCGCTTGCGCAGTCTCGCTCCGAGATTTAATGAGTTGGAGTGACTTTGAGAAGAGGGGCTTGCACCCGCCCCTCTTCTCTCCTGTTCTCCATTGGCTGGCCTCTTAAATGCTGGCCAGCCACTGGAGAAGAGGTCCAGTCACTCCGTTGAAGCCCCGTCCTTTTCGGATCGGGGGGCGTGTTTTTTGCGAGAAGTCTCAGGGAGGAGACAACAGCAAAACACGCCCCCAAATCCGAAAATGAGGCTCCCTTTCTCCGAGGCATTTTTTGCTGTGCCTCGGAGAAAGGCGGTGGTGTCCGGCAGCATCAGGTTCGTGCAGCTGCAGCTTCCTCCTTGTTACCTTTTCTGAGGCGGACAACGCATGATATAGTCAGAGGTAAACGTCAGGGAATACAAACCGAAACCGCACATCGGAGACCTGTCTTTTGTGATCCAATAAGAGAAGAGACGGGTGTGTTTGCGGAGCTTCTCACGTGTTTTACATTTTCAGCAGCAACCAATGGACTGCAGGCTTTCAGCCAGTCCGAGCAGGCCCGTTTTATGAGGCTTGTTAATGCGCAAGTCTTCATGGCTAGTGTTTCTGTCTTGAGATAGTTTAGCGAGAAAGATGTGAGTTTACTGCTTGGTGACCTCTGTCTCCCTACTGAGCACGCTATTGGGGTTGTATAGGCGCATGGCTTGAAGGTCTGCGGCAGCCTATGGTTTTTTAGGTCTCGGCTAGCGATGGCTGCGCTTGCGCAGTCTCGCTCGCGAGACATAATGACATGGGAGAAGAGGGGCTTGAACCCGCCCCTCTTCTTCCCTGTTCTCCATTGGCTGGCCTAGTAAATGCTGGCCAGCCATTGGAGAAGAGGTCCCGTCACTCTAATCCTGCCCCGTCCTTTTCGGATCAGGGGGCGTGTTTTTTGCGAGAAGTCTCAGGGAGGAGACAACAGCAAAACACGCCCCCCAATCCGAAAAGGACACTCCCTTTCTCCGAGGCATTTTCTGCTGTGCCTCGGAGAAAGGCGGTGGTGTCCCGGCGTCCGGACGCATTTGTTAATTGCCAGGTCGCGCAGGCCGCCGCTCCTTTGTTTTTCATGTAAACAAACATGGCGTCCTGCCTCCTGGGAGGCTTGGGTTACAGGGGAGTTAAGAGGTCACCCCGACGCTCGCGACTGGTTGGACAGCGGTTGAGTCGCACACCAGGTTTTATAGTAGTGACGGTGTCGGGGTGGTCTTGGGACAGTCCACCTGTCCTCGCTAGCACCACGGCCTCAGATGAAACGCGGGGAAGATGAGGTTGTAAACTGCAACTGTCAGGGCTGGGGGAGGGGCTTTGGTTACGTAAACAGTGAAGCTCTTATTTAGACTGGAAATAGTGTATACATCGGCAGCGCTCTGTTGGGAGGGGGCGCTGTAGTTATCTCAGTAGTCAGTGCCTCTCCTGTGATAACCTCCTCTCTGACCCTGGGGTTGTAGGGGCACAAACACGCAGCTCTCGGGGTGGGGGAGGCATTGGTTATTTAAAGACCGCTCACGTGATGGTATAGTGTCTGACCTGGGCATTGTTCTGTTTAGGGGTGCAAACCAGCAGCCTTCCGGGTGGCATTTACAGGGGTTTCAGCGGCAGTGGATTTTACCCATCTCTCGGAAGACTGATTGGAATTGCTCCACGGTTTCCCAGGTCCACCCATTAGTTCACTCCCGGGTATTTTCTTAGCATTCTGGGACTTGTAGTCCTGGGTTTATACAGGGACTTGAGGAAGAAAACGGGAATGGACTAACTATTCACGCATGGCCCTGGGAAACTTGACAACATCTGTAAATTGGAGGGGTGGGGGGGGGGCAGGTCTGTCAGGCTCCAATTGGATCACGTCTGTAGCTCAGGTATTTTTGTTGCTCTCAACGGGTTGTGAAACCCGCTTATCTCGAAGAGGTACACCCCACAGGCCGCACAGCGTTGTGGCGGTGAATCACCGATTGTGAGGCTGTCTGGAAATGATTTTAAGTTTTGGTTACAGAAAGAAGTTCAGTCTGATAACTCATGTGGGGTCACAGGCCGCACAGCGTTGTGGCGGCGAATCACCGATTGTGAGGCTGTCTGGAAATGATTTTAAGTTTTGTTTACAGAAAGAAGTTCAGTCCGATAACTCATGTGGGGTTTGCTTATTTTTAGGTTGGGGAAACTGCTGCATGTGCATTTCTGGTTTCAGGTTCTGCAAGCCTCGTGGCTAGTGGCATTGAAAACTAACAGTGCTATTTTATGTACAATAACATATTCTTCAGTGCTTGTATTTGTCGGGGAAAGGGTTCAGAGAGCCACTGGACCTTTACCATATCCCACTGGCTCTGTAGAGGCCCCAGGCCTCTAAATGCACCATTCTCACATTGGGGGTGATTCTGACCCAGCCCAACGGGCCTGTCCGACTTCCACAGGCATTTGTCTGGTATGCCACGGACTCGGTCCCAGCCCTAACAGCCAGTCTACATTGGCACAATGCTGGCTTTGCTGCAGGTGTACCCACCTTCCATGGGCTTTACTCGGCCTGACGTTGCCCAGGCCTGCCCCAGCCCTTTTCTCTTCCAGTCGCAGAGGCACCCATTTTGCATGCGACTGGCATACCTGGCATGGCGATGGCTTTGTAGCAGCCTACCGACTTTTCTGTGACGTTTATAATTTCAGAAAGTTTATATCCCAAATTACTTGTTTTGCGTCTTTCGGTTACATTACAACAAATAAAGCTTCTAAAAAGTCCACTGGAAACTAAGTGCAGCCGAATATTGTACTTCCCACAAACTTGTATCTGTGGGGCAGTATGAGAACTTGTTGAGCCACCCCCACCTCTGTACTGTACTCTCTCTTGAACAGAACGAGACTTACCTCCTGGTATGGCCTGACAGGTTCCCTCCCCCAGAGATGGCGACAGCAGCAGGTGCGTCACGTGGCCCAAGGGAGCGGTTCGTTAACCCTCTCGGGCCCTTTGCTTCAAGCGCGGCAGCTAGCAGGGACTTGTGATGTGTGGGGAGGGGAGCTAGAAGAAAGGAACCGGTGACCCCGCGGGAAAAATAATATATTATCAGATTCGAAAGTGAAATGCAAATAAAAGGAAATGGCAAACGGAGGCAGTAGCAGCCAGTGTGTCACGGACTTCAGTGCAAGGAAGGGAACGGGCCCCATGGCCGCTGTTGGTAAAATACAACAATAATTAGGGTTTAGTGGGCCCCTCTAGGCGCAGATGCCACCACACCTGCTGCACCAATGGAAGGTGCGCCCTGGGCAGAATCGTGACTTGCCTGTTTGTGGAAGGCACTTGTTCCTTTGAACCCCGAGAAAATATGCTGAGGTGGGAAAGGCAGATACAAAATCTATGCTCGTGTATTCGTGGGTCTGGACTACGGGTTTTTGGAGGGTGGGGGGGACAGCCAACAGTTCTTGAGCCGTTCCCTGTAAGACCCTAAAGATTCTAATCTATATGGACAAATTAAGCCCACTGTGAGACTCTGTGTCTGACCTTCACAGTGCCTTTATGTGTGCGCCTAGAGTTCACAGCTTTCACGAGGAGCTCCTAATAATGCTGGGTGACGAGTATCCGGGTGACTAGCGTTGGCACCCTGACACTGACTTGTATATGGTCAGATTTCTTCTTGGCGCTGAGGAAGTGACATGCATCTGTCGGATTTATATAATTTTTTTTATTTTATTTTTTACAAAAGATGTGACATTTATCTCAAGGGGTCTTCTGGTAGTGGTGGGAATGTGACGCGCATCAGGGTGGATTTCCTCTTGGCAGCTGGTATGTGATCTCCACCTAGGGATTGGCTTTTGATAGCCTTGGGAGTGTGACCATGAAATGAGGGATTTTCTTGTTGGCTCTGGGTGTGTGATGTGCACTGGTGTGGTTTTCCTTGGCTGGTTATGCTATATTCTTTGGAATAGTGTGCATGTTGGCAGTAAGTCTGTAACTTTCATTCATGGTGGTAGAGCAGTTTGACATGCATGCACCAGCGTGGTTATTGTGTTGGCGCAGAATATGACATTCATCTGTGATGGATGATCAGTAACATTCCTACAGGTGGCCTTGCTGTTGACACTAGGTGTGTGGCATGCTTTCGGGTGCTTTTTCTATTGATGATGGGTTTCAGTCGGAGCTCGCTCTCATGGCAGTAGATGTGATGTTCATTGGTGGTGGGCCTCAGGCGGTAGGTGACTGCCACCTTTCTGAGGTCCTTCCAATAAGAGACCTGTGTAACTTTAAACAACAGTTGCCCCCTCCTTCTGTGTGACGTTCATCCAGGTGGTCTTCCTTTGGTTGTTTGATTAGTGGCTTACACACACACAGGTGCACTCATGACCTCTGTAGACACCGCTCACCTGGGGGTTTGTATCCGATACTCCTCTTTTCTTTTGGCAATGGGCAACTATTGGTGATCGGTGATCTTCGACCCAGAGTGGGCGTAGTGGTTTGTTGTTCAATGGATGCTTACAGGGGACTTGGGGCTAAATGGAGCACCCGCATAGTCCAATCTGACATAGCAGTGCTGGGTGCCCTTGTGTTGATGTGAAAGGCACGCTACGCCGAAGACTCTAGTTAAACAAGCATTTACAATGCAACGGTCTCGGCATTGTTAAAGTTGGAGCTATTGGCATTGCTCATGACAATGCCGTTTCTTTAAATGTTTTAAAAACAAAAACATTAACAAAAATAATGTCATGAGCAATGCCAATAGCTCTAACTTTACCAATGCCGAGACCATTGCATTGTAAATGCTTGTTTTTGTAGCGGTAGAAATATTTAGAGTTTATCCGTAGACTCAGGGGAGAGGCCTTGTACCTACCTGCTTGAGATTTCAAACAGGCATCCTTCCTCGCAAGTTATTACACAACGCACATCAACAGAACCATGCGGGAGGATTCAGATACGGTGAGCCTTGGTTTTAGCGGTCTGCTAGGAGGTAGCCCTTTAGCGTCGTTCAACCCATACTCTCCAGCTCAGGTTCTTCCCGAAACACTCCACACAGCCCTGCTTGTGTTGAGGTTGAGTAGTCTCGTACACTGCCTATACTCTCCGCCTCACATCACCCGCCCTTAGACGAGCTTCTGCTGGGCGCCAACTTGAAGGGCACAGGCTTGTAAGTAGGTACATTTGTTTCAGATACGTAGGGGACAACTTTGTGTTTATTTTCACCCTCTTGTCTTCTCTTTTATTGTGTTAGGATGCGAGGCCCTCAGCCCTTTTTAAGTCTGTAGGTAAATGGGAGGAAAGATGATGGGGTGTTTATTACCTGGCCATAAGGGGCAGTGAAAACTGTTCAGTCTGTCGCTGTGTCGACGGAATACTCATTCATCCAAAATCTAAATCAACCCCTTGGTGGTCGCCATGATGTACTTTTGTCACAAAAACTTTTGTCAGAGGAAAAGGCTTCTACCCCCATATATGACATGTTTGTGTGCTGTACAGCTTGTGCCTTGGTTTGAGTGCTTGGAATTGTGGGCCATAACATTGACTGACACTCCTGAGCCAGTGAGGGTGGTGACCATCGTCCCTTATCTGTATATATCGCTATGGTTATAGGTTGAGCCATCCCCCCCGAATTGTTTATGTATGACGTGAAGATGTCCCCATCTTCCACATCAAAATCACTACGAGCTATCAACATGCAAATTGATTCTGCTTGTTTCTCGGTTCTTAATAAGATGATCCGTAATGATGAGAATGTGTACACTCATACTGTTTGCCCCCATCCTCGTCCTCTACTTTCTCAGATTCATGCGAATTGATTCATTTTCCTGTGCGTAGAGCATGGCTTTCCTTAGGTGGGATATTTCAGGGGCAGGTGAGGTTCCTTGCACCACTTCCTGCAGGGCTGGCTTTAGAGTTGGTGGCACCCGGTGCGACACTGTTTGTTGGCGCCCTGTTGTATTCTTCCCCTCCCTTGGTACGTTCCTTCCACCCCCGCTGTATGGTGCAACTCGCAACACCACATCCAATGAAAAAGTGTTTGTTTCAGCCAATCGCGAGTGACAGTAAAATAGCTGCAGCCTCCAGCAATAGAACGACGATGTGTTACTTCTAAAGCCAATCCTTTGACAAGATTCAGCCTAACCAAGCCATGGTTATCGTGCTTTCCACCACGATGAGAATTTCGTTCCTCTTTCTTCATTGGTTATGAGACCGGGGTTAAACCAAGGATGATCATGGTAGGACCAGAGTAAAAAAGATGAGGTATTGAATTTAGAGTCCCATGTAGAATTAAAACGATATTTTGTAGAACTTGAGGTTGGTGCGATAGAGAGGAGGGACAGTCTAGGCACCGAAAGAAGGGGGTAGTTACTGGTTAGTGAAAATCTCGAGGTGACGAATTACATGCGCCAGTGGGGGAGAGACAGTGGAACAGATTTCTGATCCTCAAGCAGTAAGTGATCTGTTTCAGGACGTTAAATTATCGAGTTTGGGTTTAGTGTTGTGGTTGTATTTATTAAAGCGCTTCATTTCCCAACTTAAGCGCTGAAGTGCTTTAACAGACTGGCACACGCTCCTTCACTGGTCTTCTTACAAAGAATGTGGATTTATAGAGTGACCTATGTATGAAATGTTTTGGTGTTGTGATAACTAGAGTTGTGCTGTGAATCTGTTATGCCATTGGACTCCTAGTCAAGCGAAAGAGTGAAGGTGGCTCTGTGTGTGGGTGCACATGCAATAGGTCTCGCATTTGAGAGTGATTAAGCTATTGACATTGTAAATAACAATGCCGTTTCTTTAAATGTTTTAAAAACAAAAACATAAACAAAAATAATGTCATGAGCAATGCCAATAGCTCTAACTTTACCAATGCCGAGACCATTGCATTGTAAATGCTTGTTCATAGCTGTTAGCATAAGAGAAGGCTCAGAAGTAGGGTAGGGGCGAAAATAAAGCATGCTCGAATCAGGATGAGATTAAAAACCACATTAAAAATAGAAAAAGTATAGCAGTAAAAAATGTTTTTTTAAAAAGTCCTCATACCCCCAACGTGTCTGCAATTCTAAGACCGCCATACCCAGTTCTAGCCGCCACTCGGTCTATTGCATTCATGTGGTTTCCACCGCATTGTAGCTAGCCGGCCAGGCTGTAATCTTAAGCGGTACCATTGGAGTAATCATTGCTCTTATGAGTGATTCAACAGCTGTTACCTCTAGTCCAGACCATCTAAAACTCACCCCAGACTGCAGACTTCCTCTCCGGAGAGCCTTCCATACACATACGGCAAGTCCATTAAGCCGCCTTAATCCAATCGATTACATTCAGGTGTACAGGATCAATCCAGTGTTTACAGGTCTCCCTCCTTGCTAGTAATATGAGGTAGAAGACGAGACCAATTTGGTCCCTACTTGATGAACTAGATGTGATGTTATCCACCCCCAATAGGACTAATATGGGGTTTAGTACAATGGCGACAACCAGGATCGCTTAAGATGGACTCGATATTTGCACAAAATGACTTTATTCCAGGACAGGTGAAGAAAACATGTTCCTCGTCCACTTTCATAAAGCTGCATCTTCTACACCTTGGGCATGGCTGTGTGCGGTGAGAATCAATGAGAGCTGATCGATGGTAAAAAAAAAAAGTGTTTTGCTTTAAGATTGCAGGCTTAATCTAGTACAACAGTTAGAGAGTTGTCCCATATCCGTTGAATATCCACCCTCTGGAAAATATCCTCTTAGATTGTGTATGGTGCCAACAAGTTTTTATCCTCAGAGCCCAGGAGCTTCCAAAACCTTTAACCGAACCTTAGGGGGTAATTTAGCCAATCTCCCTGCCAAAATGCTCATAAACATTTTGTAATCTGCACTTAGCAAGGAGATTGGAAGATAGGAATCTTATAGAGCTCGGAGGGTATTGCATCGGGCCGGCAGCCTTTCCTCTCTTTACTCTTCGTAGGGGAGTCCTAATTTCCTCCTCAGTTATCTGGGAATCCATAGGTTCTCCAACTTCCCTTGTGAGCCTCAGGAGCCGGACACCTTCCAACCAATCTCTAAGAGTCTCAAGATCAGGATGAACTTCTTCCATATACAACCCATTAAACGATGATACCACAAGATTCTGCATATCCTCAGCCGTGTTTGCAACATCTCTGTGCATTAATTACCAACTCCCTAATGAAATGACTAGACCTCTCTGCCCTTGCCTTCCATGCTAGCAATGCACCTGTTTTCCCTATATTGAAATGGTTTCATACACCCTGCTTGCCCTTCTCTCTCTCTCTCTCTCTCAACACCTTGCTTCCAATTTGAGCTTGTAATTTAGCCTGGCTTAGGTTTACTCTTAATTTGAGCTTGTAATTTAGCCTGGCTACAGTTTACTTGATAGTCCCTCCCAGATGTTATTAGAACAAGCATTTTGCTGCTACATCTCTGCTTCCAATGCCCCCACTCTCTCCTCCAATCTACTAATCTCCGCCATTTCCACCCAATTTATACCATGTACCAGACTTTAACACCCCTCGAATGTAGGCTTTGAAATTGTTCCAGATCACATTCATTAAGACCTCTAAATAATTTTTTTCAAAGTAGTAACTGCATCGGGAGCCAAGAGTAGAACAGTTTAATGTCCACATTGTGTTGCTTTGCCCTCTAAGGCCACCAAGCGTCCTGCTGACTGCAGCATGGTCTGAAATATGTTCTGGCAGTAGACTAACCTCTTAGTTCCCCAGCCAGGACTTGGTCAACCAAGATGTAATTCAATCTAAAGAAGTGTCCATACTTCTTGCTATGGAAAGTATAGGCTATTCTTGAGCCCATTAAATATCTTCAGCTATTCACCCGCCCTATATTATGGAGCATATTCTTAAGGGCTTGTATCGCCCTACGGGCTTGGGCAAAATTCATATTCCATGACATGAATGAGATTGCCCTGCTAGTACCCATCCTCATTGGGGTGGGGGGGGGGGGGGGGGGCGGCCTATATTTAGCCTATCATTGGCCAACCAGTAGACCCTAAATGGAAGGGTGACATTGAGGACTTATTGTTTTTTACTCCTACTGCTCCCCACCCTGTGCCCTACCCGACCCCTGTGACTCTCCAACCACCCACCCTGGGGAACCCTGGCATTGCGGATAGGCATGGAGTGTATGATGAGCTTCGCAGCAGAGGATTAAATGCACTCACATTAACTTTGGTGGGATTCCCCTTTAACCCCTCCCCTGCACACTGTCTTAATATGAAATACAGGAGCCCGTCCCCTTTTTTAGTTCGATTAGGGCCTCTGCCTCTTCCACAGTTAATTATGCATTTGATTGATCCACATAACCCGGAGTATTACTTGGGAATTTCGACTGAGCTTTTGCTCCTAACTTGTGAAGTTCTTCCATCCTTTTCCCTAATTCCCACTGCTTTTGGTCTGTTGACTGTCTCATCTAATCGCAAAGGAATAGGAACTGAACGTGAAAGCTTCCTTAAAACTCTACTCAGTATTGCCTCTTTCACTGAATAATAAAGTAAGTTCACTAAGATTGCTTCTGCCTTTGGGGATTCCTTTTAAAGGGGTCTTTGTGTACTCTTGTCTCCAGATACAGGTTGATATCAGGCCTATCTTTGAGAGCAGTCTCTCGCAGAGTCTCAATTATAAAAGCCTTAATATCGGATCCCTCCTCCGCCTATGGAACATTTAGGAACCAAAGGTTATTTCTCCAAGAGTGATTCACGATCCTCTCAAGATCCTCTCTTAACACTTGGTTCTGTTTTGCGGGCAAACTTGGGTCAGAGGAGTTTTTTTGTGGTGTGATGTCTCACAAGACCTTCCTCCTCTAGTAATGCCCCAGTTCAAACAGCCATTTCATCATGTTTTGGGCGGGAACAGAGCAAGAGGACTGTATGTCTGCTGGGTTAGCTTCTGATGTCTTGAATCCAATCTTTATCTCTTCTTTCAATCCTAAAAGGATGGATACCAATGATTAATCAGAGTGCTCCACCATTGACTACTCCGCTTACAATGCACTCCGACAGCCAACCGGATCTAAGCTTGCTTCATTTGGTCAGGAGGGCCTCTAATCTATTGTGTGTAGGGTCTGAGCCACACTACTTAATTCATCCAGAGAACTAGTATCCACTTCAGTCCCCTTACTCTTGTTTTGTGTGTTGACATCACTGACCAAAAGGAGACTTATGAGGCGCTTCCATGTTGGATGGCATCTGGGTCGACCCCCCTTTCCACTTCTCAGTCTTCGCTAGATAAGGTTAGAAGGATTTTAAGGAGGTGGTCACCTTATTCTGGAGGAGGGGGATCTTTTTTACCCCTACCTTGCAGGCTCTTTCCAGGTGGTTCCACCACTTTCCTAGCTTCGCGGGCGTTTGCCACTGTAGGCTCCAATTGTACTATTTTACTGCGTAGGTAGTTTAACCCCTGCCCGGTCTCCCTTGTGCAAGGAGGTACAAATACTGGGGGGCATTCAAACCCAGGACTTACCCTCAATGCTGCAGTTACAGCACTGCTACGTAAAGTGTACCTCAAGACTTTATCACACAATTTGGTAGACTCCTCTGGGGGCAATTCACTAATCTCAATAGGTAAAGGTTTACTCGGTCGAACTTCGACTACACCCAGGATACTCTTCTAAATCCTATGCGAGGGATGCAGAGCACCATGCAGCTTCACAAACGGCTGCAGCCTGTGGGAAACCCTCCTGTGCCTCCTTTCAACTTGTGCAGGCTCTGCCACCGTAAACCCAGATCTGGATACTAGTAGCCCAGGACTTTGGCAGCTTCCCATTGAGTTTTCACCCCAGTCCTACAGCCTGCTTGAGGCGAGGGTGTACCCATCCTCCGGGAGGCCACAGAGGCAGAAACATCAGGAGGAACAAACGCAATGCACTAGTATGTGCGGGGGGGGGGGGTCAAACTATGTGCGCTCCCCATAGTTGGCCCACCTGTTAGCTAGCGGCCACCATGTTCCCAAAGAAATTAAAGCACTTCCAGCAAAGGTGAAAACGCCGCAATAAAAAAAAAAAAAAAAAAAAAAAAAAAGGTGTTTCAATGCCTAAAAATGAAACTGATTCAACTTCTAATCAAAATACGGATGAAGTTGTTTATTTTAGCTTTTCAAAAAAATGTGGGCTGTGGTAGACGTTGACAGAATTCTTGTTCCATTATCCAATGGACCTTTATTGTTCGATCCAAAATGTGGTGGCTATACTGTGTAGTACCTTGAATGTGTGTGTGAGGGGTTTGAAAAGAGCCAGTGGAGCTCTGAGGTGTGGCGAGATAAGTGTTTCTGTGCAAAAGTTTGGGGAGGATACTGGCTGCAGAGTTCGATTGTTCGCAGACTTCTAGTGAGTTGCTTGGTCATGCTGCGTAGAATGTGCTCTTGTAGTCCAATTTGCTAGTGACTACGGCATGAGTGAGTTCATTTTTAGGTCTCGCTGAGCCCAGCGCATGCGCTGGCTCGAAGAGACATTTTGTATGTGGGAATTTCAAAGTGCTGCTGGCTGGCCTAACGCTTGCGTTCACGCGATCGTGCACGCGCGCAGCCGGCTGCCAGCAGCACTTTGAAAACTCGTGCATCATCGTGATCGCGATCACTTTCGCTTTCAGAGCGATCACGATGACGCGCACACAACTCCCGCTTCTCCCCCTCCCCCACCACATATTGCGTCTCCAGCCGCTCGCGCTATTTTAGTATTCAAAAATCACACCCACCTTGCATTGGCCGGTTCTCGCTCCCCCTCCCCGCACAGAAATGCTTCCGATTCTGAAATCCTCCTCCGCAGCTACAATAAGTACTGGTCCCCTGGACTGCCTACCCAGTCCCTCCGCCGCCTACTCCATCCCCGCCAGTACAGACATCCGGATTTAGTTTGCTTCGCCGCCGAGTCAATTTCCCTCAAAGTGATAAAACACGTGACTGTAACTTGCTCTTGAAGTGCTGTATCCAGCGTTTTCAGCGTTAGATATTTTTTCAGATCCAATTAAAACATATATCATCTTGGTTGAGTAGCTCCGAGTCAGGATATGCGAGGGGCAGTAACTCCAAACATTTGTGTTACGAGCTCTGGGTTCTCACGAGACATAAAGTGCACAATAAATGGACACTAAGAATTATGTTCCGTTATCTTTCTTTGAGTGCCAGACGCAGAACGGCCATTAAAATAGAACCCTCGAGGAGTGATCCAAAGTTGTTGCAAGTCAGGAAAAAATAGTTTGCCCAGTCATGGCTGTATGCTTTTAGCCTATAGACTCTATACGTTTCATTATAAGTGCGAGACTGCAGGTCCCACGATTCAAATTTATAAAAAAAAAAAACACAGGACTGTGTGGTCTGCTCGCGTAATAGACACCAGTTAAAGTGCAAGATTAAACAAGCATTGGCATAGACAATAGGTCTCGCCTTTGGGACCTTATAAGTGTTTAGCCATGCAACAGTTGCATAACTAAATACTTATAAGGTCCCAAAAGCGAGACCTATTGGCTATGCCAATGCTTGTTTTTTTTGTTGCTTGGGAGCAATTTGAAGATCTTCAGGGTTTAAAAGCAAGAGGCAGTGACAGCGTTGGCTTGCACAGGTATGTCCAGTTTGCTGCGGTTGATTATTCCGAGGTTCCAGCTACCCACCAGTTGGAGTCCCATGGTGAGGTGTTCCTGCCAAACACTACTACTGTCTAGTCTGAGTTGAACTTGAGATGACAGAGTAGGAGTTGCATGTTGTCAGCATAGGAGAGGATTTAATGTGGTCCGATTGCGAGAGGGTTCAAGAGCGTTTGAAGAGGGTAGGGCTGATTGATGTGCCTTGAGGCACTCCAGAGTAACTCTTCTGGCCTCCAAGGAGCAAAGTGCCAGGCGGAGAGTTTGTGTTCTATCCATTCGGAAGGAGCAGATCCAGTGGAAACGGTGTCCTTGGATGCCAATCTTGAGCAGATGCCTGATGGGGTGTTAAACCGTGTCAATGCTGCAGAGAGGTCCAAGAGAATGAGGGTTGCCAGGTCTCCTCTATCCAGGATCATGCTGATATAGTCTCTAGCAACAATGAGTGCTGTTTCTTTACTGTTAGGCCTGAATCCAGACTGTGTGGAGTTGAGGAGCATGTTGTCGCCGAGATGGTCAGTCAGGCATCGGTTGACTCATTTCTCTAGGACTTTTGCCGGGTAGGAGGTAGATGGGACTGTAGTTGGAACACATGGCTGGGATAGCAGATGGTTTATCGAGAAGGGGTCGATGGTGGCATGCTTCCAGGTGTCCTGTAATGTGGCAGAGTCGATTGAGGCATTGAAAATCTGTTAGTGCTTAGATGATCAGAAAGAGTCCTTTGGTGAAGGCGTGGTGGGGGCATAAGTCAGATGGGGCCCCGGAATCCAAGATCTTCATGGTAGCAGCTATTTCCTCTGTAGTGACGGCGGACCAGAAGGTCAGGGTCTGTTCTTCAGCCATGATGGGAAGTTGAGTTTCAACAATGATGGGGTCCAGTTGAGGATCAAATTTGCTATACAGGGAGGTGAGTGTGTACAATTGTTAATCTGAATGTTACACATTGATCGCCGCAACAAGACCTAAAACCACAAGTTATCTTGCTAACAATACAGATGTACTAGAGGCCTCATCTGCCAATATAAGTTGGTCACTTTCGTGTGCCAAGTCAAAGAGCAAAGTCATGCAACATACACTCAAAAGAACTACAGGAAGTAATTGCAACTGGAAAGAATGAAGGGGGGGGGGGGGGGGGGCAGAGACCCGAAAGTAAACTATAACAATGCATAAACACTGTCACGGAGCGTTTTCTTTCAAAAGCAGAACTCATGAATCATCCCCAGAAACTAAAAGGGCCTGATTCCTGCTGTCAGCAGTGAGGTTTTACACGCAAAACGTTTCTGCCGGTGTATTCTGCTCAAGAGGCATAAATACCACTGAGAATCAAAGAGTGTGCAGAAAAGAATAAACCAAGATTCTCTGTATTGTGTCTCCTTCCCGGGTCACTTGCCACAAACATAAGCAGCTACTCACACCACAAACCTCATCCACACAAACTAGATCGAAAATTTTCTTTGGTTTACAACATATGACCGAATAAGACTAAACAAACTTAACATAATACAATTTTCGTTTCCAGCCGAGGCTGCGAGCAATAAATAGACAAAAGTGGTCATAAACTAAGGCCGCAAGTAACCAAGTAAGTCATACAGCAGGGGTCTATACATTCACTGGCATCATATTTACTCCTGGTGAAGAACTATGAATCTGAAAGAAAATGATCAGTAGCCAGCTACACTCCAAAATGAGTCTCTTAAATAGCCACTTAAATATGAAGCCTTGATGCTAGCTTTATTATGCTGCCTTTATTGTAAACCTGCCAACTAGTAATGCAACATAAACCCTCCCCTCCCGGCCAATGTGATGCAGGCTACCCTCTTACAGATCAGTCAGAGTTCCCAAACTGTATAGCCATTTGCCTATACTACGTCATTGAAAAATGTTACATTGCACTACAAAACCAGTTTAAAGCCAGACCTATTGACACAACCAGATAGTTTTGGAGACACTGGTGTTTTTGCCCCAAATACATTCATGTAGTATTAATGGATCTGGATCGTGCAGAGAAGTCTGGTGGAGCATCACAATTTCTGCACAAGACGCAGAATGAATTAACTACTGAAAACCATGTTACAGACCATGTTTTGTGCGCATGATACGCTTATCCTATTTTATGTAAATAAATAGGTTATGCAATGCACATTTTATTACAGAGCCTCTTACACCCTATTGTTGAACAACAATCCACTGAGGCAGAAGGTTCACCACAGTAGGTTTTCTATAGGGGTGCCCACAGCCAGTTGTGGCCTGAGTGAGCACGGACTGGAGTATTTTGGGATATGCTTCGCAGGTAGGCTAAAAAAAAAATTACAAATAATAAAAACAAGCATTTGCAATGCAATAGGTCTCGCTTTAGTAAAAGTTTGAGCTTTTGGCGTTGCAAATAATAATGCAACACCAATAGCTCTAATTTCTAGTAATGCGAGGCCTATTGCCAACAGACAGCTACACAAAAATAACGATGAACACAAAAATCACTCTCAATAGAAAGCAACAAGCTCCAGACTCCAATGCCAAACAATTGCTTAACCCCAGGGTGACGGGGTGCCAGGTCGAACATTCGCAAAATGTTTCAGTTACTCTCTCCATCTCGACGGCAGGATACAGTATTGTTGCATAATAACAAAATAATTAATCATACATAATTTGTAAAACGTGAAAACTTGTGCCGTGGTTGCGTTGAAAGGTGGGCCAGGCGTTCCTCCAGTGATTGCGGCCTTCAAATGCACAGGATGTCTTTTTAATTCAACTGCTGATTAATGTAATTAAATTCAATTAAAGAAACGAAACAAAAAGCTGAATGCTGGCAGTACTGACCCAGCCTGAATCGCCCGGGGACGCGTGTAGGTTTCCAAGAAATTTTTGTTACATTTACTGCTGCGCTGTGAAAGGCGTTAACGAAGGGGTTGTGTGGTGCCCGAGGCGGATTCTTAGATCTTAATCATAAAAGCCTTACGCACGCACACCCAGATTGACTTAGATAGAGTGGCACAGACATCCATGCCCATGCACTTTTAAAGAAATACACAAACCCGCACACTCAGCTAGAAGGGAATTCACACACAAAGGCGGCCAAAAAGATTACATTATGGACTTGGCCCATTTAGAGGTGCTGGCAATGGTAAAATCGACCGAAAATTATGTTTTTACTAAATGTAAATGCAGGTACGTAGCTTCAGATGGGCTGTTTGGGCGGGACACCCCCTTATGATTTCTCAGTCCGGTCATGCTGCGAATTGCCATGCCAGGATGCAAAGCGGGCGATCAATGGGCAGGTACCGCCGCCATGGCACCTCATTTACGAAGAGTCAAGAGAACAGTTAATGCAATTTACAACCAGCTCTGATAATATGAAAAGACAAGCGCGACCAAGGCGGACCGCACTGAAAGCGGACCACGCTGAAAATAAAGATACACAATACCATCACAAAACACATGCCAGCAGGGGGAGGAGAGGCTGTCAGGCCGGGGGCACCCACCTTCCTGCGCAGCCGCAGCTGGCCGGTAAGGATCGCCAGCAGGGTGGGGTCAGGCTCCTTCACACTCACGCACACATGCCAGCACGGGGTGTCAGGCCGATCACGTGCACATGCCAGCAGGGGGTGTCAGGCTTGTCCACACTCACTCACACATGCCAGCAGGGGGGGGGGGGGGGTGTCAGGCTCGTTCCAACTCACTCACACATGCCAGCAGGGGGGTGCCAGGCTCGTTCACAATCACTCACTCACACATGCCAGCAGGGGGTGTCCGGCCGATCACTCTCACATGCCAGGAGGGGGTGGGGAGGGTGTCTGCCGGGGGCACCCACCTTCCTGCGCAGCCTCAGCTGGCCGGTAAGGATCGCCAGCAGGAGCATCTTGAGCAGCAGTGTGTTCTCCATCCTCGTGGCCGTGCGAGGGCTGCTCTCTGCCGAGGGTCACCGAGCAGTGCGTGGCTGCGCTGGGAAGAGGCACTAGGTAGTCAAAGGGGGGAGGAAGGGGACTCAAAAGGCAGGGAGTAAGACAAAAGGGGGTCGAAGAGGAGGCAGGGAGAGGAGGGGAGAGAGCTGCGAGGGAGGAAGAGAGGGGGCCTCAACGGGCGGGAGTACCTGACCGTGGGCTGAAACGCCGGAGGGAGGGAAAGCGTAAGCACGCCATGCGCGCGTTGAGGGATACGCATGCACTGGCTGAGGGCGGCTGGTGCGTGTGTGTTTGTTGGCGCAGGGGGCGTAGAACTTGGCGAAGCAGGCGCTGCAGGAGTTCAGCAGGTGAGAGCAGGCCGAGTCGGAGTACAAGATGACCAGCGGGTCTTGCCGGGAGTACATGCCGGCCCAGCGACTGCGAAATATTCGTTGTTGCTTTGAATTGCGCTTGCATTTGTGGTTTGCCTACCAGGCACTAGGACCGGGGGCTCATGCCGATATGTTTAGCTGCCCGGGGACTGCCCCAGGGTAGCCAGCGATGGGGGTGGCTGGCCCGCTTTGGATTACACTCCGGCAAGACTGCCCGCGAGTTCTCTCCTCGCTTCTCCCTTCAGCCAGACCGGGTTTCCTGACAGCCGGGTTCACAGATCCTTTATCCTGTCCCTAGGGGGGGTGATAACGCGACGGCCTAGGGGTGCAAGGCACACTACACGCGTTGTGTAGAGCAACACAACATAATGGCTAGAGCGTGGGACTTTGAAGCTGGGGAATCCAGTTCGAGTCTTGGCACCGACCCTCAAACATCCGGTGATTCTGGGCAAATCGCCTAGCTCCCAGCGCTAAAAAGGAATGGGCCCCGCTTGTTTACGCTTGAATGAAGAAGGCAGTATAGGGCGCCCTGAGCACCAACCCTCCCGTTCGCTATTAGCGGATGTAGCGCGGCATGTAGTATGACGGAGCGCGCATAAGGCTCGAACCTGTTAATATGTACACATTGAAATGGCGCAAGGGGCGCGAGCACTGGAGTTCGAGGGCTAGGTAATTACCGCAGCACGTGGGTACCAAGGTACAGGTGGCGCAGGTCCATCGTACCTCTCTGGTGTGGTTCTTGTATTTTTACCGCTGCGCCATAGCCATAGTTCAGGAATTGAGAGGGGCCCGAGTCTTTATGAGCGCGTTCACAAAGAAACTACTGCCTCGAGCCTAATTAACACGGCTCCAAGCACCAGCTGTACACGTTACATGCAAGCGCCAAAAGTCCTGCGGATGCCCAAATGCTGCGTTTTTAACGAGTGAATGTTCACGAAAGTGAAACTGCATGCTGACTTGCAAGGGAAGGGGGACAGGAGATGTGCACGCCGCGTGGCTGTAAGCGCGTACACCAACTCAAATCCGCCAAGAGCCTGCGCGTGCCCATCTCCTGTCCCACTTCCGAGGCAAGTCAGCAACAATAGATCTCGCTGGCGACAGCACTTCGCGCTGCGTTCGCCAGGTGAGACCTAAAAAAACGCACTGTCCATCTTGCGAACTTCTACCCATTCTATTAATGGTTTGTTACAGTTTCATACAGCAAACATGGTGGCTTAACAGTGGTATGATAAAAGGAGGCAATTCGAAAAGTGCTAAGTGTCAGACACTACTCAATCCTCAGTGCATGGTCAGATATAGATATCCTCTTCAAAGGCACACAACTTTCGAGAGGGCACAAAATGCTTCAATTACCTTTAAAATATCTTACTGTGCAACGCTCATAGCTAGATAGTCCAAAAGGGCCTATCAATACTCTATATTTAAAAAAAATAACACACCACCACCACCACTACAAGAGAGGGCCTTATCCTAAGTGTTACTTACTATAGTTAAATATTTAGGCACTGTAGGGTAAAAACAACCAACATCCACCACATGAAATGCAGCTTACACTCGCTAACCAGGAAACCCCAAAAGGTTTGAAATGGCCAAGCACTGAACTGGAAGGACTGATAAAACTCCCCAAGTATATCCAGCTCGATAAGCAGGAGAATAATATCAAGAAAGAAACATTTCTGTCAAAGCATGACCTCACAACAGTTACCAGGCGGCAAAAAGACATAGTAGAAGCACTAAATTTGGAGGATGGACCAGAGTCCAGAGAGCAACTAGAAAAGCGCTATAACAACTCACCCACCACATACTAACCAGAGTACACTCCATGAAATCATGCTACCTTGGAATTAAGAAAAACAAACAGAAGAGGCTAACAAACATAACTTACTGCACCATTAGCAGCTGGTCACTCCACCTGCACTGGTTTGTTGGCTCCACAGGCACAGGACCAGACTGGGGAAGGCACAATATTTACATGCTGTTCTCCAGGCCCATTTGAGCAGTCAGAAAACATTAATTTCCGTTATAGCAGGTTTTTCTCACGTCCCCCTAGTGATGTACTACGCTGAGATGAAGGTATTACAGTTGACTTTCAGTGGTCGCAATAAGATTGTGTGGCTACCAAAATGGAGAGATCAAGAAAAATAACCTAGAGAGTGGACTGTAAGCCGCAGATAGAGGACATGGTTTGCATCAATACTTAACCCAGTAGTGTTCTCTAGATTGCATGCCATTTAGAAATAGCTCTAGTGGATGTCTGCCATGGACTGTTAGTCAACCTCACTTAAAGGCATCAACCTCGAGAAGGGGACGGTTTGAGGTCAAAATCTAGATATGTGCATGGCATCTATCCAGTCCAAATAATTCTTAACTTGCCTCAACATATGTACATAATTTGCCCTCTTCACCCAAAATTTTACAATTGAGCCAACTCAACCTCTTGCAAAGAGGATAAAGCATCCAGTTTACACAAAAGGAAATCCGAATCCACCTCGGTTTAGTTCACCAGTTTCACCCACTAGGCCCATCTGTATTTCCAGCCCTTGGGATATCAAGAACTGTCTCAGATTTCAATTTAGTAACCCATAAGGTTTCTTACCCTACCTGACCACTGCATACACGAGTAGGAATAGAGGGAAAGTTTGCGTTTAACTATAGTCCACAAGTACATCCTGGGGCTGGGGGTGAGGGGAGTGTAGTGTGTTCCCAAACAGACACAGGATCAGATAACATTTAGCACCAAATCACTGCCAACACCATGGTTAGCTCTTCCATGGCGCCCGGGGTATGAAATGATCTTGGACATTGAGGGTCCGGAAGACTGGTGGATTTACACTCTCAAAGCACTCGGAGAAGAAATTGCTAAGCCACAAATAATACTACTGCAATTTAAGATTAGTCTGATTATAAAAGCACTGTACAAAGATATGGAAGGAAAAGTGAGTGCACAACTGCACGTTTTTGGGAAACATTTACGATGCAAACACTTTTGCAGTACTAGGAATACACTAAATTGCGAAGAGATTATATATATTTACAATGGCTCAGCATCACGTTACAGGTCACATATGTACCACACCAGTACACATCAGAAAATGTAAGCCACCCACCACCAGCATGGCATAAAATGTATTTCTTTACTAGACCAGATGCTAAAGAACAAGTTACATCACAGATGCAAAAAATAGAAACTTCGGGTATCAGCTTCACTGTGGCAACAGCTACCGTCTTCAAAAATAATTATAGTATTGTCCCTCCGAGGCGTTCAAGATACTTGGCTTTCCTTTTCTATTTAGAGACGCAACTGGAGGAAGCATTATTAGCAGTTGCAACATCAGTCCGTTTTAAGCATTCTACATTAACAGGACTGACAAAAATAAAATAATCATAAAAATAGACACAGCAAAGTGGTGAAATGATTTACATAACATTAGTAATACACCGTCGGCACTAAGTGGATAAGTTATAAGAAAATACAATGGTTCTCATCGGTTCAAAAAAAATAGGGGCGTTAAATAAAAATAAGCTTGCAAATTATTCTTCCATCTCGTGTAAACACGTGATCTACATTTACAATGTCAGTGTTCAATTTCTTTAGTCGGATTGGTAAAAACATTATCTTAAAATTACAGACTAATTATGATTAAGATTTGTCTATCCAAATAAGATGCACCTTTTATAGTGAATCTAAATGAAGATTTAAAAGCAAATTTTGCGTTTTGTCCCTGCCCATCAGTATTGCCTTTTTCCCTCCGTTTGATGTGGCAGATGTGTATCCATGAACTGTTAATTTTTAGGGAGCTACTTTTTCGTGCTTAAGCACGTAATGAGAAAGCATGTTTCCAGCCTCTTCCTTGTCCACCTCTCCAGCGCCAGAACTGCCCCTAGATCTGTGTTTGTTTCCCTTGTGCTGCAAGCTCTTGCGAGTGCTTCCCCCCACCTGCTAAACTCACCCTGCACTCTGTTTGTTCTTTCTCGAGCACTATTCCCCCCCCACCCAAACTCTGATGCTTACAACTCCCCCCACCACCCCTTTTTAGGTCTCGCCTGAGCCAGGGCACATGCGCTGCTCTGTGAGGCTTATTGTAAGGACTTACAACTCAAACCACACGCTCATGAGTGTGTTTTATTGTTTTTGCTCACAAGTTATTGGCCTTTGCGTGCGTCTTTCTAAGACAGACTTACTAACAGCAGAGGGTTTTGGCCCTTAATCAGTAAGGCTGAGCCCAATAATCATAAATAACCACAAAATGCCAATACGGATATCCTTATACATAAGTGACTAGAAGGATAACACCAGGAATAATTCAATGTGATGCAAGAAGAATTTTCTTTTTGACGATTTATTTTTCGTTTTTAGAAATAGTTTTCTTTTTCCACATATCATAAAAAAACTTTTAGATTTTTACAAACATCACATTTACAATCCACACCCACCATTTATCAACATCTATTTTTCTGATCACAAATATAAACACCACATTCTCAATAACTAGAACAAAACATAAAACATGTAACAATTAATGAAAAAAATTTTAAACACAGAGAGACACTAAATACAAAAAAACACTTAATTGTGACATCAAAATCTTTTTTGTTTAATTCTTACACCTTAAATTTAGGCCAATAAACCAAATGGTACACTATTTACAACAGACCCTCTTTGGTTCAAGCATGACAAACCAATCTCAAACTCCAAGAATTCTATGCTTGAGCAGAACCAGGGGGTTTCTTTTCCTTTACATAGCATTCGCTTGGATAAAATGGTCTAAGTGTTTCGGACACGAATGGCAATTCATGGGGTTCTCATCAGGACCAGTGACTAGAAAAAGCAAGCATTGGCATAGCCAATAGGCCTCGCCTTTGGGACCTTATAAGTGTTTAGCCATGCAACAGTTGCATAACTAAATACTTACAAGGTCCCAAAAGCGAGACCTATTGGCTATGCAAAGTGGCCGTGAAAGTGATTGCGATCAAACAACAAAGCGGCCGCGCAAGTAATCGCGGTAAAGCGCGACGCGTGCGCCCGCGCACATTCACTGTAGCTCTAGTCTGGCCAGTTAGCACTTTTTGGAGCCCTCTCAATAAGTCTCGCCAGACCAGCGCACGCGTTGGGTCAGGCGAGACCTAAAAAGAATTAAACTTGTGTTACCAACTAGGACTTCAAATCACTATTTTCTCATTAACGCCTCCTCCATGTAACAATAAATATTATTACCTCTTTGCGAATCACACACTTATCAAAAAAGCTGACCAAATCAAAAGAAAACAACAAAAATTAAGTAAAACAGTAATTTGTCCAAGAGTTCTCGTATTACTATCATTATGATAGCAGGGGTCACTTCTATAATCGGGCGGTACTTTTCTTAAAGGACCCCTTCAATTAGGTCCTTAGATGTATCGCTAAAGAAAGAGAATGGCTCCATAAAGAATCTATTAAATGAACTACAAGTAAATCGGAAAACTGGTAATTAGGCTGTCTCACACCTTTAAGCCTTTATTCTTTTATTGTAGAACGCTATATCAACTCTTCATCACAACTGTGCGGGAAAACGGGATTTAATAATCCAAATGCTTCAAATAGGCTTCTAAAAACTGTAAATCTACACTGGGTCAAGTTTCCGTTTTAACACGTTTTTCAAAATCAAGCTTGTGCTACTATATTTTCTTATGTGCGTTATGTTCACTTCTCTGTGACTACTCGCAACACCATTGTTCTATTGCTTAGCATCACTTAAGCACCCTGGCGCTAGTTGAGCTTTTAACTGCTATAAAACAAAGTTCCTTTAGCATTTTAGACTTCGCGCGTTAGCGTCCATTAAGTAACAACATTTTCCAATGTCCATACTCTAACTAAAAAACAAGCTCTATATCTTCGCCATTTCTCTCAGGTAAAGAAGTGTTTGCCATACCTTACGGCTATTTCAAAGTGCGGGATGGCGTGCTCTTCGGCGGGTATGTGTAAGTGACCGCACTATGGAGCAAAGCCCGCAGTATTTCAACTTCCTGTATCCGTCCTTGAATCCTCCTACTCGATTGTCAGCTCACATAAGCTGAAGAAAGTATTTTAAAGGAAGGATTGACCTTTGTACCAACAACAAACACTGACTTTGTTAAAATGAAGTCGGAAGTTATTGAATTCTGTAGAAGAATCCGATTAAAAGCATTCTTCTCTGACACTCCAACATCATCAAATTTGGAAGTAACTGGGCTAAGGAATAAGTCCACCCTCCAATAAAACACCAAAGGAAATGCTTATGTTTGAAAGAATAGTATTATCTGCCATTTCAGATAGAGAAAATAAATTGTGAAACACTATTTCTAAAATCCAAAAAGAAGCAATCACAACACTGAAAAGTGATACATCAATAGTGATAAAACAAGCAGATAAAGACGGTTCTGTTGTTGTATGGGACATTGAAGCTTACACCACAGAAGTAAAAAAACAACTAGATGTGAAAGAAAGTTATCGAAAAATAGACAAGGATCCAACAGTTGACATACAGAGAGAGCTAGGTTCAATACTCAAAAATGGCTTTGATCATGGGACCTAAAGAATTTGAGTTCTTAAATAAAAAACATCTAAAGATCCCCATTGTTGTACATCCTCCCCAAAGTTCATAAGAACAAAACTCATCCACCGGGGAGACCAATAGTCTCCGGATGCGAATCAGTATTGGAGCCAATATCCAAATATGTTGATTTTTTTCTAAAACCTTTCATGGAAGAAATACCATCTTACATCCGTGATACTACAGATTTTATTAATAAAATAGAACAAGTGGAGTTTGAAAGCGGTCAACAAATTTTGGTCACACTAGACGTAGTATCTTTATATACACACAGATACCTCAAAACGATGGACTATACGAGATTGAAAATTTCCTGGAAAAACGACCAAAACCGCATATAGTTCTAACAGACTTTATGATTCAATTAGCCAACTTTGCACTTCAAAAGAACTATTTTAAATTTGGAACGGAGTTCTATTTCCAAATTAAAGGCTGTGCCACGGGTTGTCCTTTTGCACCAGAGCTGGCAGTTTTATATATGGCGCAATTCTAAGAGAAATATGTGTACAACAACTATCCATTTCCCCAAAACATTTCAAATTGGGGTTCGCTATATAGATGACATATTCATGATATAGACTGGGAACGAAGATTCCTTATTTCAGTTTCATGGATGGTTGAATGAAACAGCCAACATCAAATTTAGTCTTAACTATGCATCTCAACGAATGACATATTTGGACGTAGAAGTTTGTTTCGGATGGAAGTTTAGTCACAACACTTCATAAAAAACCAACAGACCGGAACAAAGCGTTCCATTACACAAGCCACCATCCACGAAGCTTAAAAGACAACCTGCCATATGGACAGTTCAAGGATTAAGCGGAATTGTTCTTTTAAAGATGAATACATTTCCATGCAAATAAGCTGATGGACAGGTTAAAAGACCGTGGATATCCAAAAAAATAAAATAAAAAATAAAAATTAAAAACGCAATGAAAAGAGCCTGGTGGACACCCAGAGAGACTATTACAGAACAAGCATTGGCATAGCCAATAGGTCGCGCCTTTGGGGCCTTATAAGTGTTTAGCCAGAGCTATTGACTGTGCCAATGTCTTTAACCTGTGCTGTACAGAAGTGTGGCTGCTGTGCAGCTTGCTGAAAAGTTTTAATTTAAAAGTTTCATTTATTACCTTATATATGACCATGAAGGCATTATGTACAACTGAACGACCATATAATAAAAGTATTTACAATAAAAAAGGTACTCTGTTTGAGGGGGCATAAACAATCGAAGGGTGAAGGTTGGGAACTAGTACCTGTATTATAACACTAGCAGCGGCCAGACGCTAGGGGATAATCAACAGATGCCAGATTCCGAGAGCAGGCTGAGGTGGTGCTGAGGGATGCTGAGGTGATGATGTGGTGGTGTACTAGTGCAAAGGCGATGCGGAGTGAGGCTGTGGTGGCGGCAGAGTGAGTGAGTGAGTGAGGCTGTGGTGGCGGCAGAGTGAGTGAGTGAGGCTGTGGTGGCGGCAGAGTGAGTGAGTGAGGCTGTGGTGGCGGCAGAGTGAGTGAGTGAGGCTGTGGTGGCGGCAGAGTGAGTGAGTGAGGCTGTGGTGGCGGCAGAGTGAGTGAGTGAGGCTGTGGTGGCGGCAGAGTGAGTGAGTGAGGCTGTGGTGGCGGCAGAGTGAGTGAGTGAGGCTGTGGTGGCGGCAGAGTGAGTGAGGCTGTGGTGGCGGCAGAGTGAGTGAGGCTGTGGTGGGCGCCGAGTGAGGTTGTGGTGGGCGCCGAGTGAGGTTGTGGTGGGCGCCGAGTGAGGCTGTGGTGGGCGCCGAGTGAGGCTGTGGTGGGCGCCGAGTGAGGCTGTGGTGGGCGCCGAGTGAGGCTGTGGTGGGCGCCGAGTGAGGCTGTGGTGGGCGCCGAGTGAGGCTGTGGTGGGCGCCGAGTGAGGCTGTGGTGGGCGCCGAGTGAGGCTGTGGTGGGCGCCGAGTGAGGCTGTGGTGGCCGCCGAGTGAGGCTGTGGTGGCCGCCGAGTGAGGCTGTGGTGGCCGCCGAGTGAGGCTGTGGTGGCCGCCGAGTGAGGCTGTGGTGGGCGCCGAGTGAGGCTGTGGTGGGCGCCGAGTGAGGCTGTGGTGGGCGCCGAGTTCGTTACACTGTGCTTAAAAACTGTTGTGCAGGGGGAGCTGATTTCCGTGTGAAGCGTTAAAATGCCCTTGGCTCAAGTTTGCGCTATAATTTTGCAGGACAGGCAAGCGGGTGTGGCCTAATGTAATCTGACAATGTCAGGTGAAAGCACTACGTATTCACAGCTCAGGGAGTGCTTCTTATGACAAATCTAATTTCACACCCGTTGCGGCTAGGGCTGCGGATGTTAGAACTGGGTAATAGGTTAGAATCTCAGCTCAGGCGCATCATCTTGTGATTCCGTGCAAATTGCTTCGTTACACTGCGCTTAAAACCTGTTGTGCAAGGGGAGCTGATTTCGGTGTGAAGCGCTATAATGCCCTTGGTTCAAGTTTGCGCTATAAATATGCGGGACAGGCAAGCGAGTGTGACCTAATGTAATGTAATTGGACAATATCAGGTGAAAGCACTAAGCCCGGGAGTTGTGTGCGTGCGCTAAAATGGATCTGCTTTCAATTATGTGTCTGGGCACGATAACTGAAAACAGATGTGGCCTGTGCGGGTAACTGCAAGCAATAGGCCGTGGGCGGAGCAAAGGGGGGACACGCACCCACCTTTGACCAATTGCGAGCCGTCTTTCTTAGAAAGACGCACGCAAAGCCCAACAGCCTGCCACGAAAACAAAACCACACGCACAAGCGTGTGGTGAGATTTCAAAAGCCCTTACACAGTCTTCACAAGAACAGCGCATGCGTGCTGTTACAGACTCAACCTAAAAAAAAAAAAAAGTGTATTAACAGATAGTCTAGTGTGTGTGACCACCTTCTGCTCCAACACCAACTTTTTGGAAAAAGTCATTCATCAAAATTGGCATTTGATTAAAAAGTTGGATAATACATTTGATAAACCACCGTTGTTTGCACTTAAAAAGGAACGCAGCATAGGCAATCAGGTGGTCTGTGCACTATTGCCAAAGATTGCACCAAAAAAAAAAAATACAAGAGCAACTATGCCTGCCACCAATCACAGAGCACCACAAGAGTGGAACTTGTGTTTGCTGAAATCAAACAATGGAAGATTCCGTGTTCTCAAAATAATTTGAGTTGGAAGCATGATGCATTCACTAATTTTAAAACGAGAAATGTGGTGTATGGAGTACTGTGCCCTTGCCCTAAATTGTACGTTGGCAAAACCAATCAGGAGGTACGGCACAGGATAACAACACAAATCCCGTATCCGAAAGAAAGTGCGGTCAGCACCGTTGGTTAACCATTGGGTCAATCATAGCCATGATGAAAAAGACTTGCGATGGACTGCAATATCGAAAATTGAACAAAATCCACAAGGAGATTGATAGAAGACTTCTTCAGAGGGAGGCCTTATTAATAGTGAAATTCAACACAGCCGTAGATGGCCTTAATGAGCTATCGGAGATTAATAAACTGTAATTCTGGAAAACCGAATCTACAATTTGTACCATTTAGGTTTCCAACATCAGCTTATCTTCATTGGGCACGTGAGACTGACATACTGATTTACGGTAAAACACATTGCAAGTTTAAACTGCTCACCACTTGCTTCAAAAATTTTTTTTCTTTTTCTTGTCCGCTTTGCTAAAACAAGACGCAACTACCCATTCCATGATTCCCCAATCGAGGAGGAGTCAAGGACGGACACAGAAGTTGAAATACTCCGGGCTTTGCTCCATAGTGCGGTCACGAACACACACCCGCCGAAGAGAACGCCGTCCTGCACTTTGAAATAGCCGTAAGGTATGGCAAGCACTTCTTCACATGAGAGAGATGGCGAAGATATAGGAGGTGTTTTTTAGTTAGAATATGGACATTAGAAAATGTTGTTGCTTAAGGGACGCAAACGTGAGAAGTCTAAAATGCTAAAGGAACTGTTTTTATAGCAGTTAAAAGCTCAACTAGCGCCAGGGTGCTTAAGTGAGCGCTAAGCATTAGAGCAGTGGTGTTGCGAGTAGTCACAGAGAAGTGAACATAATGCACATAAGAAAATATAGTAGCAAGAGCTAGATTTAAAATAAAAAAAACGTGTTAAAACGGAAACCTGACCCAGTGTAGATTTACAGTTTAGAAGTCGATTGAAGCATTTGGATTATTGAATCCAGTTTTCCCGCACATATGTGATGAAGAGTTGATACGGCGTTCTACAATAAAAGAATGAAGGCTTGACGGTATGAGACCGCCTGATTACCAGTTTTCAGATTTACATGTAGTTCATTTAATAGATTCTGATGGAGCCATTCTTTTTCTTTAAAGATACATCTAAGGACCCAATTGAAGGGGTCCGTTAAGAAAACTACTGTCCGATATAGAAGTGACCCCTGCTATCATAATGATTGTAATATGAGAACTCTTGGACAAATTACCGTTTTACTTAATTTTTGTTGTTTTCTTTTGATTTGGTCAGCTTTTTTGATAAGAGTGTGTGATTCGTGTGGAACACAGGAGATCGGCTGATCTTGCAAAGAGGTAATAATAATTGTTGTTTTATGGAGGGGGCTTTAGTGAGAAAATAGTGATTTGAAGTCCTAGTTGGTAACACAAGTTTAATTCTTGTTTTTTCTAGTTACTGGTCCTGATGAGAACCCCATGAATTGCCATTCGTGTTCGAAACGCGACGACCATTTTATCCAAACGAGTGCTATGTAAAGGAAAAGAAACCCCTGGTTCTGCTCAAGCATAGAATTCTTTAAGAGTTTGAGATTTGTGTGTTCTGCTTGAACCAAAGAGGGTCTGTTGTAAATAGTGTACAGTTTGGTTTATTTGCCTAAATAGAAGGGGTAAGAATTAAACAAAAAAGATTGTGTTGTCTTGTCACAACTAAGTGTTTATGTTTTTTGTCTGTGTTTAAAAAATTTTCATTAATTGTTACAGGTTTTATGTTTTGTCTTAGTTATTGAGAATGTGGTGTTTATATTTGTGATTAGAAAAATAGATGTTGATAAACAGTGGGTGTGGATTGTAAATAGAGATGTTTGTAAAAATCTAAAGGTTTTTTATGATGTGGAAAAAGAAAACAATTTCTACAAAAGAAAAATAAATCGTCAAAAGAAAGAATTCTTCTTGGATCACATTGAATTATTCCTTGTGTTATCCTTCTAAATAAGTGACTAGAAGGATATCATTACTGACATTTTGTGGTTATTTATGATAATTGGTCTCTGCCTTACTGATTAAGGGCCAAAACACTCTGCTGTTAGTAGGTTTATAGCGGGTGCATACCCACGAGGTTGTGTCAGGCAAAAAATAGGCTGTTGAAGGTTTA
Source organism: Triturus cristatus (assembly GCF_964204655.1). Taxonomy (NCBI): domain Eukaryota; kingdom Metazoa; phylum Chordata; class Amphibia; order Caudata; family Salamandridae; genus Triturus; species Triturus cristatus. Next base: position 1,097,435,955 of record NC_140581.1, read on the forward strand.
AAGTATAGTTTGTTTAGTAGGATTTGTTGAGACCCACCTATTTTGTGTATATTTCTATGACTGAACAAGACACTTTTGCATATAGTGAAGACCAAATCCAAAAACTCAAACGCTCCCTCTCGGTTCTCTTCAGTCTCACTAAGCGCGACAGGAAAAACACAAAATGAATCAGACAAGCTAATTTAGACTAACGAAAAACCAGATCAGAACAGACCTTCGTGGTCATTTCCTGCTGGAACACCTAGGAGCAGGCACAATTCCTGGCGGCCTTCAAATACGGAACATTCCAGTAATTTTTACCGAGGACCCTCTCTATAAGAAAGGATATAGCTTTATTGAAATGAAATGCAGTAGGGATTTGATGGTCCCAACTGTGGAGACTGCACAACTGATTTCTCAGCAACAACTAGTAGAAATTGCGAATTTAGAACAAGAAAAAGGACAATCAATCCATAAGAGATGCAAAAAATATACTTTTGAAAGTGGAAAAAGAGATAGCTGAGTTTAAAGACTTCACTATAAACCAAAAAGGATTAAAATTCGATAAAGATAGAAAAAAAACTTTTTCCTAGAAACCACTTACCCGCATTTACAGACAGATTTTTACTCTCGCCAAGAATCTTGGATATTTCTGCCCGAATATCAGGGAAGTTCTAGAAACAAATGTAGCTCTTTCTCAGATACCTTGTCATCCTCAGGAGGCGAAACGGACAATAGTGAAGGACGTTTTAACACCAATCGTCGAGGTAACCAGCAGCAACAAGCCAAACCATTTTTAGGCAGAGGCCAGACAAAACCACGAGGCAGAAACAGGTACACCAATCAGCCATGTGAAATGACAACTAGGCGGCAATACTACAAGACCTTAATCCGTCTCCCATTTCCAAAATATCAATCCGTCAGCTGACAAGCTCGAAAGTCTCAAAATAACACTGTGGTAACAGCAGAACATAATAACTTGGCAATACGCTGGGAATACACAATATTCCATAAAGATATCTTATCCGTGTTAGTGTGTACTATTGCGCTTCAAGTGAGCCAACAAATGAGTTTAAGTATCAAAGTATTAAAGAAAACCGCCCACAACCTGACCTTCTCCACTAAACCACACCACACTGTAAATTTGGGAAAAAATCACTTGATGTCACTGTGCCATAGTTCGCACTTACAAACCTGTGAGGTAGCACCAAGAGCTATATCAATCATCGGACAATTACATTTCACATATAGATAACCTCCGCAAGATAACGTCAGTTAAAACGTTATGTATCTGAATCGTTTCACAAGTACATTTGGTTTACACATGCAATGGGCAGCTTTGCACGTGGGAGAGGGCGTTCAGACAGACTATCGGAACCAAAAATATCATGGGCCAAAACATTATGTCAAGAACATTGAGGAGAGAAATATAGTGAAATTAAGTTTCTAAAAGGTAAGTAAAGTTTTAGTATATTTGCCATTTACCCTTACCTTCGATATTTTGGTCCTCAATATTTTTTGCACTATATTCTGTTTACACAGTATTTTTGGTTCCAACATGGTCAGTAATCCTTGTAAACTTCATAAAAAGATTTCCATGTGAATAAATGTACACTGCACAAAGCAGGTGTAGCTGGGTCAGATTGGCATTTAATTTTCTGCCAGCACAGAACTAGCTCGTTTATGGATATTCACAAGCATTACTACTGACACAAAGCAGATGAAACATGTTTTCTATGCCCAGAACATAACAGACTAAATGTGTGATGGTGCAGGGGAAGAGGCAGTCCCAAAAGGTAAGTTACTTGCCATAAAAAGTTAAGTAGAAAACAGGGCTATCGCAGGTTTCCAGGCAAACTTCAAATTCCTGATAAGTCATAGACCTGTGGATGCCTCTTTGCCTCCCCTTCCGAGGTAGAAGGAGATCACATGCCAATTTTCCCCAGTCTGCTCACTTAGTAAAATAAGAGGCATTACATTGGAGCCTGTACTAGGTGATACCCGGAGGCACTGCTAAAGCGCACATGTGGTTCTTGATTGGCATCGTAGTGTTGAGAACTTTACCAGGCTCTGTAGGCGCTCTTCCGTCTCCTTTCTCATCCGTATTGTCTTTGCCCTAATAAACGCTCACCACCCGTCAACTTGATCCCACTGCCTGGAACTGGCTAGCCCCAGCGAACCCCAAAACCATCCCTCGTGTCTGGGAAAATAAAACTGCCTGCATCCTGTGTGCTGTTGGCTCCACACAGGACGTGCACAAAATGTAGCCTGGCAAACCTAAGAAATGGCCGAAAGCACATAATGTAAGTAAGACAATCATACTTTGAGAGCTGAAGTCTAAAACGGACAGTCCCAAGCAGAAGGATGCGGATGCTAGTCTATGATTTGCTGTCAGAGCTCAGCGACACATAATGAGATTTGTGGGTCTCACAGAGCACGAGCCATACAAAATGATAACAGTGGAGTAAATACAGCTTCATTGCAAAAAACACAGCAAAAATTTACAAATTAATGGAAGTACGACCGTCAGGTATTGAGAAAAAGATTAGGTAACAATAACCCCATTTACTTCCACACAGTATTACAAAAGGATGAGGTAATATTACATGGGGTGTAAATCATAAGGAAGGGTTAGGGTTTGAGCATTTCAAGGCATATTTGGTCTTGACAGTTAGTGAACACTCTCATAACATCAGTTTGGCATGATTCACAAGCTTATCCCAAATTTTACCATCTTTTAATTGGCAGATTAACTCCAGGTGGTATCTGGAGTAAATCCCTTTTCAGGCTGTGGAACGATACCCTCAAAGTTCACGTGGCAGTACGCAATGGGCAGGAAATGTAGATTATCCACAGAGAAAACAAGCACTGTGTTTATTTGCATATAATAAAGCGCATTCTGGGTGAATTAGCAATGCCCACAGTTACATTTGTAACGCATAGATGTTTTTATTTTGGAAACGTTATCGGGCAGGTGACCGTCCGCCGATGAATCAGCGGTCTCACCTGTACAATTGGGATACGACTGCCGTGCAGGCGGTCCAAAAATGAACTAACTCGGAAATTATCCAAAAAACAGAAAATGCTTTTTTGCGGTACCTTTTGGCCGCTCCCAATAGTTCGCCAACTTATGGTTGCCATATGGAGTTGGGGGAGGATTATATTTCTGATCTTATAGCAATCCAACCAATTCTTTTATGGCATAGACTATGGGTTACTTTAGAATGTAAACTGACTCGTCTGCTTATTTCTGACTGTCTCACTCTGGAAGGTTGGAAAAATATCCCGTGGCTGCTGTATGTTCATAAATTCCTGAGAGATGTAAACCTGGAATCTCTTTTCATGCTCCCCGAGTCCTCAGCAGATATTTCACGCAAAAAGCTGAAAATCGCGTGCCTATCCCATTTACGTGAGCTTCGCTTAACATCTGAGATTTTAAAGCCTACAAATCTCCATCTTGCCGCGGTACAAGTCTCATTTGGGATTCAGCCATATTTACTATCCAGTGCTAATCATTATGAAAAATATCTTTTAACACGATTCAGGTTTAATACTTTTCACCGGTTGTTAACTTTCCCGAAGACAAAAGATTGGTCTAGTAAATTAACTCCTTGTCCATGTGATGGGCAATCAGAACAATCGCTATTGCACGTAGTCCTCTTCTGTAGTTACTATGAATTTCCACGCCAAAAGTGGATTTTACCTCTATTAAAATTCATAGGCCTACGCCAGTGTCGCCCGGCCCTCCTTGCTTTACAATGTTTGGACACTGAGTACAGCATCTTACCAACAGCCAGTTTTTTAAAAGCTTGTGTTAAATATCGTGCAAACTATGACCTTTCTTAAATTGCCAAATTGTAATTGTGATTAAGACTGAAAGAAATGAGTTACATACTAGTTGTTGGTACAATCCACGTATAAGAACCTTTATGATTTATATGAATTCCCATGATTTTAAAGATTTGTTTTTAACTTTTGTATACTTTTATGGACACAAAATTTGTATCCGAATAAAGTTTTAATTGATTGATTGAACTTTTCTACTGTGGCTTGTGGTAGGAAACTGCACTTTGCGCACATCCATGCACTTGGTGCCTGGCAGTGTGTGTGTGTGTGTGTGTGTGTGTGTGTGTGTCTCATGTGTCCCCCCCCAGGCCACTCAGAAATCGCTCATGGGAGAAGGGGCCCTGACTGAGGCCCCAAAAGTCAGTTTTCTTCAGCCTTTTCATGGCAGTCGGACCCCCCCCCCCGACAAAGCAGTCGGAAAGTGATTTCCTAATCGCTACTGCGGTGCCGAACAAAATGGAACCGCCCCGCCCCCCCCCCCGACCGCTGTGTCAGAATCCGTCGCTCAGAACGATGGCCTGAATGTCAGGCGGTCTACCCGCCACGTAATGAGGCCCATTGGCAGCAATTAAAGTCATATTTGCATCTTACAATATTACAGCAATCACCCAGACTTTTAAACCTTTGCATAACTAATCAGATTTACAACTAAAAACATCTTATATAGTCGGATATAGGTGTTTATCAGCAAAGGATTTCAGTCCACTGCCGTAACAGAAGGATGGAGCATACTTTTTTCTACAAGTGGACGAAATTGAAAAGAGGCCTTGTCCTTGACTCCCAGAAAGGTGTGCTGGTCATGGTAAAGCCACATTTGAGCTCTTACGAGCAAGATACTTACCTTTGGTAACGCTTTTTCTTGTGGATACAGTATCTGGCTGTGGATTCCCCACCTTTTGAATAACCTCAATGGGCAGCATTCCAATGAAACTTTTATTCTCAGCTCTCCCATGTCGACGAGGATGTCGCAATGGAATGGCTCCGCATGCAACTCCACGTGACATCATCGGAGCCATAAGACAACCTAGTCGGTGTACGGACGTCACTTCTACCCATTTTTTTTCCCGTGCCTTCGAGTCGAACAGGTAAACCGACAACATTTATTCAAGTATACACAGTATAAAAATTAAAAAAAATGGAAATCCTTCACCACAAACATTTCCTAATGCCAAGTATCACATGATTTAAACAATAAATCACATAAAAAACAGATTAACTATTTTTCAGCAGAAGCAGACAGGCGATGGGGAGGCAGGTGGGTCAGTGATGAATCTACAGGCATATACTGTATCCACAAGAAAAAACGTTACCAAAAGGTAAGTAACTCGCTCTTTTGAAGAATACATTTGCGTGTGGATTCCTCACCTTTTGAATTCAATCCTCAAGCAGTCCCGCTCCTAGGGGAGGCTTCCTGCCTGCCTATGCCAAAAAATCCTGCAGCAAAGAACGTGCAAAATGTTTGTCCCTCCTCACCTCTGAATCCCAGCACTAGTTCTACGCAAAAGTGTGGAGGCCCAAGTTGCCGCCTTGCAAATGTATGCAACAGGTACACCTTTAGCCAAGGCCAAAGACAACGACTTAGCTCTGGTAGAATGAGCACAAATACCTTCAGGAGGCTCCTTCTTGGCCAAGGTGTAGCAGATCTTGATGCACCGGATGATCCACCTGGACAACCTAAATTTATTTGGGCTGAAGGGGCACCCAGGGTGGATTTGGGAAGTGCACTCTGGCAATGTATGCCAGCGGCCTGGCCATTGCGGACATACTGGTATATTATTGGGCAGCTCATCTACTCCCCATTAAGGACTGGGTGCACTGGGCATGGGACAATCCGGTCTACCAGGGTAAATTGGCCCTGCTGGTTCTGGACAATGCAACAGGGATGTGGAATTGCTATAGCCTGACGCCCAGGACATTGTTTGGGGTCAAGGGAAACAGGCTTTCATGTGTATTTTGTCCTTGGGACAAGTAGGCCGAACCCCTTGCCACACAAACTCTTTGGCTGCCAGTTTGCAGTACCACATTATCGACCAAGGAAGCACACTGTCTGCAGATAAGGTAATATTTTTGTCCATATGATAATACTGTTCAAACTTGTATTTATGGTTCATTAATTGAAGGCCTTTATTATTACGGTGAGCCTCTAAGTAAATGGTGTAAGGTCTGACTGCACTAGTGACAGTGGTTCCAGTATAAATGTGTACACACGTATTCAAAGTTTAGTACCCCTGAATGTACCCCATGTCTTATATGGTGGCTCAACTCCCTCCGATGTCCAGGAGGTCACACAGCATTTAAAGTGTGGAGGGCGACCCACCAGTTGTTGGGGTGGGATCGCAAACTGAGGAAACACTTGGGTGGGCCAGGGGTGTGGAATTTAATAAAATATCTACTTGTCCATGGGGCAGGTTGCTTCATAAATCGACTTGTCCTGTAACAACATCCACTTGTCCCTTTGGTGCCATGTAGTGCGGCTACAAAGTATAGCAGCAATCTCATTATATAGCTCAGATATAGCCTCTGATTATGCCAGGGCTCATACCATAGTAGTGTTTGAATACTTGCAAACCCCTTATGCTGCCACGTTTCCGCAAATCTACATACTGGGGCTGAAGGTAGTGGCAAGCAATGGTTCCAAGGTTAGAATGCCCTTTTGAGTCGGTGCAAACCAACAAACTTGCATGTTTTAAGGGTTTTTAACAACTCTTCTCCAATCTTTTCCCAGAAATGTTGCAAATTTACTCCTGACAATGGCTGACTTAAACCGTTCCTCAGAGTTGAGAAAAAGTGGTTGGAGGGAAAGTGAACTTGCAAACTCTCAGATTTTCGCATTGACAAATCAAAACATTCAAATTTGCTCATGCTAAAATGAGGTTCACATATTTTTAGGAGTACTATTTCTTGTCCTAATTCCGTAAATAAGCGAAAGCTATATAGCTGCACTTAACTCAAGGTCAAATTCCATGGGTGCACTTTTGAAACTTTCTTTAATTGGGCCTCTAATTTGGTCTGGGGTTGACCATGACCTTTGGTGTTCATTAAAATTCTGTCTGTATTGGCTGGTTTCACTGTGAGTGACAGCATTCTGCTCTTTCACAAGGAGCATATCGGCACACAAAGTAGTTTTGTTCAGTGCCAGTAACTACTGTGGTAGTGTGTGCTTTTTGAGACAAAAACAGTTTTTGCTGTTGCCAATGTTTGTTATCATGGTGAGGGCCCAGCAGCTCCCACACCAATAAGGTTTTGCAAAAACCATGCCAAAACAAGTCTCACATCGGCAAAACTGAAAAGCTGACAACCAATTTCAGACCAACTGGCTTTGCCAATGCTAGTTTATTTTTGTCTCTCATTATCTTATTGAAACTGGTTACACTGATTTTCCATTATGAATATTTTTGGGACATACTAGCATGCATCAACATGTTACTAAATAATGCTGTAAAGAAACGGTACGTGAAATTTTACAGTAGTTTAGCTAAATGTTTTTTTCCTGCTTTCATTTTTTTATGAACATTTCATTTTTAAAGCAAAGAATCATCAATCTTGCTTTCAAGCTTCTGCAAACATTTGCATCAAATTAGAGAGCATTCTGTGATCATTATACATAGCTTCAGATTGCTAAACTTTGAAAGCACGTGCACATATTTTGATACTGGAATCACTGTCAGTAGTGCAGCCAGAGCTTACAACATTTACGTGGAGCGCTCACGCTGATAATAAAGGCTTTCAATGAATGAACCATAAATACAAGTTTGAATAGCATTAACATATGGACAAAACTATTACCTTTACTGCAGACAGTGCCATTCCCTGATCCATAATGTGGTACTGCAAACTGGCAGCCAAAGGGTTTGTGCTGCAGGGGGTTGGGTCAAATTGTCCCAAGGACAAAATACACATGAATACTTGTTGCCCTTGACCCCAAACAATATGTCCTGGGCATATAAGAATTCCACATCCCTGGTGGGTAGATGCTTCACGCCGGTGTCCTCTCTGGAAGGATTTAAAAGGTGGGATTCTATTGAGTGGTCAAGCCCTGGCAATGTTTGGGGCGGCCAACATATGAAAGCCCTCCATGAACACCAAACAATCTCAAATGTTATCCTCCCCATTCTACTGTTATTTACAACTCACCATCAATAACAACAATGGAGTAACCCTGTGTCCCTCGGAACCTGGGTAATAATCATAAGAGGCTACAAGTGGTTACGTTCGGTAGAGCCAAAGGAAATTACTTTTTAGACTCAGGAATCATTTCTTAAAAACAATAGTTATTGGATGCAATAGTTATGGAGTAGTGGTTATTTACAACTCAGGCATACCCCGCATGCACATGGCGAGGAGCTTCAGGATCTTCCCAAATCCAGTCCCCTGGAAAACAAAATTCTCATGGGCCACTTGGCCAAGGGCAGGATAGCCCAGATTTTCAGATCCCTTGTGATACACTCACCGACCTCATTGCTTAGATTGGCCTAGGCACACAATAAGTTAACCCCTTCAGCGCGGCGCGGATTACCGCTCCGTGCTGAAGCTTCCGTGCGCGGGCGGGGCTGTCACGGAGCGGTTCCATCATGCGCACAGCGCGACCGACGCGCATGACGGAAGCGCTCAGTCACACGCATCGAAGGGGTTAAGTGTGAAATCACTCACAACTGGACCTTCTCTGTGGCTCCTTCGCTAGAGGCGTGGACTAAAGGGATGGATTGGTGAGGAAAGCATCTATGAAGACAGGGGGTGCCCCGTAAATATGACAGTCTGGAAAAAATGGTGGTACTATCACAGATTGGCTATCTAACTGCCATTTATAGCACCTTTTGTTTATGTGGGGAGTTACTTTGTGGGACTTGTTCCAGCACCCTGTAATATCAATGCGTCTATTTGTGTCAGTTCCATTACTGGACAAGGCAAAACATTTGGTGATAAGCTTCAAAATGTCAATAAGACATTTCTTTAAAAAAAATGTTTGAGAGAGGATGCGTCATGCACCATGTCCTATATGAACCAAACCTCCTAGACCCACATAATTTACATCTTCCTCCTCCCACCACTCTGAGGCATCTTGACCGCAGTATTGGTGACCATACTGAACTGCCTGTAATAAGGGTTGCCAGAATCTAGAGAACTCCATACCTCTAACAGAGAGTCTAGCATTAAAATCAAATAGAAAGTGTTCAATAACAGGTGCTACCTGTCAGTAGCATCATGAGTGTCTGCTCTGGCTCTTAAGACTTTGCTTCCAACGATGTCGCTGCCCAAGGAGTTAATTAAACTTATAAAATTGTATCCTTTCAGGAGTTCAAATTCAGGAGCTAGAGGTGGAAGTTCAGTACCTCTCCTCCATATATTGTCTCCCATTCAGAGAAAGCAAATTGAAGAATTAGGGTTGAATCTTCACATGTATCCAGATAACCAAACCCATCTACAAAGCTTTAAAGCAGTACTCCCTACTCAAGCTTTGGGTTTCAGTTCTCTTTCTGATAGAAGACCAAGACTTCTACGGTTGAATGCCTGAACCTGATAAAGTTACTACATAGCTCTCAGTTGCAAGCCTGGAATGCTTCCCCCAAAGCAAGAAGCGATAAGCAATTTATAGCTTGAATCGTATATAACTCTTACGAGGAAATTCCATCAACAGCAATCAAGCAGAACCATCTAACATCTAAGTAATTGAGGGCAGTAACAAATAAAAAAATATATAAATCACTACAAAACGTTGAAATAGTTAAGGATGGTGCAACATAATTTAGCAATTAAATCTTCGCAAAGCGTACAGAGTGTAAACCTCTGTAGGATAATTAAACAGTTGAAAATGTGTTCCCAAATTTGTTTTTCCTAATTAAGCAACATGTTACTCCTTTTAAATATTGTGGCTGAAATGAGGTGGGCTTGGAATTTTAATGTAAATGGCAAGAAAAAATGAACGAACAATTCCAATTTAAAATGAACTACTCAATCTTAAATGTAGGATATCAAACTGGCTTTTGTGATGCTGCCCACTAGTCACCAGGGATGTTTTTGAGAAATTAAAAATAAGGGTGGGGCTGCCCAAAATGGGCATGCCAATGCCCCCGCAATTATTACAGTCTTTCAGCCCCCCCCCCCCCGGGGGCAGATGGGGCATTGACCCCTAGTCCGCCCCTTCCAGGAGGAGGGGGGGGGGGGCGCAGATGGGGCAGTCTCCAAAACCCACTAAATGCCAGGGATTTTATTTTGTACAATTTTGTTTAACGGTGGGGACTGCCCAAAATGGGCACCCCATGCCCCCACTCCCCTGCCACCATTACATCCTTTCTGCCCCCCCCCCCCTCCCCCAGAGGGGCAGAAAGCTCACTATCCACCAGGGATTTTTTTTTGTGCAGTTGTTTTTAGGGTGTGGGCTGCCCGAAACGGGCACGCCAATGCCCCCACCCCCCCACACACAAAAATGACAGTCTTTCTGTCCCCCAGAAGGCAGATGGGAGCTCTAGCCCCCAATCTGGCCCCCCCAGGAGGTGCAGAAAGCCCACTAGAAACCATGGACTTTTTTGTTTTATTAGTGATGGGGCTGCCCAAAATGGGCATGGCAATACCCCCACCCCACGAGAAATCCCAGTGTTTCTGCCCTCCGGGAGGGCAGATGGTGGCAGTGGCCCCTGATCTGCCCCCTGGGGGGGCAGAAAGCCCACTAGGCGCCAGTGAGTATGCAGGCTTTTTTTTTTTATGCGTGGGGGCTGCCCAAAATGGTCATACCAATGCTCCCCCCCCCACAAAAAATAGCCACAGTCTTTCTGCTCTCTTTGGGGGCATATAGGGACGAACCCCCCTCCCCGATTCCCCCCCTAGGGCGGCAGAAAGCCCACTAGGCTCAGACTTTTTTTTTTTAGCAATGTGCCTACCTGTAGATTTTGAACCCTAGCTCTACCTGCACCTAGGGAAACCTAGCAAACCTATACATTTTTTTAAACAGACACCCAGGGGAATCCAGGATAGGGTGACTTGACTGGCTCTCTGTTACCCAGAATCCCTTGCAAACCTAAAAATGTGTCCAAAAAAACATATTTTCCTCACATTTCTGTGGTGGAAAGTTCTGAAATCTGTGTGTGTCATCAAAATTCCAACCACACAGCGTTCTCCAAAGTCTTCAGAGAAAAACTGTACCTCACTTACGTGGGTAGGCCTAGAGCCCGCGACAGGCAAGGGCCCAAAACCTATTGAGGAGACATCAAAATTACCTATCCCAAAACAACCTGCTTTTGCAAGGGGGGGTCCCATGACTTTTTGGCCCCGTGCTCTACAGCCAGCCTGGGAAACCTACCAAACCCACACATTTATGAAAACTAGACACCCGGGGGGTGTGGCTTGCGTGGATCCCCCCAATGTTTTCTTACCCAGAATCCCCTGAAAACCTCAATTTTAGCTGGAAAAAAAAAAACTATTTTCACACATGTGTGTGTGGGAAAGATGTGGCATCACCGGGCTGACACAAATTTCCTAACACCCAGCGTTACCCCGGGTCTCCCGATAAAAACGGTGCCTCACACGTGTGGGAGGCACAAGTACCTGCGACAGGCAAGGGCCCAAAACGTAGTGAGGCGACATCAAAATTGCCGATCACAAAACGACCTGGTTTTGCAAGGGGGGGGGGGTTCACCTGGGTTTTTGGCCCGGTGCTCGCCGGCCACCTAGGAAAACCTACCAAATGCACACATTTCTGAAAACTAGACACCCGGGGGATTCCAGGGAGGTATGGCTGGTGTCTAGTTTTAAAAAAATGTATAGGTTTGCTAGGTTTCCCTAGGTGTCAGCAGAGCTAGGGTTTAAAAACTACAGCTAGGCACTTTGCCAAAAAAGGGTCATTTTTCACTGTGAAATTGAGGCGTGACCACGTTACGTTTTGCGCCGTTTCCTGTCGCGGGCACTAGGCGACCCACACAAGTGAGGTACCATTTTTCTCGGAAGACTTTGGGGGACGCGGGATAGGTGGAAATTTGTGGATCCACGTCGATTCCAGAACTTTCCATCACAGAAATGTGGGGAAAATGTTTTTTTGGGTCAAATTTTAGGTCTCGCCTGGCGTGGGCTGCGCACATGCGCAGTCTCGATTTAATGATTTTAGGGTGTTTCTGTAAAGGGCATTAAGCCCAACCCCTCTTTTCCATTGGCCGGCGTCACCGTTTATGCTAAACGGTGGCCAGCCATTGGAAAAGAGTGTTGGTGACGTTTTTGCTCTGCTTTTTCTGCCGTCCCACTTAGACGGCCGCCTGCTTTCCTTCTGCAGTAAAAGGTTCCTTATCTTTATGGGGCCAAACACATGGCCCCTTAAAGATAAGAAACCGTCCAAGTGGGACAGCAGAAAAAGGCAAACGTCATGGCGAGGGCGTCATGGGGAGCGCTTGTTCAGGAAGTTAGTCCCAGGAACCTCCCGGCATTGCAGAAACGTAGATTCACAACCCCCCCCCCCCCCCCCCAATAGGCCACTGAAGGACAAGTTTCTGCCGGACAGCAACCAATCAGGGACAGCTGAGGAAATCCTGCCAATCGCAGGAACCGCATCTTCGTAGCCCCCACGGAGACCTAATTATATCGCTAACAGAATCGTCATGTCAGGTAAGCGAGGCTCGCGCCAGCAGGGGGCAGTTTGAACGATGGCAACTGTTTATAAGTTAAATTGATTTAATTGTGGAGTCTCTTCAGTCTGGGAGATGGGGACCGAATCTTGTTTTAAGTCTCGCTGCTGCGCCTTTTCATGGAGAAGTGGACGGCAAAAGCACATGCCCTCGTTAGACCGGTGCAGCTCTAGCATCTATCTTCATAGCATATCATTTCAAGGGGGCGTGGGGTCGTTCTGGCATGAAGGGGTCCTGGTTGGTAGCCGGCCCTAAATCGGATTGACCGGGACAGCGCCCTGAGCAGAAATACAATTTGGTGTGTTTGTTGTGGGGGCAGCGGCCGTAGCGTATGACTGCCGGATGCGTGAGGAATGTGAGGCTGTGGTTGGCAGCCTCCAGCTTGCCGTGTGACTCTCAGGGCCGGCCCTATATCGAATTGACCAGGACAGTGGGCAGAAAGAAAATGTGCCTGTTGTGGGGGTAGGTATCGTTGCGTTGTGACGGCAGGAGGTGTGAGGAAGCTTGGAAAGAGGACAGGGGTTGATGGGGTGCTAACAATGCACTGAGGTACGATAAGGGCTAATTACAAAGTCTTAAACGGGATCCTATTGAGACCAAGTAGGTTGGACAAGCTGCTTTTTGCAGGACATTAAGTCATACAGCTCCCGGCTGCACCCCTCGTAGGCCCCGGTCCTGGACCCAGCTGGCCCAAGACCGGCCCTGCCAGTGCGAAAGGTGGCATTTTATCACAGCACTGTGAGATGGGTGGTCGTTAAGGTTGTGTGCCATGGTGCTCTATACGCCAAGAGGATTCTTACTGCACTGGAGGTCATGATAGTCGTGCGCTCGTGTATTGAGAGGTTGGAGTGTTTCTGAATGTGGGTAATATTGGGGGGGGGGGTGATGCTCAAGTGCACAAATTCAGGGGCAAAGGGCGGGTGCTGTCAGTATGATTCCGGTCATCGGAGTCCTGTCCATGGGTCTGTTGATGTGTGCTGGCTTGGGAGGAATGGCTGCATGCCTCTTTTACTGGGAGGGTCTGTTTTTCTTTGTTCTGTTTGGGAAGGTGAGCTACGCGAGGCAACTGTGAGCAGCTTCCAGTGCACGGCTGCCATGAATTATTCTATTGTTAATATCTGTCCGGTTGATGCCCGCCCCGGGTCTCTTACACTATATATTATTCAGAGCCACTGAGACCGGACTAGAGAGTGTGATTAATGATTGTATTAAGTGAAAAGGTGTGGGAGATGGGCACACAGTTGATGGCTTTCGCTATGCTAACAGCTTTAATCACCTGTGATGGCCCCTTTTCCACAGTCCGCTAAGGTGTTTACCCCATATGCTCGTCTGCTCTGAGTTTTTTTAATTTACAGACTTGCCAAACTGGTAGTTTTGGGTTGCGGGACAATCCTATTCGGACTAATCCGAAATGTCTAAATGGGAGATCTTTGAATGATAATCTGGGTCAGACTTTGTTCCAATCATACCTTATATGATTGTTATTGTGAAATGTGTCAAGAAGTAATCATAATACATGGTTAATCGGGACCTGCGGTGGTGAATTAAATTGTATTCCTCTGGTGGCCAGCGGCAGGTGGCTTCGTTTTTTCTTTGTCCTTTCAATTGATGATGGTTGGTTTGTTGCTTTCGACTGGTACAGTACTGGATGTCGTCCGCATGTACTATGGGGCAACATATGGTTTATTTTACATCTGCATGGAAGTGCCTGTGTTTGCTTTAGGAGAGAATCTCTGAAACACAGGTGTTGAGCACACATCTTTCAAACCCATTTACCGTAGATTAGCTAATAAAGGCGATCCATTTTATAACCGAACATCGATAAAAAGACCAAGAACCCAACCGAGAGCCTTTATTTCACATCAGTAATTTGTCTGGCATTAACCACATTCCCTCTCAGTCTCAGAATGGAGAATGCAGGAGCCTTGGAGGGAGTGCTCCTGTTTTGCAGTGTGTCTTTCTACGAGCAGGGAAGAGGGTTGGGGGAGCAGCTTGGTTACCAAAACAAGCACTGAATGCAAATTGCACTCACTTACATAGTTGGGTATGTCCGTAAAATCTGGCAGGTCAGTGGCACCGCTACAAAACAAACCAGCTTCTATAAAGACGAAGTGGAAAATTCCCAAATCAAAGTATATTTACCTAGACAACAAGCACAAACAAGCATTTGCAGTGCAACAGGTCTCGCATTTACACAAGTTGGAGCTATTGGCATTCTAAATGAAAATGCCTTTTATTTATATTTTTGTTTTTAAAACATAAATAAAAGGCATTGTCATTTACAATGCCAATAGCTTAAACTTGCGTAAATGCGAGACCTATTGCACTGCAAATGCTTGTTTAGGTTTGCAAGGGATTCTAGGTAACAGAAACTGGTGGGAGGCAATCAAGTCACCCCATCCTGGATTACCGTGGGCGTCTAGTTTTCAAAAATGTATAGGTTTGCTAGGTTTCCGTAGGTGCCGGCAGAGCTATGGTTCAAAAACTACAGCTAGGCACTTTGCCAAAAAAGGGTCATATTTCATTGTGAAATTGAGGTGTGACCACGTTGCGTATTGCGCCGTTTCCTGTCACGGGCACTAGGCCGACCAATACAAGTGAGGTACCATTTTTATCGGGAGACTTAGGGTAATTCAGATTTGTAAAGCAACTGCTATTACCAATTGATTTTTGATGCATTTCTGGCTTCCAAATGAAAGATAGTGTAAAAAAGAAGTCATTTTGAAAAATGACCGATAATTCTCATGCTAGTATGAGTATTCCCAATTTCGAAAATGTGCAAATATCTACTGTTTCTAAACTCTATAATTTGTTCCCTTTTCAGAAATACATAGGTGTCTTTCATACAGATTTTTCCATGCATACATTTTCCCACAATAATTGATAGATACACGGTACATAATAAAAAGCCATTGCAAATTGCTGCTCAGTTTTTGACTCTGGGTTCGTTGAGTTCTTGGTGAACCTACAAGTCCTATATATCCCCACAACCAGAAAGGTCCAGCGGATGTAACGGTATATTGCTTTCAAACAGCTGTCATAATTAGAAGTTACAAGTGAAAACGCTGACACAAAAGGCTGATTTTTTCAACTAATTTTCAATTTTTCCTATATTTAACAGTTAGTTTCTATAAAGAAACCTTGATGGATCTACACAATGACCCCTTGCTGAATTCAGAATGGTGTCTACTTTTCTAAAATGTATAGCTTTCCAGGATCCATTATTGCTTTCATACCCATTTCTCCCATTAACTGGAAGGAGGTTGAAAGCACAAAAAAATAGCAAAAATAGGCTATGTCCCAGAAAAATGCCAAAACTGTAAAAAAAAAAAAAAATGTTGGTTTTCTGACAAAAGTCTGTCATTCCCTAAAAGCTAGGAAAATTGGGATTTCAGCCCCACAAACCCTTTTTTGATACTATTTGCGGAGAAAGAACCAGACACTTTCATTAGCCGCAGTTTTTTCCAATTTTTCCCCAAAAACCCAAAATGTAGCTGTATTTTGGCTAATTTCTGGGACCCCTCCAGGGCAATCCACAAACCCTGGGTACCTTTCCAATCCCCATGATGTTGGAAGAAAAGGACGCAAATTTGGCGTTGATACCTTATGTGGTCAAAAAGTTACAGGGGCCTAAGCGCGCACTACCCCAAATAGCAAAAAAAAAAAAAAAAAAAAAAAAAGGCTTAGCAGGGGGGGGGGGGGGGTTAGAGGCCTAGCAGCGAAGGGGTTAAGTGACAGGCTCCCGAAGACAAAAGATTGGTCTAGTAAACTAACTCCTTGTCCATGTGATGGGCAATCAGAACAATCGCTATTGCACGTAGTCCTCTTCTGTAGTTACTATGAATTTCCACGCCAAAAATGGATTTTACCTCTATTAAAATTCATAGGCCTACGCCAGTGTCGCCCGGCCCTCCTTGCTTTACAATGTTTGGACACTGAGTACAGCATCTTACCAACAGCCAGTTTTTTAAAAGCTTGTGTTAAATATCGTGCAAACCATGACCCTTCTTAAATCGCTAGATTGTAATTGTGATTAAGACTGAAAGAAATAATGTGTTATATACTACTTGTTGGTACAATCCGCGTATAAGAACCTTTTCATGATCTACATGAATTCTCTTGATTTTAAAGATTTGTTTTTAAACTTTTGTATGCTTTTATGGACACAAAATTCGTATCCGAATAAAGTTTTAATTGATTGATTGATTGATGACAGGCTCAACACCGCAAATAAATAACAATTAACTGAAACCAGGTGCTATTTTACAATTGCGTTTGTCACCACAATCGTCACACGATGTCCACGCTCATAGCATGGGTCTGCTCTCGGACAGTTCTAGCCAATGCTGAATCTAAACTTGAACAACTCTCCCTTCTCTCACGACATACTCTCCAGAAATAGAGCATGGCCAGTCTCCCCTTAACATCGCCCCCCTTCCCACCTCACTTCTAGTGAACATCTGAAAATTTAGTTCTAACCTCAAATACCAGCCTCAAGTAAACAACTACTAAAATAGTTTTTTTATTACCCATCCCTTTACTCCCATTTTGTGCCATTGTTCCACACATCTTCTCCATGTCATAAATACATACATTATATACGTGACTGCAGGAACATCATCGTCAGAAAAATGGTTTAAGGAAAGCCACGTATTATTGTGAGGGGACCAAAACAAGGATGATCGGCCGTGATTGCGAAAAACAAAACAGGAGCCATGCTATAGGAAATTCTCAAAAACGCTCAAGAAGGTCCTTTCTACTCCGCCCATCCCCTTGGGGATTCCATACTAGCAGACCACCCAAAAAGTGTTGCCGGGGTACAGGGGTGCCTTTGGTGTGCGCACGCGCACAAGTACCATAGGCGTGGAAAAAAAGACAGGGTTAGGCCCCCTTCTCCAAGGGTGGCCATCTTCCACCTGCAAACCAATCACGTACCCGGTAATAGGGGCTAAATCAGTGAACGTGACGGAATTAAACGACCGAATACCCCTGGCCTTGCAGGAAGCTCCTGCGCATGCGCGCCGCTTCTATATTCCCTAAGACAACCTTCCCTGCCTTGGTAACACCAGCTGCAGGGCCCGCGCCGCCCCCCCAACAGCGCGCGCCGACCCGCACTGCTCACCTTCTCGCACAGGGTCCGCACTTGGTTCTCGTTGAGCTGCTTGCACTCATTGAGTTGTTCGATCCACTGGTCCAGTTCCTTGGTGAACACCTTCTCGTCCATGGCGGCCGCTGCACGGGCTCCTCCCTCCGCGGGCCCCCGGCGCTGCTGCTCCTCCCGCCGCCGGGTGCGCGCGCCCCACGCTTAGCCCTCGAAAGCCGCGCAGCGTTTCAACTGCTCCTCCGTTCTAGACTGCGCCGGTTGGCCTCCCCTCCGCGGCGACTCTTTTCGGTCACTACGTTCCGTGTGTTTCATTCGCAAAGGACAGCGAAAGGGCGGAACCACTGCGGTCGGATGGGGCGGCTGGAATATTGCCCCCTTGTAGGTTGTTAGTGAGACGGCCCGCGTCTTCACAGCCGCGCTTCTGTAATGGCCGCCCCGGCTATGCGCACTTCCCACCGGCCGCCCCCCTTTCGCTTCTCTGACGTCACCTTAATGGCATTTCCTTGCTGAGGATGCAAGGGCTGGATCCGTCTACACTGAAAAAGGACTGTAGACGAATGTCGGCCATCTTATGTGGGCCATCGGTCATTGGTTAAGGCGACACTGGGCTGGACTGTTGCTGTGCGCAACTGAAGTGGTTAGCGACCTGAACATGATGGGGCGATTGTCTACAACCTGATGAAACGCAAACATTCCAACATTTTAGAAGAGGAAAGTGGGAGATCCAATATAATAATAATACTTTTGACAATCGGAACAATCTAGAGTCTCCCGCCTGAATCGGGTGTAATGGCATGTATAAGTTTTTAGGTCTAACGTTCAGGATATCATTTTGCTCCATTGGCTTTGAATGACTGGAACTTGAAAACTTAGTTTAAACCTACAAGTATGACTAAAAATGAAGAAATATAAATTATGGTAATCAGAGAATATTGGCAAAATAAATTAGTATTTCATCAGTTCCCAGCTTTAAAGTGACCTTCTTACATGCACATGTAATAAGGGCTATCTGATTTTGCTATTGGCAACATCCACTCACAAATTATTACTGCCTTTTCAATGTGGACAATTTCTTCTCCACCTCCTCTCGCACAACAAATTGCACATTCCTGTCTTTGGGATAATTGGGCTTTGAATTCTATGTCCGGACCGGAGGCTCCGATTATGCTTCTCATTTTCTTTACTGAAAATTCTCAGCAGCCAATCAGATAAAAGTTAAAACAAATAAACACTACAATACCCATGAATACTCGCTGGGTATCACATGACAACCATAGAGTAAACCCCTATATAAGGAGTACAAGAGAATACCATATCCTCTTTCTTTGCTGCTCCGCAGCCAGTTAAGTGCTTTTACGTATATGTATCTCTGTTGCTTGCTTTGTGCTTTACTGTGCGTTTCCAGTTTATTCTGCTGATGCGATTGACTCTGCTGGTGCGATTGTCTACCGTTGCTTATTTACTATTGTCTGGCATATGTGCTGGAGCAGAGTTTTCTATTGAAAATTTATCGAGTTTTAAGCTCCAGTTTTGTCTACATGTTATGATTAAAATTACTGATTTATAATTATTAACTATTAGATTTGTTGAAAGTCTCAACTAACCAACATTACTAAGGTGAGAAAATCACACGTGGGAATGCATCTACGTTGCTTCATTAATATGTGAACTAAATTGGTGAGCAAATTAATTAAATGAGTGTCGTAAAGTGCTATTTGTTTCGTGTTGGCACTTTAAAAATAACGTGCTCTAATGCTTCTTTATGTTGCGGACAGCTAGGTAAATACATACACATAAGGGTATTAGTGGGAATAAACACTGTATAAACATTATGATGTGGTAACGTTGTCTTGTGTTTCTTTTAATTAAGATGGTCCGTTTTGGCCTAAACAAGATGGCTGCTATTTACAGCCTGCGCTCGAGTGATTGAATTTTGACAAGAGGCCTTGCTGAACATGGTTAAAAGTCACCTGACCATGGCCTCTGCCTGAATAAAAGTTTCCGTGAGGACAGCAGCTCTGGGAATGAATCCAATTGTCCTTGGAGAGGGATAAAGCCACAATGAACAATGATCAGTCTGCGGTGGCTCTGCTATGATACCAAGGAAGAGCATTCACGAAAGTAACATTTGCAAACTCGAGCTTCCTTCTTCCGTGTTTTTTATTTTTGTGATTTTTCCTGAGCGGAGGTTTTTCTAAATGTTGCAACATCCTTTCCTGCACGCTCTGCTCAACGGACAACGGACGTTAAAAAGATTGTTTGTAATTTTAGTATGCTAATTTTCAGTATAAATATTCCTAGACTAGAGAGGGTTGGTGCTTAGCATTATACCGACTTTGGCCACTTCTTCTTGAACCTATGCTGAGGACGGCAGCTCGAGAGACTTTACCGAGAGACCTGTCCTGAACCATTTAGCTAGAATAGGTAACTATGAGAATAATGATTTGCTATTGATTGACTTTCATCTGAACTAATTTAGATAAACAACCATTTGTTTGAATTCCAGTGTCGGGTGGTCATTTCTTTGTTGGTTTTGATTTGCAAAGATATTTCCTATGTTTTAAAACATGACTCAGGACAATGACTTTATGGTCGCATTGACCTCGTTTAGATGCAGGTTGGTTTAGGTTTCTCTCCTATATTCAGTGTGGATAGAGTAATAGTATGAATTTCTGTGTGATGGGCCCTAGCGTATGATGAGTGTATGTGCGTGTGACTGTAGATTTACTCTGTCTGTGGAAGTAGGGAGAATTTATATGCGCCGATCTGCAGCAGTTTCCTGGTAGCAGTATGATGGTTTGATTATTGTCTTGATCTGATTAGATTGCTTGTACATAGGCTTTTGATTCATTGATTTTATTGGTTGATGTTGATATATGTACTAATACTATATGTTGAAGTCGTTGTGTTGAGTTTTATGTAGTGCTTCTGGAATTTGGGAGCTGGTAACGGTTCCGTAGTAGGGCAGACTGAAGTGTGTGCTGCTCTCAGGAAAGACGGGATTGTTGGAATTACCTGTATGTATACAGGAAAAACGTGTGACAATCGAAGTTGCGCGTCACATTGTCTGGGTTCGGAATCAGTGACATCGTCGTGTGTTACTATTAGGGACATAGTTTTGGTATAAAAGGAGTGCGTATGATAGTGAAGGTTATCTGTGAAACTCTGGTCTTAAGTCCCAGGGATCCGTAAGGTCCGCAGTTAAAGCTTTCTGCGAGAGAAGTAATGGGTATTCTCTGAGCTTGTTTGAAGGACTGGGCAGAGGTAAGCGCTGCTTGGTTAACGTGTGTTATAATTCTGTAGTAGGACAGACTGTTCGCTGTTCTCAGGAAAGGCAGGATTCTGTGTGGATGTACTACATTTTCTGGTGTGAAAGTGCGTGAATG
The DNA here is from genome assembly GCF_964204655.1 of Triturus cristatus. Taxonomy (NCBI): domain Eukaryota; kingdom Metazoa; phylum Chordata; class Amphibia; order Caudata; family Salamandridae; genus Triturus; species Triturus cristatus. Next base: position 1,097,456,876 of record NC_140581.1, read on the forward strand.
TATGAGCATTTAATTGATTGTGAGACTCTTTGGAGCAGTCCTAGAGGAAACAGTTAATAGATGCATGTTAGAAGGGCAGAGTAGAGGATGTACTACTGTGTCAACGAAAGTAATAATTCCGTAGTGGAGTAGAGGTAAGCGCTGTTCTAGAGAGAAGCGGGATTTTTTGTGAGAGAGACTTTCTTTACTATTCTGTGGTTAGCGAAGCAGACAATGGAGATGTTTATATGTTGTAACTAATAGATTTTGTAGAATCTGAAATGAAGTCTACTGAGAAGGCTTTGTAAAGGAGGGGTAGACGAGTGACAGGAGACGGAACAGAAGTGACCGCAGCGGCTGTTGATGTCATATAGACCGCGCTGTGATTGGGTAGTGGATCAGAACAGTGCTTGCGCTGGGATTGGTGCGTTGGTGTGAGCCGCGTAGGGATTGGAAGTAGTATACTGTGACGTAAACGCTCCAGGATTGGTGCGTTGGTGTGAGTCGCGCTGTTATTGGACAAAGGATCGTACAGTTGCGGAAGGGACTAGAGGATAGTGGTAAAGGCTAAAAATGTATTACCAACCGGAGGAAAAGAAGAAAAAGTCCTTGTTCGGTAAAATAAAGAGATGGTTTGACAAGGATAAGAAAATAATAACTAGAGAAGGTGAATTGCTACCTCCAACGAGAACTCCTGCATCCTTCATGGTTGCGAAATATGGATATCATACCTGTATATGGTTAGATAACTGGGCTAAGTATACTAAGGACGATGGTGTCTTAGGGTTTCCGGAACATGGTTCATTTAATTTGGCCGTGTTGAGAAATTTACGGGAAAAGATGATGTGTCTAGAGCCTAGACCAAGGCCGACACAGTTTGAGGCGTTGGTGGAATGGGAAGATGAAGTGCATGAGCGAGAAAAGCAGAGGAGTGGAGGCAATTATAGGTATATATTTGGGAGAAAATATGATCGTGAGACTCATCATGATCGAATGAGGAGATGGCGAGATGCTAGTATGACAGATGGATTATATCCTATGAGAACAGTTGATGAGAAGGAACAGAGGAAGGGTACGGAAAAGGTGCCTGATACAGAAGTGAGAAGGTATGGGGCTAATGATTATGAGGATGAGGTCTTGGATGACATGATTTACAAGAGACCACCTCCATATAGACCAGAACCAGAAGAGAGCACGCCAGTTGCTACTCCGATAAGAGATACTTTGCGAATTATTAAAACTGAGGTTGTGACACCTGATCTGAAAAGTGGTAGCTCTTTCACGGAAAGGGAGAGAGAGAGAGAGCGAGAGAGAGAGAATCGGAACGGTGAAGAGAAAACAAGAGAATTAGCTAGAACAACATCTGAGCTGACGGAGAGAATAAGAGAGTTGACGAAAAATCTAGATGCTGTTACAGTGCCTTTAACAATAGGCCCGGTTGTGCCAATTTTTGATAAACAAAGAATGGGTGAAAATGGTTTGACCGTTCCCTATGTTGGAAATAGTTTGGTTGGTACTTGTTCTTTGGAGGAATCAGGAAGTAATTTGAGACAGTTGAGACATGACACCTGTAGTGGAGAATTAGATGTACAGCCTAATTCAGGATTGAATACTGGTTATTTGGGAGGAACGATTTTGGAACCACAGAGGATGGCAGAGCAAGTATGTGCAGTGAAAAAGTCTACAGAAATAACAGCAGAAGATTTGAATGATTGGTTGAAAGTTCTTCAAAAGAAGGATAAAGATTCACAGGCAATTGATGTAGCCAGGTTGCGCATAGAATTGGAGGAGCTTATAGCAGGAACAATTCCTACAGATATACTGAAAAACCATCATGATGGAGAGTTGTTATTTATGTGTAAGAGTATCACCTGGAGGGCTAAAAGTACACATGACAGGTTAAAAGCAATAGCGAGTGAACAAGGAATTGATATGGATAAGGTGAAAGCTTTGCAGAAGTCTTACAGGATGGATTTCACGGATAAAGATATTGAAAATCTAAATGGTGCTGGTAGAACAGGACAGATTAAAGAAATGATTGCCTTATTGCGAAAATGGGGTGATGTGGAAAAATGGAAGGATAGATGGTATAAGAAAAGGGAAGATTCAATGGACAGCACTTATTCAGCTTTCCCTATGAGAGAAAAAGAGAAAACAGTGGATGCTTATCCTATGAGAGAGATTCCTGTAGGAGGATATGTACATGTCCCATGGACTAGACAGGATATTTTGTCATTTACGAATGATTTTCCTCGACTGAGAGAAAAGCCTGTCGAGTGGTATAGGCAGGTAGACAGGTTCGTGAAATTGTCAAAAGTGCTGTGGATTGACCTGAATAGTCTGTTTGATATAATTGTTCCAGCAGACTTGTGGGCAGAGTGTAAAATAGTTGTAGATTGGCCTGCTAAAGAATATCCAAGAGATCCGAAAACAGGAGCACCAGATCCAGAGGTTATGAAGAAGTATGATCAGGTTATTGTGTTCCTGAAAAATAAGGTACCCCCGAAAGAGACAGACTGGGTTAAGATAGATCGAACACATCAGGAAGCAAAAGAATCAGTTCATGCTTTTTATGAAAGGCTGATACTGGCTTTTAAACAGTTCAGTGGAGATGAACACCTGGGTGATAAAGATTTGAGTCATTTTGTATACAGGTTTGTATATGGCTTGAGACCTGAGATCAGTGAAAGGATACGCGAGCATACAGTCGACTGGCAGAGTAAGAAGATTGATGAAATCTTGAAACATGCAAAGTACTTTAGTGATGAGATTGAGGCAAAACAGAGAAAATTGAAAGAAAAGGCAATGTGGGCACAGGTGAAGGTTGCTGAAAGACAAGAAGCACAGATGGTGGAACAAGCAAATAATCCAGGAAATAGGCTCAGATATGCAGGAAAAGGAAAGGGGAATTTAGAGGAGGCAAAAAAAAAGTTCCCTTGTCACAACTGTGGACAATTGGGGCATTGGAGATCCGAGTGTACCAATCCACCATTAGTGAGTAATGAAAATAAACCCTTGAATCAACAGGTCCAGAACGAAGGGTGTAATCATCAGCAGCAACAGCAGCAGAAGGTGGTCAGACAGCAGAGTCAAGAGCCGAAACCGCCCTTGCCGCAGAATAGAGGGTCCCAAAAGTATAACCAGGACTCAGGATTCTACAAGGATGAGCAGGTAAACAAACCGAGACGTTCAAACCCGGTACAGCAGTACTGGTTAAAGAATGAGGGGAGTGAGTCTGAAGGGGACTATTGACGGTGCCGAAGAGAGGAGGAAGAGTGCATACTTGGTGCAACTCTAGAAATAGACCAGGCAGGACCATTTGTAGATGGGAAAATAAATGGGGAGAGTGTTACTTTTTTGGTAGACACAGGAGCGACGAGATCAACTGTCAGGTCAGCAGATATTAGAAATCTTCCTCTCTCGGACAAAGCAATCCAAGTAGTTGGTGTAGCCAATACACAGATTAAGACTCCTCTTACTGAACCAGTAAGGGTAAGAATAGGGAAATTTTCAGATATGCACAGATTTATAGTCTGTGACACCAGTCCAGTGAATTTGTTAGGTAGGGACTTATTGTGCAAGATGAATTGTACAATTTTCTGTACTCCTGATGGAATAGCTTTTGAGACACCAGATGATGATGTTTTGTACCAGATGACTCTAGACAATAGAGAGAGTGAGATTGTTGGTACATATGCTGTGTTTAATCCAGATGATTTGCCTCAGGAGTTGAGACACACAGTAAAAACAGCGGTTTGGGATTTTACTGGAGAAGATGTGGGATTGATGAATAATGTTGATCCAGTGAAGATTTCAGTGAAAGAGGGGATTGTTTATCCTAATATTCCTCAGTACAGATTGACACCAGAGATAATTGAGGGAATAACACCTATAATTGGCAAGATGATTCAACAGGGTGTTTTGAGAGAGTTACTGAGTAGCCCGTGTAATTCACCGATAATGGGGCTAAAGAAACCTAATGGAAAGTTCAGGATTGTACAAGATTTGAGAAAAGTTAACAAAATTGTGGTGGCATGTTGTCCCATTGTGCCAAATCCGTCAGTGATTTTGTATCAGATTCCTCATGATGCTGAGTGGTACACAGTGATTGATTTGTGTCATGCTTTCTTTTCAATTCCATTGCATCATGACAGCCAGCCGATTTTTGCATTTCGGTTTGGACAGCGTATTTTAGCATGGTGTCGTATCCCACAGGGACATACAGAGAGTCCTTCGATATTCAATCAGTTATTGAAGAAGTCATTGGAGAGTTTGATCATGCCTGAAAGCTCAGTACTAGTGCAGTACATCGATGACCTACTGGTGGCATCGAAGACACGTGAAGCTTGTGAAGTAGATACCATAGCTTTACTGAATCATCTGGCAGATGGAGGGTTAAAGGTATCTCCAGCCAAATTGCAATTTTGCAAGAAAGAGGTGCATTATCTTGGACACAATATTGAAAAGGGTCTGAGAAAGGTGACTGATGACAGGATCAAAATTATCAGAGGAATGAGAGCCCCGATGACCCAGAGAGAAGTGAGGATGTTTCTGGGGATGGTGGGTTGTTGTCGTCAGTGGATAAGTAATTTTTCCCTGATAGCAAAACCACTGATTAGATTGACTAAAAGTGAGGTGAGAGACCCATTGGAATTGGACGCAGAACAAATGGCAGCGTTTGAAGAGTTGAAGAGCAGAATGTGTGAAGCACCTGCTTTGGGTATGCCAGACTATGAGAAGGAGTTCGAATTGTACTGCAGTGAGAGAAATGGTTGTGCACTTTCAGTGTTAATTCAGAAGCATGGACAACTGAGAAGGCCCATTGCGTACTTCTCCTCGACACTTGACCCCGTAGCTGTGGGTTTGCCAGGTTGCCTGAAAGCAGTAGCTGCTACATGCAGAAGCTTGGAACAGAGTGAGGGCATAATAATGGGATATCCTGTAAGGGTGTTCGTACCTCATGATGTGGCAATTCTTTTGACCAGAAGCAGAACTCAATATATGTCACACAGTCGGCTGACTAAATATGAAAAAATCATTCTGGGAGCATCAAATGTGACTCTTGAGAGATGTGTGAATGTGAATCCAGCGACACTTTTACCAGATGCTGAAAATGTGAATGTGGGAGATGATGTTGATCATGATTGTTTGGATGTGCTTGATTACTGCACAAAACCAAGACCAGACATAAGAGATTTGCCACTGCCTGAGAGTGATCATGTGCTGTTTGTAGATGGATCATGTCTGAGAACAGATGATGGTGTGCTGAGTGCAGCATATGCGGTGTGCAAGGTTTCAGAAGTTATGGAAGCTTCGTCTTTGAAAGGAGTAAGATCTGCTCAAGTGGCTGAATTGGTGGCATTGACGAAAGCTTGCAAGATTGGGAAGAATCTGAGAGTGACTGTGATGACTGATAGTCAGTATGGATTTGGAGTCGTTCATGATTTTGGCCAGCTTTGGCTGCAGAGAGGTTTCTTGACGTCGAGTGGGACTCCAATAAAGAATGCTGAAGTGATTGGAAAGTTGCTTGAGGCGATACAGCTGCCTAAAGAACTAGCAGTTGTGAAGTGTGCTGCTCATGGACAAGGAGATGATTTTGTTTCTCTTGGTAATCGTTTTGCCAATGATATAGCACAGTATTGTGCAAAGAACAATCATTGGATCAATAGGGCACGAGAAAGGGAAATGTCTTTTTGTTCTGTGATGTTTACTAATGTCCTAGAAACATGGGATGAAGTGAAACAGTTGCAGGATGAGGCAGGAGATGAGGAAATGAGAGATTGGATCAAGGCAGGTTGTGCCCCAAGAGAGACAGATCATGTTTGGATCTATAGAGATGGAAGACCAGTCATGCCTAACTCGATGCTGTCGACAATGACAAGGATGTATCATGGCCAGGGACATCTGGGGAGGGATGCAATGATTAGGTCATTTAAGCAAACCTGGTACAATGCAAAGTTCAGGTTAATTGCAGAAAGCATCTGTCAAAGATGTTTGATTTGTCAGCAGTTCAATACTGGAAAGAAGACAGTGGTGAGTCTAGGAACAATAGGCAGAGAAGGAGGTCCATTTACCAGAATGCAAATAGATTTCATTGAAATGCCCCAAGTGAACAGATTGAGGTATGTTCTAGTGGTAGTCTGTTTGTTCTCAAGATGGGTGGAGGCTTATCCGACTAGGAGAAATGATGGAATAACAGTGGCAAAATTACTGTTGAGAGAGTTGATTCCTAGGTACGGGTTCCCAGTGACCATTGAATCAGACAGAGGTGGACACTTCTACAATGAGCTTATGGGTTTAATTTGTGAAGCATTGAGCATACAGCAGAAGCTACATTGTGCATACAGGCCAGAGGCTTCTGGAGTCGTTGAGCAGATGAATGGCACAATCAAAAACCGAATTGGTAAGATGTGTTTAGCAACTGGAATAAAATGGCCTGATGTCTTGCCTCTAGTGCTTATGACTATTAGGTCTACTCCAGATAGAACCACAGGGTTGAGTCCGCACGAAATCCTAATGGGACGTGCGATGAGACATGCATTTGTGCCTGTCAACAAGTTGATGACAATTACTGATGACATGATTTTGGATTACTGTAAAGGCCTGCCTGACGCAGTTCATTCTGTGTTTCACCAGGTTGGAGAGGATGCTACCACACTTGAGAAGAAGCAAGCCCATGATCTGAGTCCAGGGGACTGGGTGAGGATTAAGGTGCACAGAAGAAGAAATTGCTTGGTTCCAAGGTGGGGAAGGCCAAGACAAGTCATTCTGACTACGACAACTGCAGTAAAGTGTGCTGGTGTGAAAAACTGGGTTCATGTGAGTCATACTCTGAGAGTTCTAAATCCAAAGGATGGGACTGGTAAGGAGTATTTTGAAGAGTCAGATTCCAGTGATGATGAAGAAATTGAACCAGTGAGAAGGGAAAAGAATCCTGAAAGGGGTGAAGGAGAAAGAGAGTCAGGTGATTTTCTCTTTCCAAGAGAGGCATCAAGAGAAACATTGAGAGTCTCAGAGGAGAGATCGGATTCTGTAAGAGTGCCTGAAGTTCCAATAAGCAGTGGAGAAGAAAGAAGAGAAAAGAGCAATTCTACAAAGACTACTCCTGAATCAGATGAGGAGGTTGAAAATCCACTTGAGATTATACCTGAAGGAGCAGGGTCAGAAGAAGATAGAGAGGGACAGATTGCGGAAGAACCCCGAGGAGGTGTAGGGAATCTTCCTGATAAGTTAGGTGAAGGGACAAGTAGACAGCAAGAAGATTGCGTGTCGGAGACCCGAGGAGGGACAGAATTAGGGAAATCTCAATCAGTGGTGGAAAAGACTGTGGAACGAAAGAAAATTGTTGAAGAACAAGAGGCAAATGAGACAGAATCAGATGAGAGTGAGAATGAAAAACCAGAGGGTCGAGTTCTGAGAAAGAGAACTTGGATCGGAGAGAGAAATAATAAAGAAGTAAGACCAAAAAGGAGTGTAAGAGGAGATCTTTGGCCTAACAGGATAAAGAGGCTGAGGTACAGATTGACACGAGTGAATTAATCGAAAGCTGAACAGGTGAACGAAGTGTCGAGTCAAAATCAAGCGAAGGAAGAAGAACAAAAGAAATCAAAAGAACCAGAAGAGATCAAAAGAATCAGAAAGCCCAACCAAAAGTACAGGTCACCGGAATGGACTTATGTGGCACTGCCTGAAGGAGAAGAAGAAGAGGCAGAGAGACAAGTCAATCCGGAGGGGATCTTGAGAAAAGTGGTTGAGGAGAAATCTGTTGGAATCATGAAAGTTATCCTGACTGACATTGGAGAAGAGTCAGATGCACAGGATGTTGTTGAAGATTTGATACAATTTGATGTTGCTGAAGAAGAAGTGAAAAGTGATGAGAATCCAAACTGAGTGAACTGAAGGAGTCACTTGGAGAAAAGTGAAAGGAGAAGACCTGAAATTAGCTGTTTGAAATAACCTAGTGTTTTAGAAACTCAGTAGTGGAGAAGAAGAGGCTAAGTCAAAAGACACTGCCAAAATAGTAAAATGGCTAACACAGAAAATAATCAAAGTAGATGTGCCTTCTTGAAGAAATGGTGTAGAATGTGCTGCTGCTGTACTGGTTTATTAATGCTATTATGGGGTGTACTAGCTTTACTAGTTACTTTTAGAATTACAATAGGTACTTTTGGAATACATACTGAGAATGTGACCAATGTAGAGAAAAGTTCACAGAAAGTAATTCCAACTAGAAGTAGTAACATTTACATACATAAAGATAGGTCAATTAATGATTTTTCTAGCAATGTTTTTTCGAAGTTATTGTACGAATACGTAAAGACAATGGAAGTAAGGGATTGCTACGTCTGTATGCAGTTACCTGCATCAGTTTCAGAAGGTGTTACTTATCATCATTTACCAGCTACGTATGGAATTTCATGTAGTGTGTTGAGTAGTGTTTTTTATTTGTTAGGGAAAATAGATTATGAGATGTCTAACAAAGATAAAATTTTTGGACAAATACCTATGAATAAGGAGTTGAATCCAGCTAAAGAAGCTAACATTTTTGGTTAGATTTTTATTGAAAAAGAAGAATTAACATTAGATTACATTTTTAGAAACAATTTAACATGCAGTCTGAAAGAAGAGGAGAAAGCTTTCCTAAATATGGTAGAGGAAAGGAGAATGAGCATGCATGAAAAGGCAGGGAAATATAAAGTGAGTGAGACAATATGGGATATTGAGATGGGAAAGGAATTGAGGAATGGGGCCAGTCCAACTTTGGCTTTAGATGCACCGCAGAAGGGTAAACTATGCATTACCAGAAGGAAATCCCAATATGATAATTACTTTGTTGGGACTAGTGAATGTCATGATACATACTTCATTGCAACAGGATGGGGTTTTAGAGGTGGAGAAGATCCAGTTTTTCCAGGGGTGTATTATGTTTGTGGGAACAAGGCTTATTACAAGTTGCCTGACCATTGGTATGGCACGTGTTATGTAGGCCTGGTTTTTCCAAAGATTTTTCATATAGATAGGATAGAAGATATAGAACACATTAATCTACTAACACGCTTTAAGAGAGAAACTTAGTCAGAAATTGTAGGTGATATCTTTGGAGCTTTAATTCCAGCAGTGGGAATTTCTTTAAATGCATATGGAATTCGGAAACTGTCAACAGTGGTGGATCGCTTATCGACAAGTACCGCTGGAGGGTTTCTTTTGGTAAATACGGAGATGATTGCCGTACGTGCCATGTCTATGCAAAATCGACTTGCCCTTGATATTCTATTGGCCAAAGAGGGTGGAGTCTGTGGAATGCTGAAAGTTCAACATTGTTGCACTTACATTCCTGACGAAAGCAAAGATCTAAAGGTCTATATCAAAAATATTACTGATTTGCATGACGAATTAGTACCACTGGAAGCTGAAAGTATCTGGACTAAAATAGCTAATAAGATAGTTGCTGTTAAGAGTTTTATTGCTAAAATAGGTAGTACCATTATTGGTAAAGTATTATTTACATTGACATTAGTAATTGTTGCTTTATTGATACTAAGATTGGGGTGTTTGTGTTGTAAAAACAGGGGAGGGAAAAAGAAAATAATTAAGTGGAATACTGAAAAGAAGCAAAAGAGGTCAAAAAGAGACCCACAAGAAATAGAATTAGAAGAAATGAGGGAGAATGTTTATTTGGAGACGAAGAGAGATGATGAAAGAGAATCTGGTGTTTAATGTTGTGTTACAAAAGACATTTCCGATTTCTCCTAAAATTGGGACTAAATTTTTTTTTTTGTGTTGGTTTTTGTGGTGATTAGATATCACCAAAGGGGGGATTGCTGGAGCAGAGTTTTCTATTGAAAATTTATCGAGTTTTAAGCTCCAGTTTTGTCTACATGTTATGATTAAAATTACTGATTTATAATTATTAACTATTAGATTTGTTGAAAGTCTCAACTAACCAACATTACTAATGTGAGAAAATCACACGTGGGAATGCATCTATGTTGCTTCATTAATATGTGAACTAAATTGGTGAGCAAATTAATTAAATGAGTGTCGTAAAGTGCTATTTGTTTCGTGTTGGCGCTTTAAAAATAACGTGCTTTAATGCTTCTTTATGTTGCGGACAGCTAGGTAAATACATACACATAAGGGTATTAGTGGGAATAAACACTGTATAAACATTATGATGTGGTAACGTTGTCTTGTGTTTCTTTTAATTAAGATGGTCCGTTTTGGCCTAAACAAGATGGCTGCTATTTACAGCCTGCGCTCGAGTGATTGAATTTTGACGAGAGGCCTTGCTGAACATGGTTGAAAGTCACCTGACCATGGCCTCTGCCTGAATAAAAGTTTCCGTGAGGACAGCAGCTCTGGGAATGAATCCAATTGTCCTTGGAGAGGGATAAAGCCACAATGAACAATGATCAGTCTGCGGTGGCTCTGCTATGATACCAAGGAAGAGCATTCACGAAAGTAACATTTGCAAACTCGAGCTTCCTTCTTCCGTGTTTTTTATTTTTGTGATTTTTCCTGAGCGGAGGTTTTTCTATATGTTGCAACATCCTTTCCTGCACGCTCTGCTCAACGGACAACGGACGTTAAAAAGATTGTTTGTAATTTTAGTATGCTAATTTTCAGTATAAATATTCCTAGACTAGAGAGGGTTGGTGCTTAGCATTATCCCGACTTTGGCCACTTCTTCTTGAACCTATGCTGAGGACGGCAGCTCGAGAGACTTTACCGAGAGACCTGTCCTGACTCATTTAGCTAGAATAGGTAACTATGAGAATAATGATTTGCTATTGATTGACTGTCATCTGAACTAATTTAGATAAACAACCATTTGTTTGAATTCCAGTGTCGGGTGGTCATTTCTTTGTTGGTTTTGAGTTGCAAAGGTATTTCCTATGTTTTAAAACATGACTCAGGACAATGACTTTATGGTCGCATTGACCTCGTTTAGATGCAGGTTGGTTTAGGTTTCTCTCCTATATACAGTGTGGATAGAGTAATAGTATGAATTTCTGTGTGATGGGCCCTAGCGTATGATGAGTGTATGTGCGTGTGACTGTAGATTTACTCTGTCTGTGGAAGTAGGGAGAATTTATATGCGCCGATCTGCAGCATATGCGCATGTCTCGCTGATTTTGCTTTCCTTGTGCCGCAATTCAGCTTTGTTGTACTCCGTCTATTCTGACCGCTCTCTTGGTTGTTTGCAGTACGCGCGTGTAGCGCTGCTGTTCATTTCATTTCAAAATGTTCCTTTTGTGAGTTTTTCTTGTACTTACAGAGCTTTGGGAGCGACCGGGCGCGAGGTGCCTGCGTCTTTGTTGTAGAGGGGGAGATTCGGGGTGAGGACGCGCGTCGCTTTAGACGCGCAGTCCTCTTTCTGGCTTTATGGGCGGCTGGTTCAGCTCATGCGCGGCGGGCAATTTTACCCATTTTTCTTGTGTAAACATCGGGTTTAAGAGAGCGCGGGAGTAGCGCTGAACCTGCTCGTTGTCCACTTGCCTGTGCCAGCCCCAGCGACGCCCAATTCTTGCAAAATTAATGAATGTGGGCTGTATAATAATAGCATAGGCATTGCCTAGAGAGTTTTTTTCTGGGCAAGCCCTCCCTCCACGTTTTATTACATTAGCACACACTGCACTTCCTGTTTTTGTTGTGCATTGGCTTGTCTGGGGTTCACCACTCCCCCTATTACCCACTGTCTATTCCTCACTTATTTCCTGTGGTGTTTTTCCACATGTACAGTGCATATTAGCTCAATTTTTCTCCTCCAATGGAAATATCCATCACTTTTCAGTGCCACTAAGTCAGATTATTATTATGATGAGGAGTATTTTGAGGAGGGCCCCTCTGGGTCTCTGGAGCATGAGCTTGTTGAGGCTCTTGATGTGGGAGTTCAACATTCCGTTAATAATGCCATGGTCAGGGGTATTGAAACTTTGAAGCGCCATTTATGTAATTACGCCCTACAGCAAGGATGGCTTCCGGGCTCTGCTACCCGTTCTACCTCTGGCGGAAAGGGTTCCAAGAATCCTCACTCTTCTGACTTTGCAAAGATAGCGAAAGCCTTGTCTTCTGACCATACCTATGGTAACTCCTCCAAGGACGTACTTTCTGATTCACCCAAAGGGGATGATGGTGATACCTCTTCTGATACTACTTCGGAACCAGAGGTTTCTCCTCCGCCCGCTAACAAACAGCGTAAGGAGCGCTATGTAGATGCGCCTTCCCATCCTACATTGCTTACCTTTGATCCCACTGAAATTGTCCACCCTAACTCCTCGTTGTAGGAAGGTGGAATCTGACTAATGGTTGCCCCCAACTTTTTGCCTGGTATTTGAGTGGTTTTTGACTAGTCTGGCTGGGATCCTGCTATCCAGGACCCCAGCCTATCTGCTTTCTCCTTAAAACTGATGCAAGTACCCTAGGTACAAACCAATTGGATACTGAGGATACCCTGGCAGTCCCTTGTAGATGGTACCCTAGGTACCCAGGGCATGGGTCCCTCAGTAGGCCTACCAGGGCGGCAGCACTTATTGTGCCACCCTGGGACAGCCATACAAACTGACACCACCAGACCACTACTGTAGTCTGGGTAAGGTGGTGCTAGCACCCCTTACAGGGATATAGGTACCCTATATCCCACTCCATTACAACACATATACTCTCATAGGTCACCCCAATAGCAGGCCTTGGTAATCCTACAAGGCAGGGTGCTGAGGTATGTGTGAGGGGGGACCCCTACCTGAGTAGGGCCCCTCTGCAACCTTCGTAAAATCATTGCTGGGTTGTTTGTAGTGTAGCCATAACATATACTCTTAACCGCATTATAAGTCTATCGCGATAACGCGATAACTTGAGAATGGCTACACAGAACCATATCGTGTTTGGTGTCAAACATGTAGGAATCATACCCCCAGTCCAGCCATGGGCATGAGGGCATGATTCTCCCCTGCTAGATGGGCGATATGGGAAAAGCGGCAGAATTTGGACACCAATGTAAAAGTGCACACGTAGTACAAAATGGCTACTACCCGCCACCCACACGACTCTCGCCAGCTGGACAATAGGGCTCCTGTGGCAGGGAGGTGCTAGCACCTCCCCAGACAGGATATGTGGATTGGAACTGGGTGGGTGCACCTTAAGATGCCTTTCAGAGTTGCACGTAGGCTGCTACAGCGCCTACATTCTGCAAACACACAAAGGGGAGAGGGTGTAGCCACCCTTTCCCGCCTCACCACTCATTGGTGGACACTACTCTGGACACTCCCCTAATCTTGGGGATAAAGGTGAATAACGTGGCCCCAGAGCCTCAGATTAATCTTGGACTTTACAGACTTGACCTTCGACGAGCTGCTGCCCAGCTGACTGAAGAAATCTCCCTTGGGGTAAAGGAGTTACCCCCCTGCTTGGCAGGCACCTGAAACACTGCAAGTGACCAGGTCGGGACTTCGCTGCTCCTACGGACTTTGTCGACTCCCAGCAACCTTGAGGTGGGTTTCCTGAGCATCCCAGAGGCCAGTGAGTGTGCACAGCAAGGCTGAGCACCGTGGACTGCGTGGGTGCCGAGATCTCAAATACCCCAGGACACCGCCCACCTCTTGCATAGCACACGACCCTGACCAGTGGGGAAGTTGTGCTTTGGCCCGTTATCGAGCCAACCACTTTGCAGCAATTGTGCCAAAGATCAGCGCCCTAGCCCCCTCCGGTGGCCCGTGGGCTCCCTTTTACGCACGCCAAATTGCTGCCTCCCGCGGTCCCTTGTCTCTCGACTTGTGGGCCCTAGCGGAGGTCAATCTCGACTTTCAAGAGTTCCCCTGGTTGCTCCAGGCCTGTTCTACAGTCGTCTCTCCAAAGGAGACCTCTCACAGACCTCGTGGGTCTGCACCAGTAGCTGATTTGTTCATCTTGCGTGGGTTGCGGTTGCCAAGGCTTAGTGGATCCAATCTGGACACGAACACCGCAGCGACCCTCATCCGACGTGGGACAGTCGCCCTCCAGAAGCTGGCCTTCCTTGAAGCCTCCCGGAGCCCGTGGCTGCAGATCCAAGCTACACCTCTTTCCACTTGAAGCACCCGACATTGAAGGGCTCTTTACTTTGAGCTCCCTGGTCACTGTGCCGTGACCCAGACTCTGTCCCCTCTGCTTTCAGGTTCTTCTCTACAAACTCTACAACTTCAATCTTCACGGCATCATCGACGCTTTTTGCTAGCAGCAGTTTTGTACATTTTCCCATTGAAAATCAGCCCGCGACCCGACATCGAAAACGACCTATGCACCCGGCTTCCCTGGGGCAGGTAACAGTGGTACCTCGGTACTCTCGTGGTAGTGGGCTCCTCAAAAGCTTAACTCTTAAGTTTTTAACTTTGAACTCCTGCTAGAAGTGTCTTTAATCTGTTTGAATCAAACCGTGACATTCTCCATAAGATATAATAGAGATCCCGATAGCCGCTATTTCCACTGCACGCGCCTCCTGTGGGTCCCCTTCCTCATAACCTGGGGTGGATTCTTAAGGGGCCAGCGATCCTAAATGCCCTAGGCATTGTCTGTAGAATTGTCGTGGTTCTTATACCACTTTTTTAATATATGGTTTGGTCCCCCCCGGGGCCCTGTGATTCCAGTGCTATTTATTGTATCTATCAATGCTTGTTTGAAATGTAACTTTGCCTCTAGCCTCATAAAGAGACTGTGGGATTCTGTTTAGAATAAATACATATATTTTATATATATACCTGTGTGGGCTACTCTTTCATTTGGTCTTTCAAGAGGTTATCTATGGTAAAACAATAAGCTTAACACTCCTTCAAGACTTAGCCTGAAGGCTGCTCTCCACAGCTACCACTAGGATAGCTTTCTTTAAAGGTTGTCTTAAACCTATCATCAATAAGAGTCGAATTGGACTGGTGCAAGGTGTCCCCTATAACTAGGAGACAGCATATGCCAGGCCAACTTCTCACATTCGTCTTGGCTTCCCTCTCCTGAGGTTGCTGCCTTTGTACAGTCCCATTTTTGCCAGGCATTTGATAAAGATGTGAGGGCGCGTTTGTGCTCGGAATGTCCTAGGCCGGACTTGGCTGACAAGGTGGTTGACACACCGGAGGTGGATCCCTCCATGCTCACTGACCTCAAAAAAAATTCTAAAGATCCTAAGAAAGGAATTGATCGAGCATGGAGGTCTTGTCAAGATAAGTTACTTGAGTTGACAGGTCCTCTTACAAAAATTTTGGACCTAGGCTTTAAATCAAAGGCCTCAGGGGACGTAGTTGATCCGGATGAACTGATCGGATGGGCTCAACGGGCCATTTGTCAATTGGGCAATGCTAACTGTGCCATGTCTTGCGAGCACCGTTGCTCTATCCTCTTGAAGCTCGACCCGAAATTAGCGGAGCTCTCTACCTCTGAATCTGGTCCTTTGGCTCCGGGTCTACTTCTTGGTCAGCCTTTTCTAACAGAACTGACAAAGTTTGTTGCTACCTTTAGTGGTCTCGACCAAGCTCAGGGTTCCCTCAAGTGGACCTTCCGTCCAATTTTTGGGTGGGCCGGACGATATCGTGGGCGGTCGTTGGGCCGTGGTTTTCAGCAAGGCGCCCACAGAGGCTATAACTCCCAACGTGGCCGATACTAGTATTCCAACACCAACTCCTCCGCTAACTTCTATCCCACACGCAGAGGTAGGAATAAGTTCAGGAAAGGCCATTATGGAGGTAACCAAGGAGGTCAAAACGATGCCACAGCTTCAGGTGAGCTTGATTTCCTTTTCGGAGGTGCAATTGGGGGGCAGAATAAAAAAATATCTCCACAATTGGCAAAAAATCTCGCAGGATGCATGGATCCTGGACACTGTGCAGGGCTACAAAATAGAGTTTTTCCATTCCCCCTCTCAAACTCTCCCTCCACAACCAATGCTTTTTTCCCTTCAAGATCGGACCTTCATATCCAACGAGATCGAATCTCTGCTTCAAAAAGGGGCCATAGTGCGGACGTCTCATCACCCCCAGGGTTTCATCAGCAACATCTTTCTAGTACAGAAGAAGGGGGTGGATCCAGGCTAGTTTTAAATCTCAAGGAGCTCAATGGATGGGTTGTATATCGACACTTCAAGATGGAGGGGATCCATCTTCTTCGCGATCTTCTTCAGGAGGGGGACTGGATGGTCCGCCTGGATCTGAAAGATGCGTATCTGTCTGTGCCCATTTACAAACCGCATCGTCGTTTTCTTCAATTCCAATGGCAGGGAATCTGGTACGAGTACAAAGTCCTTCCCTTCGGCCTCTCTTCAGCACCTTGGTGCTTCACGAAAATTCTGAGGCCAGTGGTAGAATCTCTTCGAGTCCGGGGCGTTCGTCTCATTATTTACTTGGACAACATTCTCATCTTGGGTCATTGTCCTCTCCTGGTACTGCAGCATTTATCTTGGACAGTCGATCTTTTGCAGACTCTGGGTTTTCTAGTCAATCCACAGAAATCTGTATTGATTCCGTCCCAATCGGTCGAGTTCCTGGGGTTTCTGATCAACTCCCTCACTTTTTAACTCCTCTTACCCAATCAAAAAATCAGATCTATCAAGAGAGAGTTGAGATTGATTTTGCACAAGCAGATTGTGTCCTTGAGGTCTGTAGGCCGGATCGTCGGCTTGTTAGCTTCCTCCATCCAAGCGATCTTCCCGGGTCCCCTTCATTACCGAGCGCTTCAACGACTCAAGATCCGTCATCTCCAGAAAGGCCTCAAGTATTCAGATCAGATTCCTCTCACAGAAGAGGCGAGGTGGGAGATGGTGTGGTGGCTGGAGCACATGGAGTCGTGGAACGGTCGGGCCCTCTTCGAGTCCACCCTAGAAGTGGTGATAGAATCCGATGCCAGTCGGAGGGGTTGGGGAGCCCGTTGCGGTCAGGTGTCTACGGGCGGTCGCTGGTCTCAGGAGGAATTGAGTCTCCACATCAATTGCCTGGAACTTCTAGCGGGCTCCTTTGCGATTCGTTGCCTCTCGCCCCGCCAGACAAATTGTTGCATTCTTCTCCGTATGGACAATGTTTCAGCGGTTCGTTATGTGAACAAATTGGGTGGGACAAGGTCCCGGATTCTAGCGGAAATTGCCAAGGATTTCTGGCACTTTTGCCTTCAAAACAATCTGTTCGTGGTGGCAGAATATCCTCCGGGGTGCAACAATCAGATCGCCGATTGGCACTCCAGGCATCTCCAGGACTTCAGCGACTGGAGGCTCCATCCTTGAGTGTTCCGGTCACTGAAACAGAAAATGGGGTCCTTGTCAGATCGATCTGTTTGCCTCTCGGCTCAACAAACAGATTCCAGTGTTTTTCAGCTGGCGTCCGGAATCGGAGGCTTTGGCCACGGATGCCTTTCTTCAAATGTGGCCGCCAACACTGTGTTATGCTTTTCCTCCGTTTGTGATGATTCCCAGGGTCCTGGCCCAGACCAAATGTTATCAGTCAGAATTGATTCTGATCACTCCTCTTTGGAGGGCTCAAGCATGGTTCCCAGTACTTCTGGAAATGTTGTGTGCAGTACCGCTCCTTCTACCCCAGCGGTGAAATCTGTTGCTGGATCCTCTCAAATCACCGCATCCTCTGATAGCCTCAGGCCAACTCATGCTGGTCGCTTGGCGAATTTCGGGGATCGCTGGAAAATCCCAGGCCTTTCGCGAGATGCTACCAGATTTATCAGTGAGGCTTGGTCTCCCAACACACACAAGCGTTATTCTGCAGCCTGGAAACGATGGTGTGATTGGTGCTCTCCACGGGAGGTGGATCCCACTACAGCGGATGTCTCTTTGATGGTGAATTTTCTTGTGTCCATCGCATCTTCAGGTCTTGTCAATAATGTCTGGTCGGTCATCTCGGCGGGTCATGTGGCGATTGATGGAAAACCGGCTGGTGAACATCCTTTAATATGCAAGTTGCTCAGAGGTATCCGGTTGGTAAAACCACCTTGTTCTAAATATTCTGAGCTATGGGATGTTTCCACTGTCTTACAATTCTTGGATGCATGGCTTTCCAATAAGTTTCTATCCCGTAAGCAACTTTCTGCTAAACTAGCTATGCTACTTTGTCTAGCGTCTTGCAGGCGGGTTTCAGATATCCGCGCGCTAGATCTAGCGGGTCGTTTGTTTTCTCCAGAGGGTGTTACTTTTGTTGTCACCAGACGGACTAAATGTAACACCTCTTCTATTACTCATCCTGTTTTTCCTGATAATCCTAAACTATGTGTGGTACAATGTATCCGGGATTATGAGGTAAGTACTGCAGAATTTCGGCAGGATATGGGAGGTCAATTATTGATTGCTCTCCAGAAACCTTTTCACCCAGTAACCCCAGCTACCTTAGCAAGATGGGTGCACTGGCTTATGGGCGAAGCAGGAATTGATGTTCTAAAATTTGGTGCACATTCTGCTCGTGGCGCTATGGCCTCTAAAGCTTTTTCTGTAGGTGTCAGTTTACTGGATATTATGAATGTAGCTGACTGGTCTTCTGACTCTACGTTTAAGTCTTTTTTATTATAAACCTATTGTGAATATTGCATCTGTTGTGGTGGCGCAGCTTTGAACAAGCATAATCGGAGCCTCCGGTCCTGACATAGAATTCAAAATTTGCGAACATACGTGACAAGAATTTTCAATTCTATTAAGGACACGGAGGCGAGAATTATCCCACCCATAATTCGGTATTGTGATTTATGCTTTGCATTGTGTATCTATATTACACTGTATATATCTTCTGTTTTATACCCTTCCCTTTCTGATATGTCACTCGTGGGGTGAATAAGGTATTACAACTCTGTCTTTACCTTTCAGGTTCAGATCTCAAATGAGGTTCGCTGATTTTCGCTTTTGGAGAAGTCTTCATGGTCTCTGCATAATGGAAGTGTCCCGTTGGAACACGCTTCAAGTCTACTGTTTGCAGCCCCTTGGCCTGCTGCTTTTTGTTCTGAGGAATTGATTCTTCCTTTCAAGTTGGTTCTCAGATCTCTGACTATGTTTCATGGACTTAACTGTTTATTTTAACACAAAGAAAGAGGATATGGTATTCTCTTGTACTCCTTAAATAGGGGTTTACTCTATGGTTGTCATGTGATACCCAGCGAGCGTTCATGGGTATTGTAGTGTTTATTTGTTTTTACTTTTATCTGATTGGCTGCTGAGAATTTTCAGTAAAGAAACTGAGAAGCATAATCCTCACCTCCGTGTCCTTAATAGAATTGAAAATTCTTGTCACGTATGTTCGCAAATTTTGAATTGTCCTTGAGTACAATTTTATGTTTAAACCCATTCACCTTACCACATTACCAGAGAACACTTTCGGGAATTCACTGCACTACCTTTTCCCAATACCATCACATTCTTTAAACAACAGTTCTTGTTCCCTACTATTGAGATTCAGAATTATACCTACAGTACGCAGGTCAGTCCAACCAAGCACACATAGACCCCTTTCTGCCACATTCAACTTTCCTTCAGCATACCTCTCCTTTAATTTGAACAACACTAGCCTCAACCCAATTGACAGTTTAGTTTCCCAAGTAAAACTCTCAAGATGAATATCCAGGGCTTCAGTCCACATCCAATCTCACTGACAAAATTTTCACTCCACATATCATTATTGATAATGGTTTATGGTAACCCTGAATCGGTCACCAATTTTACACTAATGCCAGCAACTTCAATATCACACAACAGGTTATTTCTAGGATTGTTTCCTCCTTCCAAAACTTTGTCTTACACTACCAACACACAATCCTCACTGCTAAGACTGTTTTCATCAAATAATGTTTCCTTCTGCGCTCTAACAACACAGTCCTCATTAGAATGCTTCACTTTCATTTTAAAAACTCTTGCACGCTGTCCAATTATACAGGAAGAAGAACATTTCTGGTCTCTTGCTCTACAATTTTAGCTGTTAGCTAATTGTTCTGAACTGCCACAACTACAACAACACGCCATACCCCCGCTTACTTCCAAACCTGGTTTGTAAGTTTGCATAACACTACTTTTATTTTTGTGTTCTTTTCTTCCTTTCCTAACTGTACTACTGCTTTTTTTTCAATCAGACTCACTTCATTCAGAGCTTTTTCTCTTTCCAACGCTGTCTAAGCACATACATCTTTCTGACATTTCTCTCTTTCATAATATAGCGATAACATAATTCCCCACTGCTTCACTACTCGCCCACAGTCTCTCTTGCACTCTGAAGGAAGTGGCCCGATCAGGGTCACTCATGACCACCTCTATGCCTTTCCAATAAATGAAGAGTCGGTCAGACAGTAGAGAATACAAACCAGTTAGTTTATTGCTAATACGCTGCAGCGGAGCCCAGTCTGACCAGTCTCCTTAGATGACTGCCGAGGGGACTGGTCCCCATCCACACGGTAACACAAAATATTCAATTCCAATACCTCTAGAGTCCCGCCCAAACTGGAATTTTCCAGATCTGAATACCTTGCATCATCATAACTCTTGCATCAGAATTACGCCTTCGGGACTCGGGACGTGTCTCGAACATTTATACACAGCATGCACAACAGGCAGGAAGACAGTGTACACACAGGCAGCATGTCAGGATGATGCCCGCTATGGCAATGAGAAAAGTAAGGATCTTCCAACCAGAAGTAGTGAATAGACTCCAGAACCATCTTGTGAATGACCATGTACCATTCTCTCGGTGTATCTCTGATGCTATCTTATGCAATTTCTGTATGGTAGCTTATACAGTGTGGGCGTGGTCAGGGATATACACGCAACAGCTATTACCGATGATGCGACAGGCCCCACCCCAGTCAGTCAGGATAACATCTAAAACCATACGGTTTTGCAGGACAACAAGTCTCGTAGCCTGGACTTCTACTGTAATATTTGTCAATATTCCTGCAGTTGTATTAATGACTCCTTCCACCACCCTCGTAAGCCGTCTAAGACTATTAGTTATAGGGCCCAGAAAGGTAGGATGCCTTTCATCATGTCTGTGAACTGCTGCAATGTTGTGTCTGTCTGATCAATGTCGTCAGTGTTAATCATTCTCTTCATACGGGCACATGGGCCTCTCTACGTTGCAAATGATGGTCCTTATGATAATTGGGAGGGGCTATGTACACGGGCAGCAGCAGGTAAGAAAGGTAACACCTTCCCGACCATCCTTCAGGGAGCCAAACATAACCGTGGGATCCACAAACAAAATAAACATTACGTGGTGGGATCAGGGGTGTACTTTTTGTTGCTCTCAGATTATAGGTAGTGTTGCATCTGCTCTCCCCCACCTCTATTTTCCCAACCCCCTGGAAACAGAAAGGAGCCATAGCATCCACCACTGACAAGGGTATTGGCTTATCCTCAGTAACGTTGCAGGTCTGGAAAGACTGGTAATATTCTGATGAGTTGAACTGTAGGAAATAATCTCTGTCCACCTGAGACCAATTTCCCTTCCTCACTACCTTGTACGCATGCATGCAAGAGCTCAAGAACAACCTGCCAAACGGCTCTCAGCCTGTGGGAGCAACAGGGGGAACTCTATGCTGAAAACGCACATTCTGTGTCAGGGTACGAGAACTAGTACTCTGCTGTTCCAATGTATCAGCCTGGTGAAAAGAACGGACCATGCTAAGTAAAGCAAACCACCCTTCACAACTATTAACATATGATAAGGGCATGGGTAAAAAATTATCACTTCTATGAGTTACTGAGGGCAGCAATCCACATACCCAACACTTTGTCGAATTGTAAGCAGCATGTATCTGAGGCAACATTTGAATGAAGACATTATCTTTTTAGGACTTCCTGTGGTCGTCCTTGTGGGGCACCAGAGTAACAAATATATGCTCGGGGGGAACAGGCATAGAACCAATCAGAGTATGAGCAGGATATTTCTCCTCAAGAAAATACGTCACCCAAAGTACAAATATCAAAGAAATTAGGATAATTGCTACAAACACAAGTTTGCTTCTAACAGACCAGGAAAACCAAACAGGCTCATTTCGCTCAGGATGCGGAGCTGCAAAAGGCTGCTCCTGAATGGGGCGACCAAACAGATACATATATATATTTCTTTGTTTACACAAAAACAACAGAAAAGTCTTACACTTGGAGCCAAGCTTGAATAGAGGCAAAATGAAATTAAGACAGTGTATTGTTCATTATACGTAGGCACTTTTGAACACCGGCGGTGGAGCTGTTCGTCCAGCTCGGATCCGAATCCCACGTTGCAGGGCAAAGCACCTTTCTCCTCGGAAACACTGTCCACTTGCCCTGTTTGGTGACTGTCCGAGTAACACACCAGCCCCTCTGTCACTGAGCTATTGTTGGTACCACGGGCAAGGTACATGCACCCTATTCTTCAGCAATGCAGTCCATCCCTACTAATCTGACTGTCCCTTTAGTGCACTGTTCCTCTTACGGGGGCGCAAATTATATCTCAACACTCCAGGCACAGCGGGGTCAGAAAACAAGGAGTCGGGCTCAAGGTGACCAAGGGGCAAAGGGTCAGACTCCAGCAAATTGGCAGATTGGGTCTCAGCTGGATGTGACTCAATCACAGGTGGGCCAACAGGCTGGGGCTCCTGGTTGACCTTAATTTCAGGTGGCACCGCTTCAGTCAGCACTGCATTATTCTCCTCCTCCGTTGGTGCCCACGTGAGCTGAGCTTCCGATAAGGGAATGAATCGTGACACTCGCTCCGTCTCAGAGTCCCCAATCCCGTCCGTGACCCACTGGTCATAGGGCAGCGGAAGGGGCACCCGTCACACACCAACTGGATAACCTTGACATTGAAGTGGCTGCCATTGTCACTCCAAATTAAATGCGGCAAACCAAAACGCGGGAAGAACTCTTTCAAGAGTACCATCACCGTCGCCATGGCGGTGGTCTCTTTAGTAGGGTAAGCCTCAACCCATTTACTTAACGCACAGACAGCCACCAATACTTATTTCAATTTGTTGACCCGTTCCATTTCGATGTAATCCATCTGGAGAACCTCGAAGGGGAAGGAAGGCGGTGCAAAGCTGCCAACAGGAGTGGGAGTACCCTTTCCAGGATTATGCATTAAGCAAACCATGCAATACTTTACTAGGTGAGCTGCAACTTTGGGAATGTTGTCATTTCCCCATACAGGGTCTAACAGCTTACAAATACCCTTCGCACTAATCTGTGATGGCCCATGCACCATAGTAACCACAGGAAGGACATACGCATCTGGCAGCATCCATCTCTGCTTCCCGGATTTGCCTGTCCAACACCCATCCTCATCCAAATTAGCCGTGCTCTTCTGCCATATTGCTAATTCTTCAATTGTTGCCTTACTTTGGATTTCTTTCACATTTTCTAAAGTATCCTCAAACATCCCGTTTCCAGGCAGGCACCCATCGCGCTGGACCTGCCACAAACATCCTCTCCATTTTAGTCCGAGCTGTCTCCTTTGCTGTCTGATCTGCAAATGCATTCCCCCTCCCAATATCATCAGTTATTGCCTTATGAGCACTGCACTTCACTACTGCTAGTCTCTTAGGGAGTGTCAAGGCTGACAAAAGTCTGTGTATTAATGGGCCATTCTGTATCCTCATACCATGGGATGTTAAGAACCCCCTTTCCACCCAAACACGCCCAAAATTAGGGGCCACGCCAAATGCATACTGGCTGTCAGTATATATATTGACAGCCAGTCCCTCACTCAACCCACAGGCACGAAGAAGGGCCACTAGCTCTGCAGCTAGCGCTGATTGGTAGGGAACTCGTGATGTCGCAACTACAGTGTGTAAGGTGGTGATAGCATAGGCTGCTGTTGTCATGCCATCTGGTAATTTAAAACAAGAGCCATCGACAAATAGCTCCACTTGGGGTTCAGATAGGGGAACATCAGTCAGGTCTACCTGTCCCTTCCTCTGTGCGGTAGATGCAATCATGCACGTCCGTCTCCTCACTCTCAGAAGGGAGGGGTAGTAATGTGGTGGGGTTCAGAGTGGCACATCTTTTGATGGTGACATGTGGTGCAAACAGGGTCAGCTCATGGCCAGTCAGACGTGCACTGGTAAGGTGCTGTATCTTCGTTCTGTTCAAAAGTATGTCCACAGCATGTGGAACCATGACTGTGAGATCAGTATCAAGGATGAGCCCTGCCGATTGTCGGATAGAAATGGCCACTGCCGCGACCGCTCTCAGACAGCTCAGTAGGGCTCTGGCAACGTTGTCAAGCAGAGCAGAGAAGTAAGCACTCGGCCTTTGCTTACCTCCAAATGCCTGTGTTAAGAAGGAGAGCGTGCAGCCAGCCCTTTCGTGTACATACAACACAAACGGCTTCTGGTAGTCTGGGGTGCCAAGCACAGGTGCAGAGCGAAGCTCTGTTTTTAGTTGATCAAAAGCATGCTGACAATCATGCGTCCAGGGCAGGGGTTCTTGCACATCTTTAGTGATTAGTAGCAGTAAAGGCTTCATCAGTAGGTAAAAATTAGGGATCCAGTGGCACAGTACGAAGTGATGCCTATGAACGTTCGCAAATCCCTTTGCGTCTTAGGGATGGACATCTTAGTTATGGCAGCCACACGCTCAGGTGTTAGTCTCCTTCCCTCCTTCGACAGTAGGTGACCTAAGTAGGTGACCTCCTGTCGACAATATTGAAATTTAGAAAGGGATACTTTATGTCCATGGTGTGCTAAATGCAGCAATAATTGAACTGAACTCTTTTTACAAACTTCTTCAGTGTCAGAGGCAATGAGAAGGTCGTCCACATACTGGAGCAATACATTACCTGAGGGAAGCATGAGGGAGTCCAATTGGGCTTTCAAGGCTTGACTATATTACTGGGACTCTCAGTAAAGCCCTGAGGAGCCTGCCAGAACCTAAAACTCCTGCTAGCCAGGGAGAATCCAAAAAGATACTTGCTGTCTGGATGTATGGGAATGCTGAAGAATGCATTCTTCAAGTCAATGACCGAGAAATATGTAGCAGTGGGAGGAATCATTGTCAGGAGAACAGTGATGTCGGGAACAACAGGGAACTAGGGAATCACTATTTTATTCACCTCACGCAAATCAATCACAAAACGGTAGACATCGGGATGGTCATCTGGGGAACCTGAGGTTACTCTTTTTAAGATGGGAAGACTAGGGCTATTGCACACATTAGTGTTCGTCTCCTCAACAACACCAGACACAATCAAATCCTGTATAATCTGCAGCAGCGCCTGTTATCCTGCCTGTGGTATCTTATAATGGGGAAGACGAGGCAGGACAACATTGTCCTTAACTCTGCTGGAAACCGGAGGTATCTGCAACAGACCTACGTCTGTGTCACCCGTAGCCCATAATATCGGCACCTCCCTAAACTCAACAGGAAGAGGCTCATCTTTTGACAAACATTGCTTAGAATTCACCACATTGGGTCCTATGGTCATATAGACGCCATCCGGAGAGCACAAAATAGTCGCATGTAACTTCTTCAACAGGTTCAAACCCATTACATTTCCTCCACAATTTTGATGTCAATAAGAAGGACGGGTCTACAGTAAAAGGACCAATAGTCAAAGCCAGAGGCTCGGAAATGGGCCTCAAAACTAGTATGCCTGAGAAGCCTACCAAAACATTATTTTGGCCGGACAGGGCTGCCCTGGGGACCAGTGAACGAGAAACAGAGCTATTCATTGCTCCTGTGTCCACCAAGAATGTCTTCGCTGAGCCCTGCAGACCAGCAGTGACACAGGGTCCTTGCTGGTCAACAGGGATCTGGACTGATCCCCCACCCTGTCCCTGGCTGTCCTAGCCGTGGTTAAGTCCCGTCACTTCATCCAATTCATAATCATCATGGTAATACTGGCGCCCCCTTGGGTCATCAAAATAGTTCTTCTCAGACCGACCTGGCTGTTCCTCACTTCCCCGGCTACCACCATATCCAACTGCTCCCCTGCCTCTCCCTTGTGACCCCCATCCTCTCGGAGACTCAACCCTTTGCAACAGCGTCGGACACTCGCTGCGCCAATGTCCCTCTTCTTTACAGTACGCACGTTGATTTGGTCCCACAGGCGTAGTATTCCGGCTAGTGCGGGGCAACTGCCGGGCCGGACCGATTCCCCCCTCTCTACCACTGCCCCCGGACACCTTCTACATCAACACCTTCATCTTCAAATCCGTATTTTTCTTCTCTACCATCTTCGTTCTCCCTGTGCTCATAATACTGAGCCATACTTAATATTACTGATGGGGAGGAGGTAGTCCAAGTGCTCTCCGAAGCCTGCAACCGAGTCACGATCTCAGGAAGCAAGTTCGTAACAAACCTGTTAACAAACAATCGGGCACCTCCCTCCATTGACAAATACTGTCCACTAAAATCCAGAAACATCCCTTCAAACCTAGTGAAGAAGAGAGATAAACTTTCATCTTTCTTCTGACGACATGCTGTCAACCTATCCCAATCCACTCGTCTCGGTGGGATCAAGGAGTGCATATACGTGAGAATCCGGCCTGACAAAGCTAGTATCTCAGTGTTAAGTTTCTCGCCAGGCTTCCTCTCCTTACCCCATGCTTTAATCTCATCTTAAGTGCCAACCAACTTCACTATATTGTCCTGTGTATGAACTTGCCGCCAGATATCAACCGGCACCAGTAAACCGAAAAACATCTCAATGTCGGCCAGCATCATCACCGTCGAGGACGCAGCCTCTGTCAGTTCTTTATAATAGGCGGTCGGATTCTTTCTAGAGTCGGGCAACTGGGTCTTAAGAGATAAAACCCCACTCCTTTTCCAAGGAGTATAAACCCACTGTTCCTGAAAACGGCCCTCCACTCATTGTCTGATAACTTGGCCCTGTCCATTTTCTAGCTCCGGTATTTCAGGGTGATAAATGGGATGTACCTCCCTCATCGGGAACTGAGACACTGCAATCGGGCTCTTTTGGATCAACCTGCCTTGGTATCCAATCAACGTGGTAACATTACTAAAAACATCATTAGGAGCCATGCCAGTCGCATACACACTATCCCGAATATCATAAATAATTTGAGGGGCAACACCATTAAAACACTGTTCCCATAGCCCAATTAAAGTAGCCGACACATGCTTAAGGGCATGCTGCTGAACAAATGGCTCATAGTCTTTCAACACACTCCACAACTCCTCCACACTGTAAATTGGACTCCGGGCCCACTGAGACGCCTGATCAGCCACCATCTTCTTCTCTGCATCACCCACGTCAGACCGAATCAACACTCGCCCCATCTGTTCTTTAGCAGCCTCCCGCTCCCCATCATCCTCTCCTCTCAGTGGTGTCCCCGCATACAGCAAGAGCGGGGAAAATGAAGGTAGGGAGGACACACTCATGGATGTAACAGGACCCGGGGACACTAGTGTCTGCGGAGGGGGTGTGAGCGAGAGGGCGGTGAAGAGGCAATGCAGATCAGTCTGCAATTGTTGCCGTCTCTGCCGCTGGCGCCAAAGAGGGCATGTGGGATGCTCCATTTGAAGTGGCCGGGTCAGGGACAGGGGTGCCAGAGGCGGCAGCATGAGGTGTTGGTGGGACTTCTGACTGTATACCCTTTGCGGGGCATAAAGAGGTGGTGGCCGCACATCTAACATATCCTCCACAAAAGGATCGCCTTCTTCACGTGTAACATAAGACTTATCACATTGCAGTCTAAACTTTCGATCAGCAGATTCTATGCCTTTCTCTATCTTCTCCCTCTTGTACGTTATAGCCTTTTGCGTTACTGTCGGCATCTTCCCTCTCCGGGCCTCCTTCTCCGCTCTTATCCGTCTTTGCTTAGCTTCCTTTTGCCATATCTGAAGGTTGTCAAAATAGACTGCCTACTTCTTTTTGCAAACAATTTATCCTGCAGGAGGTTCAACTTCTGTTCATCAAAGGTACCCGCCAAAGGCCACTGTAACTCGGCGTTGTCCCTCGTGTATTTGTGCCATAGTGTACTAAACATAATAGGGCCAAGGCCATGTTTCACGTACATATCATAGTTCGGAGTGCCTTCCGGAGGCACAGGCTGCCTCTCCTCCAATCGAGCATCAGCAGAGCAACAACAGCATCCGAAACAGCAAAACTTGCTAAAACAGGGCATCTTCAAAAATGCAGAAAGACAATTCGCTACTTGCACCCGACAAACACTTAAAACCCAAGGACCAGTCCACAGACCGCACCGATTCTTCAAATTAGACTCCACCTCACGAGTCTCAAGCACTAACCAAACCCCAGGCGCTTTCAAGAAAAGCCAAAATTACCAAGTCGCCTGGCAGAGGGTCCACACAGACACCCTGTATCTCCAAATCAGTCCGCAGACCTGTCAATTGTACAAACAAACCAAAAAGAAAAGGGTCTCCAGACCACATCCCAAATTATTCTACACAGCGTCATATTTACCAGAAATCAAGACAAACTCACCTGGTGCACACAGGTCGAACAAAGTTATTCTCCACTGCCGACTCTTTGGACCAAATGGCTTGTTCCAAGGGTTTTGCCTTTCAGGACCCCAGCCGGGATGACCACTAGACGAGACGCCGCCCGATCAGACAGGCGGGGCAGCCGCGAGAACTAAGCTCGGTCGTGTGGGGATCCCCGCTCCGCCAATCCGACCTGACATACCACGACCTCCTTACCCGATTACGGGCGAGGAAAGGACACCCGATGGGGTCCCTGTTGGGCGCCAAATGAAGGAAGTGGCCCAATTAGGGTCACTCACGACCACCTCTATGCCTTCCCAATAAATGAAGAGTCGGTCAGACAGTAGAGAATACAAACCAGTTAGTTTATTGCTAATACACTGCAGCGGAGCCCAGTCTGACCAGTCTCCTTAGATGACTGCCGAGGGGACTGGTCCCCATCGACATGGTAACACAAATTACAATTCCAACACCTCTAGAGTCCCGCCCAAACTGGAATTTTCTAGATCAGGCCATGATGAACAAAAAAGGCACACAGAGATGAGCCATGGCACATGGCTGGGAACATGTTATCTCGACCCCAAGGCCGTTCGGTCGGTGTCTACCATTGTTAGATGAGGGAACGAGTCTATCTAACAGAAAATGTTTGTGACAATGGATAGTACATTCATTAGTGCAGCAAAGCTTCAACCTTGAGAATTACAAGCTGGAGGCGCAGGGGCAGCCTTTCTGCTGAGGCAAGCATTATGAGAAAGAAGCTCGATCTTAGTTACAGAACAAGATGGCGTCAATAAAGATGGTGCCATGAATGCTAACTTAACACGGAATAGAGCTTGAGCGTAGCAAAGGGAGCATTTCAATCTCATGCATCACGGAAATAACATTTCAAATCTAACAACTCTTTTGCTACTAGTATGTATAATAATTTGATCGCAAATCAACTCATCATGCAACACCCCAAATCTACACAAAATACCCATTTTCTTTAACAAAGCTTTATATAATCATCAATAGTTTCTGTAGGTTCCTGTTCCCTGTGAAAAATGTATACCTAGCTATAGCAATATTAATAATGGATGAATACTATCTTTCTAAATCATCCAGCATGTTTAAATGAAAATCTGTCTTCTACACTGGTTTTGTTCCCATACAATTATATTGCCTTATACCTTCCAGACCTAAAGAGTGCACCAAGATGCCTTTCTTCTTTTTTGACATCTTGTTTTATTCTCAATGGTTGACATATAATTACATAAATATTCTTTCCATTCTTGCCCCTTACTCTGTGGCTCACTTGGAATTGGTAAAAATGCTACTGGAAGTGTCAAAGTAAATGTTTGTGCCACACCCACTGTCGCAGTGAAGGAAGATACTGCTCACTATAGATAATCACACCTTTATTCCTTCAAACCCAGTCCACAATATCCTCTCTTTTAATGATACTTTGTTAAGAGCAAACATTTTGCTAGAAAATTAAAACAATGTGTATCTTGTCATAGCTATGCATTGATCTGAAAGTATATATAAATATGAAGAGACAGAGGCTCAACCCTCAACGCCGTTATAGCCCAGGAAAAGGCAATAGCCATTAATAGCATCCTCCTAGTCGGCTAGTCGGACGTCATCATTCTGTTCTGTCCACTTCACCCAAGAGCACATCCACACTAAGTAAACTCTCCAGTGGACTAGAAGCATAAGCCAGATTCCCCTAGCTGCTCTGGAAGAAAGAATGATCTCTAGACTTCCCCCAAAGACAGATAATCTCTCAACGAACAATGCACTTTAACTCTACGATGTCAGCCGTCCTAGACCAAGTTGCCCCTCTAAAACTAACAAGCGTTTGCAATGCAGTAGGCCTGGCATTTTCAAGGGATTAAGCTATTGGCATTGTAAATGGCAATGTCTTTTATTTATCTGTTTTGATAATTAACACATAAATAAAGTAAATTATCATTAACAATGTCAATAGCTCAAACACTTATAAATGCAAGACCTATTTCTAATCAAAGAAGCAGCTGCCATTGTTCTGGGCTGCTTGGAAAGTGAAAGCGTGCATGGCGCGCTGAATGTTGCAGCAATGTGTAAAGCTACAATTGGTTCAGTTTATTTTATTTAATTTTTTTATTTTATAGTTTTATAGAGCGCGAACTTGACCCGTAAGGGTATCAGAGCGATTTACAGGGGAACATAGCAGTGTACAATAGGCAAGGAATCACATTAGGGTAGCGGACACGTATGTACAGTTTACATATAAGTAACTCCAGATAAGGCCCCAGATTTCTTGAAGAGGTAGCTCGGTATTCCGAAGGGAGGCGCTAGTCGGATTTCGGTCAAGGTCTGTGTATTGGTAGGAGGCAGCATTTAGGAGAGGAATTTACCCATAAGGAAGGTTTTGGCCTCCTTTTTGAAACGTGCCAGAGAAGGGATTCTTCTGATGGCGGGCGGGAGAGAGTTCCATATTCTTGGAGCGGATCCAGAGAAAGCCCGGTTAAAAGTTTTTTTTTTCTGGAACCGTGCAGGTTTGAGTAAGAGGTCTCTGGCGGAACGGGAGTTTCTGCTTCCGCCGGATACCACAAGTTTCTGTGCGAGGTAAGCACAAGAGTTTGATTATAAAGCCTTGTGTGTGATGCAAGCCAGTTTGAGTTGTATTTTGGCCTCGAAGGGAAGCCAGTTCAAAGCTTTCAAGTGTGGAGCGATATGGTCAAATTTTTTGAGCTTGTAAAAAGTCTGGCGGCGGCATTAAGGCAGGCTTTTAGGGGTGCCAGGGAGATCTTGGGTAAACCTGAGAGAGTGGAACAGCCATATTCCAGTCTGGAGATTACTAGCGCTTGGACTACGCTTTTTAGGTCGGTAGCGTCAAGGAAGGGTTTCAGTTTCCAGAGGTAGCTCAAGTGGAATCTAGCTGATTTGGCCATCGAGTTGATGTGGTCTTGCATGTTCAAATTGCAGTCAAGGGTTATTCCCAGAGATTTTGCTGAGTCCACGATGGTCGGTGGGCAATCTAAGGCTGTGATAGCCTTGATCCATTTCTGCATCTCGGGATTGGTTTTTGGAGGGGCAATTAGGAGAAATTCTGTTTTCTTAGCGTTGAGTTTAAGTTGATTGGAGGTGAGCCAATGGACGGTTGATTTCAGGGCCTCATTCAGGGAGAGAATATCCTTGATGTAGAGCTGAGTGTCGTCTAAACCATTCTAGAACAGAGCCATCCAAACCCATCCTGAGTTTGAGGCGTTCAATTAGTTTTTCGTGGTTGACAGTGTCGAAGGCCGAGGATATATCTAAGAGGATTAGAAGGCACGTTTTCCCTTGGTCCAGGGCTTGGAGGGCATTGTCAACGATGTGGGGCATGGTCGTTTCAGTACTGTGCCCAGGTCTGAATCCAGATTGGAAGTCATGGAGAAGGTGGAAGTTGTTGGTGTGCTGACTTTGTTGCTGCTGTACACACTTCTCCAACACTTTGGCTAAGAGGGGGATGTTGGAGATAGGTCTGAAATTGTCGGGGAGGACTGGATCCAGCGACGTTTTTTTTCAAAATGGGGAGGACTTTGCCGGCTTTCAGAGAGTCAGGAATGGAACCCTGCTGGAGCGAGGCGTTAATTATTGCAGTCCAGCTAGGAATAATGGATTGGACAACGGCCGCTAGGCAGTTGGAGGGGAGCGGGTCGTTGAAATGGTTATTCAGGTTTAGGGACGATAGGATTTTACATACGGAGTCTTCGTCATAGAGGTTGAAGTCAGTCCAAAGTGCTTGATTATTTGGTGAAGTCTGTGGGGGTATCGCAGGAGGAGGGGGCAGGCCAGGAAGGGATAGAGAGTATTTGGCGGCACTAAGTTCATTTTCTAAGGCTGCGACTTTGTGCGCGAAGAAGGAGGAGAATTCCTCAGATGATATTAAAGATTTGGGTGTTTCTTTTGAGGTTTTGACCAGTTTATTGGATTAGTGTTTGACCAGATCGAAGAGCTTGCGAGGTCTGTTCTTGGTTTTCTCTAGTTCGGATCTAAAAAATTATCAAGGATGTTCTTGTTGTAGGCATTTGTAGATGTGCGGCGGAGGGGTCCTGTCTCCGTATTCTTTCGGATTGCCGGAGGCATCTCCTCTCATTGTTGAGGGGTCCAGTGAACCAGGGGTTCCTGTCTTTGGTTTGGGTTCTTTTTAGATTTAGTGGGGCTAGGTCATCCATAATGTTCCAGATAGTTGCAGAGTAGTGATTATTGAGGTCATTGTCCGTTGAGAAATGCGAGGGGGGAGTTAATCATGATGATACATTCATCATGATTAACAAAACTGGATGCCCCAGTTCTGTTACCCATGATGAACGTATGCATTTGATGCATATTGATTTTTGAAGGAATGTTAAGGTTCTAAAAAGCAATTTTCAGTGCTTACCCAACAGAACTAATTGTAGCTATACATGTTGATACCCAGGTTCCGAGGGAAACAAGGTGACCCCATTGATCCTAATGAAATGTTGCAGGAAAGCATGTCGTGCCTGCAGTAGGAGAAACTCATTAAAGAAAATAGTGCTTACGGACTAAATAAGACATACTGTATAACAACAGAAGTAAAAGGACCAGTCCTCATGGGAGGTTACAAATGAAGACAAGGCGGTACTAAGGAGGGACTGGCAAGTGTATTAAGGAATCAGAAGCCAGCATTTCCGATGCACAATGACACAAGCCAGAGACAAATTTGTGTGGAGAGTGGGCGGGGCTTCAAGTCCATTCTCAAATTCAGCATGCCTCGCAGAGCAGTGCATGGGCTGCCCAGGCTCGACCTAAAAAGGACTGTACCCTACAATTAAATTTAGCTGCCACCATTAGAAAAGTCATGGTCTGGTTATGGGGAAAGTAGTGATCCACCCGAAAAAAATAACACCTGGTGTCCAGAACTGTTTTGACAAGCAACACCCCATACTCACGTAGAGCACTGCTGAAGAGAATCGTTGCACAAGTTTCCTGCTCCAGAAATATACCTGTTACCTTTCACATGTACACTGCGCTAAGTCTACAAGCCTTCACCATAAACTGTATTAAAGTTACTGGATGTATTTCCTTTATGATAATAAAAGGTATATATTTTGCAACTTCGATGACCTTGCTACTCTCATCTAATGAAAGCTTAAAGAAGAGGTGCATGGCAGTTAAGTTAACTAGAAGCAGTAGCTGATTTTTGTCTTCCTAAGAGTTGCATTAGTACCAAAAATATATAGTAAATATGATTATGATTCTAAAAATAATAATAATACCAGTTAGAATAATTGGGAATGACAAAAGAAGTCGTATTCTACTATTGCATCATTGTAGGTTAGAAAATGGGCTTTACCCACTATAGTATGTAAATATAATGCCTACATTATGTCGTATAGACTGTCCCTGAGTTGAATGAGTAGCTGCATAAATTAGCGATACACTCTAAATTGTGTGCCACCAAAATGTAGTTTTTGCATAACGTACCCCTATCACCATAGCTTCAGAAATCGACTCCTAAGAATTATGTTTTTTATTAGAAGTCTTTCCTAACCTTATCCCGTCTTTTTTTCAGGGATCCTGCAGGAGCACAAAAGAACATTAAAACACCCTTGTTTGACCAACATGGCCCAGTTCACTTCAGAGTTCTTTGAAAATGCCGCTGGCAACGTCGTGGCAGCTAAGATCCACAAAGATAGAGCAATGAAGTTCAGATAACCAGCATTCAGTGAACTCTATTGTCAACCAGAACAATAGTTTGCCAAATACTTAACATCCCTCGGTTATTACATAGAAACAGAAGACTGCAATATAAAACAAGCATTGGCATAGCCAATAGGTCTCGCCTTTGGGACCTTATAAGTGTTTAGCCATGCAACAGTTGGGTAACTAAATACTTATAAGGTCCCAAAAGCGAGACCTATTGGCTATGCCAAGCGGCCTTGCGGCCGCAAAAGTGAAAGTGATCGCGATTGCGATCAACATCAAAGCGGCCGTGAAAGTTAAAGTAATTGCGGTAAAACGCGGCGCGCGCGCCCGCGCACATGCACTGTAGCTCTAGGCTGGCCTGGTAGCACTTTTTGGAGCCCTCTCAATAAGTCTCGCCAGACCAGCGCATGCGCTGGGTCAGGCGAGACCTAAACACAAATGATTAGTTTGGATTAATGGAAGGGTTGGAAAACTAGTTTTCAGCTACCGTCCTTTTGTCAAAACACCCCGCGAAAGATGGGACAGAACTCTAGAAGTAAAGCTGAATAGGACGAAAGGCACTCTACACAAAACCAAAATTCCTGACCCTGCGAACACTAAGCAACCATTTTTGACTAGGACGAAGAGAAGCAGCCAGGAATAAGGAATTTTCTCCTAAGGGTATATTAATGCTGGGTAAAAGACAGTGGTTGCAAGGTTTTGCCTACGTAACGGAAAACGACCTTTACAACGCGGTCAAAACACCGCAATACATTTACATCGCTGTTTTTACAACTCAAGTCGTTACAATGACTTGTGCTGGATGGCGCTCTAGACTAAGGAATAGTGTGATTTACTATACCAACACCTTCTCTACTGTTACGTAGGCTGGAGTTTGAATAGTAAATCATACTATTCCTAAGTCCAGCGCCCTCTTAAAACAGCGATGTAATGTACCGCGATCTAAATGATCACGTTGTATCGTTATACATTCCTACGTAACGTATAGATAATGTGAACACTAGCATATATTGTCTAATGCATAATTCATTTACTTGCCTTGTTAAATAAAACAAAAAACACAAATTAGCAGTTGAACTAGTTTTGGATAGAGAGGATTTTTGTGAAAATGTGTGCCACAGAGAGGCCATAACAGGGCCAGAATATTGGAGCAAGACCAAACGTTGTATGTTTTCCAAGTCAATGTGCAACATTTGTGTTTTTAAACAGGAGCCAAACTATATATAGAAGGTTCAAAAACAGAAATAACTGAAAGAGAAACAACCTGTATTCGTGGCTCTGAGGAATATTATAGCCAGCATTTTTCATGTATTGCAATGTACTTCACTCTGTAGAGAACCGAAAAAACATTTCACGGTTTACATCATCATGCTAACTACTTATCTGTGATATCACCGCCTACCAGCCTTTAGACATGGGGATAACTTTTACGAAGTGTGATAACATGTACAGAAAAGGATCTGGCTAGTACTGTAAGCTTAACTAAGCATTTTATTGATTGTGTACTACGGTTTTACCAATTCCTACAACTCATATCACCTTATGATTTACCTTCATGAATCAGTTACCACACTACACCAACACAGGGACCTCCAGGCGAGCACCTCAACCTTAATTTTTTTCAACACACGAATCTACTTCTTAGCCCCATACCCCCTTCCCCTCAACAATGTACGCCATGCCAATATTCAGTTACTCACCTTCTTCGTCCTGCCTACACTGATGCAGATATTTGTTTACTACAAGACATTCCTCACTGCCCTCCAATAGATCCAGTTTCCAGACTACCTCCATGCCTTCCCCTCCCAAGTCCAGGTTGCACCATTCCACATTGCAGTTCCAAAGTTGTTCTTTATTATTGGTCAAGTGTATGATGACACATTGATTGATATAGGAGCACCCTATATTTGATGCTCCACACTATGCTTTACCATTGCTGTGTATCTGTATGATTGTGAAAACATAATACAAACATTTAAAAAAATGTACTTCAGCTTTGCAACCCACTACCAGGGACTATACTGGTGGATAAGGGCCTTTTACCTGAGTTATATAAAAGGGAGGGGCCTTTTAACAGCAAATATAGACCTTGGCCACAGGCAATAATGCTATATTGAAACATTCTACCCAATGAGGGTAGAATGTTTTATATTAAATACGGTGAAACAGAAGGATAAACATTGGACCTGAAAGTTTATATCAGCCATGATTATCCCTTTGGAATGTTGGGCGCTTCAATGAAAACAACAGTGTGCTAAAGTTTAAAAAACAGTGTTTTTAAATGAAATTGGCTCTCAAGTAAAAAATAAGGGATATAAAGACATGCAAAATCATGGTGACAACAGAACTATCCATCGAAAAAAGCCACACACAAGCAGAAAGCCGGAGAGAGTACAAAACACACACACACACGTCAGAACTCTACAAACAAATTTAATATAGGTCAAACACATCCTGTACACAGCAGCTTGTCTACCACCACAGAAGAGGTGCAAGTGGTACTTTTGCATCTCTCCAACACCAACTCAAACAGCTAAATAAAAATATAAGACATAACACCATAGCAAGAATCTTACCAGAACAAAATAATATTAGCATATAATCACAAGGTGAATCGCAATAGTTAAGTAGGGGAAGTGGATAGTGTATCAGTTAGCGGGAATGGGGCAATTAATCAGATGGGTGAGGTGCCTTCAGTCTGAAACTTGAAGGCACCTTACCCTAAAAGGCCGTAGTTACGCCTCTAATATATGTTGATTAATGCCAGAAGACTCTTCAACATGAATCAGTGAATGAATCCCATATTGTAATGGTGAGATATCTGGTAATGTCACACCAGGGAGGTGGGCTTACAGTCACATCAACATAGAACTAGCAACTGGTTCAGAAACCTCCTTTCAAATCAAAACACAATAACATGCTCTGAGCCATGAACTAATGAGCTTACGCAACCAAGAGTGTGTCAACATGAAACCTCAACTTCAAGCCAACACCTCACCCATGTCCTTGTTAGACTGTGACATGCTCTACCAATACAACAGGAACACACAGACATCATTTTCTGCCTACTTGTACATCTTCTGAATGTCCAATCCAACCAACACTGTTAGCTCCGGACTCTCTAGCCAACCAAGCCAAGTACACAACCACTGGATGACTCCACTTAATCAAGCTGAGTATCTGGTGATGGACCTCAAAGTTAGCTGATGAAAACACATCCCCTTACTTACTCATGTAAACTGTTCACCACAAAGAGTATGTGACAGCTAGCAGCATCACTAAAAGGAAAAGACAGCAATATAGACGAGAAAGCAGTAAACCAATAACAACTAGCCCCGATCTGCAATCTCAACTGGCTAGTCTCTAAAATCCCTCAGGTCAGCTATAGCAAGATTTTTTTCATTTAATTTCATTTACTTAAAATGCTGACATATGCTACATAGAAATATATCCTTTTGTGGCAATCAAGTGGAAACCAAAATCAATTTGTTCCAGTCAAGATGTGGGTTCACAAAACCAGAACATTTTCATCTGCTCTCCTATAATGGATATAGTGGAGAAGTGTGGCTCACTGGTTAGAGAAGGCATACCCTGAAGCAGAGGTCAGACCCGGGACCAGGGTTCAATTCCTGACGCGGCAGGGTCTGAGCCCAAGTGTCCACGGACTCGATAATTCTCACTTCGGTGCCTACTCAAATCATGGGTTCACACTCTGCAACTCTGGGCAATAGCTTGCTTAATCTCCACAATGGCCCCCCCGCGGCGGGATGCCTGGCTTTCACCTTGGGGATGCCCAGTACGGGTTATCTCACAGGGAAAAACCAGGACGGGTTCCCAATGCAAGCGCCAAGATGCCCAAGGGTAAGTTGAGCGCTATATAAGCACACATAATAATAATAATAATAATAATAATAAAACATGAAGGTAGCTCAGAAGTGTTTGAGACCGCCACCGAGGCTTGGGTCGGACCTGAAGTCTTGTCTCAGCTAGGTCCAACATGCTGCGAGTTATGGCACGTCACAACAATTCTATTCTTTTTTGGATGCTATGCAGGCTTGCTTGCTGCACAGAAATGGCATTTAGATATAAGTGTAAACAAAGCAAACAGAAGGAGCGCTGAAACTTATCAGACACTCACCCCCAGTCACAGATCTGGGTTGAATCCATCATTGTTCTTTAGCTCACCTCACCACCCCAGTTCAGACACACATATATGCAAATCAGCCTTGACCCTGTGCCTCATGGGAATAGTCCAGCCCAAACTGCCAAGCCATGTCTAACTCGGACCGGAAACAAGCATACTGGGACCGGTTTCAGGCTAACAGCCCTCATCAGCCAGGCTAGCTTGAATCCAGTGGCAAAGTGAACAAGGGACCCACGTCTGGGCATGCCCTGTCAACTTAGGGCAAACAAAGCAAACAGAACGAGATGATGGAGGGGGCGCTGAAACTTTTCAGACACTCACCCCCAGTCACAGATCTGAGTTGAATCCATCATCGTTCTTTAGCTCACTTCGCCACCCCAGTTCAGACACAGCTATATGCAAATCAGTCTTAACCCTGTGCCTCATGGAAACAGTCCAGCCCAAACTGCCAAGCCATGTTTTCTCTGGACCGGAAACAAGCATCCTGGGACCTGTTTTGCGCTAACAGCCCTCGTCAGCCAGGCTAGCTTGAACCCAGTGGCAAAGTGAGAAAGGGACCCACATCTGGGCATAACCTGCTAACTTAGGGTGAACAAAGCAAACAGAAGGAGATGATGGACAGAGCGCTGAAACTTTTCAGACACTCACCCCCAGTCACAGATCTGGGTTGAATCCATCATTGTTCTTTAGCTCACTTCGCCACACCAGTTCAGACACAGCGATATGCAAATCAGTCTTGACCCTGTGCCTCCTGGGAACAGTCCAGCCCAAACTACCAAGCCATGTCTTCCCTGGACCGGAAACAAGCATACTGGGACCGGTTTCAGGCTTACAGCCCTCATCAGCCAGGCTAGCTTGAATCCAGTGGCAAAGTGAACAAGGGACCCACGTCTGGGCATGCCCTGTCAACTTAGGGCGAACAAAGCAAACAGAAGGAGATGATGCAGGGGGCGCTGAAACTTTTCAGACACTCACCCCCAGTCACAGATCTGAGTTGAATCCATCATCGTTCTTTAGCTCACTTCGCCACCCCAGTTCAGACACAGCTATATGCAAATCAGTCTTAACCCTGTGCCTCATGGAAACAGTCCAGCCCAAACTGCCAAGCCATGTCTTCCCTGGACCGGAAACAAGCATCCTGGGACCTGTTTTGAGCTAACAGCCCTCATCAGCCAGGCTAGTTTGAACCCAGTGGCAAAGTGAGAAAGGGACCCACATCTGGGCATAACCTGCTAACTTAGGGTGAACAAAGCAAACAGAAGGAGATGATGGACAGAGTGCTGAAACTTTTCAGACACTCACCCCAGTCACAGATCTGGGTTGAATCCATCATTGTTCTTTAGCTCACTTCGCCACACCAGTTCAGACACAGCTATATGCAAATCAGTCTTGACCCTGTGCCTCCTGGGAACAGTCCAGCCCAAACTACCAAGCCATGTCTTCCCTGGACCGGAAACAGGCATACTGGGACCGGTTTCAGGCTTACAGCCCTCATCAGCCAGGCTAGCTTGAATCCAGTGGCAAAGTGTGCAAGGGACCCACGTCTGAGCATGCCCTGTCAACTTAAGGTGAACAAAGCAAACAGAAGGAGATGATGGAGGGGGCGCTGAAACTTTTCAGACACTCACCCCCAGTCACAGATGTGAGTTGAATCCATCATCGTTCTTTAGCTCACTTCGCCACCCCAGTTCAGACACAGCTATATGCAAAGCAGTCTTAATCCTGTGCCTCATGGAAACAGTCCAGCCCAAACTGCCAAGCCATGTCTTCCCTGGACCGGAAACAAGCATCCTAGGACCTGTTTTGAGCCAACAGCCCTCATCAGCCAGGCTAGCTTGAACCCAGTGGCAAAGTGAGAAAGGGACCCACATCTGGGCATAACCTGCTAACTTAGGGCAAACAAAGCAAACAGAAGGAGAGGATGGACAGAGCGCTGAAACGTTTCAGACTGATTTGCATATGGTTGGGTCCAAATTGTGGTGGTGAGCAAAAGAATGGTGGATTTAACCCAGATCCTTGTGACTGGGGGTGAATGTTCGCATTGTCCAGCATTCCCTACATCAATTGTTTCTTTTGCATATTACTTTAATAGTGGCATTAAATTCGACCTTGGTATCAGGTTGGGTTTAATGTTTCAATTAATGTAATACCTTACAGTACATAGGTAGTCCCATTCAGAAGTTAGCCATGCTGGGGTGTCAGCTGGTAAACCTGTATTAGCCAATGGATCTACTAACTTTTCCACAGCAAAATAAAAATGTGAGGGGTTTTGCTGCAAAGACATCTAAAGGCATACATTTTTATTTTTAAATAGATTTTATGAACATAATTACATACAGCTCAAACAATAAAGGCAAAAACAAAGCTACAAATAGTCACAGCGTACATACATTTACATCCAAGGGTGCTGCAGGGAGAACAATGCGGAATACAATACTTAAATGACCAGAGGGATACATGTAATCTTTTTGAGATCACAATTCTCATAGGACTCCTTCCATATAAGCCCAATGACATGACCAAAAGAGCCATGCAAACCGGCACAAATTCAGACGAAGAAAAGGGAGGACATGAGAGGCTAGGTGTGTACCTATTGCATCATTCCCAACGCTGTATCTACAATGTCTGTAGTATCCACCCAAACCACCCCAGAACCCCGCAAATGCAAGACAGTTACCCAGTAGATCATGTCTTGCCGTCTAAATAACTCCTGTACAGGCTCCAAAAGTTCTTGGGGCGACTTTGTGGGGGAAACAGATCGTATACATTTCTGACTATGTATTACAAAAAAACATGTCTCTAGACCATTGTGTCAGAGTAGGGGGTGAACCTTGTGCCCAGTGCAAAGCAACTACCCTCTTCGCTATTAACAACCCGATGTCAACCAGACACCTTATAGCTTTACATATCCTCTTAGAGAACCTGAGAAGAGCCAGCAAGGGATCCTGGGTCAGTCTCTCAGCGGTTATGTCACTTAGTTCTTGGAATACTACAATCCAAAACTTCGCATTTGAGAGGCATAGCCAGGCCAAATGTAGGAGTCCTGCTGCCTCTTTGCCGCACCTTTCACACTTATCTGAGTCCCTCAAGCCATATTTATGCATACAGACAGGGCTATATTAAACCCTGTTGAGGAATTTAAACTGGATGAGACGGTGCCGATCATTTAGGGAGGTACGCTGTGGGAATTCACAACAATACCGCCAGGTTTCATCGTCTAACGTGACCTCTAAATCCATCTGCCACTCTAGCCTGGCCTTAGTGTAGTGGTTCTTACGATAGTCTTGCTCTGTGCTGTAAAACTGTGAGACAAGCCTGAATGAGGATTCAATATCTAAAAGCATACATGTCCCACTTAACGATGCACAGCTCCCTGCCTTAGGGCTCTCTAGGCCTTTCTTAGGGGAGACTTATATATATTGTTAAGAGAAGTGGTGGCTATGCCCTTGGTTTGAATGGCAAAGTCGAACAGGCAGTGTAAACACTGCCCTTCCAGTCTGCAGTGGCAGGCTGGGAGCCATTTTGTACCTTTCCACACACATGGTGTCACAATCAGTGCTGCAGCTCTGAGTGGACACTCTGCCTTACTTGCCCTCGGTACCCTGGGTACCATAAACTAGGGACTTCTAAGTGAGTCAGTACTTGCCAATTAGGGATATCCACTTCGACATATACTTTGTAAAGGGTTAGATCACTGGCACTGAGGTTTAGTTTGCAGGCCTCAGTGCACTCTCTAAGAGTTCAAAAACAAGCTGCATCATTCCAGAAATGTGGGGGTGAACATCCCAAAATAGGCATTTCTTTACAGCCACCCGCACAACTGGGCTACCATTTTTTTTTTAGAGACTTGGGGGGAATGCTTGGTGGTAGGATATTTGTGGCTCCCTGTAGATTCAAGACATTTCCTTCACAGAAATGTGAGAAAAATGTGTGTTTTATTCAAAGTTTGAGGTTTGCAAGTTCTTCTGTGGAAAAAAATCCTGGTGTGAGCCACCCGAAGACACCTCACCCAGGATTTCCCTACTTGTCTAGCTAAATTTATTTGTACCTTTTTGCTAGGTTTCCCTATGTGCCCGCTGAGCTAGGGCCCAATACCCCAGCTATCCACATTGCATAAAAAGAGTCTGTTTTCAGTGGAAAAATGTGATATGTCCATTTTGGGCTATTCCTGTCATGGGCACTAGGCCTACCTGCACAAGTGAGGTGCCATTTGTATCAGGAGAATTGGGGGAATGCCGGGTGATAGAAAATTTGTGACTCCTTATAGATTCCAGACGTTTTCTTCACCTCTTCGTGGTGTGGCGCCGAGGTAGCGTGCCTGACTCCGCACCAAGGATTTCATGGTTTGATCCCCAGGGCTGGCGGCAGGTTCACTGTCATTGTTGTGAAGATTGGGGGGATAATGTCAACTACATCTGAGTTTTTTTGTCGTTGGAGCACATTCGTCCTTTCACAAGAACCTCAATGTAGTATTTCACTTGCAGATGGAGACCATGGAAATCAAACGCAGATTGTGGTTGCGCATGTGCAGTTCACTATTAGCTGTACGAGAGGTTCCCTCTTTTGACTATGCAGAGCACATGCCTCAGGCCTCCAAGTCTCTACATACATGATGAAAAGCAATTGATGTTGGTGCCACTGTTCGTTTAGTAGTCGGTATCGCCTGAGAAACGCACCCACCCCACTCTCATGCTACCTCTGCATTTAAATAATCTCTTCAAAAATTTAAACAATAGCTCAGAATGCACATTTCACCATTTCATTTTTCAGATTATAGCAAAGCTAATGTGGAGGTTGTCACCAGCTGCGTGGTGCAGCGCCGAAATGGCCTTCTAAGCACAGGAGGCAGCGAGATGCACGCGACTTCTGCTTTCCAGGGCCGGGAGCGGGTGCACCACTGGCGCCAAGGTCCGGCCAGCTAGAGGATAATCCTCAGGCTTGCGACAGGCGCTAGGACCTTCTTGAAATGAAAAACAAACATGTCTGCTTGCTTTAGTGCGAGCTGTTTTGAGAGCTCCCATTTATGACTGAAAAGCAGTCCGCAACTATGCTTTTCAGTTGTACATGTTCTAAAAACATGTACAACTGAAAGCATAGTTGCGGACTGCTTGTTATGTGAGTAAGAA
Source organism: Triturus cristatus (assembly GCF_964204655.1). Lineage (NCBI taxonomy): Eukaryota > Metazoa > Chordata > Amphibia > Caudata > Salamandridae > Triturus > Triturus cristatus. The sequence continues at coordinate 1,097,500,167 of NC_140581.1, forward strand.
AATCAGCGACGCACAGGATAGATGGATAAAATACTTTATTCGGTATAAAAAAAATACCATAAAAGTACAAAATGAAATAGATCATAATAAAAACAGGTCACATAACAAGTGAGAATGATGCATGCTCGGTCCATCCATAAATAAGTGACGCACTGTTTTTCAGTCCTTATTGAGAGACTTTGAGCCAGCCGCTGCACAGCTCAATCTAATAATAAGAAAAATAACAGAGACTCCCACTTGTTCATTGTTGGTAGTGCGTGGTCGCAACAACGTAAACAGCAATTGAGTTAACATGCTGCGATTGGTGCTGCAGTCGGTTTACATGCCTTAAATGAACCGAGCAGATTGAAGGCATGTGTGCACTACGCAGTTAGCCGAGACAGGGTTCAGTTTGAAAAGGTAATCAGGTTACAAGAGCTCTCCCTGGTGGGTCAACCAAGGGGCGACGAGGACCAGCTCTGCCACAGCAACAGAACACAGGACCTGCTGCACTTGTCTGTGTGATGGTGACAGTCAAAAGTGAAAGCTGCAGGACTCCGCCCCTTATAACCCATCAGTCAATAAAAGCCACACAAGCAGTGAAGGAGACAGAGGCTGTATTTTCATGGTAGACACCACTCCTACATCGTACTCTTCGGTCTGCCCATTACTTGAAGGGCTCTCTGCTGACGCTTCCTGGGGCCAGAGTAGTAAATGCCCTAAATCAAGCCTATGCCTCGCGACAAAACTTGTCGCATCTACGAGGGGCAGCTCCTCCGCTATGGCGGAGGAGTATCGCCCTCTCCCCGCCAGCACCCTCCAAAACATGAAAAGTAAAACAGGTTTAAAACCTGTTTTACTATCGTTTTATTTTCCTTGTGTCGAGTCTTGGGGGCAGGGCCACAGTAACGACAGGCACTGAGGGGAGTGGTATGTGCACTCCCTTCACTGCACATGACGGTTTGGCCGGCCATCTCAGGCGGGCCAAACAGTCATGCGCAGTTAAAGTTCTATCCAACCCAGCAACGCAGCTGGGCTGGAGAGAGCAGGCACAGACTTCCAGTCTGTCCTGGAGCGCAAATCGAGGGTGATCAGGCCAATCCTGAAGCTGCTCTCATGCATGACAGCAGCTTCAGGATTGGCTGCAGGGCAGGCTAGGAGCCGGTGCCTTCGGAATAGGAGAGGAGCACACGCGTGTGGTGGAGGGCAGCAGGTGAATTCTTTTTTATTTTTTACATTTGTCAACCTCCCGACTGCCCCTGCCCCACCTCTTTCCCCTGTCCTCCTTTCGACTCCCCGACCGCCCCTGCCCCACCTCTTTTCCCTGACATGAACTGCGCCTGGTGTCTACCATAGTTATGTCACTGCAGTGGTTTGTGCCTTCAGGGCGAGAATCATGCTTGCCCGGCACATGTGCAGATAGCAGCCCCTCTCTTCAACTCACTATAAAAAAAAGTTAAAATCCTTCCTCACAAAGCATTGATTAGCTTTTTGAGCAGAGCTGCTCTTTGGTTCTTCTTTCCCTCCCCAATGATGATAGGGTGAAGCCCCTCACACCCTTTAACACCAACAACCCCAGCATATTTCACCATATGAATTGGTCTATACTCAGAATACAATGAGAAACCATTGTATGGTGTAGTTTAGTTATAGGCTCTTGGCGCCTCAGGTTCTTAGACAACCTACAAACACATATATCCACAGAACCAGACGAGTCTAGCAGATGTAATAGTATATTGTTTTTGTATGTCAGCCATCGTGACAGAAAGTTACACATGAAACACTGTCACAAATGGCCCTTTTTTCCTACTCATCTCCAGTATTTCTTAATTTCAACAGTTAGTCTCTTTGGGAAAACCTGTGGGATCTACACATACAACCCCTGGCTGAATTCAAAATTGTATCCACTTTTCAGAAATCTATAGCTTTTCTGGATCACGTGGGTTTCATGCCATTTTCACCACAAAACGGAAGTATGTTGAAAGCACAAGAAAAAATCAGCTACCTCTTTGAAAAATGCCAAAACTGTGGTAAAAATAGGTTTTGAGATTCAACCCTGCTTGTTCCTGAAATCTGGGAATATGGTAACTTCAGCACCGCAAACCTGTTGTTGATGCCAGTTGGACCTGACCCTCTCTGCAGGGTCACCACCACACTTTTTTCTATTTTTTCTCCACTTTTTGCTGAATTCGTTTTTTGTTGGCCCTAGGACCCTTTGTACTTTACCACTGCTAACCAGTGCTAAAGTGCTTTTTTTCACTCCTCTAAAATTTGGTTACATTGCTTTATACCCAATTGGCGTATTGAATTTATGCATAAGTCACTTGTAGAGTGGTATATTGTAAGAAGCTATGTACTATACCAAAGTAAGGTGTAGTGTGCCCAGAGTCCAGTGGATCCCTAGAAGCTTACAGAGGCTTAAGTGGATAATATTAAAAGCTCTATTTTTGGTAGTGTGGTTCAGCAGTTAGGCTTTTCAGAGGGCTTTGTTAAGCATTTATTGTACATACTCAGGCAAGAAATTATTGCACACACTCAAAGACTGAATCCAGACTAATTGTTTTGTATAAAAAGTTTTTTCTTTTTTATTATATTTTTAGAAGCAAGAGGATCTCAGTTGCAGGTAAGTAACAGTTTAAAAGTAGCAATACTTTTCAAATGCTGTTGGAATTGCTTGCATGGCAATAAACCATGCTTTACAGTAGTAGAAATACTTAAGTGATATCGATTTAGAACAGAAGAACTTTGCAATAGAAATTGATAGACTTTTGTGTACAATAGGATGACAATGCAGTGCAATCCTATGGCAGGAAAACAGTGTTATACATTAGCAGGTAAGTATTCTACTTACAATTCCAGTCTTCAGGGGTTTAGACTAACACTTGGCAAGGGTCAGTTCAAAGTAGGTACTGCACCACCAACAGCACTGGGACGGCCGGGGGCACAGGTTACTGGGCCCAAGGTTAGTCAATGGAGACTGGGTGTACCTCGAAGTGGAACAGGTTGAAGGTAGCTTCACGTGGTTTCAGGGCACAGGCCCCAGGGGTTAAGATCAGAACTGGGGCACAAGGCACAAAAGCTATATCACCAGCGGAACTGGGGTGGCCTGGTGCAGGGTGCACTTCAGCGTCGGGTGCCCTTTGCTTTTCTATGGAGGTTCTCGGTTGCACAAAGAGGCTGCAGGCTTTGGCCATGAGGCTCAACAAAGGTGAATAATGGCTGGGCAGGTAAGTTGGAAAGTAGCTGGACTCCGTCAGGGCTCACCAAAGTCAGGAGGCTAAGGATGCAGGGGGGTCTTTGGGTGTCGGGTTTTCTTTGCTGGAGCCGGTCGTGGTATGGCCGTCTAGTTTGCTTTCAGTACCCTTGTATATCATTATATATGTAAATCGATTTAGTCTGTATGTCCTGCATGTATGACTTTATAGATTGCTTTTGGTGCTTTTGTATGTTGTGGTTATATACACATTTAAATTTTATATTACCAATGTTAGCTCTGCCAATTATTCCAAATTCCTGTTCTATTTATTTATCTATCTATCTCTCTTTGCAACCAAATCTGTCTGTCTACCTACCTAATTACCAGTCTGTCTACCTACCTAATTACTTCTGTGTCTACCTATCTACATGTCTGATTATCTATCTATAAACCTGTCCGTTTTTCTGCCTGTCTATCAATCTGCCTATCTACCTGTCTATCTATCTATCTATCTATCTATCTATCTATCTATCTATCTATCTATCTATCTATCTATCTATCTATCTATCTATCTGTCTGTCTGTCTGTCTGTCTGTCTGTCTGTCTGTCTGTCTGTCTGTCTGTCTGTCTGTCCGTCCGTCCGTCCGTCCGTCCGTCCGTCCGTCCGTCCGTCCGTCCGTCCGTCCGTCCGTCCGTCCGTCCGTCCGTCTGTCTGTCTATCTATCTATCTATCTATCTATCTATCTATCTATCTATCTATCTATCTATCTATCTATCTATCTATCTATCTATCTATCTATCTATCTATCTATCTATCTATCTATCTATCTATCTATCTATCTATCTATCTATCTATCTATCTATCTATCTATCTATCTATCCAAACCTGTCTATCTGTCTATCCAAATCTGTCTGTCTGTCTGTTCACGGGATAGGTAAAATTAAAGAAAAAATAAATAAAACCACTTACCTTGCTCTCGCCGCATTGCTGAGTCGGCGCAAGGCAAATGGTTTTATTTATTCATTTATTTAATTTGGCTTATCCCGTCATCTGTTGACTTCCCCACCGCCCCTCTGCTCTTATCTGTGTGGTAATGCCTGCCAGCTCAGCCCAGGCTTCCACCATGATTAAGAGTTGAAGGTGCTGCAAAAGTACAAGGTGATTGATGAACAGAGCGCTACCTGCATCAAAGCCAGGCCCTCGTGAGTACCAGTACTCTCCTTGCTCAAGGAAAAGTGCCGGTACTCAATGGGAGAAAGTGAAAAAGTGCTAGTACTCAGTTCCGGTGAGTACCTGCCCATTTAAAGCACTGATATAGTAATGTGTACTTTTTTGCAGACAAAACAAAATTTTGCCTTCAACCAATTTTGTTTAGATTGATGATGGCCCACCAGCTTATCCAACAAAAACGTTTTGCAAAAACAGAAAAATAAACATGAATTGCCAAAGCCAAAAGGATGGCTGTCAGTCCCATACCTCATGGCTTGCCAATGCTTATATACTCTGCTATCGGCACCTGAGGACACCACTTGATCCCGTGTATTGTCACGGATCTCCTACCGGAGCAACTTATTCGATTTGCCCGTTCCCTCGTAAATTAAGCATCTCCTACGACAACTCCCGCAATCCCGGGCCTCTCCTCGGACGGATTATCCCTCGGAGCTACTTATCTGGAACACCCAGTTCCTTCCTATACCAGCAACTCCTCCGGTTACCACTCGCACATCCTGATCCCCGTGTTTTACGCTGCGAGACGTGTGTTCGGCTATTCAGGCATCTAACACGTTCTCCTTCTGTTCGGTTGACTACGGCAATTTCTTATCTTTACCAGGCTCGTACATATTAACGTCCTGATGATGATCCTTGTATCCTCAAAATAGGATTGAAACGTCGTCGACTCTAGTCTAAACAGCGTGCACATTAACCCATGTGTAAAAAAGTGCACTGTTTGCTCAGAATAAGCTTATAACATCGGATTTTGTAAATAAGCTCCTTTGCCTTGCCTGAAATGTCTGTTTGTCATGTAAATGTCTTTCTTTCCCAACGGATGCAGGACTGTGTCCCACATATGTTTTGCTGTTGAATATTGTTTGCACTTCATTGAAGAATTAAATTGGTTGTCCGGCTGGACTTCCTTAATATAGTTTCGATTCTGTACTATATTTATTCACCATTATTCCTTAAATCATTTGAGGACCAATGTTTACTTGTAATTAATGCTTATTTTTGTGGCTCACCTCTTTTTGTTATTTTTGTTTTTCCTTACTAGGAGCGACTCCAGGGAAAGCTGGTGCGCTCCCCAGCTGAGCTCCAATTGGTTATTGTGCTGGCCACCTGGCTTCCTTCTTTTGCTTCTGTCGTCTGAGGCTCATGAAGCCTTCTTGATTCAGCAATGCAGGTTACCTCTGCCCCGACTTGCCCCTCCTGAGTGACGTCCGGTCTATAAATATTGCTGCTGGCCCCTTTGTTCTGCAGCGGACACGCGCATCGATAGGGCACGCAAAGCGCGTGCATCTCTAAGGGCCAAAGGCAAGCCCACCTGAGCCCATTTGCTTTAAATCTGACAGCCTTAGTTGGATGTTCAATCATAAAGTGGTCTCGCGATCTTCACAAACGAATGCACCTGGGAACCACGAGATGTGGCCTTAGTGTGACCCTAGGGAACAAAGTTATTCCTAGGGACATAGCTCTGAAAAAGAGTGAGCGGCCTAGCTCCTAAATTTAAACAAAGACTTTAGGTTGTCCTTTTTGAACTAGATGTCTTCAGCCACTGGAGTTTTGTTACATCGTCCCTTTGGAGCAGTTGGGAATGCAGCTTCCTTCCTTCCTTTAATGATAGCTTCGAAACTGCTGTGAGAATGGAATATTTGGGTACATTTGTTATCATTACCTGAGGCCCTGCTTTTTAGACAGATATGCTCCTCAGAGGGTTTGATGCAATTTGCTTTTGGGCCTATGAATACTGCTAGTCACACCATTGGCCTGATCTTTTATTCACAACCTAATATTAAGCCTCTTGCCCTATCTACGGTCTCTTGGGTTGACTACTGTACAATTTCCTGTTAGAGGTCTACTTTTCAGCAGAGGAATACGTTTCTAATCCCAGTCTTATGCTCACCAGAGCCTAGGGTTCTCATTCAGAGTTTGTTAGACAGGAAACTCTGTCAAAACGCGACTGTTATCCCGTCCGCCATATTACGTGTCCTAGGCTATAGTGCCCTTGTAATATGGTGGACGGGATGTTTGCCATATATATGACAGGTTATCCCACCCTTTATCCTTAATCCTTTTCTGGCACACAATACACTGATATCATATTTATTAGCTTTCAGTGATGTTAATTCCCTTGACATGATTGCTCCACACAGGATGAGCTGGACCTAGCTCTTTGCACTGTCATTGCGTTGTTTCAAGAAGTGAGGGGAAAAAGGTCCCAATCCCTTACTAGCCGTAAAATAAGCATGTGTCCTTTGTATGTTGTTTCTTGCCCACAACAGGGGGAGATGCCCCTATCCCCCTAATTTTAAAGTAGAGTTCTGAAGGTTAGGCAAGAGTTCTGGTCTCGTAAAGTGAGGAAACAAATTTCCAAATTCGTACTGAATTGATCCGATTAGGTGAGTAATTCGTTTGTATTTTATTCGTAAGAGTGAATACACAAGAAAAGCTGGCACAGCCAACACGTGTTTCGCCCCCTACAAGGTCATCAGGCCTGGGGCTTCCTCAGGGCTGTACATTTGCAAGGTAACAGAAAACATTATTTGTCATACGGTTGGTAATGATAACAGGTGTGAGTGATAGATGATGTGTGGTTATTCAGAGGGACAAAGAAAGGAGGAAACACGAGGAGAGAGAGACACATAAACATAAAGTTGTGAATGGTTAACGTTAACAGAAGTGTATAGGTGGGGGAGTGAAAGGGGAATAATTCACAGTGATAGTAAGTGTAAGTATATTTGTCGGATGAGGATTAGTATAGGTCATGCGAGGAGGATAAGGTAAAGGTTTATGTTTTGGTAGGAATATCCACGTGAGATTGACATGAGATTGGAGTGAGTAAGAAGGAGTATGGATGGATAGTATGGTTGAAAGCGTATGTAAGGCATAGATAATATATGTGCCCATTAATATTAATCAATTAGAATTTGAGTCATTTTAGCAAGACGTCAATCCCAAAGGGAGTGCATAGTCATGTAGTCAGGAGTAGATTTAATAGCGGATATTAGTTGGATAGTGAAGATGGGAAAAAAGAGTGTTTGGCGAGAAGGAGAAAAGGGTTGGCATTATAAATATGTTTGTCAGACATTACATTGATTAAAACCGGAAGTTTCAAGGAGATCAAACAACATTCATATGATGAACAGACAAAAAACAACAGTATTGAGAGAATTGACATTGGCAGGTACATATGAAAATCGCGCGCATGCGTTAATCATGTTGGCAGGTAGGTAGTGGAAAAACCCACGTACACATGCAAGACGGTAATTTACATAGAAATCAGGTAAATGTTCAAGACAGTGGTCATATCAAAGCATGTTGGTATTGGAAAGAAAATTTTACAAAGAAAATCAGGTAAGACAATGAGAAGTAAGAAAGGGAGCGATGTCGCTTTAATTACTAATTGGACTCTATCTTCCTCAACATTCAATGCGACCCACGGCCCCGCCGCCCTTGATGCTGATTACCTTGTAAATATTCCCTTTCTTACTTCTCATTGTCTTACCTGATTTTCTTTGTAAAATTTTCTTTCCAATACCAACATGCTTTGATATGACCACTGTCTTGAACATTTACCTGATTTCTATGTAAATTACCGTCTTGCATGTGTACGTGGGTTTTTCCACTACCTACCTGCCAACATGATTAACGCATGCGCGCGATTTTCATATGTACCTGCCAATGTCAATTCTCTCAATACTGTTGTTTTTTGTCTGTTCATCATATGAATGTTGTTTGATCTCCTTGAAACTTCCGGTTTTAATCAATGTAATGTCTGACAAACATATTTATAATGCCAACCCTTTTCTCCTTCTCGCCAAACACTCTTTTTTCCCATCTTCACTATCCAACTAATATCCGCTATTAAATCTACTCCTGACTACATGACTATGCACTCCCTTTGGGATTGACGTCTTGCTAAAATGACTCAAATTTTAATTGATTAATATTAATGGGCACATATATTATCTATGCCTTACATACGCTTTCAACCATACTATCCATCCATACTCCTTCTTACTCACTCCAATCTCATGTCAATCTCACGTGGATATTCCTACCAAAACATAAACCTTTACCTTATCCTCCTCGCATGACCTATACTAATCCTCATCCGACAAATATACTTACACTTACTATCACTGTGAATTATTCCCCTTTCACTCCCCCACCTATACACTTCTGTTAACGTTAACCATTCACAACTTTATGTTTATGTGTCTCTCTCTCCTCGTGTTTCCTCCTTTCTTTGTCCCTCTGAATAACCACACATCATCTATCACTCACACCTGTTATCATTACCAACCGTATGACAAATAATGTTTTCTGTTACCTTGCAAATGTACAGCCCTGAGGAAGCCCCAGGCCTGATGGCCTTGTAGGGGGTGAAACACGTGTTGGCTGTGCCAGCTTTTCTTGTGTATTCACTCTTACGAATAAAATACAAACGAATTACTCACCTAATCGGATCAATTCAGTACGAATGTGGAAATTTGTTTCCTCACTTTACGAGACCAGAACTCTTGCCTAAGACACTCTTCAGAACTGTCATTGCGTTGGTATTCAGATTTGCACAAAAAAACAAAATGTCTTTGTAAGAAAATGGAAAGAGCTTGGAAAATAAATTACTCCACAGGTAATAAGGGCATCTGTTTGGTAGAATTATGCAAGTATAACAAAATTAGTGCAGAATATGCAATGACTAGAATTGTAAAACTGTTGAAGCAAAAACCCAACTAAAGAGATTTTTAATCTTGCTAAATCACTGATGCCTTCTGCTGTATTCTTTTTATGACACCATCACAGGATTTATATAATGCTTTATCATACATTTTCACTGCAAAGATTCAGCTTGTTAACTCTCCTTTTTCAAATTCTGCTCAATTTCATGAAGCTGACCCTCCTTATCTAAATGTATTCTTTCTAACTGTCATGTCACCAGGTGCAGTAGGCCAGAAAGACCCTCAAGAGTCACAACATCAGCATAGAAAAGGAGAAGAACAGCCCAATGAGAACCACAGACACACATATACCTCAAGGTCAAGATCGATGCGTTACGCTACACCTCCCCAGGCTCCCAAGGAAAACACTATGTTTGACTTTGTCCGTACCTCTGCCATAGCTGCCCCCCTCCCAAACTCAACCCGACCCCTCCCAATATCGAACCCCAACCCTCCCAAATAACCACATTGAGGTGCCTGGACTGCCCACTAGATGTCCCTTCCTGTGGAGGTTTCCCTGGCAGTGTCAGTAAGGGCACGTTTGATGGGGCAGCATTATGCTGTGGCACATGGAGAATTAATGGACAGGCCATTGGCCTTTGTTTTTTTGGATTTGTTTAAATCTTTTCAATAAACCATTTCACAGTTTGGAAGATATTAGTCCTGCCAATATTTTCCTATTTATTTGATGTTCTTGTATAGTTAGTGCTGTGTGAGTGCAGTTGTGTTTGTTTGATCCCTGATTGCTGACCTTGGTGCCAGTACTGAAGATAGACAGAACAAGGGTAAATGTTGGATAGATGTTTATGTGAGTTGACAACCAGATGGGACAGACATTGCATTGGGTGACATGTTATGTAGGAAGTATTTCAGCTTGGCCTGGCCACTGTCAACGTCATTTAGCATGCCCTTCTTCCTACGATGTAGCTTGGATGTGTGTTAGGTGTGTTGAAGTTAGATATTTGTGTGTCCACACATAGAGGGCGTCAACTTGTCATACCTTTTGTGTAATTCTGTATAGACATGTGTCCATTTTGCAGTGTGTACCATACAGCTGCTTCATCTAGTTGTGTGCCACATGCTGTAAGTGCTGTGTTTGCTTTAATAAGTTCCTCTTATCCATTGCCTACACATACCTGATACTTGGTTATTCTATTGGTTGCCCCTGATATACTTCAGTTCCCAGGTGCAGTGCACATGGAGTTTGTCAGACATGTGTAAAATGTAGTGTGCCCCAGCCCTTTCAAGATTCCCCCTGATAGAGGCATAGCTATCCAGCATAGTGTTTCCATTGTACCCTCAGAATGGTTATCCCATTGACTGACATTGCCTTTTTTTGGTGGGTGATGTATGAGAGTCCACTACAGAGTTGTAGCAGAGAAGGTGTGTCTCACCTTAATGACACATCCATACTGATGTTTATTTGCCCTTACAACAAGACCGGGGATGTGTGCAATGTGAGTGTGTCACATTCACTATAGCATCTTGGCCAGATTTCCAATCACAAGGCCTCATGGTAGTTGTAGTCCATTCAATGCCACTTTAGCAACACCTGAGAAATGGTCACCTGCATGACTAGTCAAGATCAGTAGTGACAAGGCAAACAAGTGAGAAAGGGCAAATGTTATGTGTGACAGACATTAATTGGTGTGATATTGATGAGAAGGTGGTGTTGTGGAACACAAATTAATGTACACATCACTAGCACTTTAAATAATTTGCTAACACATGTCCATTATGTACAGTGTGCCAGTACAGTCTGAATTTCTGGGCCTAGGAAGGCATCCTACAGATGTTTTTAGAATGATTGTTAAGTGACAATCCCAGACAGGGTCCCTGTATACGTGTTAATTACTTGGGAACTCCAGCTTTCTTGCCTAGTCCATTGTAGGGCATAATTTTGCAGAGGAGTCAATGGCTACAGGTAGTTGTATGACTCCTTGCCAATTTTGTCCACGACGGACTTGGTTTTGACCGTGGCCGAGCAGGTAGAGCAACGGCAGGACATGTAGGATCGCCTCCATGGCGGCACAGGACGTGTAGAGGTGTGTAAAGGTGAGTTTCTGCCTTATATTGCTCCCTTTCTACTGTCTCAGATGTGGTGGTTGAACTGTCATGGTCATGACGGCTGTAAGGCAACTCGTAATTGGGTGGGCGGATTTACTGGTGGTTGGGGTCTTCCACAGCCTCATGGGCCCGCTCCATGACCACTGTGCTAGGAGTTGGCTGGCGGTGTCGGCGGTATGGCAGCAGTCTTCGCTAACCCAATCCACCCAACTGATAATATGGCAGTCACATAAAGCAGCACATTGTCTGCATATAATGATATTCTGTCTTCCCAGTGGTCAGTCCATTGTAGGGCTCGTACCAACAGGCCCTGTTGAACTCAAGCACCTGAGCAAAAATCAGTGGTGACAGAGGGCAACCCTGCTTCATGCTGCGTTGAGGCCTGAATATACGGGACCTTTCCCCATTGACTTTCAACTGTGCAAATGGGTCAGAAGACAGGAGGTGCACCCATTTCATAAAGCACGGGCCGAAACCCAATCTTGCTAATACCTCAACCATATAATCCCACTTCACAGTGTTGAATGCCATCCTGGCATCTAGCAAAAGTACCCGGACGTTTTCCTGGAGATTACGCACTGGGCTCAACATACCATGAAGGTACCTCAAATTGAGAGTGGTACTTCTATTAGGCATAAAACCTGACTGATCTGGATGGACTAGTGTTGTAATTTCTTTTATTAGAAAAGAGGCTAACACTTTAGCTAGGATCTAAACCTTGGCATTGGGGAGTGATATCGCCGGTATGAAGAGCAGTCATCTGGAGATTTATCTTCCTTGTAAATAACCACTGTCAACTCTCCTTATACATGCAGAGGGATGTAAGGGGCAGGCTTCGGAGGGGTCAGTTTATACAGTTCAATCAACCCTCCATTGGAACCAAGAGCCCTGCCAGAATTTAAATCGTGGATTACTCTCACTATTTCATTCTCTGTGATCTCCTCTCAAGGAGAGCTTTATCAGTGTCTGTGAGTCTTGGTAAGTGAATATCGGCCAGGGGTTCTCAGGATTCTGCCGCCATGGCAGATACAGCTGGGGAGTAGAGCCGAGTATAGTAGGTGGCAAAGGCGTCCACTACACCTTGTATGTCCCTAACAGTGACACCATTAGCGTTTTTAACCTCTAATACCTATTGCTTAGCCTGTTCCTCCTTGTCCAACCACACTAGAAGTTTGCCTGCCTTATTGCCCACCTCATAGAGGTGGTGTTGAATAACCCTGTGGCTCACCTTGATAGTGTCAGTTGTAACATTTTTGTATTCTTTCTGTTTAAGTTGTAGGACATGCTTGGCATCTGTGCTCTGCTAATCAATTAGGTCTTGTTCTAATGTCTGAATCTCTTACTAAAGTGTCTCTAGTTTAGCCCAATTACTCATTGGACTAAACTTATAGGCCTCTCATATGATCTGAAACGGAGTCAACCGAGTTCTCATTTTCTGAGAAATATTTCTCTGTTGCTGCAAGAGGACCCTCCCTAATGTAAGGCAGCTTAAGATACCAGGGACTAAGCACTATGCTTTGCTGCACTGAGCCCTGTGAAGAGCAATTACAGCCTATGTGGGAGAGTGATCTGTTATTCCTCTTGCCAAGTGTCAGGCCACTGCATATTAGTGCAGTTGAAGTGTGAGGGTAAAAAGGCCATCTATTCGAGATAGGCTATCATGTGCTCTCGAATGGAATGTGTATTTCTGTGTTTTGAGGTTATGAGCTTGCCATGAATCTGTGAGGCCCTGCCGCAGCCACATCACATGCCACCTGAGAGACCTCCACTGGCTCCAAGTCAACACAGGAATCAACTTCAAACTCCTCACATATGCCTACAAAGCCCTATATGACGTGGGACCTAAGTACCTCAACCAATGCCTCGCATTCCATGCACCCACCAGAGACTTCTCTTCTGCCCAACTGGCCCTGGCTGCCGTCCCAAGTATCTGCAAGGAAGGAAGAACCTTTTCTTACCTCACAGCAAAGCCCTGTAACACCCTGCCTCTCCACCTCAGGCAATCACCGTCACTGACTCAATTTAGGAAGGACCTCAAGACCTGGCTCTTTGACTGAACCACAGTGCTTTCAACGGATTAACAGTCCCCCCCAGCGCCTTGAGACCCTTACAGGTGAGTAGTCGTGCTTTACAAGTCACTTGATTGATTCATTCATTGAGGCCAAGGGAGGATAGGAAATCAGCTAGTGGATGGCGAATGGGTCCTGTTAGTTTGGGGGCCAACGGTCTTGTTGTTCACATAAAGTTATGTTGTAGTCTCCCTCCAGTAACAGTTTTCTGTCTGGCATGCGGAAAAGCAGGGCACTTAAGTCAGGGAATGTAATATCATGCAGACAGGGCGGGACATATACAAAAAGATATTGAGCGTTATCCCCCCAACTTACGGTGCGGGCCACGTACCTCCCGTGTCTATCCAGCCAAACATGCTGAATAATACGTGGGAGTGTCTTTTGTATTAGAACACCCACCCCTCAAGAGCCTGCCATGTAGCTAGCACTAGCAACTATTTGGTTACCCCATCTATCTAAAGCACGGTAGATAGAACCAACATATGAGTCTCTTGAAGGATGACCACATCGGGCACCAGACATTTGATGTATTGCAGGACAATTCTCCTTTTCATTTTGTCTGCCAGTCCATTCACATTCCAGTAGAATAATTGTATAGCCAATGTGTCAGGGCTGTCTCCCATAGGTATGTGGAGGCTTACAGTCTCTTCAAACTAATAAACCCAGCATCAAACCCAGAGAGATGGGCAAGGATATCAGGCGCGGCCATGAGTTAACTTGCGATGTTGGTGTTGCACAAAAAACAGAACTCACACATAAACTAAAAAAGCAAACAAACCCCCTGAACAAATCCACTCTCCCTGCCTTCCAAACAGTGGATTTGAAACTGTCCACCCTCCAAACATTTTAGAATGCCTGTTGCCCCAAGCCAATTTTGAAACACTAGGAGGCAGTGGTGACCACGTGTAACCCCCCTACATGCCATCCCCCTACATGCCATCCCCCTCAAAGCTTTTGTGTTACCAAATGCCCTCAGGGTGAATTGGTATCTGCATACATTTTGGCTGTAGTAACAGGCAGTACCCTGGTCAGGAAAATTGTGACGTTCAGCTATAGCTGCTGGTGATAACAGTGGTTCATATGATCATCAAGTTCACCCAGCACCATCAAACTAGTCCTTGCGCTGGTCCTAGTGAGTTACTGCCCGTGAGGTCTGTTGTTGTGGGGATCTTTGGCCCTGTCGCACATCGTCCTTGCTGTGATATGATGGACCGTGCTCCCGTTGCTGTTAACAAAACTGATTGTATGGTTGTGCTCCTCCGACCGGCCTCTAACCATCCAGTCAGTCCCACTCCGCCTTTGGGGTTGTGAAGTGTCATATCTTCCCTTCCGCTATAACCTGCAGCTGAGCTGGTAACATCATAGAGTATTTCAGGTTTTGTTCTCTAAAGGCCCTTTTAACTAAAGGAAAGCAGAAGCTCAGTCTCTGGACTCGGAGCGTGAAGTCTGGATAGAAATTGATTACTGCAAAGTCTTATTTAACCAGCGGGGCACTGTGAGTGGTCTGAGGGATTACATCTGGACCTCTGAAGTTAAAGATCCTAGCTATGAGAGTGTGGGGTGCTGTGCCCGATATGGGCAGAATTTATGGATCCTATGATCACATTCAACAGAAAAGTAATTTGATAGGCCTCAGGGTTTCAACCCCTTCAGATCCTCTAAGAAAAGATCCATTGCCGGTCCTTCTGCTCTCTCAGGGACTTCGACTACACTAATGCTGTTTTTCCTGGAGCATCCCTCGTCATCGTCCACTTTTGCCCCCAAGACATCTGCAGCAGTACACAGTTCTTTAACCTGTTTCTAAAGAGTCACAGTTTCAGCCTGGATTGTCATGAGTAAGTCTTCAGTTTCCTTCATTCTTGCACTCATATTGCAGAGGTCCGTCCTAACCAGTGTGACCTCGCTGAAGATTGTACCAATCTTCATTTCCAGGGAACTCTGAACTCATTGGATCGCCACCATAATGTTCTTAAGTGTGAGGTTATCACCTTAGTTCAGGGGCTGATCAATAGGGCCCTGTGTTTCCTCCATTCTGATTTTACTTGCCCTATCACGGGGCAGGGCAAATTTGTCCAGTTTTGTTTAATGTGTCACCAGGGCACCCCTGCCCCCGGTCATCTCCATTGAGGACCAGAGTTGTCTCCTACATAGGGGTCACAGAGGTAGTCTCAGCCAACAGCCAGGAGAACTCCTAGACAAGATATCCCCTAATGGCGTTTCGGTTTTCCCCACTGCTTCTCCCCCAAGTATCCTGGACTTGTGCCAAGGCTGGGTGCAATTTGCGCCGTGATTAGAGCCCACAATGCCTGTCACACATAATCAAGGATCATTCCAAAGCTGCACTACTTAGACTGAGCAGTCTGAGCAAGTAGTCCTCCGCAAGGTTGCAGCCTGAGTAGGGCCGGCTGCCCTATCCTGCTGTGTTTGTTTTGTCACAACGCTTATAAATCAGCATGATGCAATGGTTACATGGAGGAGGCAATCACTATCTTGTTGAATATAAGTAGAGTAGGTCCAGTTACATCATCAAACACACAACTCCGGCCTCTAGTACAGGCCACAGTATATTGCACTGTATGTCCAAGGAGGGTCCCCAGCTAGGAGTGCAAATGCCGTAGGCCTAACTAATCAGTTCATCAAAGAAAGGCGGCATGGAGCAGTGGCCATCTGGGTCTCTCAAGTTGGCAGTTCTCAGGGCACCCGTAGCACCCCATGGCCCCACACATAAATTACTAGCCTACTGACCTCTTTCCAGGAATCATTTATGCTACTACTAAGGTCACTTAAGGTTGGGGCAATAGAAATGATAGGCACCCTAAAGACCAAAAACTCCTGCAGCCCTGCTATGACGTCCCAGGCCGCTGCTCCCAAGCGCATCGCAAGCTCCTCAAAACTCACTAGGGACTGGGCTGCCTTCAAAGACTGCCACAGCATGGCTGTGGGCGATTCCGTGTTCGTCGCTATTGCGTCCTCCGGGCCTCCCAGTCGTTATCTTCCTGGGGCCTCCCTCTTAGCACACCAGGGGGCTACGCACCATCGGCCAGGTTGTCAGCTTTATGCAAGCATCTCACTAGACCCATATTTGTTTGCTGGAGGGCTGGGAGTGCCAAGCAATGTCTTGCGTCCTTCTCTCAGCCTGCGGAAGTTCCACAGCCAAGCCCCATGCTTGTCGTCAGTCACTTTGGGTCGCCGCGTTGCAGCAGGTTTCTCCAGGGGCCCAGCAGCTCTAATAGCCAACACAGGTCCCAAAGCTGCCCTTTCGGGGGTCTCCTTCAAGAATCATCTGCAATCGGTGGGGCCCCATCAAGGCATCCGCATGTCATTTGCAGCTGCACTAGGCCTCACCTCGCTGAGGGCTCATTTTCGACCAGTCTGGCATCACAAAAGGCATTGTTGGTATCCCGCAGCCCTGGCTCTAGAATCAATTGCCAGAGGGTTGCAGGAGATGGATAAATGAGCGGTTAGTGGGGAATTAGTCTGATGAGTGTCGGAAGCTGCTCTAGCAAGTGGATATCTTTCCCGGAGGTTGGCTACGGCCCTGTTTATTGTGTTACATAAACATCATGCCATTTCATTCATGGCCTATGTACCCTCATTCATTAATATGCAGTAAAGTAGGTGTTTCTAGATGTATCTTATAGAAACTTATCATATGTATTAGAATAGTGATTAGTCTCTCAATGTGTTACCTTGCAAGTACAAGCAAACACAAGGAGAAGATGAACGGAGTGCTGAAACTTTTCAAACACTCACCCCCAGTCACAGATCTGGGTTGAATCCATCATCATTCTTTAGCTCACTTTGCCACTCCAGTTCAGACACAGCTATATGCAAATCAGTCTTGACCCTGTGCCTTATAGGAACAGTCCAGACCGAACTACCAAGCCATGTCTTCCCTGGACCAGAAACACGCATTCTGGGACGGTTTCGGGCTAACAGCCCTCATCAGCCAGGCTAGCTTAAATCCAGTGGCAAAGTGAGCAAGGGACCCACGTCTGGGCGTACCCTGCCAACTAAGGCCGAACACAAGCAAACACAAGGAGATGATGGACAGAGTGCTGAAACTTTTCAAACACTCACCCCCAGTCACAGATCTGGGTTGAATCCATCATCATATTGTGTCATCCCTCACCCCTAAATGTGTGTGGCTTTTCTGTCTAAAACCCTATTAAAGATGATGTTTTTTGGATGTGTGCCATGAATTCTTCCTGGTTTCTAACTGTGCAGTCTCTGCGCTAGTGTGTCTGATTGATTTATACTTCGAGCTTTTGGTGCACTCTTCAGAGGCAGACTCTGAGTCTTAAATATAATTGGTTCTGGCAAATTACTTGCTTTAGAGGTTTACCTTATGTTGATCCTCTTGTATTTTTTTGATTTGCTATTTAAACATGTACTGCTAATTCCCTAACGGATTTTTTTTTGCTTTCTGTAATGATCCTAATTATAAATACACATTTATGGTTTTGACTTAGAATGTTGTCTTTTGAAGGTTTTCTTTTACTGGCTTTGTAATAAGTCTAATGAATCCCGATCCTACACATTGATTCTCTTAATTATATTAGTTGTGGTGATATTAGATGGAACGTTGATTGAGTGAGTAGAGCAGCTCTGATGTTATTAGACCTATCTGTGGGTCTTTAATACTGTCTCACACAGTTTCTTACAGGAACAGACTAGCAGAAGGAAACATCCAAGATAATCAGTATGGAATTTGGGTTTAACATTTGATCAAACTCTTTCCCTCCGTAATCAAATCAACAAAGAAACATCATCTTATCACTACCACCTGAAAATATTGAGGAAGATTTGCCCACCTCTGCTCTTGTGTAGTCCTCAACCAATGGTTTGCGTGATTATCCTTTCCAAGTTTGGTTAAAGCAATTCACCATGCTTAGGGACTCCTCAGTTTCGCTTGTACATGCTACAGTGGGTAAAGAATGTCTCAGCCAGACTCATTCTCAGTCTGGATTGAAGTCACATGCCACTCACATACAACCACTGCACTAGTTGCCCTTAACAAAGATAGCCTTGTTCAAGGTATTAAAGCTGTTAACAATGAAAACCATATTTGCTTAACTTGTAAGTTTAGAAAGTATGTGCCCACTCGTCAGTTCAAGTCTTTGTTCACTCAAGTAATATTTCCTAAATTCAGAAAATTCAGGCTGGCTGTTTATTCTTTTATTCTGACAGCCCAAGCCTCAAGTAATCGTTTGATTTATTTATGCTCAGGACACAATCTCCACCTTCTTTCCAGAAAATCTTAAAACATAGCGGTTGCCTAATGACTAACTTTCAGTGAGAGAAAGCTGTATTTCTTGCCCTTTTGATAACCGTGCTGTCTACAAATCTGGTATAAAATACATAGCCTGTAGGATTGACTGGAGTTTTATTGATGGAAGATGTCAAAGTGACAAGACTGACCATACTTCAGCAAGAACCACCAAGCGAAGAAAAAACCTACACTTGACTTTGTCACTGAAGGAAAATATTAGCATTCAATGTCTAAAGAAGAATTTTTATAATCAAGCACAATGGAAAAACACTATCTATACCTTATTAGTAGATGTCGCCGTAGTAGGCATATCACCAAAGGTCTAATGAGGAATTCAGTTAAAGGGACAAGGAGGTCCAGTCCAGCTGTCTAAAATTACCCAATATCAAACAGAACAATGTATCATCCTGGATAGGAGCTAAATATGGGACTTGGACCAATGATTCAGAGATTAAGAGATTCATGCTCTTCTGATTATCCAAAGGTAAGTGCCATTTACAACACCAATCTACCCAACAAACATATAGGAGAATATGCTGCTGTCATACCTCAACACAAATCGGTTTACCTCAATAGGCACTTAAAGTAAAATCAAATGACATATCTAATTAATTTTCATAGAAAGCAACACTGCAAGACAATAACAGGGAAGTTATATCCCAACTTCTTTCTTACTCAAAAATACAATCAAAAGAGTAAGTGTAGAATTGAGGACTCAGCTAGAATACATCATCCCTATTGTGTTTAACAATGTGTCTCTAAAGTAACACCATCGAAATCATCACAGGTTCAATTTGAATCTGTTGGTTGACTTCCATCCTAAGGCTATTAGAAAGTAAGAAAACAAGAGGGAAAGCAGTCTCATAATTGTGGATGGGTATAACATTATATCAGAAAATTAAGAGACTAAAAAAATCTTTAGTGCATAACAAAATGGTCCAATAGCGAGTCACTAGAAACAAAAGTCAGCATATAATCTATCACACAAAATATGAGATTAAAGGGAGAAGCCCTAAATGCACAGGAAAATTGCTTCAAAGATAGGACAATAAAAACTCACCAGAAACAAAATTCAGCATATAATGCGCCACTTTATATACTGAATTTTGTTTCTGGTGAGCTAGACATGAATGCACCTCGGTGATTTCTGTAAAATGTATGTCTAAACATTTGATAGTTTAATGAATTAAGGTTCTTTTTTGTCTTTTCCATTTGTCTGGCTCTCATACTATTTCTTACCGTCTGTCTGCTTAGCATCCAGAGGTTTCATTCAATATTATAGTGGTTTAACTGATCCAGGCATTAGTTATATTGCCTTTCCTTGTTCTATATAGTATGCTATTCATATTTGTGTATATTTGAGGATCTCTGGTGTTTTCCCGATTTGTTCTGATGGCTTAATTGAAAAACTAAATTGAAAAATATCATTAAAATGCAGCAGTGACAGAGACAAGTTTTCCACTGAGTCTTACATTGTTAGATTTTAGAATTGGCATCTCAGGTTGTCCTACTGTCAAGGGGAGACAGTGAGAGACAGACTCTGGTGATATTGTAATCCATTTATATTGATAGCAATGCTTTATGGAGTCACCTGTGATTTCATAGGTGGTTTAACTGGCTGAATACTGACTTGGAATTTGGGACTGACGTTTGGGTTAAGACTTTGTCACAAGTCATCCAGTGTTTCTGGGACCACACTTTACGTAGAATGTCTTACTCTCTGTCTCAGTGCTCAATCAATTACTCTTGGTCCCCCAAAGGTCCTTTCTTATCACACTGAAGGGTGGGGGTTGTTATGGTGTCACACTTCATTCATTCAATTAACAGTGCAACCAATTTGGCTACACAATGAGGACCAGAAATCGGTAGCCAATTTCAAGTGTGTTTATTACAAATTAGTAATCAAAATCAAATAGATCACTCTCAAGGCCATGCTATAAGGGTACAAGATTACAACAGGGAGACCAAGTCTCATAAAGAGATGTAGGCGGACTAATATAAAACAAACAAGAATCTGAGTGATTGCGATGCAAACTATCAAATCAGTATTTGATGTTCAG
This sequence comes from Triturus cristatus, assembly GCF_964204655.1. NCBI lineage: Eukaryota > Metazoa > Chordata > Amphibia > Caudata > Salamandridae > Triturus > Triturus cristatus. The sequence goes on from NC_140581.1 coordinate 1,097,520,747, forward strand.
AAAACAATCTTAATTTATCCTTTCTTTACATTAGCAATCTAAATATCCCAAGCACAGTCAAAGGGGAAACAATGGCTCAGTTAATTGAGAAAGTCTCAGAAATCAAAGAGTTTGATTTGAAATCCAGTGACAAGGCAAAGTGGATGGAGTAAAGCAGGTATTAGCATATTAGAAGCTCGGTCAAGAAACTTCAGGGGGTCGGAAACAAGTGTCAGCCTAAGCCACACTTAAGACAAAGTCCAAAGGGATCTTTGAAGTCTAAACCTCAATAGAGTCCATTCAAAGTTCAGTGGGGAATAATGGATGGGTCCTGCAAAGGGTTCAAGGGGAATTCTGCATAGGGTCTGCAGAAAGGGTTCAGCAATGAAGTCCTCCAACAGTCAGCAAAGAAAGGTTCAGCTGTGTTCCGAAAGGAGTTCTCCTGTCAAACTGAGCTGTTTTTAGGTTATCACCCACAAAGTCCACAGGTAATGCCCATTTGGTCATCTCATCATAGGCAGTCCATTGTCCATAGCATCCTCACGTTATAGACGGCAACAGAAGAGAAAAATCCCGCTCTGGACATGGGAATGACACATCTTTCACACTCATCTCAAAGTTGAATAGTCCATTTTTAACAATTCAGTTCTCGTGTGCTTGCCATCCAGATTCTTTTCTCAGGTGATGTATCTATTGCTGGTACAAGAAACTAATCTATTCTAAATTAGCAATGCATGAGAACACCTGCAAGAATGTCGAGTTAGCATAACTGTGCAATGATTTTATGAAATACAACATGTAGATATACAGTATATTTCTTTAGTTCTTTTAGTTCATGTTGCATTAGCACACAGTGAATGATCAAATTTCACAAAAATAATTATGAATGAGAACTACGTTTGAAAGTAAATACATGCAGCATTAATGCATACATTGTATAATCTTTCTTGTTTGACTTTCACTAATATTCTACACAGATAAGGATGGTTGGGAACTAATAACGATGTCCCTGTGAGTTACACAGACAACAAAGCACATGTTTATGAATGATGAATAGGTTTCAACAATGAAGAACAGTAGCAAAGAAAAAGGATGGTTTAAGAAAGTTACACATTGTTAACATTTAGTAACTTTGCCATGTAGCACACAATGAAGCATATGCGTTTTTTTATTGCATGTCAATCACTTAATCAATCAACATCATCTGATTAGTTCTAGATTATTTATTTTGAATGCATCTCTTATTTAGTGAAGACGGTTCCAAGGTTCAATCAATCAGTAATCTTATAAAGTCTGGCTATTCACCTGTGAGGGTCTCAAGGTGCTTAGTGACTGGGGTTGGTGGGTCTGCGGTTCAGTCAAAGAGTCAGGTCTTGAGGTCCTTCCTGAATTGCGGCAATGATGGCGATTGCCTGAGGTTCAGAGGTAGGGAGATCCAGGTCTTCACAGCGAGGTAGGAGAAGTATCTTCCTCCAGCCTTGGTCTTGCAGATCCGTCAGATGGTGGTCAGGGTCAGCTAGGCGGAGGAAAACTGTCTGGTGGGAGGCTCCAAACACGATTTGTGAATGTGCTTCTTCACCATAACCCAGTCTCCGGGACGTAGGTCATGGCAAAATTAGAAGCAAAACAACTAGTTCTATTGTTGCAATAGCAAATACTCCTGTACATAAGTGTCTGTATCTAAGGGCATTTGCGTTAGGCTCCATGAGTTCACCAGTGGCAGAAGATTGCTTAGAAGATTGCAACACAATTAATTTGCAGTTCCCACTTGTACGGGCAGGAAAGCACAGTTCAAATGTTTCTTTCAAATTCTAAAGTGCAACTTAGTAAATGCGCAGTTCAAATTTACTGATAATCACTTCCAGAATAAGTTGAATCAGTCTGTCTAACGGCAATGTAATTTCAAATCTAAGTTCAACCACAAAGTTCAGTTCAAGGAGGTTCAGGTGGAAGTGAATTGATATAGTAAAAGGTGTGAAATGCTCTCTCCCAATCAATAGCTTCTAAGTATGTCCATTCAGGCATGGGGTACCTCTGGTAGGGTACTCTGGCTCTCTTTGACCTTCTCAATGCTGGCTCTTCTTCAATCTAAGGCCAGATTCGTTGGCACCCTCTGGGATGGTGCAGGGCACATGTACTTCAGTCAGACAGTGTCTTCCCCTCTCCTGTATTCTGGGCCATCGGTCTCCGGTTACAACCTGAGTTACTATTGTGAGAAGGTGGCCTGATTTATGCTGTCCACTAGTGCTAGTGGGCACTTTGTATCAGTCCAAACAACCCCTTATGGTGATAGGTTAAAGACAACCTTATGTGAAAGCTATCCTAGTGGTAGCTATGGAGAGCAGCCTTCAGGCTAAGTCTTGAAGGAATGTAAAGCAGCTTGTTTTACCAGGCTATAATCTCTTAAATGATCAAATGAAAAGACAACCACACTAGGTATATATTCAAAATATATGTATTTAAGGTAACACACACCCCTCTAGTCTCTTTATGAGACTGGAGTTCAAAGTACTTTAGTTACAAGTGTTTAAGCATCAGTAAAAGCACAAATACATGTTTGGGCCCTAGGGGCGTACCAAACCATATACTAAAACAGTGTTATAAGAACCACGACTGTAACAGGCACTAGGCCTATTGCCTCTAGAATAGCTGGGACCCCAAGGAACCACCCAAGGTAGTGACACAGGGGACCTACGGGAGCCGTGTGCAGTGTGAAAACAGAACCGCGGGTTCCTATTATCTTCTATGGGGAATGTCGCGGTTGGAATTTTAAAGGTTAGGGACACTTCTAATCGAGTCAGGGCCAAACCCTTTTGGACTTAGACAGTTCTAGAGTTAGCACCCACGAGAGCACCGGAGTACTCGAGTTACCTCACCCAGGGAAGCCGGGTGCATAGGTGTCTTTTGGTGTCGGTTCGCGTAGTCGATTCCAATGGAAGCCTGCAAAGAACTGCTGCTGCCGTGAAGAGGAGAAGTGTCCGGAGAGATCCAAGCCTGGAACTAGGATGTAAGGAACCTGAAAGCAGAGGGGACAGAGTCTGGGTCACTTGCCAGTGACCTAGGGCAGGATGGACCAATGCCCACAGATGTCGGGTGCTTCAGGTGAGTTGATGGGTGTCTTGACTCTTCAGCCACGAGGTCCAGGAGGTGTCGACGAAGTCCACGAGCCGGATTCGAGCTGTCCCACGAAGTTTGTCGAGTGCTGCTGTGTTGGCGACCAGGAAGGACACAACAAGCCGTGGCAACGGCAAGTCACAGGAAATCAGAGAAAGGACTGCGGTGCAGACCAGCAAGGTCTGATGGACTCACCCAGCAAGAGTAAGTAAGAGCAAGTCTGGAGCAACCAGAAAAGCCCAAGCAGAAGCAGAGTTGCCTTCATGGGGACGTGCTACCCAATGGACTAGTGATCGCGAAGGAATCTTGAGCGATTGCACTTGATGCTGACCCACGGGTCACTCGTGGAGTGGAGGGCAACAATCTTCAGTGCAAGAGGTGCTCAAGGGTGGGGCTACTCGGAGCCCAAAGCACACCTTCGAGGATGACCAGGAAGGTAGTGTTGCTGCAAAAGTTCACAGTGTCCAGGGGTCTTGGTTCCACGTTACCCACGATAGCCACAGGCCTCAGCTTTGCTCTGGACTCAGGGTAGCCTCGGGGAAGTCTGGAAATCCACCTCTGGGGATGCAGAGACTTTGGCGTCTGGCGGGAGCTTCAGCAATGCAGACCGATCAGTTGCTTCTTTGGTGCCTGCCAAGCAGGGGAGTCACTCCTTGACCCCAAGGGAGATTTCTTCCATCTTCTAGTCCTGCTAGAAAGTCGAAGGTCCAGGATATATGTTTCAGAGGTTCGTCCAGGGTAATCTAAAGTCCTAGGGACTGGATTCCTATACTTATACTAAGTTTAGGGGATGGACTAACTCTAAGGCTCCACCTATGGGTGGGCCTGGGGTGGGAGTGGTTACACCCCTTCCCCTTTGTCCAGTTTCGCGCCAGAGCAGGGGCTGAGTGCCCCTGCAACCGGTTTGAACTGGGCTATGCACAGGGACACCTTGTGTGCCCCAGGCAGTGTCTCACAAGCATTCTCTGAATGCACCCACCCTGCCCCAATACACATCTGCCTGTCTGGGGAGATGGTTGCACCTCTCTGCGACAGGAAACCTATTGTCCAGGCCTCCCTTGCCGGAGTTTCGGTCAGCAGCAGGAGGCCAGACCCGTGTCTGTGGCAGTGGCATCCATTTTGTGATGCCAGGGCTTTGGAAAGTTTTAACCGGGTTTAGCCAGTGTGAATATGTCTCTCCGTCTAGAAGGGTGGAATGCTACGCCCGCCGCCAGGACTGGCGGGGGTGGTAGTATTCCAAAGCGTTTGACACCAAACACAACATGTTTTGATGCAGCCATCCCAAAGTTAGCATTTACCGCGAGGTTATAATGCACTTAAGAGTATATGGTCTGGCTGTATCACAGAACAGCCATAAGGAAGTATTTCCGAATGTTGCAGAGGGGCTCAGCTCAGGCTTGGGCACCCTCTCACATAAAACCAAGCACTCTGCCTTCAGGATTGTCAAGACCTGCCATAGGAGTGGCTTATAGGTTTATATGTGTCTGTATAAGGTAGTGATATAGGTAGCCTATACCACAGTAAGGGGTGCAAGCACACCCTTACCCAGGCTGCAGTAGCAGACCTGTGGTGTCATTTTGGAGTGCTAACCAGGGGTGGCATAACACATGCTGCAGCCCCTGGTAGGCCTCTGAGGTACCTATGCCCTAGGTACATAGTATACCACACACTAGGAGCTTATAAGGCACTCCAGAATCCATTTAGATATGTACCTAATGTACATGGAAACCATTTTAGAGAGGAAGCAGCTAGGCTGTGGTCCTGATTAGCAGGGCCACAGCCAGACTAAGGTCGAAAAACAGTGAAACACCAGCAAAAAGTGGGGGTACCCATGTGAAGCAGATCCTACTCTCCTACAACTATTGCACTAGGCCCCTCGCCAGGGTAGGAACTTCCCATCGTCAACTCTACTGGATTGGACCCGTCCGTACCGACAACAGTTGACTCTCTCTGACCCCCTCAGGCCAAACGAGTGCTGTCCCAGCAGCTTGCTGATCCCCAACAGCTTAACTAACCTGCTCCCCCTGTCTCACAATAACCACCGGCATATCCGGAACATGTGCTGTTATATCATCAATGGGACACAGAACTCTGTGTGTATGAGCAGCATCTAACCAGTTCATGAGACTTTCACACTATACAGCAGCTGCACTTACCAGAACCACTTGGTATGGCTCACGCCACAGAGGATCGAAGCACGATTTGTAAACTTGCTTCTTCACCATAACAGAGGCTCTGGAACTGAGGTCATGACACTGCTCCTGATGAGGAAGATTAGTAGTATCTCCAACCTGGCAAGGCACAGAACGCACCATTTCAGCCAGTCCTTTACAGTAATCAAGGATCATGCCACCTATAATGCCCACAAGCACTATCCGGAAGCGGATAGTCTTTAAAGCCTTGACTTTGGCTCACAAGGCTCTACATGGCTTAGGAGCTAAATATCTTCAAAAAAGGTTAGCTTTCTACCACCCTGCAAGATCCCTGAGGTCGGAGTCTTTGTTTCTTGCTGCGGTCCCTCGTATAAAAAGGGCTCGTATAGGAGGCCGTTCCTCCAGACTGTTGGCTCCGCAGCTTTGGAATACTCTACCATTGACATTGCGTAGTACTTCCAATTTGCTGGCGTTCAGGAGGGGCCTAAAAACGTGGCTTTTTACTCTCTAGATATTTCCCGGTTTGGTAGGGTAGGGATTTCTCCTGTTCTGCCTTTCTTTTGTTGTGCTGCGATACAGGTTTATTTAAAGCGCCGGGACACTCTTTTGAGTAGCCGTGCGCTATACAAGACTATTGTAACATAACATAACATTCACAGGCACAGCTGGTTGTTTCATGGCCCTCCCCATGACAATTTCCTGGGGCGACAATCCTGGCATCCTGTCTGGAGTACTTTACAGACTTATCAGTACAAGAGGCAATGCATCAGACCTTTTTAGAGATGTTGAAGCACACACTGTAGCCAATCTGGATTTCAACGTGTCATTGACTTCCTCCACATTTCTGGAAGCCTTCATACGATAACTGCAATGTAGTCTGCTCAACTTGCAATGCTGCACATAGCATCTTCAGGACCTCATTATTAAAATGAGTTTTGATCTGAATCTAGAGAAGTCAGGAAACTGAAAGGCTATATTCTTTCCCTCAGCAATAGCTTCCTCCTAGTTGGGTAAGCTCCCATCCACTGTGAAAAGATGCACACAGTCACTAGGACATATCTCAATCCATTACAAATGGGCAGCTCTATAAAGTTCTTTTGCATTCTGTTGAAGAGACCTCCTGATCTCCCAATCGGGCTCACTGTTACTAGTGCCTTTCTGTCTGCATTTTATAGTTGACACACCACACATCTGTGGCTCAAACTTTCAGCCATCAACCTAAATCTCGAGTTAAACCAGGTTCGTCTAAAGAGGCCCACCATTGCGTCCCTCCAGACATGTGCGGGACCATGGTAATGCCTTGCCATTTGTGGTAAAAACTGTCTGGCAGTACTGGTCTTCCATCAGTTGAAATACAAACTTCCTCCTCATCTATTTTGACGCAACCTGCTCTGATCCAACCCTGCTGTTCTGCCTCTGGCACTTCTTCCTGCAATCTCTAAACTTCCTCCCATGTATCACCAGCAGACAACAGATTGTAATTTGTGACATCTGAACTTTCATTGATGTATTCCCCATTAAAAGTGCAAGAATTCAATGCGCAATATTGGGCAGTCTTGTCTGCATATCTGTAGCCCACTGTCACATAGTTTGTACCCTGTCTATGGGCAGTACACTTTACCACTTCAATTTGGCAGGTAATTGTAGGGAATGGAGGAGATTTAGTACACTTTCTCCATTTTGGATCGGTGACACCAAAAAGGTCATGAATCCACGTTGGAACCACAACTGCCCAAAGTTATGAACAACAGCAAAGCCGTACTGACTATCAGTGACACTCTCAGCTGGTCTTAAACACAGCTTGCACTAGTAAGAGCAATCAATTCAGCCACTTGTGCTGGAAAGACTCCTTGAAACCAGGAGGCTTCAAACACACCTCAGACTGTACAAACAGCATATGCAGCTTTCAAATTTCCATCTCGGTCTCTCAAGCAGGAGCCATCTACAAACAGCACATGATCTGATTCGGGTAGTGGCACATCTTTTATATCAGGTCTTCGCTTTGTGCATAGTTAATTAACATCTAGACAGTCGTGTTCAGGTTCATCACCCACGGTCTCACTACCAGGGAGGGGTAACAAGGTAGCAGGATTCAAAATAGTACACCTCCTAAGGGTGGCATTCTCAGAACCCAGAATAATCTGCTCATGCATGGTAAGCCGGGTTTTGGTGAGGTGCTGTGTCTGAGTACAGGTAGCAACCCCTAAACAGAATGGGGTACTAAAAAAGTCAAAGGGTGATCCATATCTATGCTCTCACATTGTTCCAGGCTTACACAAGTAGAGGCAACAGCTTTAAGGCAACCGGATAATGCAGTGGCTATGGGGTCAAGTGTGGCATAAAAAGAAGCCACTGGCCTGTGGGCATTGCATTTGGGTATGCACTGAGAGAGTGCAGCCCACTCTCTCACTGCAAAAAAAAGCAAAATATGTATTTTAATCACGCATTCCCAGGGCTGGGGCACAGCAGAAACATTCTCGCAGCTGTGAGAAGGCATGCATGCTGCTGTCTTTGTGTATCAACCTTTGAAGAGGTTTGGATATCAGGGAAAAGTTGGGAATCTACTGTCAACAGTAGCCCACCATTCCCAAGAACATTCACACTTCCTTCTGGGTAGTTGGTGGATTCATTTTCAGAATCGCCAAAATTCTCTCTTGGGACACCATCCTTGCTCCCTTCTCAATGTGGTTTCCTAGATACAGGAATTCTTTGTGGCAGAACTGCAATTTGGTGGGGGACACTTTATGTCCAATCTCAGGTAAGTGGTTCAGCAAGGAACTAGTGTCGCATTTGCAAGTCTCCTGCGTATTCAACACCACCAGTAGGTCATCGATGTAATGAAATAGCACTGAATGCTGGGGCATCACTAGAGATTCTAGATTATTTTTCAGTATCTCATTGAAGATCGAGGGACTCTCCGTATACCCTTGTGGAACTCCCCATGCCAAAACAGGGCTGCCAAAATGGGAAGCGAAGAGAAACTGGCTATCCTTGTGCAATGGTGTAGAAAAGGAGGCTTGGCACAAATCAATGACAGAGAACCACTCAACCTTACATGGAACCAGAAACAATATCACAGCTGGATTTGGTACAACAGACCAACAAGGAACCACTATTGAGTTTACCCGTCACAGATCCTGCACTGTGTGGTAATTGCCATTGGGCTTCTACAAACCCATGATGGGTGAGTTACATGGACTCCCCATAATCTCTTCTAGAATACCTCACTCAATCAATGACTCAATCACAGGAGTAATACCAGCAATGGTTTCAGGAGTCAAATTGTATTGTGAGATTCTTGGGAACTCTGAATTTGGCTTCACAGTAATGCAGACTGGTTCAAAACCTCTGATAAGTTCGATGTCTTTACCTGAGAAGTCCCAGAGCTCTGGTAACTCTGTAACTCTCAAATCTGGTGACAAAACATTTTTGGTTAGCAAAGGGTACATTCCAATGTCTGATCTCTGTCTAGCAAATTTGAAGATAATGTCCTCATCATGAGTATGAAATTCAATAGCATTTGGGGTACAGTAAATGGACCAGTTTAGTTTACATAAAATGTCTCATCCAAGTAGATTCACAGGACTCAAATTACACACCAGAAATAGATGATGATCCTCAAAAGACTCTATTTTTACCGGTACCGCTTCCGAAACTAGCCTAGTAATATGTTTATTGGCAACTCCCACAGTTTGGATTTTTTCTCCAGAGAGTGGTAGGTTAGGAACTTCTGCTGGTCTCACAGTAGAGCGGGTAGCACCAGTGTCGATGAAGAATAAGACAGGATTTCCATTTACCTCAACATCCATATATGGACCACTCTGGTCTTCCTCTAAGATTGCACCAATTATGCAGTCCTCCTCCCCTCCCAGGCGCCGTCATTGCAACAGGTCTGAGCTGAAATCATCTATCTAGATCATCGAATATTGTTGGGACATGTTCTGGTTCACAAAGGGATTAGTATTCACATTTGGAACGTGATTCGTATTGTATCTCTGGACATTTGAGACATTGGCATTTTGTTGCGGCATCGGGCCTGTAGAACGTGCATCGCTTAAGATTGGGGAACATTGGGATTTTTAATTCTTTGTCTCTATATCTGCTGTGGCTGAAGCATGTTATTTCCTTGAGACTGTACAAATTGTCCATTCTGAACCTGATTTTCAATTAACCATGTTATCAGTATTAAACTAACATTCGCGCTTCCAGTGCCCCAACTTGCCGCAGATGTGGCAAGGGTTGGTTTTCTTCAAAGTCGGCACATCAACACATGTTCTCAGATCGATCGGAACACCTTGTCCTCTACATTTTGGCGGAAACCCTTGTTGTTGGAGACCATTAACACTTTGCATCATAGGGACCTGTTGATATCCTCCCTGGCCTGAATTAACAATAAACGGCTGATTCTGACCTCTCTGTGCTGCTTTAATTTGAGCATTCATCAACTTCTCTTTCAACTTTTTGTGTTTCACCTCTAACTCATTGCTACAGTACTTTGCGTACCACAGGATTTCATCAATGGGTTTGCTTTGCCAAGAAATCAAATGCTGCTGAATCATTAAACTAACCTAGATAACAACCCATTCACAAATCTGTAAACAAAATGTCTTCTTTGCTGAGATCTTCTCTGTCCCACTGAACTGCTTGAATTCCTGAAATAATCTTTCATAGTAAGGAATCAACACTTTGAATTCTTGGGCCGTTCTGTAAATTTGGACCCAATCAATCAGTTTAGGAGATATTTTCAACTTCAAACGGGTAATCGACTGGTGATATTTCTTCATTATTATTGGGGTGGAACTTGTGATTGAGGATGTCTCGTCGGCTCCACTTCTGGCCAATCAACAGCAACCTTGCATTCAACCCACCAGTCACTTGGAACCACTATTTCAAAGAAGGTATCCAAATCCTTCCATAAAACCTTAGATATTTTCACAAATTGTTTAACCTGTGTGTACCGCTCCACTGAATTCTCTCTCAATTTTGGAAGTCATTTGTGAATAATGTAAGATCAGCCCTGCTCTATGGAATGTGTAAATACCCTTCACAAGACACCTCTCTCATGAGAAGCATGTGTATATTTTCATAATTCTCCTCTGTTCTAGATGCAGGCATTTGTATTCTGACTTTCTTTGTCTCCTTTTTCTTTGACCATCTACCTTCCCATTTATCCAGCTCACTCCATTTCCGTACATAGGGTATTAACTGGGAAATTGAGCCTTTTGATGGCAGGTCCAGGTGCAAGTCCAGGCAGGTCAGTGCAGCTAGCTAGCTGGGCAGTTGCAGGGAGGCCTCTAGAGCTTGTAGTATCCCTGTAGCTCAGAACAAGTGGTCAGCCAACTAACCCTTGGAGTCACTCAGGTAGCCTGGCATCAAGGAGAGGATCCTCTCTCCTTAAAGCAGCAAGGCAAGCCTCAAACAGCAGGGCTGTCCTCTGAAAAACAAGGAGGGCCTCGAGCAGCAGGACAGTACTCTGATAGCAGCAGGGCAGTCCTCTGAGAAGCAAGGTAGGCCTCAAGCAGCCAGGTAGTCCTCTGAGTACATGGCAGTCCTTCTGAATTGTTCTACAGGTCCAGGGGTGTACTGAAGAGTTGGTCTGAGGGTCCAATTTCCATTCCCGGTGCTAACTTTCAAGTGGAAAAAGCTTCTAGAGCTCCCCCCACATCTGTCTCTGGAATTTCCATCCTTTCCCTCACCAGGCTCCAGGGAGTCTGGGGTGACAGTAGGCTGATGTTAAGTTCTTTGTACGTGTGCTTGACGCAGCCACTTTGAAGTGTAAGTGGGACAAGAAACTGCTCCACCAATCCCATCCTGGCAACAACTAGTTCCCTGTTGTCTCACTGTCTGGAATGAATACACAAAGGCCAACTGCCAACTACTCCTTGTCATGTGACCCAGGATACAGGCTGCTGGCACCAAATTGTTTGGGCAAGAAAATGACAACTTTCTAAAAGTGGAATTTAGTATGACTTAAAATCAGCCTTTACCATTAAAGAGGATTTCAAATCACAATTCATTTGAGTATAAACATGACATTTCTACTGGCTCACAATCAAAAGTTATCACTTATTAAATGTAATAAGATAACCCAATGTTATCCTATAGGAAAGGTAGCCCTCACAGTGGTGTAAAACGAATGTAAGAGTTTTTTGCTACCAGGACATGTAAAACTTAAAAAAATATGTCCAACTTTTTAAATACACTGCACTCTGGCCTTAGGCCGTTTGTGACTTACCTTAGAGGTGACTTATATGTATTAAAAGGGAAAGTTTGGGCTTGGTAAAAGGTTTAGTAGCCAAGTCAAATTGGCTGTTCAAAACTGCACACAGGCTGCAATGGCAGGCCTGAGAATTTTTTTTAAAGGCTACTTAAGTGGGTGGCACAATAAGTGCTGCAGGCCTGCTAGTAACATTTAATTTACTGGCCCTGGGAACATGCAGTACCACTTTACTAGGGATGTATAAGTAAATTAAATGTGCCAATTGGATGTAAGCCAATTTTTTCAGGTTTAGAGGAGAGAGCAGAACACTTTAGCGCATGTTCGCACTAGTAAGGTGCACAGAGTCCCAAAAGCCAACGAAAGCTTGCTCAGAAAACCGGAGGAGAGGAGACAAAAAACAGAGAAGGCCAAGTCCAACAATTATTGGTTCAGTTGGTGGTTTAATTACCATGATTTTGATGTATTCGTCATAGTTATGATTTGTGTTGAAAAAGATTTTGGTTCATTATTTGTTGACAAGTTAATCAGATTCATTGTAATCCAAGATCTTGAAATATAATTGTTGAATTTGTTGAAATTGTCTGTAAGTCTATTAATGCCATCACTTTACAACGGTGTGATTTACAAGGTGCCCCATTCACACATATAGTGACATTTCTAATAACCAGTTTTCCTCTAGGTTTTAGATGCCTAATTTAGGTTGGTGCTACTTGCTACTCTGTGCATGGATTAAATACACTAATCAAAAGTGGATTACAGCTGGACGGGAGACTACTTTGAGCCATATGTGTTTCACAAGTGCTGTAAAGCTTCCCGTCTTGTTCTATTGATTGTGATATTCTTGTATCTAACTTGCTGATTCTCTTCTGTTTAGGTTGAGCAGACAAGGGTTATTTGTTTATTTTGTGTGTTTTCAGTGACAGAAAGGGCCGTGTTGTGTTTCCCCATTCACTTAAAAGATGCACTGCAAATGGTTAACCAGCTGAGGGGTCGCACTGGGATTGGTGAGACGTCACCACAGAGTCACTCTATCATTGGTTGGTTGCTGCTAGAGAAGTGCTGTGATCGGTTGACCTTTGGCATATTGAGCTGGGATTGATTATTTTTTATTTATTCATTTTGTGATGTATTTGAATTATTTTGAGTGGGAATAATGGGTGCTGTATTGAAGAAACCCACAGCTCTGAGAGTATCTGCTATGAAGGGACAGACAGTTTCTCCAGAGGGCTCACATTTGTAGGAAATGTTGACAGACGTTGGGCTTTATATGTGTGCATGTATACAAGACTGGCAAGAGTATACTTCTAGTGACAAGGACTTGCAATTTCCTTTAGAGGGTAATTTCAATATTAGAAAGCTTAATTTCCTGGGACAAATAATGAACGAGAGGAAATCACTACCCAGCCCTACACAATTTGAAGCATTGAATAAATGAGATTGAAGAGGTACAGAGAAAGAAAATGAAAAAACAGTTTAAGATTTCTTTTAGTGACAGAACCCCTTTCAGAAGGCCACGGGGTATGCAGGAGCTACTAGGCCCAACCGTGGTGGTTGTTGCCTTTTACTTCACATGTCCTGGGGCCCATCCTGCTATGGATCCCGCTCAACTGGGCCAAGTGCCCTTTCTGCAATTGACTCTTAGTGGTTGCTATTGTCTAGAAGTCAAGGCTCTCATAGTTGTGAATGTAGGCCAGTGAACACGACTCATAACACACAATGCAAACAATATGAACTATTGGGCTTATTTACATGGTGCAAGGATGCCTGAATTGGCGCTAGGCACCAAATTGCGCTGGCTGAAAGGATAGCAATGCCCCATATTTTGCAAATACGGTGCATTACTGCCCTTTCAATTTGGGGTAGGGCAGCGCAGTAGAAGACTAGCTGCGCTTTCCTATGCCAATTTTTTGTAAATATGCCCCAATAAATCAATCAATATCTAGCCAAATACTTGCTCTTATAGTAAAAAGTTGTCTTTTATTTCAAACTCTAGACATGCAAAGGAATAAAACATTTAGGGGCCGATTCCGATCCGGATCGGACAGCCCTCCGAGAGCCATCCGTAGCCTTACCTTATGACCCACTCGGTCCCCATAGCCGATTCGTCCAGACAAGGAAGTACGATGCGCAAATGTGTCCGATTGCCGACCGAGCCTCTGGCTCCGAAATCTGCAAGTTTTTCCGTACGAGCCGGAACGATAACCGCTGAAATCGACCCGTCCGGAGGCATTTAATCAGCAGCTTCCGGCCGGGCAAGTGCGATGTGCACTTCCTACGCGCCGAACGGTTCGCCACTGACGGGACGTCTCAGCATCTGGAACAGGAGTCTCTTCATGTTGATTCGCGCCAAGACACAAACAGCTGGTACGAGACGAACCAAGCATGTATCCGATCGCGCATGTTATCCCTGCACTGTACGTCTATGACCGAATAAACAACAGGAATCTACGCATACCCCGCAGAAGGCAGGTTCAACACGCATAGGGGGCAGATAGCCATAACTACCAGCAGGCACAACCAATAGGGGGGGGTGCCAATCATTAGCAGCAGTGTTTAGCCCATAGTGGGTGGATGCCTTTCACTACCAGCAGTCCCAACCCACATGGGGGTGGATGCCTATCACTACCAGCATACTCCACCTGCATGAGGGTGGATGCCCATCACTACCAGCATACTCTACCTACAAGGGGGATGGCTATCACTAACAGCATACTCCACCTGCATGGGGGTTGATGCCCATCACTACCAGCATACTCTACCTACAAGGGGGGATGCCTGTCACTACCAGCATACTCCACCTGCATGGGGGTGGATGCCCATCACTACCAGCATACTCTACCTACAAGGGGGATGCCTATCACTAACAGCATACTCCACCTGCATGGGGGTTGATGCCCATCACTACCAGCATACTCTACCTACAAGGGAAGATACCTATCACTACCAGCATACTCCACCTGCATGGGGGTGGATGCCCATCACTACCAGCATACTCTACCTACAAGGGGGGATGCCTATCACTAACAGCATACTCCACCTGCATGGGGGTTGATGCCTATCACTGCCAGCATACTCCACCTGCATGGGGGTGGATGCCCATCACTACCAGCATACTCTACCTACAAGGGGGATGCCTATCACTAACAGCATACTCCACCTGCATGGGGGTTGATGCCCATCACTACCAGCATACTCTACCTACAAGGGAAGATACCTATCACTACCAGCATACTCCACCTGCATGGGGGTGGATGCCCATCACTACCAGCATACTCTACCTACAAGGGGGGATGCCTATCACTAACAGCATACTCCACCTGCATGGGGGTTGATGCCTATCACTACCAGCATACTCCACCTGCATGGGGGTGGATGCCCATCACCACCAGCATACTCCACCTGCATGGGGGTGGATGCCAATCACTACCAGCATACTATACCTGCATGGGGGTAAGTGCCCATCACTACCAGCATTCTCCAGCCCATAGGGGGTGGATGCCTATCACTACCAGCATACCCTACCTACAAGGGGGATGCCTATCACTAACAACATACTCCACTTGCATGTGGGTGGATGCCCATCACTACCAGCATACACTACCTACAAGGGGGAGGCCTATCACTAACAGCATACTCCACCTGCATGGGGGTGGATGCCCATCACTACCAGCATACTCTACCTACACGGGGGGATGCCTATCACTAACAGCATTCCCACCCATACGGCTTGTAGGCCAAACACCCCTCACTCTACCATCATGCCCAGATTGTGTATTGTGTGTGAAGTCCCTGAAACAGTGACACTGAAAGGGAACACATACTGTAACTCACATCACATCTGTGAGCAAAAGGTGGATGTGGGATCAAAAACACCATCAAACGTGGTACATCGTGCCAATGGTGCTTGATCCCTCCCACCCTATTCTGACCAAAAGGTGAGTGTGGCATCCGAAATCCATGCATATCAGGAACATTGCATCATAGGGGCAAAACCCAACCCCACCTCAGTGATCCAAATGTGAGTGCTTGTCCAAAATTGACAGCCAATGCAAATCTGCATGTCAGATTCCTGGTCGTAACACCACAAGCAATGTAGTGGCTAAGTAGTGGGTGTGTTGCAAACAAACACAGATCTGTTGAGTGGAAGTGTCCAGCGTCGACTAATATCCCTCTAACATGTGCAGAGTAGCAGTGCACATGGGGGCTGACAATGCCTCCAATGTACAATTACACAATGTAAGTAGTGGCCACCAGGATGCATACACACATATGCACACAAACAGACACACATACCAAGGAATCCTGTGTAGATTGTAGCCATCAGGTGATCAAGACCTATACCATGGCAGCAATGGAACATAATAACCATGAAGAATGCACCGAATGATGAGGTAGGAGTCCCAGGGACAGTACGGCAATACCTACACCCGACTTCCAGGCAATGTCCAGAAAAGCCATACTAATGCATGGGTGCAGGTGCACAAACACAACCAGCCAGCCCCACACTGCATAATGAACACAACATGTGTGTATGTCTCAGTGTACCCAGGCTAGTATGACACACATCATGAGGGGTTTAACTCAAAACAGACATATGTGTACACACTGCCATCCAGAAGTCCCCCAGGAACTGTGGGCAATCAGCCATCGTGACATTAGTGGTTCCACAACACACTCATGTGACCTAAATTGGGCTGCACAGCAACAAACACAGCAAGAGATAGACCCACTCCATCAATACCCACAAGGAGCCCACATTGTGGCGACAGTAGCCGGTATGATGAGCCCTCTGCAGTTACAAATTTGGATGTACACCCTACTGTGGAGCACAGTCACATGTGCGCACTGTGGCATGTATTTACAGGCAAACTGCCATCACACTCCATCAGAAAACTAAAAGGCCATGGGCTGTGATGTGAGCCCACCATGTATGTAGGGTCCTAGACATGAGAACACTCACATATGCCCACTCCAAATGCCACACACCTTGATATGCACCAATTAGCAGCAGCAAATCCCACATGGACTCCTGACATTGCACATGCACCGATGACAATCCCAGGGATGGAGGGGGGATCCGAGGTGTACAAACACATCACACTTGGTCAGGCAACATCCCTTGTCAATGACTCCCACACTGTATATTATGAGGTAAATGTGCATGACGTGACACTTATCTGACACATTGGGATCCTTGGCACCATCCCAGACCAATGTAGAGCACATGGAGACCCACAAAGAACACATTTGCACAGCATCAGACATTGAAGGCTAGGATCTGATGAGTGTGAGCACTCACACACACATACAAGTTACCCAGTCACATGAAGCCACCACAAAGTGAAAAAAAACTGATTTTGGTAACACCAAAGTGCCGTGGTGAATCCTGATTATGTCCCATGGGAGTTTGCACACATGCCAGGGCCATTACATCAAACACACCCACCGATGACTTCCATATGACCAGTATTTACCATGTTCCCACATCCCAGGAAACCTAGTCCTAACACCTAAGCCAAACACAGGACAACTCTGCAAGCATCACAGTCAGGAACATCTGCAGGGAATGTAGGCTGTGTGGAAAAAAGAAAGGTAACCCACTGAGATATGCACACAGAACACAACACATGGGCCCACAGTTGTCTGTGCAGGGCCAAGTCATGTCAGACTAGAAGTCTACCAGTGAGCCACCTAGTAATTCTGTCTGAAGGTTCTGGTCACACCAGCCTGTGTCCTGCAGTGTCCCTTAAGTCACCAGCACATGCTCCAAACATATGTATGGCAAGTTGCACTGATGACACAGATGACATGTTCATCACCCATGCATCAAAATGCATGTCCGGTGCTGACGGCCCGAGTCAGTAAGAAGTAAGGTGTGCCCACATGTCAGCACTAAACCTGTGCAACAGTGGAAAACAAAGATGTGAAGTACTTCAGAGGCTGTCCCAATCCCTGTGCAAAAGCAGTTGTGATCATGAGAATCTGACTTGACACACAATGATGAGTTGGAGACGTACTGCAATATGACTCATGTACCATGGCACACATGAGACACATCACACCATCATATAACTTTTTGGCAAATGACAATAGCACACCAGCAACTTAAGTACACTCCTTAGCAACATCATGTACATGAGATGCAATTCAAAGAAATAACACAATATAACTTTATTCAGCCACGTAAAGGGGAAAAGTCCAGTCCGGAATGCAAAAAGGCCAATGGTTAGTCCATGAAATTAGTCCATGATAGGGGACAACTGACAACATGTCCCCCATAGCTTGCCTGCACTGACACACAGTAGGGGACATCACCTTTTGGAGGGGCATCTATGGTGACAGGCCAGGCACCATAGGGACAGGATTAGGGGGCACAAGAATGGTGAAGGGGAGTGGTGGTGGGTACAGGGGTCACAGGAGCAACTGCAGTGGATGGGTCATGATCAATGTGTGGGGTCTCCACTGCAGTGAGCATGTCCGATGGTGTGTGCTGGGGCTCCACTGCAGTGGCCACGACACATGGGGGGGTACACACTCCACTGTAGTGAGGATGTCCGATGTAGTGGGGGGAGCTCCACTGCAGTGGCCAGGACAGTTGGGGGGACACGGGCTCCACTGCAGTAGCAGGAACAGGCTGAGGGGCGGGTGTTGTGTAAGCTTCTGTGGAAGGGGGGGAGGGCCTAACGACTTTGGGGGTGTGCCACCGGTGGGTGGGTGAACCTGGGGTAGTGTGTGGCAGGGGAACACAAGGAGTGGTGAATTGGAAGCTTGAGGACGGAGAGTGTGTGGTGGGAGTGTGTGAATGTGGTGGGGTCTTCCTGGTTCTTGGGGATTTCCGGGTGGGGCCTCAGTGTCCCTGCTCTTGGGGGAGGGTGTGTGGGGTTGGGGGGTATACCATCCAGGCGAGGTGACTTCCTCTTCCCCTTGTGAGTTGGCCCATGTGTATCTGAGGGGAAGAGGCCAAGCTCACAGAGGAAGAGCTTATGGGAAGGGGGCTTTGCAGGGGAGTCCAGGGAAGAGGTTTTGGCGGGAGAGGTGTCTGAGAACTGTGGAGTGGTTGTGGATGGTTTTCTGTGCGTCTGTACCCTATCCCCTGTGTGTGTGCCATCAGTCCCCTGTGTGTGCGTGCTGGTGCGTTTAGACTTAGATTTCCCTGTGCGTGTGCTGCTCTGGTCTGTTGTTGTGCTTGACGGTGCAGGTGTGAGTGTGGTCGGATCGGGGAGGGTAGTGGGGATTGTGGATAGGCCAGAGCTAGGTGGGGTGAGGGACTGCTGGAGGAGAGACACAGTGCCGTCAATGAAGAGGCCATGGACTGACTGATCCGCTGTTGGGCAGACATGGTTGCTGACATGTCTTCCACGAAGGACACCAATTGTGTCAAGAGATTAGTGTGAGCATGGAGGACACTCAGCATTGATGTCTGCCCCACATGGATCTGCTTCAGCAGGTCGACAAACTCCACACTCATGGCCGCAGGGGAGACAGATGCAGGGGGTGCGGTGCCTGGACAGAAGGAGACTCTCGCCCTAACACGGGGGGCTCCACGGACATCTGGGATGGGAGCAACTGGGAGGGTAGAAATGGTGGAGGGGGTGGGGACAGATTCACTGTCAGTGTTCTTTGGTGTTGACACACCCGCCTCCTCCAGGGAATCATCACTTGAGCCTTCGTCGTCCGCAGCAGATGTAGTGGCTGTTGACTCGCCCTCAGTGTGGCTCCCCTTACCCTCCATGTCACTGGCTCCCTCCGACTCCTCCTCAGCAGAACCAGTCTGGCTGCGCCCCTCCTCACGGTCCATGGAGCTGTCCCCTCCAGTGTCTGCCAATGATTGTGAGAAGTTGGCCTGGCATATGCTGGTCACTAGTTATAGTGGCCACCTTGTACCAGTCCAGTTCGACTCTTATGGTAGATAGGTTTAAGACAATCTTTTAAAGAAAGCTATCCTAGTGGTAGCTGTGGAGAGCAACCTTCAGGCTAAGTCTCAGAGGAATGTAAAGCAGCTTGTTTTACCTTATAATCTCTTGAATTACCAAATGAAAGGACACCACACAGGTATACATATCAAATATATGTATTTATTTCTAGACACACTCTATCAATCTCTTTATGAGATTAGAAGCCAGGAACACATTCAAATATCAACGTTTCACAATAAGTTAAGCACAAATATGGCTGGGGCCCTAGGGGCGTACCAGACCATATACTAAAAAAGAGGTTTAGGAAAGTCGACTTGCAGAGGGACAAGGCCTAGGGCCTGTAGAATTGCTGAGGCTTCACTAATGCAGCAGAAGCAGGTAAGTAAAAGACCCACGGAAGACGCGGGCAGTGTGAGAACACAGCCGCGGGTTCCCTATTGATTACAATGGAGCAAGTCGTGGTTGGATTTTTAAAGTTCTAGGGTACTTCGAGGAAGTCTACAAGCAAGCCACTTACAAGGTAATTAATTCGAGGGCCAACACACACTAGGGCACCAGAGTGCACGAGTTGCCTCACCCAGGGAAGCCGGGTGCATAGGTGTCTTTTGGTGGCGGGTCGCGTCGCTGTTTTCTATGGAGACCAAAGAAGATTTGCTGCTTGCGAAGACTGAAGAAGTGTCCGGTGGAATCCAAGGCTGGATTGAGAATGAAGATGACCTGAAAATTGAAGGGACAGTGTTCACAGTCACTTGCCAGTGACCCGGGGCCAGGAAGATGGATGCCCACGGAAGTCGGGTGATTTCAGGTAATCAAGGGTGTTTTGACTCTTCACTCACGAGGTCCAGGAAGGATCGATGATGACCAGCAGCTGGATTCAGAGTGTCCCACAACGTCTGCAGCTTACTGAGGTGTTGGCAACCGGATTGGAGCCAACAAGCCTTGGCAACAGCAAGTCTCTTGGAATGTGAAGAAAGTCAGCGGTGCAGACCAGCAAGGTCTGAGGGACTCACCCAGCTAGGGTGAGTGAGGGTAGACCTGTAGCAACCAGAGGAGCCCTTTGGTTTAAAGAAAAAGTCTTCGGGGGACCCACAAGCCAATGGGCAAGGGATCGCAAAGAAGCCTTGTGAGGAAATGCTTCACAGGAGCCCACGGTCACTCGGGATGGGGTAGGCTGCAAAATGTGCTGGAGGCTTGGGCCACAAATGGTCCGATGCACACATTCGTAGAATGTCGTGAAGGGGTTGCACTTGACAATAGTGCACGGCACCTGGGTATTGCTGTTCCTCGTCACTCGTAGGATCCACTCGCCTCAGCTCTGCTGGGGACTCACAATGGCCATCGAGAAGTCCAGAAATCTACTTCCGGGGCTGCAGGGACTTCGGACTCCGGCGGGAGCGGGAAAGTTTGCGACCGTTGATTAGAGTTTTTGGTGCCTGCCAAGCAGGGGAGTCACTCCTTGACTCCAAGGGAGATTCTTCTGTCTTCCAAAGGTAGTGGAACGTCAAAGGGCCAGGATTCTTCTTGTAAAGCGTCATCCAGGGTTATCTAACTTGCAATGGCAAGGTTTCCCTATCTTATATACTAAAGGTAGGGGAGGGACTAGCTCTATGACCACTCCTCTGGGGGGGTCAGGGTAGTGGGTGGTTACACCCACTTCCCTTTGTCCAGTTTCTCGCCAGAGCAGGGACAGGTAGCCCCATAACCGGTTTCAGCTGGCATATGCACAGAGGAGCCTACTGCTCTTCCAGTGCAGGACTTCAAAGCACTCTAGAAGTGCACCCACCCAGCCCCAATACACTAAATCCTGTCTGGAAGGTAGTGACAAATCCGTGTGACAGGATGCCTATTATTGGGCCTCCTCCACTGCGAGCTTCGGTCAGCAGCAGGAGGGCAGCCCAGTGTCTGTGCTGGTGGCATACATTTTGTGATGCCAAGGCTCTTTCCGATTTCTACCGTGTTACCACAGTAGGTACATGTCCTCCCCTCTAGAAGGGTGGGATCATACTCCCACACCAGTTACTGGTGTGGGGGTATGATTCCAAGTTGTTTGACACCAAACACAACATGTTTTGATACAGTCATTCCAAAGTTAGCATTCACCGTTGGGTTATAATGCACTTAAGAGTATATGGTTTAACGGCATTCACAAACAGCCACAGAGAATAGACTCTGCCAGCTGCAGAGGGGTCCTGCTCATTCAGAGGCACCCCCTCACATTGTAAACCAAGCACCCTGCCCTCAGGATTGATAGGGTCTGCCATAGGGGTGGCTGATAGGTTTATATGTGTGTGTATGGTGAGATATAGAAACCTATACCTCAGTGAGGAGTGCTAACACTACCTCACCCAGGCTGCACTAGCAGGCCTGTGGTGTCAGATTGAGTCTGCTTCCCAGGGGTGGCATAATACATGCTGCAGCCCCTGGTAGACCTGTTAAGTACCTATGCCCTTGGTACCTAGGATACCATATCCTAGGGGCTCATAAGGTACCACAGTATCCAATCACTAGTGCATCTAATATGCACACCAAGTTGTTTAGAGAGAACAGAGAGACTGGGGACCTGATTAGCAGGGACCCAGCCAGACTATAGCCAGAAACCAGTGTATACATCAGAAAAAAAGTCGGGACAACACAAGTGCAGATCCTACTCTCCTACACACCCCCCCCCCAAACGCAGGAACACTAAACTAACCTTGACGAGTTGAGTCTTCTTTTTCTAAGTGGAAATACCTTGAGAGTCCAGCTGCATTGGCATGTTGGGTCCCAGGTCTATGTTCCACTGTATAGTCCATCCCCTGTAGGGAAATGGACCACCTGAGCAGTTTAGGATTTTCACCTTTCATCTGTTTGAGCCATAGGAGGGGCTTGTGGTCAGTCTGAACTATTAAGTGAGTGCCAAACAAGTATGGCCTCAGCTTCTTCAGGGCCCACACCACAGCAAAGGCCTCCCTCTCTATAGCTGACCAACGTTTCTCTCTAGGGGTCAGCCTTCTGCTTATAAAAGCTACTGGCTGGTCTTGACCTTCATCATTTAGTTGAGACAGTACAGCTCCCACACCCAGCTCTGAAGCATCTGTTTAAACAATGAACTTCTTTTTGTAGTCTGGACTCTGCAAGATGGGGGCAGTTTACATTGCCTGCTTTAGATCATCAAATGCCTTTTGAGAGCTAGCTGTCCACTGAACCTTTTTTTGGCATTTTCTTAGAGGTAAGATCATTTAAGGGGGTCACTATAGATCCATATCCCTTAACAAACCTCCTATAGTACCCAGTCAGGCCTAAAAAGGCTCTAACCTGTGTCTGGGTTGTTGGAGCTACCCATTCCATTATGGTCTGGATTTTGCTCTGCAAAGGTTGAACATGGCCTCTACCTACAAGTTGGCCCAGGTCACAACCTGACTCTGCCCTATCTGGCACTTAGTGGCCTTGATAGTGAGGCCTGCTTTTTGCAGGGCCTCCAAAACATTCCTGAGGTGGACCAGGTGATCCTGCCAGGTGGAACTAAAGACAGCAATACCATCTAGATAAGCAGAGCAATAAGTTTCCATACCAGTCAGAACTTTATTCACCAACCTCTGAAAAGTGGCAGGTGCATTTTTCAAACCAAAGGCCATCACCACAAAGTTTTAGTGCCCACCAGGGGTTGAAAATGCTGTTTTGGCCTTGGCATCATCAGCTAACTTGATTTTCCAATAGCCAGCTGTTAGGTCAAATGTACTAAGATACTTGGCTGAGGCCAAAGTATCTATCAGTTCATCTGCCCTGGGAATTGGATAGGCATCAGTCCTGGTGACTGCATTGAGGCCTCTGTAGTCAACACAAAACCTCATTTCTTTCTTACCACCCTGGGTATGAGGTTAAGGCACAAGGACTACTGGACTAGCCCAAGGGCTATCTGAAGGCTCAATTACACCTAGTTCCAACATTTTCTGGACTTCAGTCCTGATACAATCCCTAACATGGTCAGGTTGCCTGTAGATTTTACTCTTGACAGGCAGACTGTCTCCAGTGTCCACCTCATGGGTCCACCAGGAAGTCTGACTAGGGGTCAGGCTAAACATATGTCTGAACTGTTGCAGAACATGTCTGCATTCAGTTTGTTGATGGTCAGTGAGGCTGCTTGCCAAAGCAACACCTTCTACTGACCCATCATCAGAGTTCTGTGAGAGCAGGTCAGGGAGAGGGTCACTCTCCTCCTCCTGTTCCTCGTCAGTTGCCATGAGCAAGCCCATGTCAGCCCTGTCTACATATGCCTTTAATCTGTTGACATGGAGCACCCTAAGGGGGCTCCTGGGAGTTCCAAGATCCACCAAGTAGGTGACCTCTCCCTTTTTCTCTACAATTGTATGGGGGCCATTCCATTTGTCCTGGAGAGCTGCTGGGGCCACAGGCTCCAACACCCACACTTTCTGGCCTGGCTGATAAACAGTCAGGACAGTGTTTTGGTCATGCCCAGCTTTTTGTAATTATTGGCTAGCCTCAAGGTTTTTTGTTGCCTTCTTCATGTACTCTGTCATCCGGGAACGGAGACCAAGTACATAGTCCATCACATCCTGTTTGGGAGGTTTGAGAGGTAATTCCCAGCCCTCCTTCACCAAACATAATGGGCCTCTGACAGGGTGCCCAAACAGAAGTTTAAAAGGGCTGTAGCCAACCCCCTTCTGTGGAACCTCCCTGTATGCAAACAGAAGTTAGGGAAGTAAAAGGTCCCATTTTTGCCTAAGCTTTTCTGGGAGGCCTTTAATCATTCCCTTTAGGGTTTTGTTGAACCTTTCAACTAACCCATTGCATTGTGGGTGATAGGGAGTAGTGAACTTGTAGTTTACACCACACTCCTTCCACATTGCTTTTAGATACCCTGACATGAAGTTGGTACCTCTGTCAGATATAACCTCCTTAGGGAAACCCACTCTGGAGAAGACTCCAATGAGGGCTCTTGCCACTACCGGGGCTGTAGTGGTCCTGAGGGGATTGCTTCTGGGTACCTGGTGGCATGATCCACTACCACCAGGATAAACCTGTGCCCAGATGCTGTTGGAGGGTCAAGGGGACCAACAATGTCAATCCCTACCCTTTCAAAGGGAACCCCCACCACAGGTAGTGGTATCAGGGGGGCCTTTGTTGTGCCACCTGACTTGCCACTGGCTTGGCAAGTGACACAGGAGCGACACAACTCCTTTGTGTCCTCTGACATGTGTGGCCAATGAAAATGTGGAAAAAGCCTGTCCCAGGTCTTATTTTGGCCCAAGTGTCCTGCCAATGGGATATCATGTGCTAGGGTCAAGAGGAACCCCCTAAACTTCTGAGGTATTACCAACCTCCTGGTGGCTCCAGGGGTAGGATCTCTAGCCTCAGAATATAGGAGTCCTTCATCCCAATAAACTTTATGGGACCCACTAGCACTCCCAGCAGCCTCAGCAACAGCCTGCTGTCTGAGGGGTTCAAGAGAGGGGCAGCACTGTTGTTCCTTACTCAGATCTTCCCTGGAAGGTCCCCCTGCCCCCAAGAACTCAACCTGATCAGGCTCAAGTTTCTCTGGGGCAGATCCTTCGTCAGGCTCTGCTTCTCCTCCCTCAGGAGGGGAATCTGAGATCTGAGACAGAGGGGAAGGCACTGCCTTAACCCTACTGCTCCTCCTCTTGGGTAGCATCTGGTCCATAGTTTCAGGATCCAGAGCTGGTTCAGCTATATGTATATTGGCCTGTGACCTGGTCACAGCAAATACCTCTGCAGGTATGCCCAACATCTCAGCATGAGTCCATAACTCCACTTGAGACCAGGCGGAAGTCTCCAGATCATTGCCCAATAGACATTCGACAGGGAGGTCTGCACTGACTACTACTTTCTTGCGGGCAGTTACCCCTCCCCGGGAGAAATTCACAACTGTGAGACTATGGTTGGTCCTGACATTGCTTGCATTGGTAACCTGGTACATTTCACCCAGGATGATCTGTGCAGGGTCCACTAGGTCCTCTGTCAACATGGTGACACTAGCACCTGTGTCCCTGAATGCCAAAGCCTGTTTGCCATTAATTATAGGCTGCTGTTTGTATTTTCCCAGATTACTGGGGCTCACTAGGAAGGAAATGTCAATGTCTCCCTCACAAACCAGCATTGCCTGTGTGGTTTCTCTGACTGGGCCAGAGTCCACGTCAGAACCCAGGGTCAACCCTACTGCACCCTTATTCTGATTACCACCTCCACCAGTACTTGTACTAGGGGGAACAGTTGCCTTAGGGGCCTGAGTGGTGGTGGTTTGGTCTTTGGACTTAGTACAATCAGAAGTCCAGTGCCCTTTCTGTTTACAGAATTTGCACCAGGGCTTCTTTTGGCCTTTTCCCTTTGTAGATTGTGAATCCCCACCAGATGCATATTTTTGGGGACCCTGTGAAAACTTCTGGTCTTTTGCCTTATCCCCACCTTTATCTGAGCCTCTAGGATCTTGCTTCTTGGTGTCACACCCTTGGTTCTGAGTTTTCTGCCTCACCCTGGTTCTGACCCATTTGTCTGCCTTCTTTCCCAATTCTTGGGGAGAGGTCAGATCAGAGTCCACCAGGTACTGATGCAACAACTGGTTTTGGCAATTATTAAGGATCTGTTCTCTCAAGATAAGATTATACAATCCCTTAAAATCAGTAACTCTACTACCAACCAGCCAACCCTCCAGAGCCTTGGTTGCACAATCAACAAAGTCAGTCCAATCCTGAGTCTGTGCTTTCTAGGTGTCTCTGAACTTCAACCTGTACTGTTCAGTGGTTAAGCCAAACCCATCTATTAATGCACTCTTCAGGGCTTCATAGTCATTAGCATCCTCTTCTCTAAAAGTGAGGAGCTTGTCTCTACCTTTATCAGAAAAGGAGAGCCACAAGATTGCCGCCCACTGTTTCTGGGGGACCTGTTGAACTTTACAGGCCCTCTCCATAGCAGTTATCCATTTGTGGATATCATCCCCACTCTGGTAGGGAGGAACAACCTTGGACAGGTTCCTATGGTCTGGAATGTAATCTCTGCCTCTAGGGACACTGTTGCTGCCACCAGGGGGTTCTAACCCCTCTTTCTTAGAAGCTCTCTGGAGCTTAAAGGCTTCTCTATCTAAGGCCAATTGCTTGGTTCTGAGGGCAAGGCTAGCTTCCTCATACTGGAGCATCTTGTACCTTCTTTCAGAGGAGGTCTCTCTGGGAAAGTATGAGTTCCTCTGATGGACAGATTCTCTTTCAGAGTGATATGAGTGGTCAGATTCCCTTGAAGGTGACCTAGGCCTCTCTTCCACTCTGTCAGTTCTCTTAGGGAGAATTCCTCTGTCCTGTTCAGATCCTTGTGGATCTGGCCCTTCAACCACAGAGTCCTGGTCATCATGATTTTCATCATCTGACCCAGACACTGTAATTGACCCACTCCCTGATTCAGACCTATTAGCTCCTAGAGCAAATCTAAGATCATCTGTGGTCAACAGATCTATCAGGTGTGGTGTGGAGGAACTCTGTCCTAGCTTCAGGTGTCTTGCAACACACATGGCCTTCAGGTCAAAGAAGGTCATGTCCTTGTACTGAGGCTCGGTGGACCCACTTGCTCCATCCCTTGAGGACTTTCTAGTGTTATGCTGTGTTGCACTACCTACACTAGTTTGTGGCCTACTGATCCTAGCATGAGCTGTAGCAAGGGTGTGCTATCCCTTCACAAACAACTCTAAGTTCAGTAGAACTTATTGATACTAAGCTTGACTTTTATATGTACCTTGAGTACCTTTAGTGGTTTTCAGTTAGTAATTCAAATAGAGATTTTCTGGTAAAACAATGGCAAGCTGGAATCCCACATGCTGCCCACCTATCTAGAAATCACCCTATACACAGTGGACAAAAGTCTCATGCTCAGAGCCAATTAGGTTCACCAGTAGCTCCTTCTGGCATAGGTAGCCACTGCGGCGCAGCAGTGTTGGCCTGGTGCTTTCCGCACCTCACACTTTACATGGCTGAGATCAGAGCATCCCTCTGCTGGCAAATGGGGGTTGTCGGACTGTTCCTGCACATGAGCAACAACCTGATTGGTGTGCAGCCACTCCCTCCATTGCTCTCTTCTTCCTTGCTCCAGACTCCAGAGCAGGCGATCTTGGTTTCCCTAGGTAATGTTCCCTCATCCAACAGTGAGCCTAGATGGCTTTAGCCCCCAGTCCTGGTCACAGGCAGAAGACTTGCAGACCTTTCCCTCCTCACACAGCCCATCTGGCTGTGTGGTAGTTGACACATTTTGGGGGACTCAACGTCCCCTTCCTATAGTCCTTTTCTAGACATACAATGTAATTTAGTGTGGGTCTTTGAAGCTTTATGTTGTAGTTCTGCTTCTTTTTAAGTGGCCATGTCTCTTTTTCATCTTCCTTCCTGAAAGAGGTCTGCCACAGCAGGCACGACTCCGAAGCTGATTGTCCACAACACAGTTCCTGTGCACAAATCTGTCTGTGAGGATTCCTCTCCTCCTCATGTCTTTACCAGGCAGGCATGGGCTTCCCTAAATGAAACCGAGGGTCCTCCATGTCGTCATGGAAAAGCTCTAATCCGCCCACATCATAATATGGCGGGCAGTCCCTGCTAGGCACCGCCACCATATTATGGGCCAGGATCGCACGGCAGGCAATCGTAACGATTGCCTGCCTGCGGTAAAGCGGCAGACGGTCTTTCCGTCCGCCGCTGGCGGGGGTAATTGAAGGGCGGGCAGGTAAAGATGTCAGGCGGATCACCACCGCTGGTCGGGTGGTGGTGATCCGCCCGACATCATAATGACCCCCTAAATTTTCAGCACTAATATTTCTATGCGTTGCACATTCAACTGAACATATACATTCAGCATACACACACAATCTGTGTGAATTATTCATTACTGAAGCGTTCCTACATTCAACCATGGTGTGATTCTTAAAAACATGCACTGCCAGCACACACACTCACTATGGTGCCAATTACGATCCGGTAAAAAATGTCCCCGTACGACTCGTATCCGGTCTTTTTACCGTACGAATCGTACAAGTGCCGTACAAACTGGCAATCACGATTCGCATGGTAAAAAGTCCATACGAACCGCATTGGGAATCATTCCCCACACGTCCTCGGGTCGGAAAATGTGTCCGACACGTCCTCGGACGATTTACCGTACAAATGTGAAAAGTGAAGTCCGACCGAGGAATCACGATCCTACCCGTGCGTCCGATCTCACAACCGTATGGTAAAAACACCGTCCGCACCGAACTCCCATTGCAACCATGGAGACATGTGCCCGCATACGCGCCCAACACTCCCCCCAGCACCCATACGTTCGAGTCATACTCCCCGTGAATGTACACCCCCCCCTGTATGTACACCCGTGTACGTGTCGAACCCCCACCCGTGTATGTACACCCCTGTATGTTCGAGTCGCACCCCCACCCCTGTACGTGTCGTACCACCGTGTATGTACACCCCTGTACGTCAGAGTCGTACCCCCACCCCTGTACGTGTCGTACCCCCGTGTACCCACACCCCTGTACGTTCGAGTCATACCCCCACCCGTGTATGTGTCCTACCCCCGTGTATGTACACCCCTGTACGTTTGAGTCGTACCCCCACCCCTGTACGTGTCCTACCCCCGTGTATGTACACCCCTGTACGTTCGAGTCCTACCCCCACCCCTGTACGTGTCGTACCCCCGTGTACCCACACCCCTGTACGTTCGAGTCGTACCCCCACCCCTGTACGTGTCGTACCACCGTGTATGTACACCCCTGTACGTCAGAGTCGTACCCCCACCCCTGTACGTGTCATACCCCCCTGTATGTACACCCCTGTACATTCGAGTCGTACCCCCACCCCTGTACGTGTCGTACCACCGTGTATGTACACCCCTGTACGTCAGAGTCGTACCCCCACCCCTGTACGTGTCGTACCCCCCTGTATGTACACCCCTGTACGTCAGAGTCGTACCCCCACCCCTGTACGTGTCGTACCCCCGTGTACCCACACCCCTGTACGTTCGAGTCGTACCCCCACCCGTGTACGTGTCCTACCCCCGTGTATGTACACCCCTGTACGTTCGAGTCGTACCCCCACCCCTGTACGTGTCCTACCCCCGTGTATGTACACCCCTGTACGTTCGAGTCCTACCCCCACCCCTGTACGTGTCGTACCCCCGTGTACCTACACCCCTGTACTTTCGAGTCGTACCCCCACCCCTGTACGTGTCGTACCACCGTGTATGTACACCCCTGTACGTTTGAGTCGTACCCCCACCCCTGTACGTGTTGTACCACCGTGTATGTACACCCCTATACGTCAGAGTCGTACCCCCACCCCTGTACGTGTCGTACCCCCCTGTATGTACACCCCTGTACGTCAGAGTCGTACCACCACCCCTCTACGTGTCGTACCCCTGTGTACCCACACCCCTGTACGTTCGAGTCGTACCCCCACCCGTGTACGTGTCCTACCCCGTGTATGTACACCCCTGTACGTTCGAGTCGTACCCCCACCCCTGTACATGTCCTACCCCCGTGTATGTACACCCCTGTACGTTCGAGTCCTACCCCCACCCCTGTACGTGTCGTACCCCCGTGTACCTACACCCCTGTACGTTCGAGTCGTGCCCCCACCCCTGTACGTGTCGTACCACCGTGTATGTACACCCCTGTACGTTCGAGTCGTACCCCCACCCCTGTACGTGTCGTACCACCGTGTATGTACACCCCTCTACGTCAGAGTCGCACCCCCACCACAACCTCCTAAGTACGGAGCGCACCCCAGGCCCCAACATCACAACCGCATGTACGAGTCGTACCAAGCCACACACAAGGACAGCACCGTACAACCAAATGGCCCGTGTACACACCGTACACACGCTAAAAACGCACGTACACAACCAGGACAAACCAAAACAACACAAGAATACACCATTCGAATGGCACAAAGCCACAAAACATGTCCAACAACCACTAAAATAACACATTCACTGACCTGCAACTGCCAAAAACAAACAGAGGCCCAAAACACCACCACTCCTTATAACACACCCACCCAAACTTCAAACACAGCCACACCCACCAATGGACCAATAAAAAGGGCCCACACACACAAACCATGAGCCTTTGCAACAGACTCACTGCTGCCAGACACCACAGACAACCTACAGCACCATACTACAAGCTTCACCACATCTTACACTTGCACACCTTCACACAACCACCTTCACAAACACCCCCTCATCACATTCACACACACACACCTGCACAACCACACGCACACACCCACAACCATCCACACACACCCCCCACCATCCACACACACCCCCACCATCCACACCCACACCCCTCACCATGCCCACTAACAAGAATCCAAAGTTCAGTAACCGAGAGTTGGAGGTCCTTGTCGATGAAATCCTCAGAGTCGAGCCACAGCTCTTTGGAACATTGGTCAGACAGACCAGCATGGCAGCAAAAACAGCCATGTGGCAGACCATCGTCGATGCCGTGAATGCTGTTGCGGACACCAGAAGGACCAGGCATGAATGCCAAGCCAGGTGGTACGATCTGCGGAGGAGGGTCCGAGCCAAGATGCTGGAGGAACACAACCAGGCCAACGCCACTGGAGGAGGGCCGTCCTGCAGACCCGTACACTACCAGCCCTGGGAGGAGAGGGTGATGGCCATACAGCCGGTGGAGGCAGTCGAAGGATTAGGAGGACTCCGAGACCCGGGTGAGTACACAAACAACGCACCTCACATGGGGGGAACGTCATCCACAACCAAAATCCCTAACAGGCACGCAACCACCCCAAGCTATCGCATGACTCAACCACACTCCATGAACACGCACATGCCACTGCCGCCACCATGCCCCATGCACCCAGCTGGACAATGTCAAGTCACAGGCCACAGAAGACACCAACACATGACACGGTAACCCGGATGGCGGGAGGGTGGGCCCCAAAATTCACATAGTGCAACTCAGAAGCAGACAACAATGCCCTCTGCCCATATGGCCCAGGTCACAGCCAGACAAACAGTGTGTCCCCACACAGGAAAGACTCGCCAGCAAATGGCGGGCGCCTTGCATCAACACATGGGGGTGAAGGCACTGTTTTGCACATGACAGCAGCTAATGAACAGCCAACATTGTGAAAGAGTGGCAGCACACACCACCACAGCAGCAGCGCCGAGACACACACTACACCCAATGGGTGCCTGGAGATCAGAAACAAACTCACATCAACAAGCCAAGGGCCATTCAAAGATCTGCTAACAGTGTGTGCCCAGGAAGCTGGGCTGAGGTGACAGAGGGTGACACACAGAGGGAGGGAAAGGGGGACAGAGAAGGAGGGAGAGGGGGACAGAGAGGGAGGGAGACACAGGGAGACGGACAGAGGGAGGAGGCTGACACACAGAGGGAGGGAGAGGGGGACAGAGAGGGAGGGAGACACAGGGACACGGACAGAGGGAGGAGGCTGACACACGGAGGGAGGGAGAGGGGGACAGAGAGGGAGGGAGAGGGGGACAGAGAGGGAGGGAGACACAGGGAGACGGACAGAGGGAGGAGGCTGACACACGGAGGGAGGGAGAGGGGGACAGAGAGGGAGGGAGACACAGGGACACGGACAGAGGGAGGAGGCTGACACACGGAGGGAGGGAGAGGGGGACAGAGAGGGAGGGAGACACAGGGAGAGCAAATCAGCCGTGTGGTGTGTGGGAATGTCTGCTCGTCAGCAGGTAGACTGCGTGCATGTAGCCAAGGGTGGCCAGTGCCAGAACCCCCCCCTCTTCTCCATGGCAAAACACAGGGCCATGTCACAACCTGTTCACGAGCACAACGACAGCTACCTGCATTATATAACTGTGTGGATCCACTCCATGTGCACATGTACAGTGCTACACGGAAGGCGCCAATGCATGGCTCGCCACACCTGCTCACTCCACTGCTGATTGCAGTCACTATTGACGCAGCTAGTAAGACTGTGCCACACATAGGTAAAGTCGCAAAAGCTGTGGCCAAGGGACATACCCATGCACAAGTGCACTGTGAGTGGAATGCAAGACATATCCAAATTCCCAGAGGAAATGTGCCAACTTAGAAACCAATGAAACATGGATGTTGCATGGAACAAAATTAACATTGTCTCTCTCACACACAGGTCAACGTCGTGGATCACCCCCCAACACTGGGGGGAAAGACTCACAGGACCCGGCTCTGCAGGATGACGGAGCCACCGGCAGCGACGCCTCTCACCACTCTGTGGACGAACCCGACCCCGACCGACCTGGCCCCTCTGGTGTCCAACGACCTGCAGCACCTGCGTCAGGTACAACTATGCCAACCACCACCCCCACTCCTGCCACATCCCAGGAGACACCCAGGATCCCTGCCCCACCACCACAATGCAGCCAGGCTGGCCAGGAGGGACACGGTGTCCTGGGCACCCAGGAGGAGGCAGGCGACAACGCCAATGCCACCCCTCAGGGGTCCCGGAGACCCGATGTGCCCACAAGGGCAGGCCAGGTGCAAGTGGGCAGGGGTGGTGGGAGTGGAGGATGGCGGAGGCGCCAGCCTGACCAGTTGGCTGGGGAACCGGTATATTCCCATGTCCGTAACATCCTGGACACATACCGGCAGGACACCACGGGCATGGCCCAGGTTGTGTCCACCCTCAATGAGATCAAGGGGACCCTCGATGAGATAAAGACCCAGCAGGCCCAGCAACATGCCTGTCTACTGCAACACCAACGGAGGATGGAGGACAGACAGGCTGAGCAAGTGACGGTGTTCCAGGGGATTCACAATACACTCCGTCGGATGGCCGACAACATGGGCAACCCTCCCTGTGCCAGAAGGCGTAGAACATCACCACCCACAGGGAGGGATCAGGAGGAGGAGGAAACATCCGATGGAGCATCCCAAACATCATCACGGCCTGCTTCTGAGGGTCCCCGCAGGAGGCCAGGTCGTCCACGGAAAGGACCGTGAGGGTCGGCGCTACATCACCATCTCCCAGGACACCTGGCCTGGCACCTGGCCCACTGGAGCAACAGCATCACAGCATCAAGAGACATTCTCTGCCACATGGCCCTGCTGGTCACTGTCTGACCAATGTTGACAAAGACTGTGGCATGGACTCAGAGGATTTCCAATGGCAAGGACACCAACTCCCCTACTGAACTTTGGATTCCAAACTCCCGGAAAGCCCCTCACGTTATACCCCCCCCCCCACAAAAATACAAAATCACACCATGAAGAGAAGATGCCTGCTGGTTGCATTATTACCTTACATGTGTCTTGTGAAGTCTAAACATGCCTGAGTTATCTTTTGACTTCAACCATCCACACCCTGGGGCCTGAGTCTGGCACAGGACACACGGGTCACAGTGTATTAGGCAAGACAGACATGGAGCACCATACACACCCGTGATGGGCCCAACCAGCTGAGGGGGTGGCCGCACAACCGTGCTGACAGACACATTGAGTACAGCAACAGTCATGCGCAGAGGTCAGGGATCCAGTCCAGTGTCCTGCGGGGCACCCAGGTATGTGTAGACAGGTGGCAGAACCATGTCCTGCAAGCTTGAGTCCGGTGGATGCAGAGAATGGGGGCCTGGCCAACGTTGGATGCATGGGGATGGCACATGTCACAATACCCACACAGTCATGGACATCATGCCCAATACACAGTCTCAGCCCACACACACAGCTTGCATCTTGCTACTCGACACATCGACACATAGCCACTATCCGGGAAAACCATGCCAGACATGCTGGATGCACCGTGGCAACACACCAGCATTGACTGAGAAGAGGCACCTTGGAGGCATAGGGACACCTTTATTAGTCATGTTTTCGGGATTGCAGAGGCAACTTGAAGTACACATGAACACTTCATGTGGAGTAACATGTGGGTCCAACACTGGCACCCCCCTTCTGCAGCACAAATGCGTGTTAGCCATGGAACTGGCACACAATTGTCGGCTAACAGCTAAACACCCACAGCTGCTCACGGAGAGACTGCCATACATCATTGATCCGCTGATGTAGAAGTCCCACACCATGTCAAGCCAATGCAAACCGTATGTGTCCGAGGGCAGTGTTACACACATTGATGCCATCATCACAATCCACTATCCCATCACTGATGACTGTCAACCAGTCAGACCATCTATTCAGGTGTACACAGCTGCATGTCGTGTCCCATGGTGATGCTACATGGCTGCAGAGGAACCAAACATCGACAGGGGCAGTGTGCATACATCATGAACAACTGCCACACCCAATACACCCCTGATGCATCCCTCACCCTAAGGAGACTTCCAAACTTGTCCGTGCGTGTAACGCTGAGTCAGCACACGATGACGTGTCCATGAGGAATAGCAGTGCCACAACAATGCAACCAGCAGACGGCATGCGCAAGTACCTGGGGATGAGAGACACACAAGAAGTCAGCCACAAAAAGCACAGCCACTTGCATGTGCATGAACTCGACACATGTATGGATGACAACATGCTAGTTCACAATTATGACTGGGGAAATACAACCATCACTGCCACCATCACTCCAGTGACACACCCACACACACCTCTGACTCACGTGCCATACATGCAGGTGGAGACACACATCACAACACATGCCACACGTGGAGCAATGTGTGCACACTCAGACACTGGTACTCACCACTAAGCAAAGAAGTCGCGTATGAGCCGAGTCCGGATGTCCTCTTGCGGCTCCACATCCTCCACATCACTAGCCCCATTGCCAAGCCCTTCGTCCTCCACGGGTGGATGGTCCTCGTCATCTTGATCCAGGATGAGTGGCACAGCTTTCTCAACTGCCATGTTGTGCAGCATGCAGCAGACCATGAAGATTTTGCAGACCTTCGCAGGGGCATATGGGAGCGCGCCGCCGGTCTTGTGGAGGCACCTAAATCGGCTCTTCAGCAGGCCAAACGTCCTCTCTATCACTCGCCTTGTCCGGCCATGGGCGGTGTTGTAGCGGAGCTGGGCCGGCGTGATGGGGTTGCGGAGAGGTGTGAGCAGCCATGGCATGTTGGGATAGCCAGCGTCCCCTACATGGGAAGCACATGGACATCGTTAGAACTGGTGAAGCGGTCGTGCTGGTAGGCTATGCAAAATACAGGACAGACAGACTGTACCCACCAACAACACATGCTCGTTCGTTGCGCAGCTGCATCATCATTTCAGGCATCCTGCTACGCCTCATGATGTAGGCATCGTGTGCTGATCCTGGAAAACAAGCACAGACATGTGAAATCACCATGTTGGACAGACACACCAGAAGGGCATTGATGGAGTGGTAGTGCTTCCGATTGCGGTACGCTACCTCCCGTGCGTGTGGTGGTACCAAAGCTACATGTGTACCATCTATGGACCCAATGACATGGGGCATCCCTCCCAGGGCATAGAATCCACGCTTGACCCCAGTCAACATTTCAGGGGTTGGGAACTTGATGAAGTCATCCAGGTGAATCAACATGGCCTCTAAGAAATCATGCAGCACACGGCAGAACATGCTCTGGGACATGCCACCAACATGAGCTATGGTATTTTGAAAGGTACCCGTGGCTAGAAAATGTAGGGCTGCCATTACCTTCAGCTTGGGTGTCAGTGCCGTAGGATACCTGTGCAGCAGTTGCAGGTGTGGTGCCAGTCTCGCCGTCAACTCCAGAATCAACCATTGGGGGAAGCGGTAGCACCGGATACGATCATTCTCCCGCATGGCAGCCAAGTCCGGAATTGCTCGGGGAAGAGGCGGCGCTCTGCAGGAATTTGGAAGTGACAAGGAAGAGTGAGTGCCCCACAACAACAAATAATTTGTACGGAGCACATGTTAATCTGTCTATACACATATGCTACATACGGAGTCAGGTATGTGCCACATGCCCTGGACACGTATGGCTGGCAGGTGACACTCCTACCAAGACCCAGCTACACACGGAGATTGAGAACCTCCACATGCCATGCCATGGGATTAGCTGTGTCCCAGTGCAAGTGAACAGCCAGACGCAACACAGGAGTGACATACACCCACACATCAGCAGAAGTAGGATGCCGATTGCAGAGACTGGTAGCGGAACACTAGAGACACAGGTAACATGACATTACACTAGGACAGCCCACACACCTTGCCATGAAGGTGCACATGACATGACTCACCACACATTCATTGAGAGGATGCAGACATGTCCTTGTCACGCTACTCCGTGTCCCATGCATACATACGCACCTCACATCCGATACCACATGTGGCATGGTGTGCGGAACAGTGTCCAATGTCAATCTACACACATACACATGTTGGTTGCTGCAACAGCTGCAGCTTTTGAGGGTGCTCCAACATCAACATAATGGGAAGCCCCCACACATACATGACATAGTCACATCATGCACCGTGGGTAGTGACAAGTCAGGTGTGGTAACCCCTGTACCGGGCATCAGGGGACACTTGCGTGTGTTGGTGTCCGTGCCATGCCAGTGACGCTCATCCCCAGTGTGCAGTACGACATGCACACATGTCAAAGGAGTCAAGGGCATGCCTGGCACACATTGCACCGTCACACATTACATCTGTACACATCTCATCATACATCTGGTGCCTTCTCGACTCAGGAGTAATGTTCCACATCACAGCCTGTCACACCTGTGCCCCACACATGTAGTAATGCACAGACAATGCCTTGATGTCCATCCATGGACAAGTATGTCCGCCCTATTCCTTCCTGTGTGCTGCCTGTCACCACTGTGATGTGTGAAAACCGCCGTACTGCTGCTAAGAGGGCCTGTGTACGTTCCAATATCACTATGGGAGTGCTGCCGTTTGTGTACCCATCGTGATGGTGAGCGTACAGGCATGTTTACGGTCCGTACCACTACGAGTACGCATACGCAAGAACACCCATAGTGGTAGGGCCGTACACGCGCCTGTACGCTCCCTATCAGTATGGGTGTCCTCGCGTATGCGTACTCGTAGTGGTACGGGCCGTACACGCGCCTGTACGCTCTCTATCACTACGTGTACGCATACGCGAGAACACCCATAGTGATATGGAGCGTACAGGAGCGTGTACGGCCCTACCACTATGGGTGTCCTTGCGTATGCGTACTCGTAGTGGTACGGACCGTACACACGCCTGTACGCTCCATATCACTCTGGGTGTTCTTGCGTATGCGTACTCGTAGTGGTACGGACCGTACACACGCCTGTACGCTCCATATCACTATGGATGTTCTCGCGTATGCGTACACGTAGTGACAGGGAGCGTACAGGCGCGTGTATGGCCCGTACCACTAATAGTACGCATACGCGAGGACACCCATACTGATAGGGAGCGTACAGGCGCGTGTACGGCCCGTACCACTACGAGTACGCATACGCGAGGACACCCAGAGTGATAGTGAACTTAGGCACGCGTGTACGGGCCGTTGCTATGCATTTGGGGTGCCCTAGGGCCCCAGAACGCACCGTACCTGTGTGTGAAGCTCCAAATTACATAGGGGACACATGAGGGACACGTATTAAGGCCTACATGCATGCTGGTTGTCATGGAGACCAAGTTCAAATTTTGAATTTGTTCAGGAAGCTGCACGGCATAAGTCAGTTGGAATGAATCTACTTTGTTGCAATGTGTTTGTGGGGCTGACATCATGCAGGAGAAAAAAACAGATTGAGAACCCACAGACTGCTAGGTTTGAAGGGATTGGAGGAAACATAGGATGCAAATGTGAGTGACCAATCACTCTGTACTCCTGTGCATGAGATGGGCCAGCAAGGCAGATATAAGGCAGCCAGGTCCCATGAGGGAGCACTTGCCTGCACATCTCTGTATTCCACGACCCAGCTGCTGCTACTGATTCCCTGGAACCATGTCAAGGGCTGTGGAGAGGTCACAGCCATTCACCCTGGAGGAGAACATGGCTTTGGTGGATGTGATCCTCCCACGGTACCCCATGCTGTACGGGCGACCAGGTTATCAGGTGAGTGCAGTGTCCACTGGCACAGACTGTGTCCCTTTTTAGTGACTGTGACTTCTGCCATTGTGTCCAGGTGTGACACACATGCTATGTACTGTAGGGGGGGTCCCAGGGGGGGGAATGCCTGATGTCTCCCAGCAGTGCCCTGAGACAGGAGGGGTGTGTGCAGAGTCCTCCCAGCAGTGCCCTGAGACAGGAGGGGTGTGTGCAGAGTCCTCCCAGCAGTGCCCTGAGCCAGGAGGGGTGGGGGCCTATCACTCCCAGCAGTGCCCTGAGACAGGAGGGGTGGGGGCCTATCACTCCCAGCAGTGCCCTGAGACAGGAGGGGTGTGTGCAGAGTCCTCCCAGCAGTGCCCTGAAACAGGAGGGGTGTGTGCAGAGTCCTCCCAGCAGTGCCCTGAGACAGGAGGGGTGGGGGCCTATCACTCCCAGCAGTGCCCTGAGACAGGAGGGGTGGGGGCCTATCACTCCCAGCAGTGCCCTGAGACAGGAGGGGTGGGGGCCTATCACTCCCAGCTGTGCCCTGAGACTGGAGGGGTGGGGGCCTATCACTCCCAGCAGTGCCCTGAGACAGGAGGGGTGTGTGCAGAGTCCTCCCAGCAGTGCCCTGAGACAGGAGGGGTGTGTGCAGAGTCCTCCCAGCAGTGCCCTGAGACAGGAGGGGTGGGGGCCTATCACTCCCAGCAGTGCCCTGAGACAGGAGGGGTGAGGGCCTATCACTCCAAACAGTGCCCTGAGACAGGAGGGGTGGGGGCCTATCACTCCCAGCAGTGCCCTGAGACAGGAGGGGTGGGTGTGATGCACAGTGTGAGCCTGGATCATTGATTGTGTAGTTGCCCTCATTCCACCTGTGTCCTTTCAATGGCACGTACTGCTTTTGGCCTTCCCCCAGAGGATCATGTCCCTATGACAAAGGTGCAATGCGTTGGATGCATACTATGCCTTGTTGTAAACAGCGAATGTGTTCTAATCTGTGTCCCTGTGACATGTGCCAGGTGTATTGATGTAGTGTCACTTGTCCATCCTCACAGGTAGACGCCTCTGCCAAGGAGCAGATATGGCTGGACGCCGTCAGCGCCGTGAGGAGTGCGGATGGTCGGAAGCGGCGCCTGTCCCAGGTGAGGAAACGCTGGCAGGATATCCGGTGCTGGACGCGGAGGATCGCACGGGTCCTGCTGGGGAACTCACCTGAGAGCCATAAGAACCGCGGGCGCCGCCGTCTCTCCCACATCCAGAAACGTGTGCTGGCGGTGGTCTTTCCTGACTTGGACAGGCGCCTACAGGAGATGCAGCAGCCGGAAGGGGGTAGGTACATGTGTGTGTTTGTTGTGTTTCACCAGCATTTGTAAGTGCACTGTTCCATGGATACACTTCCATGGTTTATGGTGCTGTGCAGATCCTGTTACCCACAGTGTTGCAGGGCTCTCCTCCCTCCCTTCCCCACCTTGCAATGTGTTCCCTGGTCTCTGTGTAGTCACTCCATCACAAAGTTATGTAGCCTGACACCTTCTCCAAGTGTACAATGCCTGCAGCATCATGTGTGGGGGTGGTGTGTAACAGGTTTAGTGACCTTGCCTGTGCCCTGTCCAGTTCTGGACTTGTGGGTTCCATGTCAGTTGGCACTAATGCTGATTCCAGACATGGGAGTTAATCTCTCGAGTGCGAGGCCTTCCAGCAGGCATGTCCCATGTGGTGGCCTGTGACATGATGTGCATGATTGTGCGTTACGCATAGTGCAGGGATGTTAGCGTGTGTTGCAGTCATTCCCATTCAGGAGCATGGAGTTGTGTGGCCACTACTGTCCCCAGGGGCATCTTTTCCTAGGTATCATGTGTGTAATCCGAGAATGTCGACAATCTCTGTGTCTACAGCATAGGTTGTGCTCTGTGCCATTGTCCCCTGGCACCATGCATATTGACGTGAGATGTATTACAAGTGTCCACTGTACAGCCTGACCTGATTTTCCTATTACATACTCACGGTGGCCATTGCCTTTGTGTCTTGTTGCAATCATCTGATGATGCCCATTTGTACATGATAATTTGGACAGCCGCACCTTGGGTAGTTTGTGTGCAATATTGAAGTTTTGCATCCCATGTGTATTTCACCCTGACTAAGAGATGTAAGTGCTTCCTGTGTCTCCACAGATTTGTCTCATGTAGGGGGTGGGTGGTGCGGGCATGGCCTACATGTCAAGACCTGTCATCTCCTTGCTAGGACTGGCCAGTGTGTGATGTTTGTCTGGACATACACTCAAGGTGCATTGTGCCAGTCAGGGTGGGCATGTTCTCAGTATTACCTATGCTGCATGTGCCTCTAGTTCCTGGATGTGGTCCCTGCTCATCCCTATTGCCTGCCACGCTGTGTGGTGCAGATGCAGTGCTGGATTGTCCCCAGGGCCTTGCTCCTCAGTCAAAATTCCATGTCATCTCATTTGCTATTGTGTCATGCTCTCTATAGTTTTTCCATGGCATGGTGGGTCACACAACTGTGTCTTGCAGGGCCTACATATGTACCTTGTTTTGTAGTTGTAACTCTTCCTTTGTTTCAGGCTATGCACTGTGACCTAAGTAGATTTGACTCATGGGACATATGTATACAGGTGTATGATTAATTTCTGTCTCTTCACCCTGCCCACAGCATCGTCGGGGGACACGGAGGGAGACATGGACACAGACGGCGCGGAGGGACTGAGCACCAGTGCCAGCGGTGGCATCGTGCCTGGCACTTCGAGTGGGACAGAGGCGGAGGAGAGTGAACCCGGGGACCTGTCGACTGGCACAACAGAGTATGAAGCTGACGGGTCCGAGGATGATCTCTCCGAGTGGGCGGTGGCTGCACCACCATCTGACAGCAGCCCTACATCTCGCACCGCCCCCTCCATTGGCATCAGCCGCCTCCCACTTGCTCGTGTCCCTTCCCAACGTGCCCGGTCACCACATGTCTCCTTCCTGCCAGGCACCGCACCCCCTGCCCCTGTCTCCACTGCTGCCGCCAATGCTGAGTCTGTGGACATCCAGCGGCAGTTGCAGATTGGTCAGACTGCGATCCTTAATGTCCTCCATGCCCACAGCCAGGTCCTCAACAACATGGAGGCATACTTGGAGGGCATTCATTCATCGTAGGCTGACCAACGCAACTTGCTGAGGTCCATAGACTCCACACTGACTGCAGCAGTGGGTCTCCTGCAGCGCTACATCCCACCCCCTACCCCTGCTCCTTCCACACTTCCCACTCCCATGCCTGTCCCACATACACACAGACGTAAGCATGCACCCACCACAACAGACACAGGCACCACACCAGCAGGGAAGGTCCGCCGCACACCTCCTGACACGCACACACAGGGTGAAGTAGGCACACCCACTGGGTCGGGGGGCAAATGTGTGACACGCAGCCAGAGTGGGAGTCCGCATTCCACCCAATCCACTCCCTCCAAATCCCCTCCCCTCAGCTCTCCTGGCCACATCTCCCCCAAAGACTCCTTCATGGCCGCTCTGTCCCTGTGCCCCACAGTGACACCACCCCGCAAGCGGTCAAGGAAGTCCACGGTCAGGGTGCTTGAGTCCCCCCCCTGTCCACACCCTCCCCCAGTGGCGCTGCGACCCATCCCTCTGCCCCCCCCCCCTCCTTGGGGCCTGTGGTTCCTTTGGGTGCAGGGGAGTCCCTGGAGGACCTTGCCGAGGTGTGCAGCGCGCTCCTAGAATCCACCTTTGGCCCTGCCCCACCCCCTGTGGTGGAGTCCTCCATCCCTGCACCCACGTCGCCTACCCTTCGCCCTCCTGTCCCTGTGGTGCCTGTTCATTCCCCCCCACTTGATGCCCTCACCCCTGTGGAAGACAACGGCTTGTAACTGTGCAGGCAAGCTAGGGGACACGCATCCCACTGTGTCCCCCATCCAGCTGTGACTCCTGGACTGCCCTATGGGCTTTGTAAATATTGAACTTCCTACATACCAGTTTTTGGATCATGCTGAATAAAGCTATTTATTTTTTGCCCTTGGAA
Source organism: Triturus cristatus (assembly GCF_964204655.1). Taxonomy (NCBI): domain Eukaryota; kingdom Metazoa; phylum Chordata; class Amphibia; order Caudata; family Salamandridae; genus Triturus; species Triturus cristatus. The sequence continues at coordinate 1,097,563,116 of NC_140581.1, forward strand.
CACTCCTGCTTTGCTGGCATTGCTGTCGGTGGGGCTGCTACATGGTTGTGGGTGGTGTTCATGTGTTGGGTGTGTGGGAAATGTAGTAGTGTGCTGCTCATAGGGGGGACCATGGGATCTGTGTGCCATCACACGCTGTTAGCTAGCTTTCTCAATTAATGTAAGCAGTTGCTGCATGTTGCAATTGTCCCAAGGTGTTTTCCTTCCTCTGTGTACCCTGACTTCTTCCCTGCAGGGTGTTCCCAATATTTAGCGCTGAGCTGTGTGTACATCAGCTGGGTGTGTGACGGACTCCTTCAACTTTGCACATGCATGCTGAGCCATTCTCCACCTGCATCATTCGTGGCATCCTTGGTAGTCATTGTACTTGTGTATGTGGACTATTGACATGACTTCATGTGTACATGTTTTCTTTTTGGCCCTATGCGTGCGTATATTCCCAGCCTCGCACACATGTGGTACATGTACTGCAGGGTCTTTGTGCACCTGACTGACATTTGTGGGCATGGTATCTGTGGCTACTCCACCCTTTGCGTTCCATGGGCACTGCTAGGAGTGATAGGCCCCCACCCCTCCTGTCTCAGGGCACTGCTGGGAGTGATAGGCCCCCACCCCTCCTGTCTCAGGGCACTGTTTGGAGTGATAGGCCCCCACCCCTCCTGTCTCAGGGCACTGCTGGGAGTGATAGGCCCCCACCCCTCCTGTCTCTGGGCACTGCTGGGAGTGTTAGGCACCCACCCCTCCTGTCTCAGGGCACTGCTGGGAGGACTCTGCACACACCCCTCCTGTCTCAGGGCCCTGCTGGGAGGGCTCTGCACCCACCCCTCCTGTGTCTGGCCACTGCTGGGAGTGATAGGCACCCACCCCTCCTATGTCTGGGCACTGCTGGGAGTGATAGGCACCCACCCCTCCTATGTCTGGGCACTGCTGGGAGGACTCTGCACCCACCCCTCCTGTGTCTGGGCACTGCTGGGAGGACTCTGCACCCACCCCTCCTGTGTCTGGGCACTGCTGGGAGGACTCTGCACACTCCCCTCCTGCCTCTGGGCACTGCTGGGAGGACTCTGCACACACCCCTCCTGACTCTGGGCACTGCTGGGAGGACTCTGCACACACCCCTCCTGTCTCAGGGCACTGCTGGAAGTGATAGGCACCCACCCCTCCTGTCTCAGGGCACTGCTGGGAGTGATAGGCCCCCACCCCTCCTGTCTCTGGGCACTGCTGGGAGTGTTAGGCACCCACCCCTCCTGTCTCAGGGCACTGCTGGGAGGACTCTGCACACACCCCTCCTGACTCTGGGCACTGCTGGGAGGACTCTGCACACACCCCTCCTGTCTCAGGGCACTGCTGGGAGTGATAGGCACCCACCCCTCCTGTCTCAGGGCACTGCTGGGAGTGATAGGCCCCCACCCCTCCTGTCTCTGGGCACTGCTGGGAGTGTTAGGCACCCACCCCTCCTGTCTCAGGGCACTGCTGGGAGGACTCTGCACACACCCCTCCTGTCTCAGGGCCCTGCTGGGAGGACTCTGCACCCACCCCTCCTGTGTCTGGCCACTGCTGGGAGTGATAGGCACCCACCCCTCCTATGTCTGGGCACTGCTGGGAGGACTCTGCACCCACCCCTCCTGTGTCTGGGCACTGCTGGGAGTGATAGGCCCCCACCCCTCCTGTCTCAGGGCACTGTTTGGAGTGATAGGCCCCCACCCCTCCTGTCTCAGGGCACTGCTGGGAGTGATAGGCCCCCACCCCTCCTGTCTCTGGGCACTGCTGGGAGTGTTAGGCACCCACCCCTCCTGTCTCAGGGCACTGCTGGGAGGACTCTGCACACACCCCTCCTGTCTCAGGGCCCTGCTGGGAGGGCTCTGCACCCACCCCTCCTGTGTCTGGCCACTGCTGGGAGTGATAGGCACCCACCCCTCCTATGTCTGGGCACTGCTGGGAGTGATAGGCACCCACCCCTCCTATGTCTGGGCACTGCAGGGAGGACTCTGCACCCACCCCTCCTGTGTCTGGGCACTGCTGGGAGGACTCTGCACCCACCCCTCCTGTGTCTGGGCACTGCTGGGAGGACTCTGCACACTCCCCTCCTGCCTCTGGGCACTGCTGGGAGGACTCTGCACACACCCCTCCTGACTCTGGGCACTGCTGGGAGGACTCTGCACACACCCCTCCTGTCTCAGGGCACTGCTGGAAGTGATAGGCACCCACCCCTCCTGTCTCAGGGCACTGCTGGGAGTGATAGGCCCCCACCCCTCCTGTCTCTGGGCACTGCTGGGAGTGTTAGGCACCCACCCCTCCTGTCTCAGGGCACTGCTGGGAGGACTCTGCACACACCCCTCCTGACTCTGGGCACTGCTGGGAGGACTCTGCACACACCCCTCCTGTCTCAGGGCACTGCTGGGAGTGATAGGCACCCACCCCTCCTGTCTCAGGGCACTGCTGGGAGTGATAGGCCCCCACCCCTCCTGTCTCTGGGCACTGCTGGGAGTGTTAGGCACCCACCCCTCCTGTCTCAGGGCACTGCTGGGAGGACTCTGCACACACCCCTCCTGTCTCAGGGCCCTGCTGGGAGGACTCTGCACCCACCCCTCCTGTGTCTGGCCACTGCTGGGAGTGATAGGCACCCACCCCTCCTATGTCTGGGCACTGCTGGGAGGACTCTGCACCCACCCCTCCTGTGTCTGGGCACTGCTGGGAGTGATAGGCCCCCACCCCTCCTGTCTCAGGGCACTGCTGGGAGTGATAGGCCCCCACCCCTCCTGTCTCTGGGCACTGCTGGGAGTGTTAGGCACCCACCCCTCCTGTCTCAGGGCACTGCTGGGAGGACTCTGCACACACCCCTCCTGTCTCAGGGCCCTGCTGGGAGGGCTCTGCACCCACCCCTCCTGTGTCTGGCCACTGCTGGGAGTGATAGGCACCCACCCCTCCTATGTCTGGGCACTGCTGGGAGTGATAGGCACCCACCCCTCCTATGTCTGGGCACTGCAGGGAGGACTCTGCACCCACCCCTCCTGTGTCTGGGCACTGCTGGGAGGACTCTGCACCCACCCCTCCTGTGTCTGGGCACTGCTGGGAGGACTCTGCACACTCCCCTCCTGCCTCTGGGCACTGCTGGGAGGACTCTGCACACACCCCTCCTGACTCTGGGCACTGCTGGGAGGACTCTGCACACACCCCTCCTGTCTCAGGGCACTGCTGGAAGTGATAGGCACCCACCCCTCCTGTCTCAGGGCACTGCTGGGAGTGATAGGCCCCCACCCCTCCTGTCTCTGGGCACTGCTGGGAGTGTTAGGCACCCACCCCTCCTGTCTCAGGGCACTGCTGGGAGGACTCTGCACACACCCCTCCTGACTCTGGGCACTGCTGGGAGGACTCTGCACACACCCCTCCTGTCTCAGGGCACTGCTGGGAGCGATAGGCACCCACCCCTCCTGTCTCAGGGCACTGCTGGGAGTGATAGGCCCCCACCCCTCCTGTCTCTGGGCACTGCTGGGAGTGTTAGGCACCCACCCCTCCTGTCTCAGGGCACTGCTGGGAGTGATAGGCACCCACCCCTCCTGTCTCAGGGCACTGCTGGGAGTGATAGGCCCCCACCCCTCCTGTCTCTGGGCACTGCTGGGAGTGTTAGGCACCCACCCCTCCTGTCTCAGGGCACTGCTGGGAGGACTCTGCACACACCCCTCCTGTCTCAGGGCCCTGCTGGGAGGACTCTGCACCCACCCCTCCTGTGTCTGGCCACTGCTGGGAGTGATAGGCACCCACCCCTCCTATGTCTGGGCACTGCTGGGAGGACTCTGCACCCACCCCTCCTGTGTCTGGGCACTGCTGGGAGGACTCTGCACCCACCCCTCCTGCCTCTGGGCACTGCTGGGAGGACTCTGCACACACCCCTCCTGCCTCTGGGAACTGCTGGGAGGACTCTGCACACACCCCTCCTGACTCTGGGCACTGCTGGGAGGACTCTGCACACACCCCTCCTGTCTCAGGGCACTGCTGGGAGTGATAGGCACCCACCCCTCCTGTCTCAGGGCACTGCTGGGAGTGATAGGCCCCACCCCTCCTGTCTCTGGGCACTGCTGGGAGTGTTAGGCACCCACCCCTCCTGTCTCAGGGCACTGCTGGGAGGACTCTGCACACACCCCTCCTGTCTCAGGGCCCTGCTGGGAGGACTCTGCACACACCCCTCCTGTATCAGGGCACTGCTGGGAGGACTCTGCACACACCCCTCCTGACTCTGGGCACTGCTGGGAGGCCTCTGCACACACCCCTCCTGCCTCTGGGCACTGCTGGGAGGACTCTGCACACACCCCTCCTGTCTCTGGGCACTGCTGGGAGGACTCTGCACACACCCCTCCTGTCTCAGGGCACTGCTGGGAGGACTCTGCACACACCCCTCCTGTCTCAGGGCACTGCTGGGAGTGTTAGGCACCCACCCCTCCTGTGTCAGGGCACTGCTGGGAGGACTCTGCACACACCCCTCCTGACTCTGGGCACTGCTGGGAGGCCTCTGCACACACCCCTCCTGCCTCTGGGCACTGCTGGGAGGACTCTGCACACACCCCTCCTGTGTCTGGGCACTGCTGGGGGAACTCTACACCCACCCCTCCTGTGTCTGGGCACTGCTGGGAGGACTCTGCACCCACCCCTCCTGTGTCTGGGCACTGCTGGGAGGACTCTGCACCCACCCCTCCTGTGTCTGGGCACTGCTGGGAGGACTCTGCACCCACCCCTCCTGCCTCTGGGCACTGCTGGGAGGACTCTGCACAAACCCCTCCTGCCTCTGGGCACTGCTGGGAGGACTCTTCACAAACCCCTCCTGTCTCAGGGCACTGCTGGGAGGACTCTGCACCCACCCCTCCTGTCTCAGGGCACTGCTGGGAGGACTCTGCACACACCCCTCCTGTGTCTGGGCACTGCTGGGAGGACTCTGCACCCACCCCTCCTGTGTCTGGGCACTGCTGGGAGGACTCTGCACCCACCCCTCCTGCCTCTGGGCACTGCTGGGAGGACTCTGCACACACCCCTCCTGTCTCAGGGCACTGCTGGGAGGACTCTGCACCCACCCCTCCTGTCTCAGGGCACTGCTGGGAGGACTCTGCACACACCCCTCCTATTTCACAATATGTACGCTCATGACATACACGGATGTGGGTACGCTCCATGCATTCGAGGTGGGGGTACGTGTCGTACTTACACTGTTGGGGTGGGGGGTACGCTCCATACGTCCGCGGGTGGGGGTACGTGTCGTACGTACAATGTTTGCATGGGGGTACGCTCCATGCATTCGAGGTGAGGGTACGGGTCGTACTTACACTGTTGGGGTGGGGGTACGCTCCATGCATTCGAGGTGAGGGTACGGATCGTACTTACACTGTTGGGGTGAGGGTATGCTCCATACGTACGTGGGTGGGGGTACGTGTCGTACGTACAATGTTTGCATGGGGGTACGCTCCATGCATTCGAGGTGAGGGTACGGGTCGTACTTACACTGTTGGGGTGGGGGTACGCTCCATGCATTCGGGGTGAGGGTACGGATCGTACTTACACTGTTGGGGTGGGGGTACGCTCCATGCATTCGAGGTGAGGGTACGGATCGTACTTACACTGTTGGGGTGGAGGTACGCTCCATACGTACGCGGGTGGGGGTACGGGTCGTACTTACACTGTTGGGGTTGGTGGTATGCTCCTTGCATACGCGGGTGGGGGTACGTGTCGTACTTACACTGTTGGCATGGGGGGTACGCTCCTTGCATACGCAGGTGAGGGTACGGGTCGTACTTACACTGTTGGGGTGGGGGTACGCTCCATACGTACGCAGGTGAGGGTACGGGTCGTACTTACACTGTTGGGGTGGGGGTACGCTCCATGCATACGGGGTGGGGGTACGGTCCGTACATATCCGTCCCCACGCTATGTGATGCTTGTGCGGCCCATACCCAGGCCTTTGCCACGTGGGTACGAGCCATCCCGCCATTGTTGGGGTGACGTAGGTGTGGGCGTGGTACGACTCGTACCCACGCTCTTAAGGCGTGGGTACGGGATGTACCTGTCTGGTTGTGTTGCCGGTTCGCGTCGTCAAGAACTTCCGTTGTGGCGGTCGCTGGCTTAGCTGGACACGCCCCCACCCCCTCGTAGTGACCAGGGCCTGGGAGTCAGGTATGTCCAGGGCATGTGTGCTGTGTGACTTTGGTGGGGGGTTTGTGGCCTGCCCTGGTCCTGCCCCCCCCCCTTTCCCCCCTCCCCCCCCCCCCTTTCCCCCCTCCCTTAGTTGTTCTGACCTTCTGCGGCATCTGCGTCGTAACCTGTAGAGGAGGTCGACTGCTATGAGGGCCGGGATGACACGTAGGTTCGGGTCCATGTCTGTCCGTCGCGTACGGGTACTCCTTGTTCGCGTCGTCCTGTCTGTCCGTCGCGTACTGGTACTCCTTGTTCGCGTCGTCCTGATTTCCCGGCAGTTTTTGGCTGCCGGATAATATTCACTCTGCGGGATGACGTCGGTGCGAATCGTAATTTCTGGTTCGTGAATGGCAGGCTGCGAGCGTCCCGACGTCAGGTCGGCGCTTTCCCGGATCGCATTTGTATTTTTTTTTTCGTCGGTCGGGGTTTTGTACGATTCGTACGGAAATGGTGTTTCCGTGCGAATCGTAATTCCATGTTGGTAGATTTTGACGACCGGGTACGCGTCGGACGGAGAATATGCTCCGTCCGACGGTTCGTACCCGGTTTTTACAGGATCGTGATCGGCGCCTATGTGTTCTGCACAGCTCTTCACCCTTCGTGTATTGTACTTCACGCAAGCACACCTACCCCAGAACATGCAGTCTCTGCACACCCAGAGCACATCACTACATCTCATGTGCAATATATTCATCTATGGCATACATAAACTCTGAGATGTACGTGTACTAACCACACATGTACTGCACAGTACTGCACCATCCTTATACTGTACCTTTTCCCAGGTACACAGAAAACCAATGCAGAGTCACCACCCCTGCGCTATGCATCACTCCACATCTACCTGATGTAGGCCAACGGTGAGTTAAGCACACAGCAGTGGAACTTTAAAAATGGTGAGTGAGGATGTAGGCCTCACTCCAGTGACACAGGGTATAAAGGTCCTGTTCACTACTATTCATCACAGCATGGTATGCTGCCACCACCGCGCTTATGGTGCTGAACACCAGTTGAAGGGGGTAGCCTTCCACCACTATGGGAGAGCACTTTGGGCACCACGCCCGGTCCAGCAAGACCACAATTTGTGAGACAGGCCCATGTCACAGTGCACATGCATGATCTGTGTTCGCCTATGACAAAAGAATCCGAATTAAGGATCAAAACAACAGTACAGTTGGGCACAGAGCAGGGGAACATGTCTTCACAATGCAGAAGACTTACCTGTTCCAACATTTAGTCAGTGGTTAGAATCTAAGTGGAGCATTCAGGAAAGATCTTGGAAGGAGGATATAGTGGACAGATGAGAATTTTTACCGCAATAGTTAATGAGACAATCGACAAAAAGAAGGCTGATGAGGCTGTGCATTGTTGCCACTGCTTTGTACTTTTCTAGTACAGCACAGTGTTTTTGAGTTTCTGACTGTATAACTTATAAAAGAAAAAAGAAAGAAAACTAAGAAAGGACACCCAAAAGTCACAACAAAGCATAGATACATAAAGAGGATTTCAAAGCACGAATTCAAGCACAAGCTGAACATGGATTTTGACAAACATATCAACATAACAAAGTATGTTTCCAACAACCTTCACCGAGGGCCTTAACACATTACCAGCAATCACCTAATCAGGCACACAGCTAAAGAGTCAACTGATATCTATCTATCTATCTATCTATCTATCTATCTATCTATCTATCTATCTATCTATCTATCTATCTATCTATCTATCTATCTATCTATCTATCTATCTATCTATCTATCTATCTATCTATCTATCTATCTATCTATCTATCTATCTATCTATCTATCTATCTATCTATCTATCTATCTATCTATCTATCTATCTGTCTGAGGCCCATGATTGACTTTCTTGGTCAGAAAGATTCTGGCCTGTCTATCTGTCTGATTTGTGTCTGTGCATATGCCTAATGGGGAGGTTAATGGGAAGGCTCTAATGTCTATTGGCAGCAAACTGGTATACAGTCAAAATATCGAGTTGGAAATGTCGACTTACACTAATATCGAGTTTTAAATATAGTGACACAGAAATATCGACAGCAAGAATATTGTGGTCAAGAATATCGACTTTAAGGTAAGAAATATCGATTTGAAAAGTATAGGTAATTAATAGCGTTTGCAAAAATATAGTTGTTTAAAATATCTATTTTTTAATTAGTGTTATGCATTTTAGTATATATTTTAAATGAATGTGATGTCTTTATTTGTATAAGTATTGTTTATAATTTGTAATATATGAGTTACATTTTTAGTAGTTATTAATATTATTTTAATTAGATTTTGCGTTTTTTAGTTCCATAGTGGGTTATGGGTTTATGGGGGTATAGGGTGGGTAGTAATGTAATTATAATACATTAATGAATATATTTATTTATGAATTTTTTTTAATTGAGATTGTATAATGTTAAGTATGTTTAAAAAAAATGTGGGTCAATTTTAGGTGCGGGTTCTGAGGATATAGGCGTAAAGGGAGGGAAGTCATTTATTTTCAATTATTAATAATTAGTTGTCAAATAATATTAATTAATTGACAATTAAATATGTAAATTGTGTAGATACTTTTAGTTGCGGGTTGTGGGGTTTTAAGGGGTAAAGAGTGGGAAGTAATTTATTTTCAATTAATTATTGATTAGTTGATAATAAATATTAATTAATTAATTGACAATTAATTTGTGTAATTGTCTAATTATTTATTGTTGGGTGGGTTTTTTGAGTTATAGGGTTGAAGGGGGGAGTAAATTAATTTTACTTACTTTATTAGTTGTTGAATACTATTAGTTATTTAATTGAAAACGTTTTTAATTGTGTAATTAGTTTTTTTACAGTTTAATTTTAGTAGTGGGGATTATAGGTGTAAAAGATGGAAATGTAATTAAATGTTATGTGTTTTAATTTGTTTTTTAATTAACAATATTTGTTTAATTGATAAGTAATTATGTTAATTATGCAAATAATTTTTTTAAAATTTTCGATGTGGGTTGTGAGGTGTGTGGTGTTATAGGGGTGGGAATTAAATAGACTACATTTATGTAAAAATTAATGTTTTGGGTAATAAATAATTTCTAAATAAAAATGGGAAGGCTCCAATGTCTGTTGGCTGCAAACTGGTATTCAGTCAAAATATTGAGTTGGAAATGTCGACTTACACTAATATTGAGTTTTAAATATAGTGACACAGAAATATCGACAGCAAGAATATCGTGGTCAAGAATATCGACCTTAAGGTAAGAAATATCGATTTTAAAAATATAGAAGTCATTAATAACTTTGCAAAAATATAGTTGTCTAAAATATCGATTTTTTAATTAGTGTTATGTATTTTAGTATATATTTTAAATGTACGTGATGTCTTTTTTGTATAAGTATTGTTTATATTTTTTGATATATGAGTTACATTTTTAGAAGTTATTAATTTTATTTTAATTCGATTTTGCATTTTGGGGTATCGGTTTAGAAGGGAATAGGGTGGGAAGTAATTTAATTATAATAATGTAATGAGTATATTTATTTATTCATATGTTTTGTAATTGAGATTTTATAATGTTAATTGTGTTTTTAATTTTTTGGGGTCAACGTTAGGTGTGGGTTGTGGGGATATAGGGGCAAAGGGTAGGAAGTAATTTATTTTTAATTAATTAATAATTAGTTGTCAATTAATATTAATTAATTGACAGTTAAATATGGATATTGTGTAGATCATTTTAGTTGCGGGTTGTGGGGTTCTAAGGGGTAAAGGGTGGGAAGTAATTTATTTTTAATTAATTAGTGATTCGTTGATAATTAATATTAATTATTTAATTGATAATTATTTGGTGTAATTGTTTAATTATTTATTTTTGTGTGGGTTTTGGGTTTAAAGGGTTGAAGAGGTAGATACATTTTACTTACTTTATAATTAGTTGTTAAATACTATTAATTATTTAATTGAAAACGTTTTTTAATTGTGTAAATTCTTTTTTTACAGTTTAATTTTAGTTATGGGGATTATAGGTGGAAAGGGTGGAAAGTTAATGAAATGTTATGTGTTTTAGCTTTTTAATTAACAATATTGGTTTAATTGATAATTAACTATGTCATGCAAATACATTTTTTGTATTTTCGATGTTGGTTTTGAGTTGTGTGGTGTTATAAGGGTGGGAAGTAAATAGACTGCATTTATGTAATAATTAATGTTTTGTTAATAAATAATTTCTAAATAAAAATATTATTATTGTTTGAATTTTTATTTTTATTTTATGTATTTACGTTTTACGTTTTCCCCATGCATTTTCCCATAGGAACTGTTGACGCAGCTACAGCCCGAACTGCTGAACGGAATTACACCAAATTTGGCAAAGAGGTAATCCTCAGTTCAGACTCGTGCCTTTTGCTTAAATGGTGTAAATCCGTTCAGTAGTTCCTGAGAAAATTAGAGTTAAAAAGATAGATATATCTGGGATGAGCCTAACCACACATCTCATCGTGCGATCTGATTGGCTGTCAGTACTTCACCCAAGAAGAGTTGGCAGACATCTTGGGACCAATATACATGATAGCACCTCATTAAAAAGCATTGCAGTTAATAGAAGGTTTTAGGACTTTAGTTACATTATAAATCATTTGTTGAAGGTACCATACTCATTTTAGGAATTGTGGTGTTTTCTAAGGTGATTTTACCATGTGAAAAAGCCTTCTGCTGTGATATCATGAATCATGTTTGAGAGAAAACTATTTTCTCATGCTTTTCCCACAGAGGTTTGGAAGGTGATCTATAAGCTGAACTGAGAGCATATTTTCTGTAAATTCACATTATCTTTCTCAGTCATGTGAGAATGAAGTCTGACATTCTCAGTAAAACATGTACATCCAACAAGGGCAGAGACTGTCAGTTGAATCCTTTGTGTTCTACTGCAGCTTCCCAGAGTGTTCTAAAGAACAGCTAGAGTGCTAACAGTCCTACTTATGACAAACGTATTGCATACCTGAAACCATCTGGATTGCAATAAAGTGGTAACTCTTAAAACATTTAATTTAAAAAGGAACAAAATGAGGGGGTTCATTTTGCCATAGAAAGTATGATTAGTACTGCAGAAAGAAAAATTAGGGCACATTTTGTGTGACTTCTCAAATCCTCTTCTATTTCATGAAAAAATTCTGACATGTAGACTGAAACATGCACTTTCAATACCAGCAGCAGACTTCCCTGGTGAGCGGTAGCTTTACTACAGTGATCTAATAAGCAACTAGAGTGCTAACATTCTGAATTTATGGCAAATGTGTGACACATCTGAATGCCTTCTTGAAGGAACCAAAGTAAAGAACTGAAAGTATTTCCTACTGAGGAGACTGCAGTAAATTAGGAAACTTCATAACAAATAAGTCTCCCAAAATGGCCACCAGAGACAAAAGAGCCCAAATGTAGCCCAAATATCACCCAGATGTAGCCGAAGTATAGCCCAATGACAGAATGTCCCAGAGTGTTCTAAAAAACAACTAGAGCACTAACAGTCTTAATTATGACAAAAGTATGGCACACCTGAAGACATCTTGATTGAAATAAAGTGGTAAAACTTAAAACATTTAATTTACAAAGGAACAAAATGAGGGGGTTCATTTTGCCATAGAAACTATTATTAGTGCTGCAGAAAGAAAAATTATGGCACATTTTGACTTCTCAAATCCTCTTCTATTTCATTAAAAAAATCTGACATGCAGACTGAAACATGCACTTTGAATACCAGCAGCAGACTTCCCTGGTGAGCAGTAGCTTTACTACAATGATCTAATGAGCAACTAGAGTGCTAACATTCAGAATTTATGGCAAATGTGTGACACATCTGAATGCCTTCTTTATGGAACCAAAGTAAAAAACTGAAAGTATTTCCTACTGAGGAGACTGCAGTACATGAGGAAATTAGGAAACATCATAACAAATAAATCTCCCAAGATGGCCACCAGAGACAAAAGAGCCCAAATGTAGCCCAAATATCACCCAGATGTAGCCCAAGTATAGCCCAATGACAGAATGTCCCAGAGTGTTCTAACGAATAACTAGAGCGCTAACAGTCTTACTTGTGACAAAAGTATGGCACACCTGAAGCCATCTTGATTGGAATAAAGTGGTAACACTTAAAACATTTAATTTACAAAGGAACAAATTGAGGGGGTTCATTTTGCCATAGAAATTATGATTAGTGCTGCAGAAAGAAAAATTAGGGCACATTTTGACTTTTCAAATCCTCTTCTATTTCATAAAAAATTCTGACATGCAGACTGAAACATGCACTTTGAATACCAGCAGCAGACTTCCCTGGTGAGCAGTAGCTTTACTACAGTGATCTAATGAGCAACTAGAGTGCTAACATTCGGAATTTATGGCACATGTGTGACACATCTGCATGCCTTCTTGATGGAACCAAAATGAAAAACAAAGTATTTCCTACTGAGGAGACTGCAGTAAATGAGGAAATTAGGAAACTTCATAACAAATAAATCTCCCAAGATGGCCACCAGAGACAAAAGAGCCCAAATGTAGCCCAACTATCACCCAGAAGTAGCCCAAGTATAGCCCAATGACAGAATGTCCCAGAGTGTTCTTAAGAACAACTAGAGCGCTTACTGTCTTACTTATGACAAAAGTATGGCACACCTGAAGCCATCTTGATTGGAATAAACTGGTAACACTTAAAACATTTAATTTAAAAAGGAACACAATGAGGGGGTTCATTTTGCCATAGAAATTATGATTAGTGCTGAAGAAAGAAAAATTACGGCACATTTTGAGTGACTTCTCAAATCCTCTTCTATTTCATAAAACAATTCTGATATGCAGACTGAAACATGCACTTTTAATACCAGCAGCAGACTTCTGTGGTGAGCAGTAGCTTTACTACAGTGATATAATGAGCAACTAGAGTGCTAACATTCAGAATTTATGGCAAATGTGTGACATATCTGAATACCTTCTTGATGGAATCAAAGTAAAAAACTGAAAGCATTTCCTACTGAGGAGACTGCAGTAAATGAGGAAATTAGGAAACTACATAACAAATAAAACACCCAAGATGGCCACCAGAGACAAAAGAGCCCAAATGCAGCACATATATCACCCAGATGTAGCCCACATGTAGCCCAATGACAGAAGTGTGCAAAACACTTATTTTTTGTGTATTTGCAGTTTTATATAGTGTAGACTTGTCAGGTATTGGAGTGCTTTACATGAGCATTGGTTACATCACACAAGATCAAATTCATTTTGGTTGTAGACATGGGGAGATTAAGTGATTTGACCAGAATCACAGAATGTTGACCTGAAGCAGAAACTCTAACCTGGTTCCCCAGTTGCAAAGTCTGCAGCTCTGGAAGTGACACCACATCCTCTCCCCTAGGTGCAACATTTAATCAAGTGGTCAACTGGATAAAAAAACATAAAGATTACAAATAATTTAAAAGTTCTTTGTCGCTATTTAAAAACTCAGAAAATATGTCCTCATTTTAGTTTTTTAGAGCACTAACCATAATTTGGATGCAAATAAGACCCTCTCATATTGAGGAAATATGAATTTTGTGATCAGTTATGTCCCCTATCGTAGACCCCAACGGCTCCATGTGCATGCTATACGTACATGTATGTTCCCTCCAGTTCCAGTTTTGAAGACGCAAATACATGTGCGTCCACCGTCAACATGTCATCTTTCAGATCCGCCATGAATGGGTCAGACATTCCATTCCTAAGTATGAAAGGCCACCGACTTTATGTGGTTCACTTTCCACATTTTACAGATTCAGGCGAGTAGGCCCTGAATTCTGTCATCAAGCCTTTTCCTGCCTTCTACCTCTGAAAGCTCTAGTCTGAGCCTGCATCTGTATCCATGAACTTTGTCCTACTCCCTGCGCGGCTAACGGTGCCTGATCCAGCATATTGCCTGCCAAAAACTGTATTTCACCTTCAAGATTATCTACTCCGCTCCTCATCCGATGCATTCCTGTCTAGTAGTTTAGGTAAACATTCCTCCAGCTACCGTGCAAAGGGCCAGGCCTCGCTGTCCACATGCAAGTAATTCATAGCCCCGTTACCATGGAATATTCCTACCCCCTCGCATCTCATGTAGACACTTAGACGCTTGTACACGCACTAACAGTCAGTATAGAATAGATTCTATCCTAGAGACCTTTCCTTTTGGATAACACAGTTCTTTAAACATAGGATATTAGATATGATTTGGGATTAGGTTGACATGACCCCCAGACTTCTGTCTCCACATGTAGAGCTAAATGTCAAGTCCCCTTCACCCTCTAGTTGCACGTCAATCACACGTCATGCGGCTGCGCGCGCATCTCTGCCAAATATTTCTGCTGACATTGCAGGATTCTTTTATGGATCCACCCACTTGTGACATCATGTATAATGACGTTTATTAAAGTACGCCCATATGACCGCCTCTATTAGTTACGTATGCACAGTTTATCTGTATTATCAGCTGTTACGCCTCTTGCATCTGTTTCACTGTAATGCATTTTCTATAAAACTGCTTATCTGTCAATAATGTATGCCCTTCCTTCCTGAACTTTCGTGGTGATGGAATAGAAAGCCTACAATTCGAATTGTATTCCTTTGTATAGGAATAAAGCCTTTTAAAACCTCTAATACCACGGATTCTGCCTCTTATATTTACTGAGTTATTCTTACTAGACTTTACCGCATAAAAAAATAGTACCGGTAATGAAATATTTACCACATAAATTGGCGCCCGAATAGGGACACTTTCTCATCTCACGCGCCGGCGGTGCGTTGCAGGCCCGGTCTCCTGCCACAGCTGAACGGACAAAAACGCGTACCTGCAGGATTTCCTGTATCTCCCTCCGGCCAAGCGGGGACGACTGAGGCTGCGATCAACACCCAGACGAGGCGGTGAGAAGTGCGAAGTATCCCGACCAGAGCCTAGCTGAGAGAGCAAGATCCGAGGTATACAGAGGCCCGCCAGGTTCCGAAGTTCCGAGTCCATTCGAGTCGAGTCCAGTCCGGTCCAGTTTCAGTTCCGTTCCGAGGCCTTCCGTTCCGAGCTACCCGGTGAGTACCATTACCGGGGAGGCATTTAACGTGCACATAGTCTGTGCCGGTCAAGACGGGTTTGGGTACACAAATCCGGTCTGCACTGTTTCAGCAGTGTATCTGTACTGTTTAGCAGTATATATAGTATGTCTTGCATATAAATAAGTATTATCTAGTGTCAGTATTATGTCAGTAACTAGTTTTCTATTAGTTATCATTGTTCGTTAAAACTGTTAAATGTTAAATGTTTTAATACGTTCTATACATTGTGGTGTGAATGACTGTTCATTATTGTGTTTATTGTATAAAGTGTGTTCTAGTAATAAGATCTAAAAATGCCGCTCTTTTCGAAATTAAGACAGATCAAAACTAGAAAAGGTGTACTCGAAGAAGCTGTTCCCATCCCACCAAGGGACACTCCAGGGTACTTTATGTATCATAAGCATGGCCTAGATGCCGTATTATTTCTTGATTTATGGGTGGACTACACCAAGGATTTGCCAGAAAATCAGAGATGGCCCGCAGCAGGGACCTGGGATGCAGATTGCATCATGAGAGTAGAAGAAGAATTATGGAAAAAGAAAGCCAGACAGTCACAGAAAGATGCCATAATGTAAAGAATCATACAGACGTACAGAAAAAGCACTCAGACAGGAAGAGAAAGGTAGAGAGAATTCAAATAAAACTCGAGAAAATCTATTACTTGAGGAAGGTACCCGAGTAAACTCAGAACAAGTAGATAGACAAAGAAACACTCTTATGAATGGTATGTATCCTCTTCTGGCCGAAGGGTTACCTAAGGCTATCCCGGAAATACCAAAAGACTTAACTCCTCCATTACTCCCGATAAAAGCACATCCCAAAACACATCCCAAAACAGCAAAGGACGTTTTCCTTTCCTCCTATTTAGATGACGTAGCTCCCGAGTATGCTAATGCCATACCACACACACCGCTTGCCGATGGTGTTCAACACCAGGAGCATCCGTCTGTATCCCCGCAACTACAAACTCCTACACAAGTTCCCACAGGTCCGTCCGTTTCTACAGTTTTTCCCGCATCTACAATTTCTATCCTACGCCCAACGAATCCTTTCGTGCCTAGCGCCTCAGATGGTGCTACGGGAGGTACGACAGACATGTTTGCCACCCCGCCGCGAAATAAACAGACCCTTAGAGATTTAGCACTCCAACGTACACCCCAACTAGCGACATCCGACATGTTTAAAGAACAGCTTGTGGATTGTAGATACGATCCAGTACCAGGTAGACAGGACAAATTGCTCATATCATCACTACGTATACGACGAGCTACATTATATTTAATGACGATACCAGGAATGGGTGAACACCTAGACGAAATATATCGCTTTGTCCAAACAGGGCGAGGTCCAGAAAGTATTAACGAAGCTATGGAATACCAGAAAGTGGATGTCCAAAGACAACTACTACGTTTTTTCATAAATTGTGTAATTAGAAATCAAGACAGGCATGGGGCAGATCACGATACCATGCAAAGACTTGTCAAATGGGGTCAGAACATATCAGAAGAGAAACATGATAGACAGGCGTGTATAATCGCCATGTGTCAAAAGATCCGCAAGGAAATAGAACGAATACATAAAGAAAGACGAGAAACAGACAGAGTAGAATCAGAAGAAGAGGAGGAGCAAGAATCAGAACAATTAGAAACGATAGCTTATGTAGGTAGAGGAAGACCCCATAATAATACTAGAGGCTTTAATGACCCGATACGCCCGATACGTCCAGAACATAATAGACATTTTCAAACCCCTATGTTAAATACAAGATCCCCTGAACACCTATTCCAAGCCGCTGATAAATTACTCCGAGATCGAAGGGGGTACCATATGCTCGATTCCATGGACGAACAAGAATTAGCCAGGTCAGCAGTACAATGGGCTGACAGTCCCAGCGAATACAATGATGATGTACTTGCACACACGTTTCTGAATCTTGACCCATACGAACAGCGTTTAGCTAGTATATACATGATTCAACACCTCCTTATATTATATAAAAGCCAACACTCCGATCCAGGACCCTTACCTGACATATTGACAGAACTACTCACGAATATATGGAGAGGGTCAGGTACTGATTTGATTAAAGAAATTCTAGAATTCCGAAACCAATATTTAAATTTCGTATGCCCAGAACACGTTCCAGCTCCCATCATAGGAAGAAAAATGTATCACATAGATAGACAGAACCCGTTACGCGAAGTACACCCAATCAGAGGTGACGGTAATAACTTTACACGCGTGTTTGTGTACACGCCTATAACTAAACTGGAATTGTTAGAAATGAAGAAAGTAGTACCCAGCCATGACAAGGACCCAGCAGGTTTCCACCGTGAAATAAAAGACATGTTACTCATGGGAGAGTATACCTACCCCGACATTATGAAAATATTAAAAGTCCTATTACCCGCCGGTGTTTATGAGAAACTCAAAGAAAAGGAATGGGAGGTGGGAGACCAAAAGATAGATTGGACAGCATTAGAAAACGAAGAAAGGGCCCGAGCTGCAGGAGCAGGACTTGGGGAAAAGACTACAGCACTAGCAGGACTACTAGTGCAGGTACTGCCACGTTTATTAACTACGAAAAAGGAAGACTGGGGTGCAATATCAGCCTGTAAACAAAAGCCAGATGAAGACACTAGTGATTTCTATTCCCGATTTGAAAAATGTTTTGGTATAAATAGTGGCATAAAAGCCAGTAGTGAGTCATATCCACATCTGTTTGTGACAAAATTAGTTGAAAATTCTCTGCTACAAGTCAAGAATAGAGTATTGAAATTCGAAAGTACCTGGCAAGGTAATACCCCATCACAGATGTTACAGATGTTACAATATCACCACAATAGAATTAGAGAAGAACAAGAACACGAACAAAGACGTATGAAAGATACAAAAATGAAAATGCTTGTTGCCCAGTCAGTTCCAGCTGATGGTCATCAAAAGGGTGATTCCGCAGGTCCTACGAAAGGGACATGCAACTATTGTAAACAACAAGGTCATTATATACACGATTGTCCAGTCCTGAAACATAATATTGCTACAGGTAGAACCCAGGAGAGACCACGTCCACCTAGACAGGATCAGAATCAACAACAAATCCCTCAGCATGCACAACCTAGGTTAGCTCCGCAACAACTAGCTCCGCAACAGGGAGCTCCACAACAGACCGTAGCACCGCCACAGGCGCAGCCTATTGCTGCAACACAAGCGACAACACAACAGATGTATCAGTATGCACAAGCAGATTATCCCGATTATCAGCGATATACATGAAATAGCCTAGAGAGGGAAGTTGGCTTACCCCTTATTGAGGTTCCTGTAGACCAAGAGGGACCTTATGTACATAGTGAACTATTAGGGGAAGACAGAAAGTTTTTACTTGATACAGGGGCAAGCAGAACGACTATACGACGCAGTGAAGTTCCAGGGGTACCCCTCTCAGGCTCACAAAATATTTCCCTTGGATTCTCAGGAAAACCTATAATAAATGACGTAACACAACCTCTTCCACTTACGATCGGTCCATTGACACGTACTACAGATCTATTGCTTACTAAATCATGCCCAGAAAACTTGTTAGGTATAAAAACATTGAAAGCTCTAGGAGCTATAATATGTTGTTCTCCGGAAGGAGTACGACTATTTCTACGTGACTTCAAAGGTCACTACGTGTCCAGAGATATGGATCACCGACTGCAGAATTTACCTACACATTTATGGGCACAAGGCCCCACTGATGTTGGTTGCATGAATATTACACCGTATTGTGTCACACTAAAAACAGGAGTAATACTACCACGAATGCGACAATACAAGTTACCACCCGATGCTGTTGTGGCTTTGCTGCAAATCATTGACGAGCTCATTGCACAAGGAGTGGTTGTCGAAACCGACTCCAATGTATGTAATTCCCCGATAATTCCGATTCTTAAAAGAACGGATCCAAAAGCACCACCAGTATATCGATTAGTTATTGATCTGCGCGAATTAAACAAATGTATTGTACCACAATACCCTGTGGTCCCAGATATCTTTTCATTACTCACAGCTATTGACTCAGAAGCAACGTTCTTCACTGTAATTGATCTCAAGAATGCTTTCTTTAGTGTCCCAATCGATCCGGAAAGTCAATATCTGTTCGGATTCAGTTTAAATGGACGAAGTTTTAAATTCACCCGCGCACCTCAAGGATTTACAGAAAGCCCCAGCATCTATAGCCAAGCACTGAAACGAGAACTTGACAGTATCCACATGCCAGTTAACACTGCCTTGCTTCAATATGTCGATGATCTGCTGATCACCGCCCGAAGCGAACCTGAATGTGAAAAAGCGTCACTGACGGTTTTAAAATTTCTGGCCGACAAGGGGCACAAGGTGTCCCCTTCTAAGCTGCAATTCTGTGTCCAGCGAGTTGTTTACCTTGGGCACTCGCTGTCCAAGGAGGGAAGGCAGCTTACACCCGACCGCATCCAGTTAATCGCTAACATGTCACCACCCAAGACACAAAAGGAGGTGCGGGCTTTTATAGGCCTCACTTCATACTGTAGGCAGTGGATCCCTCAATATGCATTTCTAGCAAAACCACTCATCCAGTTGACAACACAGGAGGCAGCCACATCGACTGTCCTCCCTTGGACTCAAGAACATACACACGCCTTTGAAAGCTTAAAGAAAGCTTTATGCCAAGCACCTGTTTTAGCAACACCATGTTACAATAAACAGTTTACACTCTTTGTTACAGAACGCGAAGGTACTGCCTTGTCAGTACTCACTCAGGAACAAGCAGGATCACACAAACCATGTGCTTATTTCTCTAGTACATTAGATCCAGTAGCTCAGGCTCTTCCTGCGTGCCTGAAATCGGTGGCAGCAACAGCTTTAGCTATCAGACAAAGCGATGCCATAGTGTTAGGACACCAATTGACAGTACAAGTACCACATGCAGTAGAGGTTCTCTTGAACCGCACACAAACACAACACTTGACTATAGCGAGACTCACTGGTTACGAACTGACATTGTTTCAGCCACATATAGAAATCAGACGTTGTAATACGTTAAACCCTGCCACACTGTTACCAGTGGGCGGAACAGATCCATTGGCACATGATTGTGTCGAAGTCATTACTATCACGACGAAACCCAGACAAGACTTGACAGATATCCCTTTGTCAGATCCAGACTTGACATTGTATGTAGATGGGTCATGTATGAGAACAAGTACAGGAGAGTTAGTGGCCGCTTACGCAGTCACAACAGACACTGAAGTCATTGAAACAAATTGTATTAACATTTTGTCAGCTCAAGCAGCAGAGCTCATCGCTCTGACACAAGCCTGTATTCAAGCCAAAAATAAGAAAGTCAACATACACACAGATTCACGTTATGCATTCGGAGTCGTCCATGACTTCGGCGTACTGTGGCGAGAGAGAGGTTATTTAACTTCTCACGGTGCCCACATCCAGCACGGACCCCTCATTCAAGCCCTATTAGACGCGATTCATCTACCTACTGCAATATCGATTATGAAATGCAAAGCCCATACAAAAGTTACCGATATCATTTCTCAGGGTAATGACCTAGCTGACAGAACAGCTAAACAGACTGCTCAGAATCAGACTCTCACAACTGACATGACAAAGACAATAGTTCAGACACTAACACATTGCATGACAGTTAAGGATCCCGCCCTTGATGTAATTGACATACAGACACATGCTACACCAGAAGAAATAAAGACATGGACTGAATTAGGAGGGATCCAAACGGATCAAGGATGGATGACGAAGGAAAAATCTATATGGTTTCTTCCCGACTCCATGGTTCAAGTTATCATTAACACAATACATAGTCCAGCGCACCTAGGAGAAAAAGCTATGCTAGACAGCATTCAACACATTTGGTTCAACAAACACTTGCGAGCAGCAGCTAAACAAAGAGTTCGTACCTGTATGATATGTTGTCAGTTTAATCCAGGTAAAAGCATCCCCGTAGAGCAGGGTGGATTTCAACCTCCCGATCATGCTTTTGAAGTCCTCCAGATGGATTATATCCAGATGGAACGATGTCGAGGATTCAAATATGTTCTCGTAGTTGTCTGTGCTCTTTCCCGTTGGACAGAAGCCTACCCGGTTTCAGATTACACTGCCCCGACTACTGCCAAACAGTTAGTTCGAGAATTCTTCCCACGGTACGGTTTACCACGTGTTGTCTACTCAGATAACGGCCAGCCGTTCTCATCCGAACTAATGAAACACGTTTCCCTTTTGTTAGGCTACCAATGGAAATTCCACTGTGTCCGGCATCCCGAGGCAGCAGGTCTCGTGGAACGCCATAATCAAACCCTGAAAATTAGATTGTCCAAAATATGTAGAGAAAAAGGTGTCGATTGGATAGTAGCCTTACCAGTTGCGCTCTTTTACATGAGAATGGTAGCACATTCTCGAACAGGGCTATCCCCGTACGAGGTGATCTTCGGTAGACCACCAAATATGTGGGGGACGCCTATACCTCGCAAAATCACTGATGTTGACTGTAATATGCTGACAGATTACCTGGCTTCCTTGATGTCTGCACTACAATCTTGTCGTTCACAGGTAGCCGCAGCTTTTCCCGATAATACTGAGGTGAAGCCCCATGACGTGGTTCCTGGTGACCTGGTTCTGGTCCGGAATTTCGACCGGAAGACCCAACTGGAGCCTAGGTGGAAGTCGCCGAAGCTAGTTCTACTAACTACAAGGACAGCCGTGAAGATTGAGGGTCGTAAAGGGTGGTTGCACTCGAGTCATATCAAGAAATTTTATGGACTACCATCCAGTGTGAATACTCAACCTTGTATTCCCTCACAGACAGACTCAAAGCTCCCCTTGGTTGAGCAGTCAAAACCAGAACTTTACAAACTAAAATTGAGGTCTAGCAAGTCAGACAATTTGATTGTTTAAGTCCTCTCCAAGGTGAATCGGTTGAATTTGTCTCTGACATGTATCCTCTAGACCGGAATAGAGAAAGAAATCAACAGATGCAGCTTAAGAAGCATGCGTATTGTAAATCACTTCGTAGTCACTGCACAGTAACATTATTAATTTTGTTTTTTCTAAGTCTTCTGATTATCTTTTCCAGCATACTATTGCACACATATTACCCTATTCTTAAGCGTGCTTACAATATAACTGCAGAACATTCTTTTAGCGAATTACCTCCGCATGAGTTGTCCTATAGATTTGCGCTGCGCAACAACACATTTATCAGTATGTTACATCATTCTCATCAGACCAGCAATGCCACAAATTGTTGGATATGTGGTCGACTCCCTCCCTTTTAAAACTATAAGGGAGTTTTGCCCCTCTTTCCCTATCCGTTCACACACAATGGCTCCTGTGGAGCATGGTTTAGTTTGATTAATTCCCTAGATTCAAATTCCGCAGTTTATCAAGACAACTGGGTATGG
The DNA here is from genome assembly GCF_964204655.1 of Triturus cristatus. Taxonomy (NCBI): domain Eukaryota; kingdom Metazoa; phylum Chordata; class Amphibia; order Caudata; family Salamandridae; genus Triturus; species Triturus cristatus. The sequence goes on from NC_140581.1 coordinate 1,097,585,828, forward strand.
GGAAACCTGAACCTAGTTTTGCTTAAAGTCTGCTACCCTAACAAGGAGGGACTTCCCAAAAGAACAGGAACTGATCTAGAAAATGAAGTATATGGATTAGGTAATTTTACACTTAACCTCATGATCCTGAACGTTGAATCTGAAGCTACACCAATCTTGCCCGCCATGTCAGTATTCCCAGTAAAAGGGGAATTATGTATAAGAAAGAATGGTTCCATACACATGGGCCATAGTAAATGCACCACTGTAATAAAATTCAGTGATCAAGGCAAGTCTACATTTAGAGCTTCCCATCATTCCTACTTCATATGTGGCCAGACCGCATATATATGTCTACCTTTAGATTGGGATGGTACCTGTTACATAGCATTCCTTCTGCCACCTGTTTTCCTAGCTCCTCCTGATTATCATAGAAATACCCAGTTAGTACACAATAGACAACAGAGAGATCTCCCAATTGTCGATTACACTGAAACAGCATGGGAAAAATACACAGATTTCAATAAAGGGTTCTTTCCCTATATAGGTACAGTCACTAATAGTAAGCTGATACGTAGATTAACCAGAACCCTTGAAGCAGTAGTGAACGAGACTATTTACGCCTTAGGCAATTTAACAGAAGAGCAGTCTGCTATGCGGATTGTTGTGCTTCAAAATCTTCTTGTTCTTGACGTCATCCTGGCCGATAGGGGCGGAGCTTGTAGGGTCATCGGATCAAGTTGCTGCATTTTCATACCAGAAAATTCACGGTCAGTATACAAAGCCATAACCCGCCTTCATAAGATTATAAGCCAGATACACCAGAGTCCAGGCACCTGGACTTGGTCCGGTTGGTTCTGGGGCGTGTTGTCAGCCTGGGGATGGAGAATCCTATCCTTCCTAGGTATTGGCTTTCTCATACTATTCAGTTGCTGCTTATGTCTACAGTGTGGGCCAGCGATTTGTGGTCTGTGTGCCACATCGTGTATCCCACATCCAAGTTTTCGTTCAAGATCCCGGAAGAAGAAAGAAGAACAAATGATGCTATATGAACAGATCGATGGATTGATGAAGATCGATATCTCCTGAGGGTCCGTAGGGGACAAGGAGGGAATGAGGAAATATGAATTTTGTGATCAGTTATGTCCCCTATCGTAGACCCCAACGGCTCCATGTGCATGCTATACGTACATGTATGTTCCCTCCAGTTCCAGTTTTGAAGACGCAAATACATGTGCGTCCACCGTCAACATGTCATCTTTCAGATCCGCCATGAATGGGTCAGATATTCCATTCCTAAGTATGAAAGGCCACCGACTTTATGTGGTTCACTTTCCACATTTTACAGATTCAGGCGAGTAGGCCCTGAATTCTGTCATCAAGCCTTTTCCTGCCTTCTACCTCTGAAAGCTCTAGTCTGAGCCTGCATCTGTATCCATGAACTTTGTCCTACTCCCTGCGCGGCTAACGGTGCCTGATCCAGCATATTGCCTGCCAAAAACTGTATTTCACCTTCAAGATTATCTACTCCGCTCCTCATCCGATGCATTCCTGTCTAGTAGTTTAGGTAAACATTCCTCCAGCTACCGTGCAAAGGGCCAGGCCTCGCTGTCCACATGCAAGTAATTCATAGCCCCGTTACCATGGAATATTCCTACCCCCTCGCATCTCATGTAGACACTTAGACGCTTGTACACGCACTAACAGTCAGTATAGAATAGATTCTATCCTAGAGACCTTTCCTTTTGGATAACACAGTTCTTTAAACATAGGATATTAGATATGATTTGGGATTAGGTTGACATGACCCCCAGACTTCTGTCTCCACATGTAGAGCTAAATGTCAAGTCCCCTTCACCCTCTAGTTGCACGTCAATCACACGTCATGCGGCTGCGCGCGCATCTCTGCCAAATATTTCTGCTGACATTGCAGGATTCTTTTATGGATCCACCCACTTGTGACATCATGTATAATGACGTTTATTAAAGTACGCCCATATGACCGCCTCTATTAGTTACGTATGCACAGTTTATCTGTATTATCAGCTGTTACGCCTCTTGCATCTGTTTCACTGTAATGCATTTTCTATAAAACTGCTTATCTGTCAATAATGTATGCCCTTCCTTCCTGAACTTTCGTGGTGATGGAATAGAAAGCCTACAATTCGAATTGTATTCCTTTGTATAGGAATAAAGCCTTTTAAAACCTCTAATACCACGGATTCTGCCTCTTATATTTACTGAGTTATTCTTACTAGACTTTACCGCATAAAAAAATAGTACCGGTAATGAAATATTTACCACAATATATGTAATTTCTAAAGGAAATGCCATAGGTACTACAGTTTTGATTACATCAAGATGACATCAGCCGTTCCACACTTTTGTAATAAATATAGAATGTTAGCAATCAAGTTGTTCATTGGGATACTGTTGAGAGGCAGAGGCCAGGGGCGCGGACTCTGAAAATTGAAGGCAGGTAGGAGAGTGCAGAGGCAACAATTTGACCACACTGGGAAGGCAGGAAGGGCAGTGGCAGCACAACAGACTATGGAGGGCAGTGGAAAGGAGGGCAGGGGCAACAAACCAACAATACAGGACTGGCAAGAGAGGCTGTGGCAATATAGTAGACCATTGTGGGCAGAAGGAAGAGGCAGTGGTAGTACAACCATACATGCCAACAGACCCGTTTCAGCCAGGAAACGTCCAATGTTTTTAAGCTCAAATGGGCTTTATTTGATCTGTCTCCTATCTACAATCTCCTCTTTTTCAATGTAACTCAAAGGGGAAAATCAATACCCCAGTTTTTGTTTCAAAATCTCCCTCCTACCAAGTTCAAAATGTTCGCAAGTATGGAACATTGGATCGTGGTAGGCAGGAGGAATTGGGGTAGGGACATGGACTCGGATAACAGAGGACAGGAGGGACATGGAGAGGTGCACCAAACTGACCCTACAGGGCAGGCATCATGGTTTGCAGCAGCACAATACACCACACAGGGCATGCGGGACGGGAGTGCAGCACAACAATTCATAGAAAGCGATAGGGAGGGGACAGGACCATGCACATGGACAACCGAGAACAGATGGGAAAGAGGCAATGGTAGCTAGCTGACCATAATGGACAGACAGGAGAGAAAGCTGCAGCATAACAGACCATAAAGGGCAGGAGGGACGGATCAGGGGCATTATAATGGAACAGACAAGCCAGGAGGGAGGGAATAGGGGTCTGCACATGGAAACAGAGGGCTGGGGGCAAGGGGGCAGGGCAGGAGCAGCAAGATGACCATGGAGGTCAGGCAGGATGGGCACTAGAAACAAGACACACCATGGAGAGCAACAATGAGACTATGATGGCATACACACAGACCATGGAGGGAAGGTGGGAGGGGGTCAGAGGCAGCTAGCTGACCACACAGGGAAGGTGGGAGGGGCCATGACAGCACAGAAGACCATGCATGGCAAGCGGGAGGGTTAGTGGCAGCACAATGGCTATGATGGGCAAGAAGAAGGGTGCAGGGGCATGCACAAAGGACCATGGAGGATAGAAGGGAGGGTCAGGACCTGGGCATTGACAAGAGAGATCAGGGGAAGGGGCCTCACAACAGACCGTGCGGGGCAGGCAGGAGGAGCAGTTGCAGCACAACAGACCAGGGAGGGCAGAAGGGTGTGGCAGTAAAATGGACCATGGAGGACAGGAGGAAGGGGATAGGGGCATGGCATGTGGACAGACAGGGTGGAGGTGGCAGGGACAGGTTACAGTCATCTGACAATGCTAGGCAGGTGGGAGGGGAGTGGCAGCTCAACAGAACACTCAGAGTAGATAGGAGTGGCAGGTCCATGGAACATGGTGGGCAAAAAGGATGGAGCAGGAGCATGCACAAAGACATCGGAGGGCAGGGGGAAGGAGAATAGGGGCAGCAATCTAAGCACAGAGGCTAAGCAGGAGGTCAATGATAGGCCATAGAATTGGGCAATGAAGGGCAGGAGGAGTAGACTGGTACATCATGCAAAATGGAGGGCAGTGGCAGCACATCAGACCATGCATGGCAGGAGGGAGGAGGCTAGTCCATGGATTCAGACAACAGAGGATTGGAAGGAGGTGGATGGAGCAGCAAGCTAACTGTTCAGAGAAGGTGGGTATTAGGAACTTTATTGTTTTTAAAATGTGTGTCTGTGCGAACTACTTAAAATATGAACAAGTATGCAGCATAATCTCACTTTTATTCAGGAAGAAGAGGACGTTTGTGACTGTGACTCTGGGCTCACTTGGCAGAAACACCCCCTGACCCTCCACCCCCATGGCAAAATGTAATGCCCGTGAAAAGGGTAGGTGGACGCAGTGTTATATAGAACATAGTCCTGAGAGCACGATTGAAAATGAAAACTAGATATAGAATATGGTATAAACTGTGCACCAAAAAGTGTGATATAAGATGAACCGGGCGTGAAATATAATATGCAATACATTGTGCGCAATGACAGATTCATTGGAGAGCGCCAGATAGCACAGGCACTAGCTCGTGGTATGTGATATGCGTCTTGGAGTGTAATATGCACAGGGCAGTGTTGTGTAACCTAACTGGTCTCTAAAGTTGTAATATAAAATATGTGCTGGAGAGTGTAACGTTGCATATGCACTGTGACAAAGATATGGATCCCAGATTGTAATATGTATGGCATAGCGCTGTGCGTTATAACATAGGCATCGAGGAAGGCACGTTAGATGGGGCAATATAACCCGTGCGAAGGCAAGTGTGGCATGACATATTCACGGGTTGGTGTTACAGTGCACATGGGTTAGAGAGTGTCATAGCATACGAACTAGGTGGTGGAATACAACACAGAGGTGTGTGGCACTCGGCGGGCACTGGTGGGTGTAACACAGCATTGGGCTCAGCCAGGAGCACGCTGTGACTCTCTAGTGAGGTTCGTCTCCTTTCCAGAGAGTAAAATAAAAAGTATTACACATCTGGCGGTGGATGTGTGTTTTATTAACCGTGAGGGGGGTTTCTTGCATAGTTTGGTTGAATTTTTGTCGAATACCCTTTGAATGGCTTGGTGTGAGTGTGTATTATATGTGCCCGTCAATAGATACCCATGTTTGTGTAAATAATCGACAAGGGTGTCTACTTGGAGAGTACCCACCGGCGGGGGCGCCGGGATTAGGCACGGTAGGGCGTCAGACACGTCAGAGCTTCACTAGCGGTGTAAATACATTCCACGTGGATTCATTGTATGCATAGTCGCCTTTTAATGAATATCACACAAATCGCCATGGTGATAGGTACATACGGTTTGTCCAGCATGTCCTAGGTGTTTCTATAAATATATATTTTTTTTAAATAATAAAAAACAAAGCCCGGCCCCGGGGGATGGGGTCCCCGGGGCCATAAGTGGTCTGAGGATGATGGCAACGCAGCCCCCCTCCTAAAGAATTAAAAAAAATTAAAATGCCATGACCCGGGGGGGGGGGGGGGGTTGGTGTCCCCGGGGCCGATTAAGGCCTTGGGAGGGCCAAATAAAACATTTTCAACAAAAAAAATGAGGGTGCTTGCCCTGGGGGATGGGGTCCCCAGGGCCAATAAATTAGAAAAAGAAGGGGGGCCACACAGCCCTCCTTCTTAAAAAAATAAAATAAATAAAAGACCGGCATCGCGCCAGAGGCCACGCCCCCTCCTTGCAGCACTCTGCAAACGCGCCCCCTGGCCAGTTGTAAGTTGGGGAATTAATTCCCCTTCAATACTGAGGGTCCCTGAGGGCCAACTAGCCCAACAGGTATCTCCAGGATGCGCCAGGGAGCTGCGTTGCAGACAGGTGTTCTGTGGCCACGCCCCTTTTTACACCTCTATGCAACGCAGCTCTGTGGCGCTTACTGGAGGTACCTAGTGGGCTAGTTTGACCCTAGGGACCCTTAGGATTCAAGGGGACTTAATCTCTCAACTTAGAACGGGCACAGGGCGCGTTTACACAGTGGTGAAGGGAGGGGACGGGGCCTGAGGTGATGTGTGCAAACACGCCCTGTGGCGCGTTTTAAGTTGGGGAAATAATTCCCTTTCAATCCTGAGGGACCCTGGGGGCCAACTAGCCCACCAGGTGCTTCCAGTAAGCACCACTGGTCTGCGTTGCAGAGAGGTGGTGCAGGCCGTGCCCCTTTTTACACCTCTCTGCAATGGCGCTTACTGGACGTACCTAGTGGGCTATTTTGCCCATAGGGCCCCTTAGGATTCAAGGGGACTTGAATATACTTCAATGTTTTCTCATGCTCTTAACTAAATTGAGTGACCGACCATTGTAATTGGTGACCAGTCTGACAGGTTGATTGGGGTGTGGTGTATAGCCCTTTATCTTTAAGGGTCTCATTCCTGAGCAGTCTCAAAATGCGGCGTTCTGCTTTTGCTAGGATGGCAGGATTATACCCTCTTGCTCTAAATCTGGTCTTCATAGTGTCAAGGTAGGAGAGGAATTCAGGTTCTTCACTACAGTTCCTTCTAGCTCTCTGGTAAATTCACCAAAAGGGATGGCTCTGATTTGGTGTAGGGGGTGTGAGCTATGAGCATGGAGAATGGCATTGCAGGAGGTAGGTTTGTGATAAAGTTTGCTGTGCAAGGAGCCATTGCTTACGTATAGTTCAATGTCCAGAAACACAATGTGTGTCTTGCTATGATGGTGTGTGAATTGCACCCCCAGTGCAGGGCCGTACTGGGACCCAAAACTGGCCCTGGCAAAGTGCTCGGGCGGCCCCCCGGGGGTTGGGGGTGCAGCTGAGCTGTTTGCCAGGGCCAGTTGCAGCCGATTTTGTTACAGGAGCTGATATTGCAGCTATGCTGCAAAAACGGCCCTGTAACAAAAATGGCCCCCAGGGGCCCAAAATTGCCCCCACCCTAGTGACCCACCGGGGAAACGCCGGGTGCCCGCCACTGCCAGTCCAGCCCTGCCCCAGAGCGTTAGAATTCATGTAGTTGTAGAACTCTTTTTGCTTTTCTTCTGTTCCAGACCAGAGGAGGAGACAATCGTCAATGTAACGCCCCCAATAAACTATGTATTGGTTGAAAGAGTTGCCCCTCTGATTCCAAATCCATTTGTGTTTGAAATATCCCATGAAGAGATTAGCAAAAGACGGGTACATTTTGGACCCCATTGCCACCCCTTTTGTTTGCCTGTACCACTGTCCCTCAAAAAGAAAATAGTTATTGTTCAGAATCAAGTCAGTCATTGTCATAAGCATCCTAGTGTGATGCCATTGAGTTGCAGATACTTTGCTCAGATGCCAATCCATGGCTTGCATGCCCAAGTCTGATTGGATATTGGTGTAGATGGAGACAACATCTAGAGTGGCCAGAAAGATGTCCTCCTGCCAATTTATATCTGCTAGGAGACTGAGGATGTGTTTGGTGTCCCTTATGTAGAAGGGAAGGTTCTGGACAATCGGTTGCAGAAACAAATCAACATATTCCGCTAGTCTTTCAGTAGGACCACCTATACATGAAACAATCGGTCTGCCTGGGGGAAAAGGGAGGTGTTTGTGTACTTTGGGCAGGGTGTACAGCTTAGGGAACGTGGGTCTGTGTACCTTCAGGTATGAGTGCTCTTCTTCACTGAGGAGCCCTTCAGAGTACCAGTTTCTAAGTTGTGTGTTGATATTTAGGGTGAGTGGCCCTATGAGGTTTGTAGGTATTGTTGCATAGCAATTGGTGTCCGACAGTTGTGTCAGGATCTCATTGTTGTAGTCCTCCCTGTTCATGACCACAACGTTGCCCCCTTTGTCAGCCTCTCTGAATATTAACTCGTTGTTGGAGGACAGATGAGTAAGGGCTAATCTTTCCCCTTGCCTTGTCAAGGTCTGCCAAAACCAACTTCTGGAAAACATCTAATGGAGTTGCCTCCTGGTAGTATAGGTGTCCACTATAGACTTGGACTTGAGTCCACTAGCTAATGAATAGTCAGTCTCAACATTGAGTTCCCGAAGGAGATTATTCATCTCAATCAGGGAAAGTACCCATTCAGTAATGGATAAAAGAACTTGAGTATCATAAACATCTTGGACACTGAGCACATCTGGAGTAACACACATTGGAATTTTTCTAATGCTTTTATTCATGCTTTGATTATTAACAAAGAATTTCTTTAGTTTCAGATTCCTTATATATTTGAAAAAGTCGACTTTAGTCATACACATATCACCCCAGTCAGATGGGCAGAAGCCTAGGCCTTTTTGTAAAAGAAAAGTCATGTCATCTGTCCGAACCTGTGTGGATAAGTTGATAATGTCCACCCCGGTGTTACCAGTTGTCAGTTCCTCTTGTCCCCTGATCTGAGGTTCATTCTGAGATCTGTTTGACCCTGCTCTTTTCCCTCTGCGTGGTTTCTTGTTTGATCTGTATGATTGGATTGAATTCTGTTCCCTTTTTTGATTCATTGTACTTCCTTTAAAAAAGAGTTGCCTGGTCTGTCTGTGTTGGGTGCATTACAAGCCTCACTGTCACTGGAGGCTGGAACGCTCATGGAGGTAGAGCTTGACGAGACTAAGATGGTGGCTGTTCTGCCTGCTCTAACCCAATCTTGGTCACTTGTTAATATCTGATCGTATTTTTTCGCAAACTTGAACACTCGTCCCTCTTTGTAGTCAATCTCTTCTCTTTTGAGTTTCCTAGCCTTGCATTGTTTTAAATCCTCTTGGTGTCTGGAGAGGACTTCGGCTAAGATCACGTAATTCTTATTTGTAGCTTCTTTCAGACCCAACTCCCTAATTTCAGCTTCTAGCTTACTGATCTCTATTTTAGCGCCACCACCTTGCGGTCCGCATTTTCTATCAGAATACCCATCAGGGTTTTGGAGTTAGTAGTTAAGGTTTCTTCCCAATGTTTGAAGAGGTCCTCGTCAAGCTCATCATACGTCGGGAATATTTGAGCTCTTAAGCCCCTGGGGATTCTGTCTTGCCTGAGATATTATCTCAATTTGATCCCATCCCACCATTTACTGTCTTCATTTTTCTTTAGTTTTTCTAGTTTGATAAATTGCCATCCATGAAAGCATTGAGGACCAAGGTGGATAAGGAGATTATAAGAAATCATGGACTGGCAGGTATATCTGATGAAATTGCCTCAAATTGCGAGGCGGTGCTGTTCTGGGATCCTAAGGGCATGAAATCGACTTCTACTAATAATGTCCAAGTTGCAGACCAGTCGGGGGCCCATCAGCTATGTCCTGTCAATACTGGCAACACTTCCTGTGTTGCACAGTCCCTAGATTCTCTGCCTGTTTCTAAAATGTACTCATTAGGGAAACCTATGGCTAATCTTAATGTGGATGGCAAGGTCCCAGGACCGGAGGGTACTTCTCCTTCTCTTTCATCAATTTCCACTCTTCTACAGTTACATAGAGAGGAGCATAAGAAGGACTGGATGGCTCTAAAACCTTTGTCTTATTACGCAAGTAGTGATGCGGAAAATGTAAAAAAATATGGATCTATTGTGTGGCCACCTGGATAACTTGGAATCACAATTTGCTGTCCTCACTGAATCAGCCCAAGTTACAACAAGCCATGCTGCTCAACATGATGGATAAATCAGGAATGTCTCTTAGAAAATGGAGGATATTGAAAATCGTATGAGGTGGAAAAACCTGGGAGAATTGAAAATCCAGGAGGGCAATGAGGGTGATATAGTTCATTTGTTTAAACAGGTGTATCATCTTCGGGATCCAGACGAAGGGAGCGGTTAGGATTCCTACGGGCACGCCACTTTGATGAATGTGTGACTACAAGTGAGTGCCCCCCTCCGGGATCCATGGTGTGAGGCTTAACATTGCTTCATGAACACGAGGTTCTTCAGAAATGCTGAAGATTGATTGAAGAAACCGTGAGTTGTAACAGTTCTCCTTCTTTTTCCGCCAAAGGTTAGGGTGCACCTTAGCATGTGCACACCGCCGGGGTGGTACGGTCCTGACGAATGCCTCAGTAATAATTGAGAAGAGGCAGAAACATGTTGACCACCAATTTTTAATTACACTTGAGGATACAACTGGTATAATCCAACCAGCTATTATATTTCTCTTTTATATATGCCTGTTTTTCCGCAAATAAAGCTTTTTAGGACAAAATCATTTAACAGCACATTCCCCATTGTTGCACTCACTACCTTTGCACTATCACTCCACACAAACTTACCTGCTCTGCTGTGAAGAGGCATTGTTGCACACCAGGGAGGCATTGGGCCTCTATGGTGGGAACCCAATGATGAAGCATGTCACCAACTAGGTTGGTGAGTGAGGGTTCTTTTTACAATTTTAAGTGATTTTTGCTGCTGGCTCTCCTTTTTCTTTCGTTTTTTCTGAATGCGCTCTTTTGTTGTTTATATAAACAGGTGTATCTTCAGCTCAGTGACTGAGATATTGACTGCAAGATTCAGCACACAGGATTTCTTTTCACAAGCCACCCAAAGGTTGGGTAGCTCAGTACCCTCGTGCTATATTAATTTATGTAGGAAATTTCATTCTCAGACAACTTATATTTAAGCTGGTGCATCCCTGCAACCAAGTAAAGCCTGTGGGCTTGAGCTTTTTGTTAGGTCTGATTTCTGTCATGAAACTGTTGAACGTAGATAATGATTATAAGAGACAATTGCGTCTTTCAGAAACTCTGCGCAACCATGTCACTGTTTCATTATTATCTAAAATGACTCTGCTGGTGCCACCAGAGTTTTCGATCAGTTAAACGTGTTGCGCATGTAACTGAAGAAAAGGATTTTGGACAGGGTGAGGTTAAAATATCAGTCACAACAACACGAATGCTACAAAAATAATGATGAGATGGGCCATTTATTTAAATTTCAAATTTAGGACAAGTGTCATAAGAATCTTCAACAATGCATTAGGGATGCACCAGGCAAAATAGTATCTGACCACTTAGAAATTCTGGCCACATTTAACCATTTTTATTGGGCATTATATACTGATGATTGCATGGCCTCTCCTGGCTTGGTTGATCACTACCTGCAGGCTGGCTCCCTTAAACTTACAGAAAATCGATTTGTACGCTCCAGTTACTCAGGAAGAGCTTGAAGGAGTCACTTCACAATTAGAGTAAGGAAAGGCTGCTGGCCATGACTCTATTTCCTTGGAATTGAAAGAAATTCCAGGAAATCATGACTCCATTTTTTTCAGGACCTGGTAATTCTACTGCCTTCTCAAATTCTGTGCCTTGTTCCTGGGGGAAAACTTTTAATGCGGTGTTTGTAAAGAAAGATAAGGACCTGCTGAATAGGGGTCATATCAACCGATCTCCTTAATAAATTGTGATTATAAAATGTATACACGGATTCCATTGAATCACCTGGCAGCTGTAATAACATGCTTACTTGATCCTCTGCAACATAGTTTTATTCCCTCACAAGACACTATATCCCATATTAATCTAGCAATTTTGGATGTGGCATGCGTGTAGCGGCGTTCCACCGGGATGATCCTGGTGGATGCCAAAAAGGCATTCAACAGGGTCTCCTGGCGCTATCTGTGGACAGTTATGACACGGGTAGGTACCTGGCCTGGATTCACAACATGCAGCTGGGCGCTTTATTCCCCTTTAACTGCCAGGATAGTCTGTATGCATTTTATCTCAGAAATTATTCATATTAATCGAGCTATGGGCAAGCCTGCCCCTTTCCTCACTATTATTTGCTCTTTATTTGGACTCATTCATACGAACCCTCAAGTCATCTTCCTTTATCCCTCCTCTACAATTGAATCATTGAGAAGCTAAAGTTTTAACTTACGCTGATGACATAGCTATATTTACATGGTCTCCTTCGAAAGCTCTCCTGGCTATTGAAAATGCATTGCTTACTTTTGGACTTATTTTGGGGTACAAATTAAACATGAGCAAGATGGAAATGTTATCAAATACAGACTTGACAAGATTAGATCCCTGATTTGTTTAATCAGTCAAATATCTTGGCTTTCATATTTCTATGAACAAGGAAATTAGTGTCTCTCAGAATTATGATGCCTTATATAATGAAACACTTTCAATTTTTGAAAAATGGGTTCGGCTTCATTTGGGCATATTAGTCAGACGGAGTGTCATTAAAATGGTCATATTACCTTGCTACCTTCACTTGTTCAGGTCCATCCCACTATACTTGACTAGGGGATTTATGAAAAGCGTTGATAATAGTTGGCAGAATTTATTTGGGAATATGAAAAACCTCTGTGTGCTGTACAGCATCTTCAGCTACCGGACAATGATGGGTGGATGGCTTTGCCCCACCTGTGGTATTATTATACATCATGGTTTATATTCAGACTTTCAGAAGTGATTGGGCCCCAGGCTGGGCCCTAGCAGGATTAGTCCCCGAATATCAGGCTTTTCCACAGATAACCGTACTTCCTAAAGGTCTTTTAGATACTTTTTATTTCAAGCATACTCGTATTAAAACCCTTAAGGTATATATATACCATATGGTTTGGAAAGAAATTTGCTCTATTTGTAATATAACGAGGTTCCATCAATACACAGCCATTGGGTTTTATCCAAACTTTCCACTAACTACCTATTCACGAGGGGTTTGTTGGTTGTTGACGGGCCCTGCAATGCTGAACCCTGGGCCACTTTTTTACGAATACTAATCTATGATCTTATCAGGAGTTGAGTGAAGATTTTGGGGTCCCTAAAACTGTTTTTTTTCATTATCTGAAATTAAGGAACTTCCTTTCACATCTTTCCCCTAATGATATTTGTCCGGCTCATATTGAATTTTTGCAAAATATGATCACAGATCCAAACTATGGATACACAGATACCTGTAGAAAGCATTTCATGGCCTGTCTTTGTGCTTGGTTGAACTCATTATCTTTTTTACATCAATATGTTTTGATGGGGT